>NC_058102.1:88170000-88795000 GCF_020171115.1 Neogale vison
ATGCAGACAAGGCTCAGAGTTGGCTACATTGATTTATTGGAAACACAGATCAAGACAGAGATGAACACGGCAGAGATGGAAGGGGAATATTGGGGGGATGGGGTGCGGTCATTACCCAGGGCAGTGTATTGTGGGGCCCTTGTCCCGGCCTTCTGGCCCCTGAGCCCCCTTCCCATGGGTATCAAGGGGACGGGCGGCCTTTCCCAGCGCAGGCAGCACAGCTGAGGAAGAAGGGATCACGCACAGATACGAGAGGCTGGGAGTGGGACAGACCGTTCAAAGTGCCAGAGAAGTAGTCGAGAGCTTGCTCCACTGGGCGGCTGGGTGGGAGAGACCCCAGGCCAGAGGCTTGAGTTGGGGTGTCTAACATCTGCGGCAGCTGCTGGCGCAGGAGCCCACGCCGCAGGAGCTGATGCCACAGGAGCCCACGCCACCAGTGCCCAGGCCACAAGACGTGACTGAGTTGCAGGGGCCACAGGGGGCACAGGGGGCACAGGGGGCACAGGGGGCGCAGGGCGCGCACATGCCTGTGCTCACCGCCAGGTTCCCGCTACAGGGGGCGCTGCACGCACTGCCGGTCACAGGCCGGGAGCCGGACACGCAGAGGTCCCCACAGACGACCCCGCCGCGGGAGCTGCTGACACCTGTGAACCCAAAAGGCTCAGTTAAAATTCTGGGGGTGGGTCATCAGCTTCCCAGATGACGTTCCTCTCCATGCCCTGAGCACTGCATATTCAAAATCAGGAGAATTTTGACTTACAACAGTAGGTGCATCTAGTTTCAAAGCTGCTCTCTGACTCCCAGACCCTCCTGCTGGGATGCCAGCCCACCCACCCTATCATATTTAGCTTTCAGTGGAAGCCCTCACTCCAAACTCTGCCATCCCTTCTAGGAATGAAATAAATCCATGCACACGGGGGCTGTGTTACTCACAGACATTCACTGCGCCAACGCCTTCACATAGTCTGAGGGGGAAGAAGAAAAAGGCAACGTGAGTGATTCTACCAAAGTTGCAAATAGAGCTCCCCAAATCCTTGGGGTGGGGTCCATCCCTAGTGGTCAGGGTAGGAGGAGAGAGTCTGAGAGTAGCCATCCCAAGCCACGACCTCCGCCAAAATGATGGATGAGAGGCTGTCCTAGATCCCTGGTCCTTCCCAGCCCAGGAGAAAGGGTGCTGTTTATTCAAAGAGCAGGAATGAGCAGCTCAGAGCCTGTTTGGGCTGGGCCCCACCTCTGTTCTTCGCCTTCCAGCAGCCGCCTGTAGGTGGCGATCTCGATGTCCAGGCCCAGCTTGGAGTTCATCACCTCCTGGTACTCCTTGACCAGGCAGGCCATGTCCTGCTTGGCCTTCTGCAGGGCGGCCTCCAGCTCTGCCAGCTTGCAGCGGGCATCGCTCAGAGCCGTCTCGCCTTGTTGCTCAGCCTGGGTCACTGCGGCCTCCAGCTTGGTGTTCTGGGGACCCAGAGGAGAACAAGGTGGGTTATGGCCCAGGTTTCTCTGTCCATTTTCTGGATGTATCCAGTCTCTCCCCTCCCCCAGCTGGGAACACTCCAAGAGCAGACCTCTCCCTATCATCAGCTGAGTCTCCCCCAGGGACCACAACCAGGGACGCTGATCATACTGATGGCCTGGAGCATGAATGGTGAGATCCACTGGGGACACACATGCCTCTGTGACCTGGGATGCCCCAAGTGACACTTACCTGGCACTTGGCATTCTCAACCTCAGCCGTCAGCCTCTGGATCATGCGGTTGAGCTCGTTGATCTCCTCCTTGGTGCGGCGCAGGGTCTCCCCATGCCGGATCACCGTGGCCTTCATCTCCTCACACTGGGGTGGGGGGGACAGAGATGCTCCTGAGGCTCAGGATGCAGTCTCCCACCCACTCAAACACCACAGACTATTAGCAGGTTGTACAGTGCTCAGCCTGTGTGACCATACATGGCAGCCCTGCCCAGACTGTATAACCTGAGAGCTGTCTGCTCTTCTGTTACCATCCAAGGGATCGGAATCCATGGACAAAAGAGGCCTTATTATTATACACCTGGCTTCCCTCCTACTGCCATGTCTAGGAGGCAGGTGCCTCCTCACCTTGCTGCGGTACCAGGACTCGGCCTCAGCCCGGCTGCGGCTGGCGATGTCGTCGTACTGAGCCTTGATCTCGGCCACAATGCAGTCCATGTTCAGGTCCCGGCTGTTGTCCATCTTGACGATGACCGAGGTGTCTGAGATGTGGGCGTGGAGAACGCGGATCTCCTGCAGACCGTGGGGGGTGGGATGATGGAAGGATCTTATTTACATCCCAGCCTCACTCACCAGTGTGGACTCAATCTTCTCACCCCTTCTTTGGTCTCTAACCCCTGCTCCCACTATAGCCTCATGGACTGCAGCCCCAGCACAAATCCCTGGCCAACTCCAGTCCTAGGCCAAGGCCCCCTCTTCCAGGCTGGCTGCCAGGTTTCTCACCTCTTCATACAAACGCCGCAGGAAGTCAATCTCCTCTGTCAGGGCCTCCGCGTTGGCCTCCAGGTCTGACTTGCGGAGATAGGCGCAGTCCACATCCTAAAGGGGAGAGGGGACCATTGATGTATCTTTGGGAAGGCCACACAGAGCTCTTGCCACCCAGAGAGCACCCACTGGGCTGGGAAAACTCCCTGGTAACCCTCCTTAACTGCTCATGCTTATGCCTGATATCCTGGAACTGATGGAATTCTTTACACAGGGGTCAGGTGCAGGGGTAAGGGAGGGGGACTGTGAGGTTTCCAGGCACTTCCTCTGGTACCTACGCGTTGATCCCTCCAGAACCCACACCTTGCCCTATCACTGAAACTTAGGGTCTTGTATAAAATGGGTCTGTTCTAATGGTACCCCAGCCCTCTCTGCCCTGACACCCCAGGGAAAGAAAACTAGGTCTGTGGTTAGAAGAGGTCTCAGGGATCAATTCTGCCCCTTCCAAACCAGGGCAACTCTGGACAAGAGCCTTGACCTCAGTGCCTCAGTTTCCTCATAGTAATCCCTGCCTTCCTCCTCTGGAGGTGGTGGGAAGGACCTGGGGGGTCCACATGATGGCACTTGTGGCAGATCAAGTATAAGGGGTGAGGAACAACAGCAGTGCTCAGGCCAGCGTCTCCCCGCTGTTGGGGGTGGGGGCTGAGGATGTGACTGTCCACTAGCATTCATGGGCTCTTTCACTCACCATAGTTAGGAACGTGCGCTCTCTGGCAGGCCTGGGGCAGAATGGGTGGGAAGCCATAGGCCAGATAGGAGTTATCTCGGATGGGATGGACGAGGAGAGTGCCCTGCTTGAAGCAGGCAGTGTACTGTGCTGTTGGGGGCCTCCCTGGGAGGACTGGGGCCTTTGGGGGTGGGGGGAGGAAATAAGGCTGGGGTTGCTCTATGTGCTTCTGGGAAGTCGCTCAGCCTCTCTGAATTGAAGATCATTCCCTCCTGCCTCTGCCCTGCTTTCCGAGTTGGGGGACAAGTATTCCGGGGTCACTCACCTTCTTCAGGGCCACAAATTCATTCTCAGCGGTGGCCCTTAGTGCCACCTCTTCTTCGTATCTGGAGATAAAGGGCACAGGGTTCAGTGGCTAGACTTTTAATACGCTGGGATTTGAAGAGACAAAAAGAGAATGGAGGCCCAGACAAACACAGTCCAGGAACTGGATCTTTGGGAGGAAGTCACAGAATCAAAAATTGCTGGACCAGAAGGGAACCTGTCCATCCCTTTCTTGTGGGAGCTCCATGCAACCTGTCACCCAGGGGACTTCCGGTTTCAGGGACTCTCTTTCCTGATGTGGGTGGTGGAGGGGTGGTGACACCGTGCACATTTTTGTAGATCTTCTGTTTCTGGACTGTAACTCCCTGGGGTGGGGGCAGGAACCCCATAGGAGTTCTGGTGCCCCTCGTCCCTCCCCCATCCCACCTCAGGTCCTAGCACAGCACCTGAGACTTAGAGTAGATGTCAATAAACATTCGATGAATTAATGAAGCAGATACACAAGGACGAGGTAGCTGGAGCAGCTCCCGCTCTCACCAGGGTGTAAACGCCCAGAGCATTCGTCCCCACAGGCTTCCTGTCCATGTCTTCTCCTGTTGGGAAGTTCCTCTTGTGGTCTAACCCGAATCTATCCTGCTTGGGCTTAATCCCCTTTTGTTTCTTGAGACTACCCTGGGGGCCGCACTCACTTCTTCTTGTAGCCCTCCAGCACCTCTTGCACGTGGTTGAGCTCCGAAGCCAGCCTCCCGCTGTCGGCCTCCACGCACTCGGCCTCCCGCCTCAGCGTCTCGATGTAGCCCTCGAACAGGGGCTCCAGGTTGCTCTCGCAGCACTTGCGGTTCTGGTAGAACTGCCACTTGGTCTCCAGCAGCTTGTTCTGCTGCTCCAGGAAGCGCACCTGTGTTCAGGGTAGAAGGAGGGTGTCAGGTGGCTCCTGGTGTCCCAAGGCCAGTTTGGGGGTGGGCCCGACTACTTTAGGGTAGAGTCCCAAGCCTGCAGCTCAGCAGAGATTTGGCAGAGAAGGGCAGTGGGAGACAAGGTGACTTCCAGCCTTCCTGATTGTCATGCGTGTCTGCAGTGTCCAATGTAGGGATAAGAGCCAGGGTTGGGGAGGGTCAGTCCCTGCTCTCATGGAAACGGACAGATCCAGACCTGGTGAGTCTGGGTGGCATGTGGTCTGGACCCAGCCAGAGGTGTCTATTTTGCCTCTGAGCCTGTGCTCAGCCTGGGTCCTGAGCATGTGTGTAGTACAGGAAGGATGTAGCTCAGGACCCCCACCTAGAGGATGCCCCTGTGGTCCTCTTCCTAGTTCTTCTGTTCATTCTTGTGTCTGTGTGTGCAGACTGCCCTCTTGCTCTGGCCTGCCAGTTCCAAGCCTGTCTCTGTCTCTCTGTGGGGATCTGTCTGCCTGAGTGGAGGTCGCCTGTACTAGCAACACTGTCAAATCAGGAACCTCCGCTCTACGTACTGTTGTCTGGTCCATGTGGACCCTGGGTGTGCATCCCTCTCCTCCATCAGACTGGGAGCTCCTCTGAACCATATGTCTCCTGTCCCTGACTCTCCTGAGTGCCTAGCCCAGGACCCAGAGGTTCAGGAAGGGTGTGATCAAGGGCACCCACCTTGTCAATGAAGGCAGCAAACCTGCTGTTGAGGCACTTGATCTGCTCCTTCTCCTCATGCTTCACACACTGAGCATTGGGGTCGATCTCCAGGTTGAGGGGCGTGAGGAGGCTCTCGTTGACAGACACGCTGGTGATGCAGGGTGGGCTGGGTCCACACACGCCTCCGGAGCGGTAGCCGAAGCTGCGGCCACAGGAACCAGCACGGAAGCCCCCACAGACGCTGTGGCTGCCAAAGCCCCCAGTGAGGCCGCGGTAGCAGGAGACTCCGCGGTAGGGGGCAGCCGTGATGCAGCAGCGGCCTGGCCGGGGCCCGCAGGCTGAGATGCAGCTGAAGGCGCGGCCACAGAATCCTGATCCGCAGGTCATGGTGCTTCTGGACGTTGGGGCTTCGGAGTACAGGGATGAGATCTGGAGTCTTGTGGAAACTCCAATGTGCTCTGCAAGGTGCCCAGGTCCTATTTATGCTCAGATCTGAAGGGCTTGGCTGTGCAGTTGGGTCAATTTGTGCTTTATAGGCTTGGGCGGTTAGTTGAGTCCAGCACCTCTTTAGAATGTGCTTTAATAATGGTGGAGTGGCCCGCACCCTCCTCTGTGTATGGGATGCCAGCCTCTGGGCTGCAGGGGGACTCAGCAATGTTTCATCTTCAAAGTGTCCTGTCAGCAGGCATGTACTCCCAGAGACGGGGGAGAGAAGGGCAGGGCAGGGGAGGCGGGAAGGGGTCCAGGGGAGGAGAGGAGAAGGAAGACCAGACTCTGGGAGAAGCAGGGGACCTGTGTGATTGTCAGGGGTAGGTGGGAGGGGACCCAGGAAACACTGAGGTGTTAACAAATAACATCTAGAAGTTTCTATCTCAGTAGTAGTGGCCGAAGTGCGTTTGGAACACATATCTGCATTTCCCCCATCTCCATCTGTCCGGTAGGCTACTAAAATACAACCCCTTTCTCCTACCAAGCCAGCAGCTAGCAGCCGGCAGATTATTAAATATCTGCTTCAACATTCTTCTTCAACATTCACTATGAGAGTTTCCGAACATATAGAAAAGTTGAAAGCAGAGCATAACAAACACCCTGAAATGTTCCCCCTTAGTTATCTGGATTCAGCTGTGGTTAACACAGTGCCATCCTTGCCTGCCTTTGACAGTTACAGGAAGTATGACATGTATAGAAATCGGGACCATACCCATTGCACATTCAAGAAAATTAATATTTCCAAAGAATCATTGACTAGCCATTCCATTTTTAATTTTCCTAGTAGTCTCAAGAGGTTTTTTTTTTTTTTTTTTTTTTTTTTTTTAATCGGTTTTATGTGACTTAACTTGTGGCTCTGTCCCCCGTGTTTTAAACTGGAAGTTAACACTAGAGTTGGGCTGTTGATTAGGTAGCCTGTAGGTGTATGTGGTTAAAATTAAATAAGCCCAGAATGGAGTTCCCTCATTGCATGAGCCACATGGCCACACAGTCACCGATTAACTTTTTGACAGAGCCGATAAAGAACATTTCCCCCATTACAACAGCACTGCTGGATATTGCTGGTCTGGAGGCTTGATTGGGTTCGGCTTAAACATTTTTGGGCAGACTACTTCAGAACTAAGGCTATACTCTTATTATACCACCCCATGAAGAACAAATTATCAGCTTGTTCCATCATCCGTGATGCTAAATCGGATCACTTGCACACATTTCCCATTTATAATTAGAACACCCTAGGAAAACATAGGTCCTATTCAGATAAGAGGATATTTTCTTTTCTTTCTCCTTTTTTTTTTGGTCACTTTCTATATGATATCATACACTCCATAAACCATCTCCAATTCTTCCATCAACCCTAGGAAGTACGTATCATCACCCCCATTTTACAAGAAAGGAAACTGAGGCTCAGCGAGCTTAAGTAACTTGCCCAGTGTCTCCTAGCTAGTTACCTTTGAATTTTCTGGAACCCAGGAGATGCCATGCCTTCTCACCTATAAGCTATGACAATACCTGGATTTCCTAATCTCTGGAAAATTTCAAGAGGGTAGAGAAAGTTGTTTAGGAGGGATATCTGTGGATTTATGATTGGGGAGAATCAATCTAAGGAACTGGACAGAGTCACAGAGGGTTGGGATGGTTAGAATCGGGAGGGGTTCGGGGGGGTGGGAATGTAGCACAGGGACAATGTGAGGCTGGTGCTGGAGGACTGTAGGCTGCGTGGCTGAGAACTGAAGGAAAGGACAGAAAAAGGAAGCTTAAAAACTTTTTTTTTAGATTTTATTTATTTATTTATTTGTCAGAAAGAGAGAGAGAGAAAGTACATAAGCAGGCAGAGAGGCAGGCAGAGGCGGAGAGAGAGGCAGGCTCCCCGCCGAGCAAAGAGCCCAATGCAGGACTAGATCCCAGGACCCTGGGATCATGACCTGAGACGAAGGCAGCTGCTTAACCCACTGAGCCACCCAGGCGTCCCTAAAACTTTTTTAGAAAGATTTATTTATTTATTTATTTGAGAGAGAGAGAGAGGGAAGGAGAGGGAGAAACAGTCTGACTCTGCAATGAGCCTGAGACCAAGACTTGAGCTGAAAGCAAATGCTTAATCGACTGAGTCACCTGGGCGTCCCCAGAAAAGAGCAGGTGTAGTTATTTGTACACATCTGGTGTACTGTTGGTGTCTGGACAGAGAGCACTGTGTTCTCCTTACCTATGGAGTACCCTACTCCAATAGAACAGGTCTTAAAAAATGAGCTCACGAAGTACAGAGATCTGCATTAAGTCAAAGAGAAGAAAAGAGAAGCGTGAAACGATGGGGCTGGAAGCCCCCTGAAGCTGCTGTGTCTTAGGGGTAAAGGCAGGCTGGGTGGCTTAGGGAACGAGGAAGGGGCGGGGTGTATGGGAAAAGGGAAGGTGGGAGAGCAGACCAGGGCTTGGGGGAGGGGTGCCTGTGTGAAACATTCAGGGGTGAGGCTTTGTGACAGGACAAACATGGGCTCAGGGACTGTGTCAGCCATCCGGACATCCAGAGGAGGGTGTGTCACCTGGTGTCACTTTATGTGTTTGGTGAGCTGGGCCAACACTTCTGAGACCCTTTATACCCTCATCACAGTTCTGGGCACTGCCCACAATTGAGCCCCAGTGCTCCCTGCAAGTCAGCTGGTGACCTGAGGAGAAGCGCCATGAGTCAAGGTGCATCTCACACATGTATTCCCTTCTGCCCCAGTGTAGCTCCTTATAAAAAAATGACATGCATAAACATGAGCTAATTACTAATGGCTGGCCCTTCCTCAACAATTTTAAAGAAACAAGATACAAAAAAATTCAAAGGGGACAAAATTTTACTAAACTGCAGGCTGATATATTTTGGAGACCTAAAAGGACAGTCAATCTGTATGTTTAATTGGAGTAAAAAGACTTGTGGAGGGGGAGGGGGAAGAGAGAAGGGAGGAAGGTTGGCCAAATCCTCACTTTAGTCTTTGCTCTGGCTATAAGAGCTTTATAGGAGGTAAAATTGTGCTATAGGTCACCCACACGAAAGAATGTATAGGGGATGAACCTACCACCTATAGGAAGAAAGAACACAAATGTGTAACTTAAGAGCTTCCTAGGAGCCTCATTCTGACTGTTCTTCCTTTCTTTCTGGCCTCGGGACAACTCCTCTCTGGGATTTTTGTTGATTCATTCCCTTGCTTTCCTCTGCAGTTTTAGAACCAATGTATGCCTCTCTAAAACATAAATTATTTAGCTTTCCAGTTTTTTAAAAAAATATTTTATTTATTTATTTGACAGATCACAAGTAGGCAGAGAGGCAGGCAGAGAGAGAGGAAGGGAAGCAGGCTCCCTGCTGAGTAGAGAGCCCGATGCGGGGCTCAATCCCAGGACCTTGAGACCATGACTTGAGCTGAAGGCAGAGGCCTAACCCACTGAGCTACCCATGCGCCCCAGTTTTCCAGTTTTTTAAAAAAAAGATTTTATTTATTTATTGGACAGAGAGAAGGAGAAAGAGAGCATAAGCAGGGGGAGTAGCAGAAGGAGAGAGAGAAGCAGGCTCCCTGTTGAGCAGGGAGCCCAGTGAGGGGTCCATTGCAGAATCATGATCTGAGTTGAAGGCAGACACTGAGCCGTGTGAGCCACCCAGGTGCCCCTCATGTTCCAGTTTTTGGAGTTCATATAAATGGGATTATATTGTGTGTATTCTTTTGTGTCTAGTTAAGTTTGTTCAGTGTGGCTTCCTGTAGCTGCATTAATGTTCATTTTCACAGTGAATTGTACTCATTGTACAATGCCACAATTTATCTCTCCACACTGATGGCCTCAGGGTTGTTTCTAGAGTTTGTATTATAAACAGAGTTGTCATGAACATTCTTTTCCAGGTCTTAAGGTATATTTACACAAGAGTTTTTCTAGGGTGTGTGGTTATTTAAAAAAAAAAATTATGCAAGTAGTATATGCTTAGTATAGAAAACCATTTTATGAGAATTCTTCTAAATTTAAAAAACATAATCTTTCTTCATACTAGATACTATGTTAATTGCCCAACATGCATTAATTTTAATTTTTATAATTAGCCTCTGAGGCAGGTGTCAGGCGAGGACACTGAGGCCTAGAAGGTTAAAAGTTTTGTAGGTTGTGTAGCTAGTGGCAAAGCTGGTGCTCAGAGTCTGCTGGTGTGTTTGATCCCAGTGGAAGGGATGAGTTTATCTCATTGCACTCCTATCTATCCACCGTCTACCATCATTAGAAGTATCACACAGTAGATAGTGTTTGTATATAGCATGTTAACACTCACTCTTACTAACAGCCCCCCCTCCCCCCGATCCTCTTCATGGCCCTTTACAGTGCTTTCAGGGTTCAGGACCAGAGTATGGAGGGGAGCTCACACTTGTTTGTGGTAAGCATCCAGTTATAAGAGAAAAGCTGGACACACACACCTAGATTGTGAACAAAAAATACAAACCTCACAACATACCAATGAACACAAATGTTTAGTTCATGGATATATTCCAAGGGCTTGGCACATAGTAGGTGCTCAATAAATATTTGTTGAATGAATGAAATGAATACCAGCTGTATATTAAATGCTGAGTAATGGAGCCATCAAAGCTTGGTGGTTAATTGTGCAAAGCTTTCTGGTAGGTTGGGGTGATGATCGGATGAAGCAGACCAGAGGGCAGCCATTCCTGGGAGTGGGGGTTGGGTAGAGAGACATTCCTGGCTGAGGCCTGAAGGAGGGATGAAGTGAGTAGATGTGTCCTTGACCAAAGTGAAGTCCTTGACCTGAATAATGACAGAAGTGGTAGGGAAAGCCAGCCAACAAGACCAAGAATCCTGAAGGCCATGGGAAAAGTAGAAACTGAGGGCAGGATTGAGGAAGGAAAAAGAGAAGTGGATGGGAGGTAGATTTCTAGGGAAAAGAAGGGAGAAGATGCTTGGTCTTAGATTAGTACTCTCTAGAGCTATTTGGAAGGACAAAGACCATCTGGGGGAGGGACAAAGAGAATGGAAGGGGGAGATGGCGGGAAGGGGAGGGACATGGAGGAGAACGGAGGAAAAACTAGAAGACCCATGGGAGAATGGTGGGGGGACACTCCAGGGGTGGAAGAACAGGAAAAAGGAGGTTGATGGGGGAGGGAGAGCAGCACTGAGGGAAAAGTATGGACATATCTGAAGAGGTGGGCAATCTTGGCTTCAGCTTTTTGGCAATGAACCCTCATAGCCTGGAGGAGGTGCAGAGTTTGAACCTGATTAGTGGGATGGACTTTGCCAAAGGCAGAGCTTCTGAGTCAGTCTTCATCCACTTCCCCTCTTCCCCCAGGCTACCCACAAAGGCCTTTGGCCCCTCCTTCCTCTGGTGAATTCTTATGCTTAATTGGCCACTGTCCCAGGCTGTTTTGGCTGAGGAGGCCGGGCTCTCTGACTTGGATCTCTCAACTCATGAATCTAGTTGTCCTGCCTGTTAGCTGGCCTAGGGTCAACTCCCTCAACAGCCTGAGTGTTATATGAATAGCCTCTCCTTCTCCCATCAACTCCCCTCACTGAAACCTGCTCTGCATCTGCTTTCTGTGAATAGAAAGCATGAGCTGCAAGGTTAGAAAGGGCACAGTCCTTTGGATACTTGCAAGCCTAGTGTGCAGATGTTTTGGTACCCTCAAATATAGAGTCCACAGGCTTCCTCGCACCCTGTAGCTTTGAAGCAGAATCCCAGAGACAGTACTCCCTGCCTCTGAGGTCTCTGCCTCAACTGGTTCTCCACTATCACAACGTCTCACAGTCCCAGCCTCTCCTGCAAGGGTGCTCAGGTTTCCCTACTGTCCACTCTCTGAAATACCTCCATGCACACCTTTTCACCAATACTGCCCCACCTACTTCGTTACAGATGTCTGTTCTCACCCTTTCCAGGGAGCCTTTCTTACCTTTCCCATCAGATTAGTTGCATGCTACATCACCCCAGAATGGGCACTATCAGAAGGCACTGCATTCCTGAGCAACTGATGATATAGCTGAAAAGCAGCCCTCTTCAGACCTCTGGACTTTCTCATGAATGTGGGTCTGTCTTCCCTGTCAGATTGGGAGTTCCAGAATCTGTGTCTCCTTCCTCCTTTTAGCGCCTTCCTCCCTTTTTCCAAAATTAAGACAGGCTTCAGCTTATGGCAGTGATATAGCCATCACATAATCACTGAATTCCCCAACAACATGTTATCTCATCTAACCCACCACCCATTTGGGGGAATCTGCCTTATAACATTCTTCACAGGAGAAGGATGGACTGAAGGGAGGTGTGAACAAGAGCTTCCTAATGTTAAAACCACCAGATTTGCCCCTTCTTTTCAGGTGTCCCTTGAACCAAGATCCACTTAGGCTAAAAAAGGAGGTTGTAACCCCAGATCAGCAAGGTTTTTTGTTTTTTGTTTTTTGTTTTTTTTGTTCTGAGTCAGTCTAAGTCAGTCTGAGTCAGTGGGTGAAGTCCATCCCACTAATTAGGTTCAAACTCTGCACCTCCTCCAGGCTGTGAGGGTTCATTGTTGAAGGTTTTTTGTTTACCCTGTTTCCAAAAACATGGTGGCTGCTCCAGAATAAATAATTTTTCTCTGTTACATAAAGCTTCCCTAAATGGGAGGCATAATGCAAGTTCCTTTAGGAAACAATGACTACCTGCTCTCCTTCTGGGAAATTCTCCTCAATTTCAACTTCCACCTGTCCAGCTGTAGTGAAAATCTGACTTCTCTTATTCTCTTTGGAGTTCCATTGTACCTGGATGGATGGCATATCCCACACCTTCAACTTTGTGATATCCCTGGGCTACTGACAAATCAAGAGGTTTTAGGATCAGGCAAAAAAGCAAGAAAAATGAGTATGTTATTGATTAATGTTTGAGGATTTCTGGTGGTCTGTTAAGGCCAAAGAAGAAATAAATATTTACAAATTATTAATAGATAACAGACTTTTTGGACTGCCCAAGTTTCTCTTTTTATCCAGTAGTGCAGTTGTCCAAGGACTGGTGACATTTTCCCTTTGCCTAAGAGGAGAGATTATCATTGGGCCTTCCCTGGGGACTGTTGGGCTAGAGTGGGGATTGAAGGAGGGACATTTGGTTTTGGGTTCTTTTCCAGGATACAAGAAATGACCATGGCCAAAGGTCTCAGGTCCTTTCTGTTCCTTAGACTGACCCCATGGTAGAATAAAAGTACATAGCATTTCCTGAACACTTGCTACATGCCGGGTGCTGTGTTAAGCGTTATCCATGTATTTAATCTAATCCTTTTACTAGTCTTTTTAGATAGACACCATTAATGGGAGTTTTACATAGGTGGTTTAGGAATGTGGGTAGGTATATTCCATCAAACCTACTGGTATATCTACAGCAGCAGCATTAGCAGCAATAACAACTACTAATATGATTACATAATTAGAGTGTGTCAGGCTCTGTTCTAAGTGCTTTACGCGGATTAAGTCTTTTAATCCTTACAACAACTTTATGAGGTGGATACTATTATCCTCATTTTATAAATCATGACATGAGGTACAGAGAGGTTAAATAATTATCTGAGATTACATAGCTAGAAAGTGGCAGGGCTGGACTTTGAAACTAGGCACTTTGGAATCTGGGTCTGTGTTCTTAACTGATATGCTGTGTATTTAAACTTTTTTATTCTCAATCATATTAAGAAATAATTTTGTGTAGTGACAAAGTACTCACATACACACATACCACATACAATTGAAACAAAAAGGAAATGATATCTTATTTTTACTACATATAATGCATGCTATTCTATTTTCTATTCTACTCTACTTGATTTTATTTTAATCTATTTCATTAAAATTCTGTTTTTTTCTGTGTGCCTTCGTGGCTCAGTCAGTTGGGCTGTCAGCTCAGGTCATGATCCCAGGATCCTGAGATCAAATCCCACGTGGGGGTTCCTGCTCAGTCAGGAGTCTGCTTCTCCCTCTACCCCTACCCCTTGCTTGTGAAAGCACTCTGTCTCTCATGTGCTCTCTCTTTCTTTCAAAGAAGTAAATAAAGTCTTTAAAATTTTAAAAAAATATTTAAAAATATTAAAAATTAAAAAATTTAAAAAATTAAATGTAAGGGGCACCTGGGTGGCTCAGTGGGTTAAAAAGCTTCTGCCTTTGGCCAAGGTCATGATCCCGGGGTCCTGGGACTGAGCCTCCCATCGGGCTCTCTGCTCAGTGGGGAGCCTGCTTCCCCATCTCTCTCTGCCTGCCTCTCTGTCTACTTGTGGTCTCTGTCTGTCAAATAAAAAGAAAGAATCAATGTGAACTCTGAAAAAGAAATTTTTTTTTAAAAAGCACCACAGCTTCTTAATTATTTGAACAAAGAACATCTGCACTCTGCTCTGGAGTTTACTGAGCATGTGGACATCTCCGTAATTTTCCCAAAGGAAAGACTTAACATACTTCCCAAAGGAATGAAGTGCCTTGCCCTCATATCACACAGAACTATTCATGGCAGACTCCCATCCAACCTTTTGAGTTCAAGGCCCACACTATACACACTACGGGAGGCACACACCAATATGGGTCTGTGATATCTTTTGACATCTGCCAAGGTTACTGACAGGTTGCTGTAAAGGGAAGGGGGTTATAGGATTGGTATAGCACAGAAAATGGCACAAATCTGAGGTAGGGGGAGGTGGTGGCAGTGGGCTGGATACCCTCCTCATGGCTCTATCTAGCTTTATTCTGAGCTAAATGTATTCTGTATCTATCTCTGTTCTCTGTCTAGATTGTATTCTGAGCTAAATGCTATCCAGACTTATAACAGTAGTGTCTACTCCAAGCTTCTTGGACCCAGGAAGAAAGTGGATGTTTGAGGAGAAATCCAGACATGCTATCTTTTCTTGGGGCCTTGTTGGAAATAACTGGGCATTCCTCTTTTTTTTTTTTAAATTTTACTTATTTATTTGAGAGAGAGAATGAGAGAGAGCTTGAGAGTGAAGAGGGTCAGAGGGAAAAGCAGACTCTCCACTAAGCAGGGAGCCCAAAGCAGGACTCAATCCCGGGACTCTAGGATCATGAGCTGAAGGCAGTAGCTCAACCAACTGAGCCACCTAGGCACCCAAGCTAGGCATTCCTGAAGCCAGTGAAACCACTATGTGCCCCCTTAGGCCCCATGGAAGAGTCTTAGGAAGGGAATGCCTCTTCTCAGCATAGGCTGTCCAGGACTGTCTAATAAGTTCGCCTAGGGACTGGTCTGTGTGCAAATCAAGGTAGATGAGAATGCACACGAGAAGGTGAGTATGTGTGTGTGAGATTGTGGGTGGGAGGGCCAGTATGTGAATACATGGCGTGTGTGTGTGTGTGTGTGTGTGTGAGACAAAGAGAGAGAGAGGGAGAGTCATAAAGAGTATGTTGATAGGTGTGGGTGGGGGTTTGGGGCAGGTGTGGGGGTGTTGGAGCTTTGGCGGTGGAGAAATGCGCTAACGGTGTGTGGGAAACCACCAGGCACACCCCTTTTCAAATCATCTTCTGTTAATCTCATAGTCTCCCAGGGTCCCAAGGCCGGTTTGATCAGCACCATGGACAGCAGCACAAACATCTTAAATTGGGCCGGTACTGGAGCCCTAGCCCCGCCTTTCTCCTCCCTCCATTCTAATGAGTCATTGCTTCCCCCCATCCTGGAATCCTTGAGTTTCACCACATGTGTATGGGAGAGCCTGTGGGGAGCGTGTGGGGGAGGTGAGCTGGGCTTTTGAAGATAAACATTGTGGATTTTAGGGTAAAAGGCCATAAATATTTGGCCACATCTGGCCCCCAATTAAGCACATTAAGGGAGGAGCCAAGGCAGCTAAACAACCCAAGCCAATAAAGACATCTAATTGTCCCTAATCCATGGACGCATTAGGCTCTCCGTATATATAAAAGGCCCAAAGATGTCCGACACACAGACACTTCAGGCACTGTGCCTTCCATTAGTACGACTCCCTCCTCAGAGCTTCCCTTGCCCCAAGAAACACCATGACTTGTGGATCTTACTGTGCGGGCCCCGCCTTCAGCTGCATGTCAGCCTGCGGGCCCCGGCCAGGCCGCTGCTGCATCACAGCCGCCCCCTACCGCGGAGTCTCCTGCTACCGCGGCCTCACTGGGGGCTTTGGCAGCCACAGCGTCTGTGGGGGCTTCCGTGCTGGCTCCTGTGGCCGCAGCTTCGGCTACCGCTCTGGAGGCGTGTGTGGACCCAGCCCACCCTGCATCACCAGCGTGTCTGTCAACGAGAGCCTCCTCACGCCCCTCAACCTGGAGATCGACCCCAATGCTCAGTGTGTGAAGCATGAGGAGAAGGAGCAGATCAAGTGCCTCAACAGCAGGTTCGCTGCCTTCATTGACAAGGTGGGTGCCCTTGATCACACCCTTCCTGAACCTCTGGGTCCTGGGCTAGGCACTCAGGAGGGTCAGGGACAGGAGACACGTGGTCCAGGGGAGCTCCCAGTCTGATGGAGGAGAGGGATGCACACCCAGGGTCCACATGGACCAAAGACAACAGTACGTAGAGCGGAGGTTCCTGATTTGACAGTGTTGCTAGTATAGGCGACCTCCACTCAGGCAGACAGATCCCCACAGAGAGACAGAGACAGGCTTGGAACTGGCGGGCCAGAGCAAGAGGGCAGTCTGCACACACAGACACAAGAATGAACAGAAGAACTAGGAAGAGGACCACAGGGGCATCCTCTAGGTGGGGGTCCTGGGCCACACCCTTCCTGTACTCTACCCATGCTCAGGACCCAGGCTGAACACGGGCTCAGAGGCAAAATAGACACCTCTGGCTGGCTCTAGACCACATGCCACCCAGACTCACCAGGTCTGGATCTGTCTGTTTCCGTGAGAGCAGGGACTGACCCTCCCCAACCCTGGCTCTTATCCCTACATTGGACACTGCAGACACGCATGACAATCAGGAAGGCTGGAAGTCACCTTGTCTCCCACTACCCTTCTCTGCCAAATCTCTGCTGAGCTGCAGGCTTGGGACTTTACCCTAAAGCAGTCGGGCCCACCCCCAAACTGGCCTTGGGACACCAGGAGCCACCTGACCCTCCTACCACCCTGAACGCAGGTGCGCTTCCTGGAGCAGCAGAACAAGCTGCTGGAGACCAAGTGGCAGTTCTACCAGAACCGCAAGTGCTGTGAGAGCAACCTGGAGCCCCTGTTCGAGGGCTACATCGAGACGCTGAGGCGGGAGGCTGAGTGCGTGGAGGCGGACAGCGGGAGGCTGGCTTCGGAGCTCAACCACGTACAGGAGGTGCTGGAGGGCTACAAGAAGAAGTGAGTGTGGCTGGGAGCAATGCTGGGCACAGGAAATGGACTTGACTTGGAGTCCATTGGATAGGCTTAAGAAGAATTTTCCAGAAGGGCCAGTGCCCATGCCGGCCGGGGAGGGGATGGTAGTGTGCAGCAGGATCTTATCATCTGTGCCACTGGTGCCCAGAGGCCTGCCTGAATGCCAACCCAGGACTCCCCCAGCACACATGTCTCTCCAACTTTGGTCTTTCCTTCTCAGAGCCTGTCCCCTGGGCCCAGTGGGCAGGGCTCAGGGGGCTTCTGCAGGCTTCAGGCCTTTTTCTGCTGACCTTTCAGTTCCCGCCTATAGCACCTGAGTATCTGGTCCTTCGAGGCTGATGGGCCCTGGGGCTCTGGGTGTCCCACTGCCTAGGGTACTGAGTGCTGGTGAGTAACGGGTGGTATAGGCCCCCAGCCTGTGCTAGGATGGACACCTAGGGGAGGGATACTGGTGCCACAGTGTCCCAGTGGAGCTGCTGTGCAATCCTAGCCTGGGCCTGCATGCTGAGTCATTATTTGGGTCCTCAGGGGGACCTCATGGCAGCTTTGGGAATGGACTATGAGGTCCCAGACATAGGCTCTCTAGACCTCTCAGTTCAAAGTGGGGAGAGAATCCCAGACATCTTCCAGATCCAATCAGAAAGAAAGGATCCAGCAGAGCTGCATGGGTCCCAGCTGCTGGAAAGTTCCTGATATCACTGATATGAAGTGGTGATGGCCTCTGGGGAGACCTGCCCTTCCCTGACCTCCTTCTCTGTCCTCTTCTGCCTCAGGTATGAGGAGGAAGTTTCTCTGAGAGCAACCGCTGAGAATGAATTTGTGGCCCTGAAGAAGGTGAGTAACATGGGATCTGGAAGCAAAGCCACCAGGGATCTTGGAATGATAGAGTCTTCCTGGGGAGACCCAGAGGGTCTCAACCTCAGTGTGGGGTACATGACTTGACAACATTTTGATGGGAAATCCCAGAGATCAGATCATGAAAGGCTCATTCTGATCACTGATGAAGGGCAATAACCTTGGGATGTCCAGTAACACCCTGCCCTGGGGCAGGGGGATGGCTGGGCTGACCTCTGGATGTCTTGTTCTGCTTCAGAGGTCGTGTGGTCTCTGTTGGGGGTTCCAGGGAGGCAGAATAGCCACAGTCTCTTTATTGAGGAACAGTGACCTGTCTAGCATTGTGGGAAGTCTGACCAAAAGGAAGGGTACAGCCCCAGGGTGTGGGGGAGGATGGACCAGAGGCAGGAGTGGCCAGGTGGAGTGTGGGAGGACTACGGGAAGACCTGGGAGGGGTTGAGGTGGCCAGCCAGGGAGTCCATTTGACGGGCTTCTTGGAATAGGAAGGGTAAAATAGAGAGCTGGGATCGCAAGAGGAGGAGAGGCTGGTGGCCCATCTCCAAGCACAAAGGGGTTTATTCTCAGAAGGGCAAAAGTTGTGAAGCCCATCCTGGGTAGGCCAGAAGGGTATGGAGATGAGATGGGAATAGGAACACTGGGAATCCTTTCCCCTGGCCTCCATGGATGGGGGAGAAGAGAGGAGTTTGGAGTGATGACTACCATGGGTCCTCTTCACTCAAAGACACACCCCATCTTTCCAGGATGTGGACTGCGCCTACCTCCGCAAGTCAGACCTGGAGGCCAATGCAGAGGCCCTGACCGAGGAGATCGACTTCCTGCGGCGTCTGTATGAGGAGGTGAGGGGGCTGTGGTCCAGAAAGAAGCAGCTGGCCTGGAAGTGGGGCTCTAGCCTAGATGAAGAGTTGGCCAGGGATTTGGGCTGGGCACTGTAGTCCATGAGCCTGTCATGTGAGCGGGGTCTGGAGACCGGGGATGATTGGTGAGTGAGGCTGGGATGTAAATAAGATCCTTCCATCTTCTCACCCCCGACCATCTTCAGGAGATCCGTGTTCTCAACGCCCACATCTCAGACACCTCAGTCATCGTCAAGATGGACAACAGCCGGGACCTGAACATGGACTGCATTGTGGCCGAGATCAAGGCTCAGTACGATGACATCGCCAGCCGCAGCCGGGCTGAGGCCGAGTCCTGGTACCGCAGCAAGGTGAGGAGGCACCTGCCTCCTAGACATGGCAGTAGGAGGGAAGCCAGGTGTATAATAACAAGGACTCTTTTGTCCATGGATTCTGATCCCTTGGATGGTAACAGAAGAGCAGACAGCTCTCACGTTATACAGTCTGGGCAGGGCTGAGCACTGTACAACCTGCTAATGGTCTGTGGTGTCTGAGTGGGTGGGAGACTGCATCCTGAGCCTCAGGAGCATCTCTGTCCCCGCCCCCCCAGTGTGAGGAGATGAAGGCCACGGTGATCCGGCATGGGGAGACCCTGCGCCGCACCAAGGAGGAGATCAACGAGCTCAACCGCATGATCCAGAGGCTGACGGCTGAGGTTGAGAATGCCAAGTGCCAGGTAAGTGTCACTTGGGGCATCCCAGGTCACAGAGGCAAGTGTGTCCCCAGTGGATCTCACCATTCATGCTCCAGGCCATCAGTATGATCAGCGTCCCTGGTTGTGGTCCCTGGGGGAGACTCAGCTGATGATAGGGAAAGGCCTGCTCTTGGGGCATTCCCAGCTGGAAGAGGGTTGAAATAGGAAATGGACAGAGAGACCTGGGCCATAACCCACCTGTTCTCCTCTGGGTCCCCAGAACACCAAGCTGGAGGCCGCAGTGACCCAGGCTGAGCAACAAGGCGAGACGGCTCTGAGCGATGCCCGCTGCAAGCTGGCAGAGCTGGAGGCCGCCCTGCAGAAGGCCAAGCAGGACATGGCCTGCCTGGTCAAGGAGTACCAGGAGGTGATGAACTCCAAGCTGGGCCTGGACATCGAGATCGCCACCTACAGGCGGCTGCTGGAAGGCGAGGAGCAGAGGTGGGTACTGTAGCTTATTTTCTCTCCCAGCCTTGCCTGGGTTCCCAGCGTGCCATGTGCCTGCTGGCATCACTGGACTCCCATTCCAAATCTCCCCATCCTGCATTTACAGGTAATGAGTAAGTCCTTTCGGTATGTTTCTAGCCCTCTTTGAGTTAGTCATGCCCACCTATGTGCTAAAATGGGATTGGAACCTTTTGCAAACCTGCCCCTGGGAGCCAGGAGTCGGGCCATAGAAATTGTTTCTGAGAACCCTAGCCTGGGCTTGTAAACACCTTCCCCCGGAAGTGCTTTTCCCCTTCCTGGCCCCTGTAGCACATAACCCAGACTCTAGCTCTCTTCTCAAGGCTGACCCTGGGCCCAGCCCTGGCAGTTCGTATTTATCCCACAATGACTGCCTCCACAGGGAATTTTATCAACTCATTCTTATATATTCAAACTACAGTGGGTCCCCCTAAGTGGTCTGCCATCGCAGTAAGTAGGACTAAGAGTAGACAGACAACAGAGATGTGTCCCTTGAGGCCCCTGTGTCCAGTTCTAGCCTTTTTGCTAATTGCTAGTTTTGGACATGGTGGGGAAGACCCAGTCCCATGCATTGCTGGAGGGCAGCTGATGGTCTCCTATGAGGACAACCCCTCCAGAATGTTGCCCCTGGCTTGGTCAGATGCTCACTCCTTGAGCCTCCCTTGTCTTGTGCAAAGCCAAGCCCCTCCTCTCAAGCAGAAGAGAGTGCAGGGTGAGGAGGCAGAGGGAGCCACAGGGAGCACAAGGGGAGTGGGGCGATGGGGACACAGGTTTGATAGTTAGAATCAAAATGGTCCCATGGTGAGACTTGCCACAGCCTCAAGTAATTGCTTTGGAGAGTTCGGAGGCCCTGTGGCTCACTGAGCCTGGGGAGTTTCATTAGTGGAGACCTCCAGAATGAAGAATTTTTCAAGACTGTGTTTGTAAGTTCAAGAGATGCCAGGAGATAGCACTGGAAACTGAGTGGCCCACCCCTGTGCCACATAGGGCCCCTGGGGGGAACTCAGGAGCTTTGGTGAGGGTTCCCTGTGAACCCCGGGTGTGGGATGAGTACACGATGGGCTGTGGATTGTCCGTCTGAAGCTGGTGCTGTCAATCCTTCGCCTCAGTGCTATCAAAGGGACTCACGTCCCTGGGAGATGTGTTGTGTGGGAAGGGGTGTGAGGGCTGCTGCGTGGAGTTAGGGCTCTAAATTACAGCTCTGCCTCTGTCACTGGGTATTTCCTCTCTCTGGGCCTCAGTTTCTCCATCTGTCAAATGAAGGAACTCGTGGAGACAGTTTCTGAGCCTGTTCTAAATGGGTTCTAAGTTATTTGTGGAGACAAACATTGTTTTAGGCAGTGTCCACTCCGCGCCGGGGAAAAGACAAGATGGAAACGTTTCCCCTTCTGAAGCCCAGGTTTTAGTGACCCTGATTAGGCCAGATTTAGGAAGTCAAATCTGTGCCCCTGAAATGTATGTTTACAGGTCTATCAGAACCAGCAGAAATAGCAGCAGCCGATAGGTGTGAAGTGCACTTGCCTTGTGGCAGGCACTAAGCCCCTACATGGGTCATCGATTCCATGCCCACCGAGGCTCTAGTCTAGATACTCTGGAGAACAGGGAGGTTGAGCCAGGCAGGGCAAATCTGAGGTTGCTGGGCTAAGGAGGCCGGCAGGGCACACGGGACTTTGTGTCTCCAGCTTCCAGAAGGGGCCGTTTTCCACCCCTTCCCCTCAGCAAGAGCTCCAGAGGAGGGCACGGTCCTCCCCTTCACCTTGGCTCCGTGGGCCCCGCGGCAGGCCCGTGGCACCGACCTCTCTCTCTTTTCATTTCTTAACAGGCTGTGTGAGGGCGTTGGCGCAGTGAATGTGTGTAAGTAGTCGGAGCCTTCCCCTTCTCCAGCTGCGGGCCCCTGTCTTGGGGGAGGGCGGGTTTGGCTGACACCTCCCCACCCCCAGAGCCGCCTGCTGTGGCCGCGCCTGATGTGTTCTGTCCCCCATTCAGGCGTCAGCAGCTCCCGCGGTGGCGTCGTCTGTGGCGATCTCTGCGCCTCCGGTGCTGCCCCTGCTGTCACCAGCAGAGTCTGCAGTGCCCCCTGCAGCGGCAACATGGTGGTGGGCACTAGCTGCTGCGCCCCGTGCTCAGGGGCCAGCACCTGCGGTGGAAGCTGTAAAAAGTGCTAGGGAAACGCCGCCGCCATCAGCGCGCAGCCGCGTCATCCTCCGGCCAGGACCTCCTGCACCCCGAACGCCCCGCTGTCGCCGTCACTGCCCCACGACCGCCAGCTGCCGGCACCCCCTCCCGCCCCCAGCCGGTGGCTAGGTGTGAGCACTCTGCGCATCCTCCCTACCTGCTCCCTCCCCCGTATGCCGTCCCCCAGGCGCCCTGAGCCCCGAGGAGGTTGGGGCGGCCCCTCCGCCTCTCTCAGTAGCCTTTCCTAGTAGTGGCTTTGTTGTCTTCAGGATTCATCCTTTCTTCTGCCTTCCATTTTTTCCACTGGATTCGTGCGTCCTGACTGACCCCTTCACCCTAGCTTGCAGGGACAGGGCGAGCCCCAGAATCCCCACTGTCCTGCACTTCCTGGGAATGCTCCAGTGCGCTCCTACCTGTGGAACGTAGGTGGGGGACACTGATGGTGGCTTTCCTGAAACTCTGTAAGGGACATGAGCGGTGGAAGGGAAGAGCACCTCCTTCCAGGGCTGCCTGCAGAGGCTTCGACAAAGCCCAAGGCTCAATTGTCAGTCTGTTTCTTTGCCTTTGTTTCACTCTGTGTTTCCAATAAACTAATTGTAGCTTATCAAGCTTGGTGCCTCAGAGTCTTGAAAATGCTGGGGCCATCCTGTGATAAGGGGTCCCTGCCAGAGATTTCCTCAGGAACACCCCCCCTCCACCACCCCAGTTAGGACCACTGTGGTAGGTGTCCTGCTGGCCTTGAGCAACCTCAGCCTTGGGAAAGCAAAAGAGGACCCACGGATGCAGGAGATCTTGTGTGGTCATAGATTTCTCTAGACCAAGGTGTCTTAGTTTCAACAGCATTGATATTTTGGGCTGTGTTTGTAAGTTCAAGAGATGCCAGGAGATAGCACTGGAAACTGAGTGGCCCACCCCTGTGCCACATAAGGCGCCTTCTTTGTTGGGGGCTGTCCCATGCATCACAGGACACTAACTGCATCACGGGACCCTGCCCATCAGATGCCCCAAATTGTGACAACCAAAGATGTCTCTAGAAAAGACCAAATATGCTGTGGCAGTCTGGACCAGGGTGATTTTTGCCCCACAGGGTCAAACCTGGAGGGGAAGAAGCATGAGGAAAGGTGCGAAGATGAGAATGGAAGGAAAGAGTGTGAGAAAAGCAATGTTGGGGAGAGGAAGGGCCTTGGGCTTAGAGTCAGGAGTCCGCTCCTTCTAATTCAGAGTCCGGACCCTCCCATTTCTCAGATGTGCGACTTAGGGCCAACTCCTTCCTTGGTCTGAGCTTCAGTTTCTTCGGGTATGGAGTGAAGGAGGTTGGATAATAAACCTAAGGTCCCTTCTGGCTTCCTAAGTGAGATTATGTATTTAAAATGGTGCTGTTACTGCAAACCTATGTTTGAATGCTGGGTCAGCCATTCACTTCCCCTGTAATGGGGCAAGGAGCTAATCCTCACTCGGCTTTAGCTTTTTCATCTGTAAATGGAATAACAGCGCCTACTAGGTTGTAGCCAGATATTTATTGCTTGTACCAAACTACTCCAAAATTTAGAGGCTTAAAACAATACAGGTATCTTCTGCTTTTTGAAAGTGTGCGTTACACCACTTTGGTTTTTACAAAAGACATAGACTGTAGTACCAGTTTTCATTGATGGAAAGAAATCGAAAGAGGGTTTTCCCTTTTACTAAAAGAGGTGAAAAGCCAACAGAGCAGTCAGCATCTGTTTGGCAGCCCGCTGTTACAGAGACACCCCACAGCCCAGCAGTGAGAATGGCACCTCCAAGCGCCTTCCCTGGGAACTACACTCCACATCTCAACATGGAGCTGCCAGAGCTTTGAAGGGCCTCTGGGAGCATCTGTGTGTGGGTCCTATTTATTTTCTGTACTCTTAGGAAGATGTGTCCTAAGGTAGCAGAAAAGCCTAAGAGGGGCTATTTTTTTTTTCCCAATTTATTTATTTTCAGAAAAACAGTATTCATTATTTTTTCACCACACCCAGTGCTCCATGCAAGCTGTGCCCTCTATAATACCCACCACCTGGTACCCCAACCTCCCACCCCCCCGCCACTTCAAACCCGAGGGGCTATTTTTTGAGCCTGGGATGCTCACAAAATTTTTCCTTATAAATTAATGGTAAACACTTCTTCACTTAATGGCATATCAGCTTATGAAATATTTCATGGGAATGCTCTATGTTCGGATAGCAGGGAAACCTGTTTTTCTCCATTGGTTATGATTCTGTGGGCTTAGGAGAAGTTTTTCTACTTTCTGTGATGTTGTATGGGCGCTAGGGTGTCTGTGAGGTCCAAAACAGGCTTGTTTCACGTGGGAGACCAGCTAGAGCTGCTGATCAGGGCATACCAGTCAGGGTTTAATCAGGAGATAATAAAGTGAACAGGTAAAGTTTAATATAAAGAATTATTAATTATAACAGGGGACTAGAGTGACGAGAGATTGACTAGTGAAAAGCAAGAAATCTAAAGCATCCAGGAGCTGCAGATAGAAGGGACAGTCCCTACCCTCAGTCCTGAGAAAGCACATCCATGGAAGGGGACACCCTGTGGCGGAGGTCCAGATTTTGTTGAAGACTCATAGTACATAACAGTGCTATACTGGTAGGACTTGCTGGAAATCTACCCTTTTGAACTTTGCTGGAATTCTGCCTTCTATGCTGGTAGGGAGAGATGTTCATGAATACATGTCACCACCTCAAAGCCACCCAAGAAGGATACCAGAGGCTGCTGGCCACAGGATGGTGCTGATCACTATGCAAGAACTGAGCTCTGGAAAACCGTGGTGCTACAGGAATCTGCCAAGAGGACAGGGGAACCAGGAGGGAAAGCCCCTTTCTCCTGCAATCTCTCTCCAGTGCCCTCTACTGACAAAACTCAGTATTGCATTAGCAGACAAACTTTTAAAGGGCCCCTCTAAATTTTCACACAGCGGCGATGAGGGATATAAAGCAGAAGGTCAGAGATAATAAATTGATAAGTGGCATACAGAGACTTGGTTATCTTCCATATGAGCCTCTCTCACGTGGCTGCTTGGACTTCCTCAACAACCTGGTGGCAGGTTTTTCAGGACATTCCAAGAAGAATGAAGGAAGGAGGCAGAACCTGCCAGTCCTCTTTAGGCCTGACCTCAGAAGGTCACTTTTGCCATATTCTACTGACCAAACCTGTCACATGGCCAACTCTGATTCCAGAGAAGGAGAATCGGGCTCCTTCTCTTGATGGCTTCATGTACAGAGAGGAAAGAATTGTTGGTCCAATGGTGCCCTTGCTGGCCACAACAATTCATGTGTCCCCTGCCAAAGAACATGTGCTATTGCTCCCCAAACCCCTCAGAGTTTCATCGCTTCATGATATCAGCTTGAAGTTCAGGATCTCACTATTTGGATCAGATCCAAGTATGCACAAGGCTTGGGACCTGGTTCCTTTTCTGCAGCTCCCCCATGGGTAAACCCATTATGGTTTACCTCACCCAGAAGACCTGTGTTTTTATGTCCACCACACACCTGTCATGCAATGACAAGTTAGGGACAGGATAGCCACAACAGGCACTCCCACAGGGGGAGGAAAAATTGGGAGCATTTAGAAGTCACTGAGTCAAAGCAATTCCAAGTACAGTCAGGCAGGCACAGCTAACTCTTCTCATGGTTGAGGCAGGGTTGTGTTTCTTTGGGGCCCACTTTTACTCCCTAGAAGTGGTTCTCCTCTGTTCTTGGCTCTATCTTTTGGGATCTTGGTTCCGTTTTCCAGGTTGTTATTTCTTTTTTGTGATAAATAACCCATGTTTTCTTAGCCTGCTTCCTGTTTGTGGGTGGTCAGGGGCCCAGAGGCCATTTTCATTTTGAACCATTCCTTTTAGTGAGAACTGCTATAATTCTTTTTAAAATGTTTTTGGTGTATCAGATGATAATGGACTTTGTTAGACAAAAGCTATCCCTATAAATATCTTTGGGACAGGCTCCTCCCACCCTTGGGCCATGAGTCATTATGCTCTGGGACAACACTGAGGATTCTTGGAAGCTCTGCTTAAAGGCAGCTATGAAGTTGCCTTTAAGATTCTTAGAATACCAGGACGCCTGGGTGGCTCAGTTGGTTGGACGACTGCCTTCGGCTCAGGGCGTGATCCTGGAGTCCGGGGATCGAGTCCCACATTGGGCTCCCAGCTCCATGGGGAGTCTGCTTTGCTCTCTGACCTTCTCCTTGCTCATTCTCTCTCTCACTGTCTCTCTCTCTCAAATAAATAAATAAAATCTTTAAAAAGAAAAAAGATTCTTAGAATACCTTTGGTCAGCTGAGTGAGTCTAAGAGACTCTGAGTTAAGTCTGAGATCTCAGCAAAGGGTCTAACAGCCGTGGTCTTCATATGACTTTTACTTGAGGGCATGGTTTACTAGCAGTGCTTTGCGTTTGATCTTTGCTCTGAGGCCATTTCTTAATTGGAGAACCTTTTGCTGACTGGAAAGACAGTCCCTGTCTCTTCTGGATTGTGCTAAAAACCCGAACAGTTCCTTCCTTAGTCCATTTCTCTCCTCTTGTATTTTATCATAAGCGGCTAGGAGAAGCCAGTGGCATTTTCATCCTTCTAACTGGAAACCTCAGCCAGGTCCACAAATCCATTAGATGTCCTTTTTGTCTTCCTTGTCCCCACAGGCTATAGTCCTGCCAAACTTGTCACCACTACATAATATAGGTCACCTCTTACAGCATCTACTAATAACTTCCTCATTGTCCTTCCTGCCTTCACTAATGGCCTCCTTGAGGACATTTAGACTCTGCTTGATGCCTGGTCCCCAAATCAGTTGTAACCAAATCCAAGTTGTTTGCCCGACGTGCAGCCAAGCTGATCATTTGAGACATCGAGTACGTAGCAAGGAAAAGGTTTATTCGAGAGGCAGCCAAATGAGGAGACAGGATGGTAAGTCTCCAATCCCCCTTTTCTAAGGGGAGAGAACAAGTTTGTTTACAATCACAGGAGTTGATATTATAAATATCTTAATGGAAAGGGCGGGGAAACTTAGGAGCATTCAGGAAAACAGGTGGCGCATGTGCACTGAGCAAACATTCGTAACAAACATACTATGTTCACTTTGGGGTGGACACTTAATATCCAAAGAAGGCAAAATTCTTACCCCCCCATTAAGCGTTAAGCAGTTATCTTGGGACAAGGAGGAGGGTCTATGGGCTTGCCTTGCCAGCCGGTTCATACTGGGTGGGCTCCTTGTCTCCTGCAAGGAAGGCAGGCCCCTGCTTTGTTTCTGGGCTGGAACCATATCTCTTGACCAGGTTTCTGAAAGGACAGCTAGTGGATTTGTCAGTAAGGTCTGTAAAGACACCGTAGCTGATTAGGGAGAAACTGTTCTCTGAAAAGCAGGCTTTACATTTCTGGTGTGTTTCAGTCTCGTGAACTCTGGGGGGCATGTTTTCACGATGTCACAGGTTTTAGGTTTGCTTACAGTAGCGGCTATTTCTAGGTACTGATTTCTACACTAGTTTGTTGCCATACAAACATTAGCCCAAAACTTAGCGGCTTCAAACAACACTATTTTTCTCGATTGTGTAGTTTGGAGGGATGGTTCTTCTGCTTCATGTTATTGGCTGCGACTCCCGTAGGTCCACAATGGCTTCGCTCTCCTTGGGGGCATTTGGTGTTGGCCACCGGCTGAGAGCTCATTTGGGGCTGAAGGCCAGGAGACTCTGTTCTCTCCATGTGCTGCCAGTCCTCCTAGGGCCGGGTGCAGAATCCCTGCAATGTCACTTCTACCACATCCTATTGGTCAAAGCAGACGCAGGGCAGCCCAGACCCCAGGGGAAATGGGCTTCATCTTGGAGGTGAAGAGTGGCACGTACAGACAGGGATGGCTGGGGACTGCATCTGAAGACGGCTACCACAGGAGCATCAAATGAGACCCCACAGATAAAAGTTTATAGTGTGGCACGTAACTCATACTCCAAAGCTGCTATTCTGATTGTTATTACTATGACTGTGGTATCATAACCGCACAGCATTCCAAGGGTCGAAATAGCTGGGAGGGGGTAGGGGGTGGTTAGAAGAAGGCTGGGTATTGAAAGTTCTGGACTTTTGGGTTCTTGTCCTGGTTTGGTCACTAAAAGTGCGTGGTCAAGGCCCTGCAGCTCTGGGCAGCCCAGTTTCTCCATGTTTTGCGATGATAACTGAAACTGCTTCCAGGCAAGAGCTGGGCAGAAGGTGAGGGACTGTTACTCTGGGGATGGTCATGACCCATACCTGCCTTGCCTCAGGCTTGTTGGCCCACGGGGATCTGACATCCAGATCACTCATGTTCCTCACAATCAATGGGAACCTTCTAGAGAGGAGGCATGTGGCTCTCCCTGGAGCCTGAAATTGGGCCAGACCGTCTACCTCTGCAAGATGCTGGGGAAAGTGCCTGGAAGGAAGCAGGAATGAGGACTGCCTGACCACGGGTGCAGAAAGCTTCTCTGGAGGTGGAGTTGGGGTTGGGGGTAGGAGAGTATAGTCAGGAAGGGCTCATCTTAAGCTTCTCGAGGGCACTGGAGAGCAGTCCCCCACCTCCCCGCCAGCCTTAGGACTTAAAAGAGTTCCTGGAGGTTTCCATGCTCCTGCTCCAGCCCACCTCTTCATATGCTCTTCCCCTTGTCCAGAGCACATCTCTTCCTCCTTGTTAGCTCCTTAGTTATGCTATTTTTTTTGCCATAAAATATAAATGTCCTGTAGGACAGGCATCTGTGATTATTTCCTTCACTTATATGAACCCAGGCTTATATACCAGTACTTGATACAGGTCAGAGGCTCAATAATTATTTGTTGATTGAATAAATCAACTCCTGATCTTACTTTAGGCCTCAGCTTCAGTATTACTTCCTTTGGAAGGTAACCAGCTAGCCCTGGTTAAGAATCCTAATCCTCCAACCATGCTTCTCCTTTACTCCTAGTACCAAGGCCCAGACCTCTTGGTGGCTGCACCTCTTGTTGGTGGAGAGGCGGCTGTGGAAGCTGAGCAGGTGGGGCTCAGGGACTCAGAAACGAGGATCTAATAGTTGGAGAGTATGTAGTCTCAGTCCTGCCTGGGGCCTCAAGCTGGTAGAGTGGAAGGAAGGTACACCACGTACAGAGGCATGGAATCTCCCTGGGGTCCCCTGGTGGCACCTGGATGACCTCCCAAGGCTGGCAGGGACTGTGGCGATTCCGGAGCCAAGCTCAGAGTCACTGCCCAAGAGGGTCAGGATGGACAGGTGTGGAGCCCCTGGGCCAGCCCTCCTTGGACATGCATTCAGGGAGCCTTGAGACAGAGGTGGGGAGGATGGTGGAGGGATTGGGGAGTGGGGAGAGACAGAGACCAGCCAGAGCCAGATACATGGGACTGGAACACTACATTCAAGAGTCTGGGCTTCATCCTGAGGGCAGTGGGGACCTGTTGAAAGGTCAGACCTTTTAAAGACTTTTAAAGTCTTTTAAAGACTTCCGGCTGCCATTTTGTGTGGGTTGGAAGGGGAGAAGAACAGCTCTCCAGGCAAGATAGTGGTGGCCGGGATGTGGGTGGTGACTGCAGAGAAAGAGGAAAGAGTTGGATTAGAGGGGTACTAAGGAGGTAGAAAAGGAAAGCATTAGTGTTGAGGGTCAGGGTGCTGGCCTGGGGAGACCATGGAACTGGGTGATGATCTTGCCAGGGGACGAAGAGGAGGCTCAGGTGGACAGAACGTGGGATGGTGAGTTCAACAGGGAAGTCTGTTGGATTAGAGGAGTCTCCAGGATGGCCAAGTGGGGAAGCTGTGTAAGAACTGGGGCAAGTGGTTCTGAAGCTGGGGGGTGAGGTCAAGCATCCCTACAGTCATCAGAACTCGAAACTGTGGTTGGAGGGTTTTAACCAGGAAGGTCATTAACTGTGGTGGAAACCGAAGGCCAGAGACTGATGTCATTGCCTGGGCGGTGTGTGCAGAGAGGTGAGAGAAGGGCCTCAAGGGCAAGGTTGCCTGGGTGAGGGAAATAAGCCAGGGAGCAGGATGGCCTGGGAGCAGCTAAGAACCCAGAACAAGGCCAAACAAAGCAGAACAAGGCTGTGGAAGGCCCAAGACTCAGGGCTCAGGAATGGGGAGGGACAGAGGGTCACAGGGAGGCGAGGGGGCTTGGGTGAGGGCAAGGAGCTGAGAACTCCCTAGAGATTCTAGGAAGAAGTGAGGGAAGGTAGCAGATCCTCCTACGACGGCTTGGGGAGATAGGTGGGAAGCAGCAGGGCCTGGAGGATGGGGGGTCAGCATGGGGGTTGAGTAGGGCTGGGGCAGAGGGAGAGAAGAAGAGGGTCAGTGAGAAGGGAGTTAACTGCGCGGGAGAGCTCAGGCCATACAGGGGGCCAGGGAAGCCTTTTCAGCCCTGGGATTGAAGCTCTGCGGTGTCTGAGAATGAGGGCAGTGCAGTGGGGGACCTGAGAAAGCGAGGAGAGGGTAGGTATCCTTTTACCTGCTACAGGGCTTTCGAGTAGGCTGTCCCAGGTGTGCCTATGGGGGGCGGAAGGATGGGCGGAAGGGATCTGATCTCCCCTTGTTTGATGGGTAGCAGTGGGCAGGGGATGGGGTGGGGTCCAGACTGACACAGGGTGCCCCCCTGAGGGGGCTGTGGGTGCTTTTGGCAGTTGCTATTGTGGTCCATGCGTGGTGGTGGGGAGGGGACAAAGGGAAGGTGTGCCGAGAAAATGGGGTCTACGTGTGAGGGAGGGAGGCTAAAACCACACACACATGCACACCATGCACATACTGCCTTCCAGAAGACCCCGCGACCTCCTTTGGGTCCCTTCAGAACCAGTCAGAGGAATAAGTCCCAGACGACCTCAGACTGGCAGGCATGACTCAGGTGCCAGGCACCATGAGCGTGGTCAGCATTGCTGGGCCAGGAGATGATGGCACTATGTGGGGATGGGCCCCGCAGGTGTCCGGGCTGAGACGGCCAGAACCCTCCCAGTCCTTGGTTCATCTCGCTGGGCTGCTGGTGCTCAGCGGTCGGGGGACATGGGCTCATTCCGAGAAAGCAAGCATTACGGCACAGAAAGCAGGTCCCCCAGTTTATTGGGAAAACAGGAGACAAAAGACCAGAGAGGCGGGGGAGGCATCCAGCAGCGCCCCTTCGGGGGAAGGAGGGCCCTTCTCCGTGGGAGGAGCCAGAGGCCAACACAGAGGAAGGGGAGGGTCCAGTCCCAGGCAGCAGCCGCTTCCAGTAGGACAAGAGGAGCCGAGGAGGGGCTGATGGGAATGAGCCGCTTATGGTGTATTCTCAGAACACGAGGGCAAGAGCTACCGAGGCACCGCTGTTCTCAGCTGGAGGTGGGGACGGTGGCGCGTCTGGCAGACAGAAGGGGCTTCTCTGGCTCTCTCTCGGGGCTGTCTAACACCTCCCCAGGCCGCAGGAACCCCCTCCACAGGTGGTGTTGAGCGGGCCGCAAGGGGCGCACATGCCCGTGCTCACCGCCAGGTTCCCACTGCAGGGGGCGCTGCACGCACTGCCGGTCACCGGCCGGGAGCCGGACACGCAGAGGTCCCCGCAGACGACCCCGCCGCGGGAGCTGCTGACACCTGTAGAAACAAGGGCAGAGTCAGGAGGGCTGGCTGCTGGCCGCCCCATTCGGGCTCCTTCCTTGGGCCTCCCTGCTCCGCATAAGCCTCTGGGAAGGGACACAAAAGGCCTTCAGCTGTAGTTCTGAAGGCATGAAGGAACCATAGCCTGAGAGCCAGGAGCCCTGGGTTCTCAGGCTAGACCTTGGGCAAGCCCCTTCCTCTTTCGTGGCCTCAGCGTGACAGCCCAGGGTCCTTCTTGGAGAGATCTGTTATTCTTTCTCCTCTTCTAACCCCCTTTATGCTGTCCAGTTGTTCCTGAGAGCTAAACTCAGTCTCTCCTGCTGCATGACCAACCTATTTCCATTTACTGGAGGAATTATTGCCCCCCCGCCCCAATCCACACCACACACACAGTGTTTCTATACACTCATAGCCAGAAAATTCTTGTTGCCCAACATAAAATTTTGCTTTTTAGGGCTCAAGATACTTACAGACATTCACAGCTCCAACACCTTCACACAGCCTGAGTGGGGAAAAAGGTAAGAAAGGGGAAGAGATAAGAAGTCAGAATGAGATTCTCAGATTTCCTCTATGCTGGAATGGATCATCTCAGGTGTACTTCTGGCCTATATTTATGCCTTTGCATAACTTTAAAAAGTACCTTTCTGGCAATTGCAGCAATGCCAGGCCACCCTATTTGGCAAGCAGAGTATGGGCTGGATTTCACCTCTTATTTGCTCCTCAGGTGGCTGCCTTTATGCAGTGTCCAGCCTGAACAGCCATACGTGGCATACTTGGATAGGTTCAGCTTTAGGAAGGGGAAGTTTCTTTTGGGTAGTCACTCGAGGCCAGGTCACAGTTTGGTTAGCAACTCTATCTTTGGGCAAGGTGACCTCCTAGAAACCAGGCAGGGAGTGTATCTTGCAAGACTTGAGGATGGAATGACTTGAGGATGTTCTAAACTGAGAGAATGGGTGTCTAGGTTCTATCCTAGCAAGGACCTGGGTTCTCTGCAACTCTAGACCTCACAGTGACACTGACCTTCATTTTTTTCCTCTGTATACTAAGTCCAAGTTCCAGTCTTTTGAGATCTGGGATTCCAAGACCCCAGAGTCTAGTTTGGGGTCAGTTCTGAGGACTGACTAGGATATGGAAGAATCAAAAGTGGGCAAATCTATGCAAGTATAATTCCTAGGGCAGCAGGGTTGGGCCCCCACCTCTGTTCTTCGCCTTCCAGCAGCCGCCTGTAGGTGGCGATCTCGATGTCCAGGCCCAGCTTGGAGTTCATCACCTCCTGGTACTCCTTGACCAGGCAGGCCATGTCCTGCTTGGCTTTCTGCAGGGCGGCCTCCAGCTCTGCCAGCTTGCAGCGGGCATCGCTCAGAGCCGTCTCGCCCTGCTGTTCTGACTGGGTCACTGCGGCCTCCAGCTTGGTGTTCTGGGGACCCAGAGGAGAACAAGGTGGGTTATGGCCCAGGTCTCTCTGTCCGTTTCCTGTCTCAGCCCTCCCCCGGCTGGCAATACCCCAAGAGCAGGCCTCTCCCTTTCATCAGCTGAGTCTCTCCCAGGGACCACCACCAGGGAAGCTGGTCATGCAGACGGCCTGGAGCATGAATGGTGAGATCCACTGGGGACACACACTGCCTGTAAGACCTGGGGAGGCTCCAGGCGACCCTTACCTGGCACTTGGCATTCTCAACCTCGGCCGTCAGCCTCTGGATCATGCGGTTGAGCTCATTGATCTCCTCCTTGGTGCGGCGCAGGGTCTCCCCGTGCCGGATCACCGTGGCCTTCATCTCCTCACACTGGGGGAGTGGGGGTGGGGGAAGCAGAGATACTCCTGAGACTCAGGACGTGTTATCCCACTGCTTCCCACAACTTGCACATCTGCTATCCTGTCCTGACAGCTGCCTGTCCTTCCCCTGTCCATCCCATCTAGACAAAGATCAGAGCCCTTTTAGCCTCCCTCCTGCTGGGATCCTGGGAAGAGGGAGCTGGGCTCCTCACCTTGCTGCGGTACCAGGACTCGGCCTCAGCCCGGCTGCGGCTGGCGATGTCATCGTACTGAGCCTTGATCTCGGCCACAATGCAGTCCATGTTCAGGTCCCGACTGTTGTCCATCTTGACGATGACTGAGGTGTCTGAGATGTGGGCATGGAGAACGCGGATCTCCTGTGAGAGTAGGGGAAGAAGAAACAGCACATTATCTGGGCTTTTCCTCACATTGCCATGCTGATGCCTATCATCTCTTTAGCCCATTTGGAGCTGAAGTCTCAGGTGTGGAGCAGATAATTCTCTGACGAAATTGTGTGACTTTATGTACAGATAAGAAATTCCTTCTAGAGGAAGACACAAGCACTTTTCAAATGCTTGCTTCTGGGATATTTAGGCCCAGGTGAGCCTAGGCTGCGTACCCTGACCAGCTCGCTGTGGGTGCTTCCTGGGGGCCCAGAACCTGCATCAGGTCCATTTCACATTCTCCTGACCAGACACCAGGAAGGAAGTCTGCTGGCTGCCAGAGAAAGCGGTTTGAGGCTATGTGATGCTTTGTGTGGGCTTCGCTCCCAAGCTACAGCTGTCCGGGGGATTGCATTCTCTTGGCTTTTTTCGGTTCCCCATTCCTCTGCCTCCCTTCTTCCCTCTCCTTGCTCTCCTGCAATCCTCCATCCTCGAGCCTGGGTCCCCATGTCAGCAGGCCTCTGGGGGCCTGGGCAGGGGGTTGGGGATGCCCACCAGGGTTGCGAGCCCCCTTACCTCCTCATATAGGCGCCGCAGGAAGTCAATCTCCTCAGTCAGGGCCTCCGCATTGGCCTCCAGGTCTGACTTGCGGAGGTAGGCGCAGTCCACCTCCTGTGTGGGGTTCAAGGGGCTGTGAGGCCTGCTGTCCTCAGGACATTGTGAGAGCTTGGCTGGAGTGTGGTGGGGCAGTGAGGACGGGGTGGCCAGGGACTCAGGGTGGGGCTGGGCCTTGGGCACTCACCTTCTTTAGAGCCACAAACTCGTTCTCTGCTGTGGCCCGAAGTGCGACCTCTTCTTCATACCTGAAGTAGGTGGGAAGGACAAGACCGTGCCTGAGCCTCTCTCAACTTGGCTGTGAAGTTGTGCATGCAAATGAGCTTGACCCTCTCCCTGCTCATCCCCTTGCTTCCAAAAGAAATGGAGCAGGACCAAATCAGGCTGCCTGTCCAGGCCTACTGAGATACCCCGGAATGCTGAAGTACCCACTCTCACATCACCCCTGAGCTTCTCAGTGCCGATGGGAAGGCAGGATCTGGAAATTCAGCGTGTGCTTGTGTGTGTGTTTGTGCGTGTGTGTGTGTGTGCAGAGGGCAGGGGAGTGGGAGGTGCTTGTATTTTGCACTCCGGTCTGCATTTTCCTTTCTTCTGCCTCTTGCTCCTTGCCCTTGGCTTTGCTATGGGTGGTGGGGTTCCCTCTCTGTCATTCCCTTTCTAGACTCAGCCAACAGGAGTTAAGTCTGCTACTTCCTCCTGCTTCATGGGCAGGCCAGCTCAGAGCCAGAGTCGGGAGTATGGCGTCCTGGGAAGTTCATGGCTGAGTGTTATTGAAGGAGGCTGGCTACCCCTTGACATCAGCTTCCTATAGGGCCCTGGGGGCACCCTCCACAATGTGGGTCACACTTTAAAACTGATGGCCTGTGTCTGTGACTGGGCCATGCTTGCTTCCCAGTGGACTGGGAGCCCTCCAGGGACAGGCATGACATCTACACTTTGGCACTGGATCACTAGCCCTTCTTGGTCCCTGGCTAGTGCCCCATAGGGCACTTAGAAACTGTGAGTTGAGTGAAGAAGTAAACTTGAGAAGAATGTCCAGGACTTTGAAGGCTAGAGTCAAAGGGACCAGGAGTGGTAATTTTTCTGGGAGCCTAAGAGAAGGGTGTGGTGAATGGAGAGAACATCATTCCCTTCACTTGCTGATGGGAAGGCAAGGGGGACTCTATCCCCCAGGGGCCAGGACCCACGCACAGGTCCTTCCCCATCCCCAGGCAGAGTCCCAGCCACAGACCCAGACACGCCCCTGTCCTGGGAGCTTCCTTCAAGCACTTTCCTGAGCCAGCACCTTCTGGCACTCACTTCTTCTTGTAGCCTTCCATCACCTCCTGCACGTGGTTGAGCTCCGAGGCCAGCCTCCCGCTGTCGGCCTCCACGCACTCGGCCTCCCGCCTCAGCGTCTCGATGTAGCCCTCGAACAGGGGCTCCAGGTTGCTCTCGCAGCACTTGCGGTTCTGGTAGAACTGCCACTTGGTCTCCAGCAGCTTGTTCTGCTGCTCCAGGAAGCGCACCTACCGCACAGAGGCAGAGCCTTAGAATCTCTTCCTACAGGATCAGAGGCAAGAGGTGGGGGCCGGGGGCAGGTGATGGTGGTGGTCCCAGCACCAGGACCTGCAGGTCTTCAACTCTTGGACCCAGAGTCCTCCCTGGCGGGTGTTATGTCAAAACTATACCAGGGCTTAATCGGGTCCCCTGGAGGTCCTTCCTGAGAGCTCGCTATAGTCTTTTCTAGGCAATTACTTGGTGCCGCAGAAATGGCTAAACTATGCTGAGTCCAGATTCTGCTGCTGCTTGTTAATAACATGTCCTTGGGCACAGCGTGTCACTCCCTCGTGAAGTGGGAGGTTAATGCTCGCCTCACGAAGAGGGCTTGAGCCGTGGCACGAAAGGGCGCCCCCGTGCTGGATAGCTCCTGTACCAAGTCAGGTGTGATTGTCAGTGTGCAAATGAGCAAGCCAACCATTTTAGAAAGGCAGAGTGCAAAAGGTGAAAAATGAAGTCTGTGCCAATTATTAAAACCTTACAACAACAATGCAATTAGAATAATAGTCACCTGGGATATTAGCAGGCATGCTCTGTGCTCTAGCCCTTTCATTTTATAGATGTGGAATTGAAGGTCTAGGGATGGTACCTGACTGCCTGAGAGCTCACAGTAGTAGAGCAAAGACTCAAACTCTGAGCCTCTGCACCACGGGGGGCTCGTCTCTCACTGTAATGTTGAGAGACTATTGGGCCCCAGGAGAATTGCTCGTCCCTCTCCCTGCCACAAGGCTGGCCTGGCTGACCTGTGTCCTCATTCAGATCCCCTTGTCTAGAAACTTCACCACAACCCTGGTAAGTCCTTTCCTATGCTAGCCTTGGTGTTTCATGTTGTTAGGAGTTGCAGACTTTTTTGGTCCTTCCTGGTGAGGTATCTGTCTAGTGTGACTTCTTTCAAGGCTGGCTCTGGAGAGAGAGAGAGCCCTTGCCAGACCCAGAGCCACTTCCTAGTTGAAGTCTTCTCACTTGTCCCCTCGTGCTCTTGCCACTGAATCCAATGGGGAAGAGGGCTGAAGACATGGGCCAGAAACTGCCAAATGCAGAGGGCTTATGCTGTGTCCAGACCTTGTCTCCTCACAAGGCCCAGAGAGTGGGGACTGTAGCTATTGTTCATCCCTGGATCCTGAGGCCCAGACTTGGACCAAGCACTCTGGCCGCTGCTCAGCAACCAAGGAACCATCTGGCAGAGAAACAGCTCTGTGTGATCTGTGGCATTGTTCCAGTGTTACACTCATGGGCCTGCCCTTGACATAGGGAGCACCAGCTTCCATGTCAGTATCTATTTGACTTCAAAGGCATTGAATACCCGCATGGCAGCCCTGTGTTCATGAAGAGATGTTAGCTCTCCACACTAAGGTTTCTGCCTCTACTTCCTGCTTCTGGGTATTCCTTTTTGTCTTCCCTATCAGATTGGCAGCTCCTTGTCCTATTCTTGTTTCTGTCTGTGTCCTAGAGGTATGGCTGCTTCTCCTTTTGAAATGGACTAGGGGCTTCTGTGGGCAAATAAATGCCGGCCTCCGACTCCCTCCTCAGTACCCAGCTTGAGTCCTGAACATGGAAGGAATTCAGGAAGGGTGTGATCAAGGGCACTCACCTTGTCAATGAAGGCAGCGAACCTGCTGTTGAGGCACTTGATCTGCTCCTTCTCCTCATGCTTCACACACTGAGCATTGGGGTCGATCTCCAGGTTGAGGGGCGTGAGGAGGCTCTCGTTGACAGACACCGTGGTGATGCAGGGTGGGCTGGGTCCACACACACCTCCGGAGCGGTAGCCAAAGCTGCGGCCGCAGGAGCCAGCGCGGAAACCTCCACAGACACTGCGGCTGCCAAAGCCCCCAGTGAGGCCGCGGTAGCAGGAGACTCCGCGGTAGGGGGCGGCCGTGATGCAGCAGCGGCCAGGCCGGGGTCCGCAGGCTGAGGCGCAGCTGAAGTTCCTGGGGCCGAATCCACAGCCCACGGTGCTGAAGCCACAGGTCATTTTGGAGATAGGAAGGTGTCTGGACAGTGGAGAAGCTGGCCGAGGATGGAGTCGGAAGCGTGTGCTCCCTGGGCTGTGGCAGGCCCTTTTATGCAGCAGGGGCAGCTGGCATTAAAAGGCACAGCAGAGTGACAATAGCTGCATTTTATTGGCTTGGCATCATCCCGGCCTCTTAAGAGCCAACCCAGCTTGCCTATTCAGGGTAGCTGTGTCAACAATCTGCAGCCACAGGCCTGTTTCATCTTCAAAGCTATTAACAAGCTTCCTCATTGCCTCTCCCCTTCCCATTGCTGCTGGAAGCGGAGAAAGGGAAGGGGTCCTGGAAGCATCAGTTGGGCTCCACACACTCACTACTGGGAATGGGTGCAGCCTACTCTCGGAATCCTTTTCTGGAAGGGGCAACCCCGGGTTATGGATCCCAGACCCATGTCCTGGCCTCAGGGTGGATGGCTTGCTGGTCCCAACCAGTGAGCTGTGTCCCAAACAATCTGTTATTCTAGGAGGCTTCTCTGCCTTCCCCTGCCTCTCTAAAGCATGTCCCTTTCTCATTGTCAATGTCAGCCTTTCCTGGCCTGTTCCTACCCAGAGGCTAGTCAGGGATGGTAGTGGGGGTAAGGAATTGGGAGGGAGCATCGTCTCTGCACTTTGGGTATTCCTAGGAAGACAAGCTATGGGACACTAGATGGGACATGGGAGAAACGAAGTCAGAGAGTTCATGAGAGAACCGGGGCTGTTCTCCAGAGTTCTGGGCCTCGTTGCTGGAGACTTCGGGGGGAGGATCAGGAGTGTGGAATAACCCAGAGCTACAGAGATGAATCAGGGAAGACTGCTTGGAGGTGGGTTGAAGCTGGACTGGGGTAGGCTGCGGATAGGGTTGGGAGGAGATGAGAAAGGAGTCTGGCTCTGATTTGGAGGCTAGTTTATGTAATCATGCGTTTTCTCATTCATTCAGAAAATTCTTACCACATCCCAACTGTGCATTGCTGGGTTCTGCAAATCCAGCGGAGACCTGAGGTGTTTGGAGGTTAGGAGAGGGTAGTGTGCACAAAGGGGTGCCAAAATTTGGTCAGTGGGCAAGAGGGAGAAGCCACAGGTGGAGAAAAGGTCCCGAGATGCCTAGGCTGAGTTGGGATCTGATATGGGGATGTGCCATCCTTTAGTGTCCCAGCGGGGAAACTGAATGATGAATACTGGTGTGTACGCACCCACCAGGAAGGATGAGAGGTGCTGGCCATGAGGGGAGGGAGGTCACCGGTTTTTGAAATGACATTGCTTCCTCCACTCTGAGGATCCACACTGTGAGAGGAGGTGGGGAGCTCATATGGTCGTTCCCACAGCCAAGCTGTTGTGATTTTCCCCCTCCTCCTTTTGGGCTAGGACCAGGGATGGCTGTGGGAGGTAGACAGTGGGACCTAGTTAGGAGGTGCCTCGAACCTGCGGAGCTGAGCCTGTAAACCCTTCCTTCCAAGAACAAATCTCTTGACTGCCTTTGTACATAAGGATGACTCCTTTGATGGCCCTGTTTACTAACCAGCCACAAGCAGATGCTGACCCAATCTGGGCTAAAAATAGCCCTCCATGCACCCTCCCTAGGCCTCACCTTTTGCCCTCTTTACTCCTCTCAGGGTGAGTGAGCCACTTACACCCCAGGGTGAGAGAGGGCCCGTCCTTTCTGGGAGGGCAAGGGACATTTCCGGCCCCTCCATGTGGACCCTATGAATAAATTTTCACAGACTCTTATGTGTGGAGTGGGAACTCTGTGGGTATGGGCTGTGGGATAGGGACCTCTGGGATGAGCGACACCCAAGAACACAAGTTCGGCAGGCAAGGGAGGGGCTGATTCCTGCTGAGCAGCTGGTGGGATTTTGGAGTGTTTCTGTGGGAGGCATGGCTGAGTGTTTCCTGGATCACATACCTGCTAGCCAGCCAAGAAAGAACCAACTCTTTCTCTCCTCTTGTCTCAACTGGGACTGGTGAGCACCTGGAAGGTTCTCAATGGGTTGTCCAAAGATCACATGGGATTTATTTCTTGGTAAAATGCCGAGGGTTGAAAGGTGGTGAATCTTCAGGAAGCATTTCACTGTTACCCTGCTGGTCATTGCCCTCTGCCCTCTGTTCTTGCTCACCTGTCACAACCCAATGGGCGCAGTATCAAATTGTATGCTTCACTGAGGGTCTCTGTGTAGATATGGCCACTTCCTTGGGTCAGGGATGCTGTGAGCATACCCAGGGCCCTGTCCTGATGGGAGATGATGCTAGTGGAGACTCTAGAGATAAAAAGGTGTGGTTTGAAGCCCGGCTTTGCCACTGACCAGCTTTGTGACCTTGGGCAAGTCTTGTTTCCTCAGTTTCCCTACCTGTACTCTATGCATGGCAAACCATGCCTTGCTGAGCTGTTGGGAGGATTCAGTGGGTGGGTGCCTGGAGGGGGAGATGCCCCCCGCTTCACCCCATACTAACCAGGTGACTGGTCTTGGATCCTCAGAGCCTTGCAGAGGGACGGTGTGCACGGGCTGGGCAGTACCATTCTTAGTAAGCAGAAAACAGCCCAACAGCTTTATAAGGCAATCGCAGCCACATCAGAAAGCCTTAATTAGAGCACCTATTTGTAAGTGGCTGAGAACAAAGAGAATGGCAAACTGGGTGAGCCCTTGAAAACACACTTAGACAGGAAGCTGACAAAGGGTTCAGCAGCCCAATAGGCTGCTTCCTTCCACCTGGGCTCCAGGCTGGATTGGGTCCCACCCCAACCGTGGGCTATAAAGGCTCTGGTTGAGCCCCAGGTTGGGTCCGTTGCCAAGGCCTGTGCCCTGAGCCTGCCCTTCATGCGGCTGGCCTGGGTCAGCCTGGGTACTGCCTTATCCTTGCTGCCTGGAGGGACTGATTGCCCTGTTGTTCTGGTCCTTAGTTTCCTGCCTGCCTTGCTGGGACTGCGAGAGTCCCTTGACCTTATTCATCATGGTGGTTTCCTGGTGGGCGCTGGCCGTCTGCTTGGATGCTGACCTGCTGATGCTCTTGTCCTGTCTTTTTGCCTTCATATGGAAGGGCCTTTTAATTTTGGTCCCTTCTTAATGGATTTTTTCTATTTATTTATTTAACAGACAGAGATCAGTCACAGTAGGCAGAGAGGCAGGCAGAGAGAGAGGAAGAGAAGCAGGTTTCCCGCTGAGTAGAGAGCCTCGTGCGGGGCTCGATCCCAGGGCTCTGGGATCATGACCCGAGCCGAAGACAGAGGCTTTAACCCACTGAGCCACCCAGGCGCCACTTTTTACTGGATTTTTATTAAAAATATCTACGTATTTATTTATTTAATAGAGAGAGAGAGAGAGAGAGGGAAAGAGCTCGTACAAGCACAAGTGGAAGGAGAGGGAGAGAGAGAAACCTCAGGCAGATTTCCTGCTGAGGATGGAGTCTGACATGGGATTCGATCCTGGGACCCTGAGATCCTGAACTGAGCCAAAACTGAGAGTCAAGAGTCGGATGTTCAATGGACTGCTCAATGGACTGAGCCATTTGGGTAACCCTGTCCTTTCTTAATGGAGTTTGGATATATGACTCCGTGGTGAACATTTATAAGATACATCTCAACGCCCATCTCCACTAATTTCTTTAACATAAATTCCTGGAGGTGAGATTCGTGGATCCAGGGAGACTGTCCTGGCCTGGGTTGTGCCTGGTTTGTTGCTTGTTTGGCTGTGGACTTAGTATTTCTGTGGGGAGGCCGCTTCTGGAAGTAATAGGACTTGGGAGCCGGGAAGTGTGGGTGCCAATGACATTCACTAGCTCTGTGACAAAGTTAGTTCATCTCTGCATCCTGTGTCTCATCATCGGCAAAGCAAGTTTGGAATATCGGCTTCCTGGGCCCCATGAAGACGAAGTAAGGGGGCGCACCTGAAGGCACATGGGAGTCGGAGGCTGAGAGCGTACCCGCCTCCTAGCCGGGGTGGGGCATCTCCGTGCCTTTGCTTGCCCTTGTCCTCCAACCTTCCTACCTCCAGCTATGCCTTCTGGCCTTGAACTCACAGCACACAGGTCTGTGAGCAGGAGCCGATGAAACGTGGCTGCTTCATGGGCTCCAGAACCGTTTATTAGACAAGTGCTCTGTGCTTCCGGGTATAAAGAAGAATTTAATATACACCCCTGTCCTCGAGGAGCTGACTGCTTAGTCAGATAGATCTGTAAATAAGCACAAGTTCAATGGGTAGTAGATACAGGCGTTTTCCAGCGCAGTTCATGAAGGACTGTCAACGGACAGAGTGGGTCTTATCTTGGGGGCCCAGGGAGGAGCTCTCTGTGAGCTGGTGCAACTGGGGAGACCATGGGAAAGGTCAACCGGGAGCCGGACTTTGAAAGAGGGAAGGGCTTAGGAAAGTCAGGAAGGTGGAGGCGGTGCCAGGCCGAGGATGGCAGAAGAGTCCAGGAATATTCAAGGGCCAGTGGGTGAGCACCGGGGGAGTTTGTGGGCAGGGGGTGGTGTCGCACCCAAAGGACGAGTGTTGGACACACGCTCAGAAAGCCGGGAACGGACAAGGATGCTTGCTGTCCCTGCCATGCTTCACATTCTGGAATTCCCGGCTCAGGACATAAATATGCATAAGCATGAGACGAGAATTGGGATTGTTTGCACAGCTACATAGGAGACCAAACAAAATCAACTGATAAACCATCCCAATAATAAGATGGGATGAGCAGCCAATTAATTTCAAGGTCAACTTACAGTCATTCCAAGTGTTTTTCTAGATCGGTGCTAATCAGTTAGAAAAAAACCAGAAAAAGTGGAGATATGCCATTTCCAAGAGTGCTTAAAACAGTGAAGGATTTATGATAGAACAACAAAATATTCACAAGATCATCATGGAGAGCAGTGTAAGACTCTATTATGAGAAAAACATACGAAAACATCTGATTAAGTGGAATAATATTATACTCAGGAGTAATTGGACCTGATTCCAAAGGTACAAATTCCCTCTAAGTTTATTTATAAGTACAAGGCAAACCCGATAAAAACTCAAGCTGGATTTCGTTTGAGGGGCTTGATAAAACCGATCTCAAATTTATACGAAGGAATAAAATCCACTGATCATAAAGTCTGTTGTGAGAGAGGAAAGCAAAGATGTCTGAGGATCAGAGAGCCACAGTAATAAAAACATGTAATCCTTACGCAGGAATGGGTAAAGGGGCCCCTGGAACAGAACAGAGAGCTCAAAATAGCCCCTTTAATAAAAGGTAAACTTGGTATTTGTTTTTTATTTTTGTTTTTATTTTTTTAAAAAGATTGATTATTCATTTATTTATTTATTTATTTATTTATTTATTTGATAGACAGAGATCACAGGCAGAGAGGCAGGCGGGTTGGTGGGGGGAGCAGGCTTCCTGCTGAGCAGAGAGCCCCATGTGGGGCTCGATTTCAGGACCCCGGGATCATGACCTGAGCTGAAGGCAGAGGCTAACCTACTGAGCCACCCAGGTGCCCCTAAACTTGGTATTTGCATGGCAACAAGCAAAGGGCCATTTCTTCAGTTGGTGAGACTCACTGCATGGAAAGTGGACAGCTGGAGTGGGAGACCCTCAGCAGTCGGAAGGCCTGGATAGGAACCAAACAGAAGAACGTGTGAGAGAACTTCCTTGTAACTCAGAGCCGGGGAAAGAATTCTCAAGCAAATGCTAAAAGCTGAAACCACAAGGTTAAAAAAAAAAATGGATTGACATGAACACATCAAAATGAAGAATTCCAGTTCACTGCAGGAGGAAACAGGAACAGATGGCCGACAGCCTGGGAAAAGCACAGCATCTACCCTATGGGACAGCAGGGGACTTGCAGGAGACCCAGCAGGGAGCCAGCCGGAGCCTGAGCAACCTGCCAAGGGAAAGACCAAGCGGTCAATGAGCACAGGAGCTGGGGATGAGCCCTGCCAGTTCTTAGATGCTTGCAGACGAAAACAAATTACGTGAGCCGTGAGGTGCCTCTCTATCATCGGGATGGTGAAGATCAGACCGTGGGTGTTACTGACTGTGGGTGGGCAGCTGGGGGGACAGGGACCTCTTCCACAGGGAGGTGGGAGAGTGGGGTCCCATGCACGTGGGGGTGGGAGGGTGGGCTCCCATGCATAGGGGATGGGAAAGTGGAGTCCCATGCACTGGGGTTGAAGGGAGGGGGTGGGGTGGGAGGGTGGTGTCCCATGCACAGGGAATGGAAAGATGTTCTGGAATGTAGCAAAGCATTCCGCAGTGAATTTAGGTGCGTGGAAACCCTGTGAGCCCCCAGTCCCCTTCTTGAAAGCCATTCTCCTGCAGGGACAAGACAGTTCATGGTGGCCTTGTGTGCCGCAGGAGGAAGCTGGGGCAAGCCAGGTGACAGACTGGACAGAGACAGGAAGAAGGGGATGAAAGCAGACTAAGGCACTTGGAAGCCATACAGTCGGTGTCATAGATGACACAGTGTTGAGTTAGAACCTGTCAAAACCATACCGTGTTGGTAGATAAAACAGACACACTCCCCGAACACTGCTGCTTCCAGGCATGAGCGCCCGTGTGAGGATTTTCACATGCGTTGGTTGAGCTGAGGAGAGGGACGGGAGGGGTACAAAATGAAGGGAACAGAGGAGCAAAACAGAGAGGGTCTTCTCTGGGCTCATGGGGACACTGTGCCAAGAACTGGAGCATGTGACAGACTCACCTCTCTTCCCAAGAGGTTGGAAAGAAAGAAGATACACTAAAGAGAGTAGGGAGGGCCTAGGAGATGGGCTAGATGGGCTTCGCGGGGCCTGCTGGAGGCTGGGCCGAGGAGCCTTCTGATGCCTTCCTCTCAGCCTTTGGTGACCTGGCAGATGTGTCTTGGAAGCAGATTTTTAGGGAGCAAAGACCATCAAGGCATACAATAAATTGCAGGAGGGAAGCCTGGTACATAGATCCGTGAGGAAGTGAACACACAGGGGGTGGTAGCTGCCGGCCACCCAGGGAGGGTACAGCGTGGTGTTCCAAGCGCTCGCAGGGAAGCTGCTGGGAGAGTGAAAAATCCAGGCAGGGAAGAGCCAAGGAAGCCACACTTTTGTGTTGATCAACCTAGGAAGGCTTCCTGGAGGAAAGGGGTTTTCCACGTGCCAGGCTTAGGTGCTTTCTGTGGCCAGGCTAGGGTGCCCTCCAGTGGAACATCATGGCAGTTCAAGCAGTCCGGGAGCATCTTTTCTGAGGCACTTCTGAGGCAGAGGGGTGACTCACACAGCCCGACAGGCAGCCCGACAGGCTCCTCTGAGCCTCGGTGCTCAGGGCTTTGTTTTGTGAAATGGGTTGCATGTCGTCCAGGTGTGATGCCGTTGGATGAGCTCCTGGAAGAACACAGGAAAGGGGTAATTATAGGTGTCTGTGGGCCAAGTTTTCTTCCTGTTTGTCTCCTGAAAGTCCTTCTCTGGCAAGGCTTCTGAGCTGTTGGAGTTCGTGGACTCTGGAGGGCACTGTGTCCCGCCATGCCCTCCAGGCAGGTAGCTACCTCCCTGTTCCGTGGATGGTATTAGGAAGCTCTGGGAATGGCCCTTAAATAGAGCCCAAAGCTGAGTCTCCATCACGGCAGTTTTCTGATGGTCCTCTCTGAGCATCCCGTAACATTAGCCCTGCCCCCTGGCAGCCTTACTCGGTGTCTGTGGGTATAGCTGCCTCACACGTGCCCACCACTCTTCCCGCCAACCCAAGACAGACAACTTCCTCTTCTTCAAGACTCTCATAGGGCTGGGTCTCTGGACCCTTGGCGCCTAAACACCCCCGGGTGTGTCTTGGTCAGCACTTCAAGGGGGCTCGGACTGCTTACTCTCCCATTTACATGGTCTGCGCCACAGAGGGCAGGAGCGCTTCCTGCCCTGGGCTCCATGTGTCTATAGATGATGCCCGATAGGGCAGGAGCTCCTTGGGACAGAAGAATGAGCTGTCCCTATGGAGCACCGCCCAGATTGCAGATTCTTGAGTAAAATGAATGTTTCTTTTTTCTTTTTTTTAAAAATCTATTTGACAGACAGAGATCATAAGCAGGCAGAGAGGCAGGCAGAGAGAGGGGAAAGCAGGCTCCCCACTGAGCAGAGAGCCCGATGCGGGGCTCGATCCCAGGACCCCGAGACCACGACCCGCGCCGAAGGCAGAGGCTCAACCCACTGAGCCACCCAGGCGCCCCTGAATGTTGCTTTTTAAAGTTGCTAAGTTGCAGGGTGGTTTATGACACAGTTGCAGTTACGGGGACAGACATCTTGGCTAGATGTCATAGTTTGTGACCACTTGCTCATTAGAATCATCTTATTCCAGAATTGAAGATGTCCTGAATTCCTGATACAAGTTCAGCTTTTTTTTAACCTTTTAAAAAAAATCTTATTTATTTATTTGTCGAAGAGAGGGATTGCACAAGCAGGGAGAGCGGCAGGCAGAGGGAGAAGCAGGCTTCCCCCTAAGCAGGGGGCCCAATGTGGGGCTTGATCCCAGGACCCCAGGATCATGACCTGAGCCAAAGGTAGACACTTAACCAATAGAACCACCCGGGAGCCCTGATACAATTTTAGTCTTAAAGTCTGCTCAAGACTCTTCTCTCTCTCTGCCCCTAAACCTGCATTTAGCCCTGGGTTTAGCTCGTGTGTTTATGGCTTGGTTCAACTTTTCATTACCTCTTTCTTTTTGAAGATTTCCAACATGTGTCAGAGAGATCACCATCAAGCAGGGCTCTGACTAGGTGACAGCTGATGGAGGCGGGGGGCACTCCATGGCCACCATGGGGGTGGTGGCTTCACGTGCCCTTTTGTTCAAGGGTTGGTTCCAGTGAGGTCCCCACACATGGTGCTGCCTTGTGATGCTTGGCCACATGTTGACTTGCCCGCTACCGGACGCTGGCAAGGCCGACCCTTCCATCTCAGCTCTCCTCCCACCGAAGCTGGTGACCATGACAGGTGGTGGCCATTTCCGGTGTATAGCTTCTTAGAACTTGGGGGACTGATGCCCTTTTGTGCTCAGTTTTGGGACTTGGTTGTCATTCTGGGACCACAGGAAAAATCTGCTGGATTTCCATTCACCACAGCGAATATCTTAGTTTATTGTACATTGGTCTCATGGTTTTTTAGTGGCTACTTCACCCCAGAAATCACAAGAGACTGAGTTTCCCTCCCCTGTCAGATGCAGGAGACCCAAAGCTATTCTCTCCAAATTCCCCTATATCTCCCTTGATGATGCATATGCTCTCCTGATGACCCCACGCCCCAGAAATCCTGCTTCTGCCTCCCCTGTGCCTAGCTACAACCACATCCCTGCCCTTCTTGTCCTCTTGTCCTGTTCCAGGTTCTTATTCTGCGCTGGGCTGTCTGTCTTCTTCCCTTACTTAGCCTGAGAGCATCTTAGAAGCAGGGATCTAATCCAGGGACTGGAACCTTCTACTACTCTGGAATCACAAGGGAAAGAGGTGTCACTCTCAGTAAAATTTTTAATACTTGAAGTTTGACCCCAGACTTCCACATGTACAGAAATATTTCTAGAGTCTGTCCTTGACATTCCTGCTGCAGTAAAGTGCATCAGACGTGATGTGAAGCTGACTTAGGGGCTCAGTGTTATAGGAACATCCCCTCCTGTCCTCATGCCCCACAGCCAGCTCAAGGCTGAGATGGAAGGGGAAGCCCCCCTCCTGGCCGTGAGACTGGCCCTCTGCCCTTGGCATGTCCCTGCCTCATGCTCGCAGCCGAATAGCAACTGTGCTCCTTGAGGCAGGGCTCCATGGGGCACGTTGTGGATTTACCCTGTATTTAATGTGACCTGCACAACAAACCCAAGTTTGACACATGGACACCGTGTGACGTGCACGGCCGTCTGTCCCTGCACTGACGGACCCCATGGGCTGTGCTATTTTCTAGTACACACTGGCTCGGGATCCCAAGGTGGGATGAAAAGCCAGAGCGACCATGGCTGAGTGTCGAGAGTGAGCCACTGGCTGTGCTAAGTGCTCTTGGAGACTGTCTCTGTTAATTTTCTTCACACACCCAGTCAGGTCTGGGCTCGTGTACGTCTTGATGCCTGGCTGAGGGGGGCGGTAGGGCTCCTTGCTCTTGGCCATCCTGACTTTTGTTTTGCTTATACCACATCCAACCAGTTACCAAGACCTTCTGACTCTTCGCGGTCCTTCCGTTTCTTCTCCATCCCCTCCAACGCGGTCTGAGCTCAGGCTATGTTATTTCTCATTTTGTTTCACGCCATAGCTTGCCAGCTGGATTTGCTCTTTTATCATGTTCTCACAATCTGTTCTTTGCCCTGCTTCTTGATTGATCCCAATGTACATCCAGCCACCTTTCTCCCACCCACCCACTCACCCCATCCATCATCATGCAGCCCCACCCACCTGCCTCTCTAAGCCAGAGGAAACTCTGCTGCTGACAGGATGGGGGCAACTCTTGGGCCCTCCTTCCTTCTCCTCCTGCTTCCTCATCACCCCGCAAGGGAGGCCCTGCCCTCCGGCCACACTCAGCCAGCCAGGTCCCTCCATACCTTCATAGACTCTGTTCCCTGGCTTTGGGCATCTCCACACTTGGTTCAGGGACCATTTCCTTTAAAAGGAGTATGGCATCTTTGCACATGTCTGTTACCATTCTGTACTGTAGATGCCAGGTTTCCCCTGTGACTGGTAGGCTGTGAGCCACTGGAGGGCACGGCCGGGCTTTTGTCCAGCTTGGTGTCACCAGCACCTAGCACAATGCATGACCCTCAGGGGCTTGATAAGCAGTTGCTGAACAAGTGGATGAGTGGGTGTGCTGGGCCAGGGACCCACAGACTGGGGTGGGGAATGGGTGTTCAATGGCCACCCTGCTCCCCCACCCCCTGGTCCCCAGAGCATCAGCTAGCATGGTCACGATGCCTTCACCAGATACAGGCAGGTGCTCAGGAAAGTCCTGTGGCCAAAGACAGATGCAGGCAGGGCAGCCTGGGCTGGCTGTGAGCAGGGTTCCCTCCACAGCCCTATTCTCTGTTTTCAGGGGTCTTCCCCACACTCCTGACCCTGGTGGTTTTCCAGCTGAAGATTCTGGCCAGGAATTGCCAATTCTCCTTCAGGAGCTGGGCACAGCAGAAGACTCAAGCCGAGATTCTCCTTTCTGGACTTTTTTTGGACACCTTCATAATGTTGGTGGTATCGGTAAGAAAAGCAAACATCCTTGAGCCGGAAGCAAAAAAGAAAAACCATTTAGTACATCCCCTGCTCTCCAGGGCCCATAACAGGAGATCCCCAGTTTTCCTTTGGTGATTCATCTAGCATGCTAGAGGCTAGCACTGCGTATGCCAAGCAGGATGGGGGATCACAGCAGTTATCGGAACCTTGGTCCCTGGGTAACTGCGCAGAGGAAAGCTGTCCTACCCACTGATACCCCTTCCGCAGTGTTCCATGAGCAGGGAATAACCTTTGGCTGTATTTGAGCCATTCAGTGATATATGGGAAAGGGTTGGGGGGGGCAGTGGGACCCATCTGCCCTGGGTAGGGGCCCTAGGGGTGCATTTTTTGGTAGAAAATTTAAAAACAATAAATCAGACTAAAAATCAGTTTGTTTTAATGGTCACCTAGCAGGAGCAATTCTAAACAATGTCAGTGATGAAGTCCTCTTCCCCATCAACTCCCCCAGCCTGCTCGGTACCCCCACCTCACTAGAGCCATTACACTGTTTTCTTTTGAAAGCTTTAGCATTCTTTATGATACCAGAATACAAGAACACATTTAGTAAGCCTGGAAGTTCTCCCCACCCAGAATGTAGGCCGCTCTGGGAAAGGAGGTCCCCTGGAGCTTGCTTTTGTGCCCTGTACCCTGGCCTCAAGATTAGTGAAATTAGGCCAGACATTTGTATTTGGGCCAAAGGTACCCAAAGCCAGCCTGGATATTGGGGAGTGAGCCAGGCTTGTTGAGGGACTGCCCAATAGGGGTGCTCCAAATGGGGTGCTGATGAATGAGCCTACTCCAATTCTCTATCTTGGGGAATATCCGTGGGAGGTTCCCTCAGAGAAGGCAGCAGGAACCACTCCTGAGGTGATACCATGCCTTGGTCACCAGAGAGGCTGCCGGTCCTGGACAGTGGGAAGCCTTCTGCCGTGAGTTCCCGGACATTCTGGAATGACCCTGTGTGAAGGTGGGCTGCATAACTTCAATTCCAAAGGCACCAAAGTAGGTTTGCTTTTTATTTTCCCCATACAGTGCTTGGGACCAGAAGTATCTCAGGCACACCCAGATAAGCAATAGGACACAGTGAGGAATAGGCCCCATCCCACAGGGCCCAATGGCGCTCTCCCCTCCCTCTCTGTATCCCCCGAACTCACTGTACTTGGGACTCCCTCTCATTGTCTCTGCTCAAACCCCACAGGGCCTCCCTGTTCAGACTGGGCCTGTTCTCACCTCCGGCCTTTGCACTGGCTCATCCTCTTACCTCATCAAAACCTTTGCTCAACATCCCCTTCTCGGGGCAGTTGATGGGGACCATCCTGTTAAAATTGGATCCCATCTTGCTCCCACTTCTCCTGAGTCCCCCTTCCTTTTTCAATTTTTTCTTCTTCTGACATGTTTTACCATCAAATAGATAATCCACTCTCTCCCCAAGTTTATGGTCGATCTCTCCCACTGGAATGGGAGCTTAAGAAAACATCCACCTTTGTATGTTTTATTTCCTGATGTATGTCAGGTTCGTGGAATGGGTACTCAGTTAGTACTTGTTGAATGAAGAAAAAGAAACAAATAGAGCCCAGAGTGAGGCAGGCCCTTCCAGAGCATTGGTTTTGAGGTCTGGCTTCTGTTTTGCTTCTCTTGTTCTGCCTGCCCACCATGGAGGGGCCCTCTCAGCTTCCGGCACACCCAGCTCCCATTCCTGCCAGTTAGGGTTAGTGTGTGTGTCTGTGGCCACAAGAGTAAAAGGCTGGGGCAAGTTGGTTCTGCAGAAAATCGGTTGATGAGGTGTCTCCCCAGCCCACCCCAGGACTTGGTTCAGCCTTGCAGCTCTGTCCTCCGGGTGCAGGAACAAGGGCCTCTTCTCAGACTGGTGCTCCCGGGGCAGGTCCTGCTCCCTCTATCCATCCTTACGCTCCCCACGTAGAGTGCTATTCTGTCCTCCATGTCCTCCTGCTATGAGGTGTGTGTGTGTGCGTGGGTGCGTGAGAGAAAGAATGAGTGAGCCAGCAGAAGGACCCTCCCCATTCTCTCTCGTTCTGTGTGGCTCTTTTCTTATGCCCCCTCCCCAAGCCTCTTCCCCCAAGAGGGAGTTCTGGAAGACCATTCCTTGTTCTTGTCTTTGTACACAGAGATTCTCTGTAACGAGAGCTTCACTCTGAGGACTGGGTTGCTTGAGGCTTAGGCATCATGAGAGTCAGGACTGCAGGGAGAGGCTTTCCCCCGGGGTCCCTTTTTCATCCTGCCCCTCTGGGGTGTGACATCGGGCTGAGCTGCTCTGGCTGAAAGCTTGGTTTGGCAGAGGATCTCAGGAACTGGGCAATCTCTCTCGGACTCAGTAGCTCTCCTGGCACCCCCATTTCTATTCTCTCTGCCATGTCCTGTCATCTTCTAGGCCCCACCTCAGGTCCCACCTCCTTTGTGATGTTCCACCTGCCATGAGCGGCCTCCCTCAGAAAGCCAAGAACATTCCCTTCACCTGACTGGTCATCTTTCCTTCTTTTGCCTGGATCTTTCCTGCCTCTGTCTGGTGTCCCCAGGAGACCAGGTTCTTCAAGGGCAAGTTCCGTCCAGCTCTAGTGTGCTTGGTATCTAGATTAGGGCCTTGTTCTGGTGGGACCTAAGCACTTGCCCGTGAGTGAAGGCACCTCCTTGGGGACAGCTCCTGGGCATGGCACACAGTGGAGGGGTCAATCAGTATTTGTGGACTAGATGAAGACACTCTCCAGATATTGGCCCTTCCTTCCTATGTCCGGTCTTTTCAATTGCAACAATGCTTCCTGTGGACCTAGTATGTGTTGGTTGCCGTGAAGGCTATGGAAGTTGATAAGGCATGCTTTCTGCACCAAGGGGCTGTACCAGCCCCAGTGACTCGACTCTGAGAATGCAGGAAACGCAGTTAACAGGAAAGGCTGGAAGGGTTCACTCCACACGGGCTCACCCTGGAAAGATCAGCCAGGCATCCTCGTGGCCTCATGGAGGGAAACATGTAATCTGCTGGGAGGATGGGTCCGTTGACTTCATGGGACACGGGACCCTTGGTGTCTCAGGAATGTATATCTGCCCAAGCCCCCACTTGCCCATGTGGGATAATGACGGCAGTGGACTCACAGGGTAGGAGGGGAATTAGGGGCTGAAGAGCCGTGTCTAGGCCTGTGGGGTGGATAAGGCAGCAAAGGGCAGGTTTCCTGTGACACGGGGTCTCCTCCACATGCTTATTAAAGGAGACAAGTTTCAGCTTTCCTGCTCGGTCTGCCTAGCGGGAGATTCCCACGCTCATAAATGGCATTAATAACTTTCTCCTGCCTTTTATGTTGTTGGGAGGCCTGTCATCCACCCCATAAAAGGCAGGGGCATTGACAGGTCTCTAGCGTGAGACCTGAGCGCTTCCATCCTCTCCGCCTTCCCTGCACTGCCCTGCACGGCGGAGGCATGGCGAGCCGTTCCTACCGTCTCAGCTCCGGCTCCGGGGTCAGGAACTTCAGCTCCTGTTCTGCGGTCGTGTCCAAGCCCTCGGCCCGTAGCTGTGTGGGTGTCCTGGCCTCCCGCGGGGGCAGTCCCGGGGGTCCCAGCTACAGGCGCCTGGGGGGCTTCGGCAGCCGGAGCCTGTGTGCCATGGGGTCCCCGAGGACAGCGGTGAGCTGTGGATGGCCCCTGCGCAGCGGGAGCAGCTTAGGCTACCGGGTGGGGGGCCTCTTCGGGCCCAGCCTGCCCTGCATCACCAGCGTGTCTGTCAACGAAAGCCTCCTCACGCCTCTCAACCTGGAGATCGACCCCAACGCACAGTGCGTGAAGCACGAGGAGAAGGAGCAGATCAAGAATCTTAACAACAAGTTCGCTGCCTTCATCGACAAGGTGGGTCTGTGGGCGGCACCCTGGGGACGTGCCATGGGAAGGGGCAAGGTACTTGGAGCCCAGGGATGAGCTGGGTTCACTCTGCACCCCAGGCCTGCTACCCATCAGCAGGCGGCCTTGAGAGCATGACTGAATCAGGCTCTTGGTTTTCACTGAAGCTGCTTCCCTGCCCCAAAAGGCCAGACAGTGTGTCCATGGCCCCATCTCTTGGATCTCAACCATCAACAGTGGTAGCCGTGGGGGGCATGTCTGCTAGGCTGGGGTCTGACCCCCCTCCTGGAGGAGATGCCGCCACCTCCAGGGTGGACAGGGGAGCCAGGAGGAGGAGGAGCCAGAAGCTCATCTCCTGCTCCTTCCAGTGGGGACAGGGTAGGCAGGCTGTGAGTTCCCACGACTTCTGCCCTGGGTGCCCTTCCCCACCTAATACGGACACAGATTAAAGACAGTGACTTGAGAAACTTCAGGGGGAAGCCCCAGGAGGGGCTGTGGACTTGTGCTTTCCTGATGGTGCACTCTTTGAGCCCACTTTCTGGTTGGATGCCGGGCTCTGGTTTCCTCTGACTCGGTGATGCTCCATCTGAGAGCCTCTCTGCGGGAGGGCAGCCACTGAAGTCCGGGGGAGGAAAGGCTTATCTTCTAGGGCTGAATGGTGTGCCTGTCTACGCCCAGGGACTTCATAAGTGGACACACACAGGGTGATGGTGCGTGGGAGCTTTGCTCTCAGACAAATGTCACCATCAGGAATGGGCATCTCTGTAAGCAAAGGGGCCCTACATCTATTCTTAACACACTGCCAGCTCTCCCCTGCCATCAGCACATCAGGCAGGGTCTTCATTTCATAAGGACACGCACCAAGGGTGTGGGGTGGTGGGGCTTGAAATCCAGCCCATGCTCTCTGCTCACCGGACTGTGTGCCCCGGCAGGAGGTTGCATCTGCCTGGAGCGGCCTCTTTGTCTAATTTGCTCAAAGGCATAGTGAGGGCCCTGAGCATGCACGGACATTTGCACATGGCCTTCTGGGCAGCAGCACCCAGCTGTGCAGTCTCAGTTGTAAGCAGTCCGTTCCAGTCACACTCCTTCCCCAGACTGGCTTTCCCTCCCCTGAGGTGGCCGACAGCCCCCCACATTTTCATAATGAGCTCTGGGTATGCAAAGTGTATCGCCCAGGGTGGTTTAAGCCTGCGGAACGGGCAAGCCAGAGAGTGGGTCTGCATGGGGCGACCCAGGGCAGGTGCCTTTGGTTAATTAGGGTTTGGTTCCTTTTCCCACAATAATAGGCAGTTGAGGGGTGCTTTCTTCCAGGTTTGTGCTCCCAGAAGATTATGGCTTGAGAGGAGATCCCCTAGTGTAGGGCTGGCAAGGGCATGGGGCCTGGTAGGACCCGAATGAAGCCAAGCCTGAGATGCATGCCTGCTGGAGGGGGAGCCCCTGAGACCCACCTTCAGACCCACGCCCAGCACCACCTGAGCCTCTGGTCTGTTAAGGTCATGGAGATCCAGACTCTTGCCTGAAATTACTCAGTTATTAAATGTTGGCAATGAATTCAATTTCTATAAAACGGTTTGCTGGTCAGATAAAACACTTGGGTAGGGCAGAAAGGGCCTGGGGCCTCCCTGTGTGATCTTGCTGATGTACTGCTGCTGCCTCAGTTTACCGTGAAGCTCAGAGAGAAGGAGGCACAGGGACCTGGTTAGTGGCAGATTCAGCCAGTGGGAAGTCTCCTAATTCCCGGTCCCGGGCCCCCGCAGCTGGGCTCTCACACCCCAGGATCAGAGTGAGGGAGAGTATGGTGGATGCATATTTAAATGCCCTAAGAATGCCCACAAACTGAGTAGCTCAAAACAACATGAATTTATTATCTCCTGAGGCCGACATCAAGCTGTTGGCCTTAGGGGAGACCTGTTTTCAGGGACGTGCAGGCTTTTGGGAGAATTGAGTTCCTCATGATCGTAAAACTGAGGTCCCCATTCCCTTGCTGCTTGCTGCCAGAGCTGCTTCTGTTTCTAGAGGTCACTGGCTTTCGTTGGCTCAGGCCCTTTCTCCTTCCACCTCCAAAGCTGGTCACCACAGTGGTAGCTGTCTCAGGTTCTGAATCTCTCATCCACCTCCTCCTTCCGTGACCCTTTCCACTCTCTGGTTCCTTGTCCACTTTAAAAAAGGCCCATTTGGTCCCTTGAGGCCATCTGGATAATTCCAGATCTCCTGATCTTCAACGCCATACCTAAATTCCACATACACGGTCCCTTTGGCCACGTAGCATAACCTATTCCCAGGTTCCATGGATTAGGACGTGACCTTCTTTGATTTTGCGCCCCAGCCCCCATCCTGGACTGGGGTGTTTTTGCAGATCAGATGTTACTTCACTCTGTGCAGAAAACCACCTCACACTCCTCTATGGGGAGATGGGGATGGGGTGAGGGAACACGACTGGGGGAAGAGCTGTGACCTGCGCTTCCAGGCTTTGCCAAATGATTTGGACTATAGGGGAAGGTCACAGGCTGCTGCAGGTCAGGGGCTCTCCCCAAGGGCAGTGAGGGTTCCAGGATCCTGGGCTCCCCCTGAGTCTTTTTCCTCCCCCTGGGTTGCAGGTGCGCTTCCTGGAGCAGCAGAACAAGCTGCTGGAGACCAAGTGGCAGTTCTACCAGGACCGCAAGTGCTGCGAGAGCAACCTGGAGCCCCTGTTCGAGGGCTACATCGAGACGCTGAGGCGGGAGGCCGAGTGCGTGGAGGCCGACAGCGGGAGGCTGGCCTCGGAGCTCAACCACGTGCAGGAGGTGATGGAGGGCTACAAGAAGAAGTGAGTGCAGCCTGGCCGGGGGTACTTATGGGTGTGGAGCAGGTTTTAGCCCCCCCCAACTATCCTGGAGGTGGAGATGGCTGAAGGTCAGGGTCATTTCAGGCGACCACTCAGATGGTTCTGTTTCCTCAGGCAACTCCATCTGGTCTCCGCTCCCGGCCCTTGTGGGCCCTGTCCTGGGGAGATCCAGAGAAAGGAATGATGAAACGGGAGGATAGAGTTCACAGGGCTGGAGGGAAGAACTTGGGAGCAGTCAAGCGCTAGGATGGGAAGAAAGGAAACGTCCCTGGGGAGATAGATGTATCTTAAAGATGATCTGGCCAATGCCATTCAAGGTATCTGATGAGCTCAGATAATTCCTTTATTTACTCTGTACATAAATCACTAGGCTCTTGTTCTGCAAGGCTCTGCAATTCAAAGGTCCATGTGAATCTTTCATTTTAACCTGACTTGTTTGTTTTGGCCATTACCTGGTTAAAATTCACTGGGTCACTGCTAATTTGCCCCTCTTTACCTGGTAGATATGGACAGAGAGAAGGGGGATTCTGACATAATCAGTCCTGGTAGTACTAACTGGAAGTAACTGCAGAGGCAGGCACAACTCTGTTTGCAGGTGGCCACATCTGTCTCCCAGTCTCTGTGAGTGTGAAGGCTGGTAATTACACAGCTCAGAGTTTATAGAAGCCCAAATTACTCTGTTATTAAAAAGTTGTGGAAAGCGTGCCGTGAGAACTCTGGTTCTCCTGCTGGCTGGGCCAGGCCAGGAATGGCCTCATGGGCAGGAGTAAGAGAATGTGCCAGCAGGTGGAGAGGGGCCTGGAAATGTCCCCCAGCAGTCTGGGCACAGTGGGGTGCTTCCAGAATGTCAAGTTCTTGGATGTTGGGGGAGGGGAAGAGAACGTTCTGGGGATGGCTTCAGGGAGCTTTATGTTTTGTACAATTTTGGGGCTGAAAGACCCCACCCCCAGAGCATATGTCTTCCATTCACTCCACAAATAAGTCCAGAGAAACTTCCTGCACACCAGTCAGTTTAACCCAAGATGCAGAGAGATTCAATGACTTGCCTGAGTTTTGCAGCCACTTCAGTCCAAGCTTGGACCAGAAACCAGGGACTTGAGCTCCGTGTCCAGTATCTTCTTGGTGTGTTCCTTGTGACTGAAGAATAGAAGCCCAGAGAGGCCACGCCTCTTCTCGCAAAGCATGCAGCAAGTGAAGGGTAGAACCAAGGAGTTTTGAAATCCTTCAGCTCTCTGGCCAGCCCAAAGCCCTCCTCCTCAAGGGCCTTTCTACCTGTGCTGTGTCTCCTCAGGTATGAAGAGGAGGTGGCTCTCAGGACCACAGCCGAGAATGAGTTTGTGGTGCTGAAGAAGGTGAGTGACTCTTCCCACATGGAGAGGGAATGAAATCTTGGATGCTGGAGGCCAAGTTTGTGTCAGTCTAGTAGTCATGGCCAGGCACTCGAGTTCCCTAACAGATGGAGGCCAATTAGTCGGCAATGTCCCTGTGATAGTGAAATTGATTTACAAGTGACCATGGGAACTGATCAGGACATCTGCAGAGAGCTGGACAGCAGCACCATGAGGTCTCAGGCATGAGAGCCAGCTGCTTAGGTGGCGCCTGACCTGGGTGCCAAGGATGACTTGCTGGGGCATGTACTCAAGGCTCTGTGGCCACCACATGGTCATGCTCCATTGGTCAGTCTGGCTCAGTGGTAGCAGTCTGACATTTTGGGCTGTGATTCTAAGCTACCCACTTCAGGAAGATTTCCAATCCTAGAGGAATCAGAAAAAAGTCTGTAAGGGGTCAGATTTCTCTCCACTCCCTATTCCTAGTTGGTTCCACGGATGTTCCTGTGATGGCAGAAGAGTGGGTCACAACATGGCCTCGGGGCCCCCGATAGAGTGCTGATGTTCAGTGGTACTGAGCGACCCCATGTTCCCTCCTTTTCTGTGTGTGTCCACCAGGACATAGACTGTGCCTACCTGCGCAAGGCTGACCTGGAGGCCAATGTGGAGGCGCTGAGAGAGGAGATGGGTTTCTTGCAGGCCCTCTATGAGGAGGTGAGTTTCTTCCCAACTCCAGAAGAGCAAGTGAGGGAGGAGAGGGTGGAGGGCTTTTTGGGTTGTGGCTTGTCTTGGCCCTTTGGCTATAGAGAGGGTTGTCCTTCCCTAACTCTTTTAGGGCCTAACCACCCTCTCCTTCTGTGACCAGAGGAGATTTCTCTTGCTCAGGCCTCCTTGAAAAATGGAAATGGATGATGTCCTTCCTTTAAAATGATTCAAAAGACTATGTTGCGTTGCCTGTCTACACAGTACAACATGAAGTAGAGATTTGAGAATATAGGTATAGGTATATAGAGCTAATAATATCTTACTAATTCAGGTAGTATGAAAACTTAATTAGAAAACCCATTATCTGGTTGATTACATTTATACAGATAACTAGAGCTGAAAAGGATAGTTGGGATCCCAGGTGGAGTAAACCCTTTGTCTCTATCCCTAGCAATTAGCCTCGGTTGAGCCAGGCTTTAATGGAATTCCACCTTGCTCTTTGCCTTGAGGCCATGGTCCAGATTCCAGCCCTTTTCTCTTAAAATCCCCTCTGAAATTCTCCACTTTACTTCCTGAAGCTTCAGATGGGGACTGTTTTTTACCTCCAGCGATGGGAATTGAAGGGAGATTTGGAGCTGAGGACACTGGTTGCTATCTCCCACAGGAAATCTACCTTCTTCAGTCACAAATCTCGGACACCTCAGTGGTGGTCAAGATGGACAACAGCCGGGAGCTCAACATGGACTCGGTTGTGGCCGAGATCAAGGCTCAGTATGACGATGTTGCCAGCCGCAGCCGGGCCGAGGCTGAGTCCTGGTACCAAACCAAGGTGATCTGGAGGGCCAGGCTGCCCATTGGGCAAGGATCATAGCTGGAACCCAGAGATTCCTGGGACAGGTGCCCATGCACTGAAAGGGGCCACAGCACAAACCCAAGCAGAGCAGGGGTGGGAGGTGGGACCGTGGAAGAACAGAGGGTTCTTCCCAGCATCCTCTCCCACAATGTTGCAACCATTGGCTGTTTCTCAGTATTGGTCCCCCAACCCACAGTGTGAGGAGATGAAAGCCACCGTGAGCCAGCAGGGCGAGAACCTCCGCAGAACCAAGGATGAGCTCAACGAGCTGAACCGCCTGATGCAGAGGCTCACAGCGGAGGTGGAGAATGCCAAGCAGCAGGTCAGGGGGCGCTGAGACCTCACCCGGTGTACCTGCTGCTTCTGATATGCTCTCTGCTTCCCTCCTACCTGGACGGGCTGCTGTTCTTTTTGGAGAGGCTTATAGTTTAACCACCCGCCTCTGAAGTTTGCACAAAACATTGTAGGGGGAGGGTTGGTCTATCTTCTCAGAATTCTGCTCTTATTTCCCTTCTTATCCCTTTACCATTTCTCTCCTTTAAACATAGACAATGTGGTCTAGGGCAGGTTGTGTCCTGCTGTCTCTCCCCCTGCCTCTCTGGATGGACTTGAAGTGCACAGACCCGAACTGATCTAACGCCACTCTGTTCAAAGTGCCATTCACTACCACCATCTGTGCATCTTTGCAACTGAGCATGGTTTTTCTTTCATCTTCATTCCATTCTCCTCCAACCCCAGACTCATTCTCATGCAGCTAATATACATCCCTCTTGCACACATATATTTACATACATAGATACATATGCATCCTTCAAAATAAATTCATATAGATTTCTTAGTGTTTTAAATTTACATTGTGACATTATGCCATTAATCTCATTTGATTCTTCCTGTTGCCAGTTCAAAGTCATTGACATCCATGCATGTTGCTCTAAATGATCTGTTTTATCTTTTCTGTGCATTGAAGGCATTAATATTCATAAACCAGATTTTCCTGTTCATTCCCCTATGGATGTCCACTTTGTTGGCCTCCAAGTCTTTGCTATGCCACCAGTTGTATCATGAACATTTTTTCGGTTTTTATACATGTGTACATGCTTCCATATACATCTCCATGTGAGATGTCTTGAAGGTGTAAAGCAAGAAATGGAATTGTTGAGTTGTAGGATATTCACTGAATTACTTCCCATAAGAACACTCAGAGCTCTGTGCTCACACACAGTCCCACCGTAGGCAGGCGGCAGCTTCGGCTCAAACTCGCTATGATCGGACCCCAATTCTTGTGGATCTAATAGGTGTAAATTAGTAACGAGTTGTTTTTTAAATTTTCATTTCTCTGGTGAACTAGTGATGTCGAACGTCTCCTCCTAGGCTTACTTACTCATTTGCATTTCCCATTCTAAGAACTGCCTATCATCTGCTCATTTTTGTATTGTGATTCCTGTCTTTTTTCTTGACAGTTTGCAGCAGTTCCTTGTCCACTATGTCTAGATGGTAACCCTTTGTCAGTTCTGCCTGATGCAGCTCAGCTCCTCTCAGGCTGTCCCTTGTTTGTTTGCTTTCCTGAAAGGAAATCTTTAACCTGGATGTGACCACACCCTTCAGCTCTTCCCTTAATGGTTTATACCTATGAAGGTTTGAGGTCATAGAGGTATCCTCTTGCATTCTTGTCTTCGACTAGTTTTATAGTTTTACCTCTCACATTTAGGTCTTTAACCTGTCAGAACTTTATTTTTTGTATATGCAAGGAGTAAGATTTAGGTTAATTTGTTTCTATGGGTAGTAAGAGAATGGATCATGTAATCTGTTCCTTACCCACTGGTTTGTGATACTACCTCTGTCCCAACCCTGAGTTTTCACATATCTGTGGCTCTATTGCTGTCCTCTCCCTTCTGTGTCGTGGTTCTTAAACACTGTGTAAGATGTATCACGATTAATTTATTGCTATTTATAGCTGAGGTGATAAAATATATGAATGGTCCTGGAAGTGAAATTAGAGAAGATTGGAAGTTATCCTTGCTTGCATGCTAATATGCTTTTAAAGAATATTTATTTCATTGTGGTAAGAACTCTTCATATGAGATCTACCCTCTTAGTGCGTCTTTAGGTGTACAATATATGATTGTGGACAGTGTGGTATAGCAGATCTCTAGAACTCATTGATCCTGCTTAACTGAGACTTTGTGGCCATTGATTAGTAACTCTGTATTTTCCCTCCTTCCAGTCCTTGGCAGCCACCATCCCACTGCTTGAGTCTATAAATTTGACTTTTAAATTTTAATTTAAATTTTAAAAAATTTTACTATTTTAGATACTTCATAAAGTGGAATCAGGCAGTTTGTCTTTCTGTATCTGCCTTACTAGACTCAGCACAATGTATTCAAGGTTCATCCATGTTGTGGTATAATGCAGAATTTCCTTTTTTTTTTTTTCCAGAATTTCCTTTTTTTAAATAAAAGGCTGAATAGCATTCCACTGTATGTTTATACCACGTTTTCTTTATCTGTTCATCTGTAGATGGACACTTAAGTTGTTCCCATGTCTTGGCTTTGGTGAATTGTGCTGCAATGAACATGGGAATGTTAATATTTCTTCAAGATCCTGATTTTAGTAATTTTGGATAAATACTCAGAAGTGGGATTGCTGGATCATAGGGTAGTTCTATTTCTAATTTGTTGAGGAACCTCCATACTATTTTCCATAGTGGCATCCCCACCATTCCTTTTGCATCCCCACCAACAGTTTGTGAGGGGTTCAGTTTCTCCACATCCTCAATAACACTGACCTTGTATTATGATAATAGCCCACCAAGCAGGTGGGAGATGATTCTCATGGTAGTGTTGATTTGCCGTTCCTTGAGAAGGATGTTGTTGAGCATTTTCTTCTGTACCTGCAAGACATTTATATGTCTTCTTCAGAGAAATGTCTCTTTAAGTTCTTAGCCCATTTTGAAAATCCAATTATTAGGGTTGTTTTTGTTTTTGCTTTTACTATTGAGCTGTGGGAGTTCCTTCTGTTTTAAGTGGGGCAGAAGGGAGGAGCTGCAGTTAGTACGGTGGGTGGTTAGGTGGGGACTTCTTCTAGCATGCTGATCTCAGTGGGTCAGAGAATGGCCTATGAAAACCTGGGCTTGACACTAATTACTCGGGTAGCTTAGGGCAAGTCACAGCTTCTCTGAGTCTCAGTTTCTTCATCTGCATAATGGGAATAACCACGCCTGTTCTGACAAGCTCACAGAGTAACTGTGGGCGGGTAAGGTAGATCTGTGAAAGTACCTAGTAAACTAACAATGGTAAACAGACGTCAGATAGTATCACCACTTATTACCAGCCCTGTTTCATTGCTCCCTAACGGCTCATCGGGGACTTGAATTTTACAATAAAGTGGTACAAAAATGGAGCAAGAAAACCCCAAAGCGCCTTTATTTCCCTGCCTCATTAATTTGCAAGTTGACCATTTTGAATGGGGTTGACTGAGGCCATGGGGGACCCACTAGGATTCCCACAGCCTGCAACCCCTTCTTTCTTTTTTTTTTTTTCCAATTTATTTATTTTCAGAAAAACAGTATTCATTATTTTTTCACCACACCCAGTGCTCCATGCAAGCCATGCCCTCTATAATACCCACCACCTGGTACCCCAACCTCCCACCCCCCCGCCACTTCAAACCCCTCAGACTGTTTTTCAGAGTCCATAGTCTCTCATGGTTCACCTCCCCTTCCAATTTACCCAAATTCCCTACTCCTCTCTAACGCCCCTTGTCCTCCATGCTATTTGTTATGCTCCACAAATAAGTGAACCCCTTCTAAACCCTTCCCTCCTTTCCTCCCTGACAGCGCTGCAAGCTCGAGGGCTCTGTGGTGGAGGCAGAGCAGCAGGGCGAGGCGGCCCTCAGGGATGCCAAGTGCAAGCTGGTAGGGCTGGAGGAGGCCCTGCAGAAGGCCAAGCAGGACATGGCCTGCCTGCTCAAGGAGTACCAGGAAGTGATGAACTCCAAGCTGGGCCTGGACGTGGAGATCGCCACTTACCGCAAGCTGCTGGAGGGCGAGGAGAGCCGGTGAGGATGGGGCTCAGGGTCACTTCTCATCCCCACTGAGGGCTTGAAGACTGCCTTGCTCAACTATAATCCTCCAAGCAGAGAGCATTCAAACACGAAAGACTCAAGTAAGACTCTAGAAATCATGGAGTCCAGCCAATTCTCCATTTTCAGTTGGGGAAACTAAGGTCTAGAGAGGGGAAGGAACTTGTTCAAGGTCACAGCTAGGTAGTGTCTTTGCTTACACTGATCTCCAGCTGGTTAGTGTTCCAGTGATCTTTGCCCTCTTACACTTCCCTCTGGTTGCACATCAAGCTTGTACCAAGACAACTGCTTTATCCCACTGGCTGAAAGGATGTTTCTGCAATCACATCTCAGTGGATTGCAAAAGCTGGAATCATTCCAATGGTTTGTTAAAGGTCATTTGATTTGGGGTACACAGACAAGGAGCCCTGTAGTCCCATGTTAAGGACCAATAAATGGAAATGAGCAGCTCAGTGTCCTTACTTAGCAGGGGGAGACAGGATTGGACATATATCCATCCTCCAGGTGACCAGGGTTAGTGTCCCAGGGAGGCTGTTGGAGGCTTCTCCGAAGAGGAGGTAGAAGAGCTGAGGGGGTGGGAAAGGGACAGGAGACATCAAGCTGTGCTGACAGTTTGAGCCAAGAATCGGGGTACAGAAGTAAATAAGGGAGGAGCAATGTGGATTTACACCCGGGGTAGTGATGGGGCCCCTAGCCTAGAAGTGGTCACATCATTACGGCCTCCTAGTTGGGTCCCATCATTGGGAAGCAGGCTAGAATGGGGAAGTAGAATATAAAGGTTAAGATCACAGGCTGGGAGACAAACCACGTGGGCTCAAATCCCAGCTCTACCCCTTACTATCTCTGAACCCCTATGCTTCAGGCTCCTAATCTATAAAACAGATAATCATAAAACCCATCACTGTAAGCTGTTGGATTAAATGAGTTAATGTGCATAGTAAGCACAAGTAGGAGCAGGTTACAATCAGAATAAGAATCTGTCTCTCCAGGTGGCCATGCAGGGCTGGACCACGGAGAGGTTCCTTATTAACCAGGTTAGTTTTAGAAATCTGACATGTGTGACACCCAAGGCAGCTGGCACGCTGCTGGATTTGTGCCATGCTTGATCAAAGCAGGTCAACTTTTCTGTCCATGTCCTCAGCCCACCAGAGTCTGCCTCCTCCTTTGTACACTTATGCCCTCAACCCACTCATCTACACTCAGTGAAGCACTGGGCATTTGCGCAGTGAAACTTACTTTCATTGTAATCATCATCATCGTTAGTGTATTAATAACCCCACCATATAACGAATGAGGCACTGTCTCCAACACATGAGATTTTAAAAGATGGTTTAGTGTGTGGCATCTTGCCTATTGTGGCCATTGACCTTTTAGTAATCGTCTCTTCTTGGCATTTAACAAGTTTAATTGGACTACACCAGTAATTCTCATTGCAGAAAACAAGAAAATAAAAGCAACCATCATCACTCAACTCGGAGACAGCTGCTGCTAGCAATGTGGTCCCACAGGCAGTATGATGGGTAGAATCTTCTGGAAGGGCACAGTTCCAAGGCTGTGGTAGAGTCAGAGTCATGTGGCTGAAAAATGAGCCCAAAGCATAGATGTCTATAAATACTCCACATCGGGCAGAAGGGCTCAGACTAGAGCTTTACTGGAGGGTCAGGTTTGAGACTGGGGATTAACAAAGAGGACGACATAGAGCAGAAAGTGCAGGTGGCCCTGAGGGAGAAGGGGGCCCACTGCATTGATGTAAGTGTCCCACCATCAACGAGATGTTTCTAATGTTAATAGCAAACACAGTGGATTTACTGGGTACTAGGCTGTATTTGTAGGTGCTTGGCAATATAGAGCTTACCACAATCCTGGAAAGTGGGTATGATCATCTCTGTTTCAGAAATGAGGAGGAGACTGAGGCACAGAAAGCCTGGATGACTTGTCCTAGGTCACCCAGCTAGTAAGTGGCTCAGCCAGATTTGTGCCCAAAAGTCCAGGCTCTTAACCACCATACCCTCCTGCCTCCCTCTGCATTTATCAAGTCAGGTGGATATTTGGGGTAGCATGTAAACTCATTGGGTGAAAATGGATCTATTAGAAGAGAGGCAAGCTTTTTGGTACCTAGAGGTGGCCAGTTAGGTAGTGGTTGTTCCCATCTCTTACTTGGCCATGTTGGACTTTCCAGCCAGGGGACAAGGAGGATAACACTCACTGTAACCCATGTCCCCCTTTCAGTATACCAGCTTCCCATGGGCAAAAACCAAACAAGGCATAAAGTGGCATTTTAGGTCCTGCAACCTAACATTTCCCTGTCCTTTCCGGATCCCTGGGAGCAGGGACATTACTGATGCTCTCTGCAGTGGGTAAGAAGCATGCCCCAGCCCTTCAGCTCTGGCCCCCTTGCTCAGGATGGAGCAGAATAGACCCAATTGAGAAGGAGCAGGGAACTCCCTTTTAAATGTTCACTCTCTCTCTCTCTCTCCCCTGCAGCTTGTGTGAAGGCGTGGGCTCTGTCAATATCTGTAAGTTGGGGGTCTGTCATGGGCATTGTTCTTTTGGGTGTTAATATTGGGTTGCATCGAATGGGTGATTGAACCTCTGTCTATGGGGAACTGGGTGGGGGAGAAGGGGGCTGAGGTCTCTGGGATCTGGACAAAGGGATGGTCGAGACTATTTGGCCCCTATGCAGATCCATCTGGAACATGCGTGAAACCTGAGCTAATGATGGTGACAAGTTCTGCCCCACTAATTGGTTCTGCAAAAATAGCCCAAGTTTTTCAGTTACACACAGAATGTTCCTCAAATGGCACAAGGTTTTGATAAGAAACATGAGATGTTTATTCTGATCATATGGGGCCACTGCAGGCAACTCTTAAGTCTTTACCTTTAATAATCCAATGTGTATGCAGTTCCTGGGTTAGGTGTCCGTTCTTCTCATCTTTGCAGCAACCATATTTCTAGATGATTCCTCCACTGTGACCATCAGTTTTTGCTCAAAGACTCTATAAACACATCTCAACATTAGTCTGGTTTAAGTAGAGTTAGGTGTCCTGTTGGCTAAACACACTCCTTCCAGAAGCAGATTTGCCCAGAGGCAAATCCAGGGTTTGGATTTGCCTAGAGTTGTAAAGATTAATTTTGCTGGTCCCTCTGAATGTAAGGAAAGTAAACCATTGGTTCCAAGAAATTCTGGGTCATGTCATGTTGGGGATGGAAGAGAATTCTGATTTAGTGTCTCCTTCCACAGGTGTGAGCCGTTCCCAGGGCGGCATGGTCTGTGGGGACCTCAGTGCCACTGTCCCTCGTGGTCCCACCAGCAGTGCCCTCCTCTGTTCCCCTTCCGTAGTGGGGACCTGTTCCAGTGTCAGATCGGTGCGGTTTGCGTAACAGGCGTAGGTCTGTTGGGTGCAGGGGTGGGGACAGGAGGGAAAATCTTTGCTCTCTCAGATCCTAGTGTCAGTGTAAGAGTTTCCCCTGGCTGCAAACCCAGACTAACTCTCCAGTTTCCTCTTACTGCGGTTATGACTTACCCTTCAAGGGCAAACCCTGGGGATGGCAGGACTGCCACCTCCATTGAGTGTCTCTTGCCGGTGGTCCAGCTTTTTGATAGAAGCTGCTGAGCCACTTTCTTCCCCAACTAGCTTCAGGTTAGCAGACGTTTACTAAACACTGACCGTGTGCCAGGCCCTCTGGGAAAGGAGCTGGGTCAGGGAATGGGGATGGGTGGGAAACGTCTGCTTTGCCCTCAGATATGGGGTGGGGGGATGTCACCTCAGCACTTGAGGGAGCAGTGGGGGAATGGACCGGGGGTCCAGGAGGCCCCTCACTGATCTGAGAGACTGTGCATTCCCCGAGTGTCCCCAGCTCTTCATATGTCCAGATAGAAAGGTTGACTGAAGCTAATGGTTGAGGTGCTTATAGTGGGTGGTTGGGTTTTGTTTTGTTTTGTTTTGTTTTGTATTTGGATGATTCCCATTATGGCTCCTTTTATCTTTGGGTGTGTATGATTAAATATTGATGACAAAAGTTTTCTCTCAGTAAACAAATGAATGCCTGCCTCCTCTGTGGTTTCCCCAGCCCCCACCCCCCACCCTTCCCCAAGCCCTGACCGTCTCAACACTTCTGCAAGTGTGGTTCCACGGACCACCACCAAATCAGGGTCCCCAGGGGTGGGAGGTGGAGGGGACTTCTTAAATAGGTAGATCCTGGACTCCATCCAGAACTACTGAAGCAGAAGTTCCAGCGATGAGCCCAGGAATCTGAACAAGCTCCTGTGTGATTTAAACAAGCTCCTGTGTGATTCCTAGAGGAACTAAAGCTGAGAACCATTGGCTTATGTGGGCAGGGGGAATAGGAGGGTCAGGTAATTCTTACCGTGGAACTGACTTCCTCTCTGACTCTCACAGGATCAGGTTCATCTCTTTGCATTTCTCTTTTGACTTTGCCAAAAGCTCAGAGCTAGTCTGGGCCCCCCACACTTGGGTGGGATGGAGGCGAAGGTGGAAGAGGGTAAGGGACAGGAACCTGTATCCACAAGCACCTGCTAAGTGTCAGGGACATTGTGTGTGTATTTCATTCTTTGTTCACAGCAGTGACATTATTATCTTCATTTTATAGATAAGGAAGTTCCGGTCCACAGAAGTTAAGTACCTTTACTGAGGTCACACAGCTAATCCAGCATTCCAACTGAGGTTTAGGGAATGCCAAAGTTCACATACTTTCCACTGTCTTACCCCAATTGTTCCTTCAGACTAAACATCCTGGCTCATCAGACTGTCTCTGGAGGAGGGGTTCTAACTGACCCTGCTTGCTAGTCAGACACTTCAGAATAAGACACAGAAGATGACACAAAGGGACCTTCTCGAACTATTGTAGAAACAACTCCCATAGTCTCAGCTCTCTAAGAATCTTGGACAGATCTTCTTATGGGACAGTTAATACAGGCCAATTATGTGTGACCCCAGAAGTAAAACCCAGACTTCTGGTTGGAGGACATTTTCCCTGACGGCCTGGACAGGGCAATTGATTGGGGAACTCTGCCTCTGCCCTATTCCTGGACTGATATTCCCCAAGAAGTCCCACCTGGGGAAATCTGTTTGGAGTCCCCTCTGAGGCAAGGGGTGTCCCCTGCTGAGGTGGAGAGAGGGGTTTCTGATGGGACAAGTTTCTTTCATTTGCTTTATAAGAAGAACTCCACTTCTTCCACTTTATTTACTAATTTTTTTTGGATTAAAAAAAAGATTCAAAAACAACCTAAATGTGTGGAAGCTATTTTGTCATGAGAATAGCGTATTTGATCTCAAGGCATAAGAAAAACTATGAGCAGTTCTTTGGGCAATGCAGTCCTTCTGATGCTTTCAGAATGTGTCTGTGCTGGGGATATTATTCCCCTGTGACCCTGGGAGGACCAAGATCTTTCTTAGTATATTACTCCCCTAGTCTCTGCCTCCTGGCCTTGGAGGATCCCACAGGAGTTGCATGCTGGGCACACCACAGTCTGGATCCCACCGAGTTTGAGTGGAGATAAAACCAAGTCGAAGGGCCACTGAATCTGCTCTGAGGAGGGAAGGGAGACCCACTGCACATCTGCTGCCCTACGGCAGAACCGGGGATGAAATGGGGGAGGGGAGGGTCTGCCTTTCCTTTCTGGTGGTGGTGTTGGAGGGTGTGGAGACACATTTTTGAGTCTCTGGTGTTTTCTTCATTTTTAATGCAAAAGCTCATCTTTGGGGCCCTTAGTCCATTGAACATCCAACTCTTGATTTCAGCTCAGGTTATGATCTCAAGGTCATGAGATCAAGGCCCGCGTTGGCCTCCATGCTGAGCGTGGAGCCTGCTTGGTATTCTTTCTCTCCCTCTGCCCCTCCCTCCCCCCTGCCATTTGCTATTTCTTTCTCTCTCTCAAAAAATCCTCATCTGTGCACTACCTTCACCTCACTCATTCCTTGGCTACCCACCTCCCACCACTCCTGTCCAATAGCACCAAGAGAATAAGAGTGGGCACTTAGGAGAACCTTTTGTTTTTGAACAAAGTGGAAGTGGGCAGGGATTTCCAGGGGGCACAAAGGGCATCTGGTAACAGTCAGAGGAGGGGCAGGCGAGTGGTGTGAGGCATTTGAGAACTCAGCCACTCCCCAGTGCAAGTCCCCCTCACCTAAGAGAGCACAGCCTTGTTCATGGGTCCTGCTCTACCTTTCAATGAACAAAACTCTCAATACAACCTGTTCTTAATAGCCATGTTCCCAGAGACTGTCAGTGGCTTGCATATGCAGACGGGGTAATCCCAGATTGCCATTTCGAGTGTCTTTTTCTATTCCAAAGAGCAATATGCTTTGTGATTTCCTTGCTCATGTGGTTAGTTTACACTTCTCACTGTGCTTGGTTCAGGTGAGTAATGGTACCCATCTGCATTTCCTGGGATCTCAAAGACTGAAGCAGGGATGTTGGAGACACTGGGCGGGTTGAAGGGGTTGGGCTGGGAGTGGGTGTTTATGAGGATGGTCCAGGCGGAGGGTATTTGAGACTCGGTGAATGGGAGCTTGTGGCCTCAGAGAAGAAAGCGAAGATGCCAATGCCTAACCTGATCTGATTTTTTTTTAAAAAAAAGACTATAATACATACTTCCCTCATCCTTTGGAGATCCTTGTATTTTAGGGGAAGTGAATATTTGAATAGGGTAGAATACAAACAGAAGGTCTGATTTTTCTCCGATGGAGGTCTTATTTGGCATATGGAGTTTCGAGGGAAAATGAGCCCAGGAAAGAGCTCTGGAATCACCCACATGGGCCAACTTTATTGTTTGGGTTACTTGCTCTAGAATTTACTTGATCTCTTGATTTCAGACCACTTGACTTCTTAAAATTTTTGTTCTAATTAAACTTTAATCCTCCATTGTCCTTGGATTATATCTTTGCTATGTGTGGAGAGTAGTTCTTGCATTAGGAGAGGGCCCTGGAACCCCAGGATCCTTTGAACTGGAAGAGATTGCACTGCATTCTCCCTGTTGGCAGCAGGGAGGACTGAGGAGGGGAGGTCTCATCCTTATAAGGCATCCTTATGACACCTCTGCTTGGCCCAGTTCGTTGACTGGTCTTTGTACACAAAGCATGGAAACTCATTAAAAACTTGTTTTTATCTCCCAGCTTGTGGCTCTTTGACTTTTCAGTGCATCATGTCCTATTTTGGGGATACCAGATTTGGTGTCTTAGTTGTGTGTGGCCCAGACCCATGGCAACATCTAGGTGTTTCCCCCCCAGACTCACTCCAGCAACCCAGAACCACAGGAGGTAGCAGAGCTGAGGAAGGCTCAGCTCACAGATCCCCAGGTTGATGTAAAAAGTGTGAAGGCCACTTCCTGCCCCATGACTTACTGAGACATGGCAGAGCTCATGCTCAGGTTTTGATTTTTAGCCCCTGACTTTTAACCTTTTCTGTGGACGAATGATGTGTCCTAAATTAAACTTTGGGGGCACCTGGGTGGCTCAGTGGGTTAAGCCACTGCCTTCGGCTCAGGTCGTGATCTCAGGGTCCAGGGATAGAGCCCCACATTGGGCTCTCTGCTCAGCAGGGAGCCTGTTTCCCCCACCCCCAGCCTGCCTCTCTGCCTACTTGTGATCTCTCTCTCTGCCAAATAAAAAATAAAAATAAAAGAAAATAAATAAAAATGTATAAACTTTGTCCTATTGCGATTAAGACCATACCCTTGAGGTGCAGAGAGGTAAGTGAAAGGAGAGAGGTGGGCAGGAAATTTAGAGCAGACCTGCCTACTGGCAGCCAGCAAATCTCAAACAGCAGCAGCTGGAGTTCCCAGAAGAGGCCAGCGGCAGCCCAAACCCCACCCCCTTCATTGGAGCTGCAACCCTTTGGGCCTAAAGCAAGGATTCATCAGAACACACAGAGCCTTCACTTCTCTTCTCAGGGAAAGGCTGGGGATGGGGCAGTGGAGGGGGCTGGCAGGTGGCTGTCCACCTAGAATGGTGACAGCAGGTCTGTTTTCCCAGTGGAGAAAAGGAGGGGAGTCCAACAGGGTTGATATCTGCTCCTCCTGTTCTACAGCTGCCTGAGTTCATTCAACCCCCAGCTCCGTCCTGGGGGTGAGGGGTGTGTGTGTGTGTGTGTGTGTGTGTGTGAGGGGGGTGTTCAGAGCCAGGAGGAGATACTTCTGCTCCCAAGGAATTTCTAGCTTGATCCAGGCTCCATACACACCCAGTCATATCCTGAGTCCTGAACCACAAAGTTAGAACCTGAGATCCTCAGGTTTGGAGACAGGGTGGGGCAGGGGTTGGGGGACTGTGCATGTGGGAGGGAGTGTAGGTAGGAAGAACAGAGAGAGCACTGGGTAAGGGCAAGTGGAGGAGAGATGTGGGATGGCTTATGTGTCCCTGTGGGATGGTCCTGGGGCTTAGAGGGTGGGCTTCTCTCCATAGGGTAGAGTCTGCATCTGGGAAGATCGGCACTAGGTAGAGCGTGGTTGCACAGGGCTGAGGAGCTGGTGGGGAAGGAGGAGATGGAGGCAGGCTGGTGACTGGCATCAGGAGCACAGGCACGTGCTAGGAACTGGTTTGAACTAGGTCGTAGGGGCTGAGAGTGATCTGGGGGTGGGATTTTAGGCTGCTGGGGGTGCATGGGGGTAGGGAATAAAAGGTCATTGGGGGAGCTGGAGCTGTGGTCCAGGCCAGACTGGACTGAGGAGAGCTGAGCTGGAATCAGGCCATGGAAGCAGACAAGAAGAGGTACAATCACTGGAGGATTAGGGAAACACCGCCTGGATCTGGTTAAGTGCTCCCAGCTGGGCATGGGGCTGAGGGTTGTACATAAGGCAATGGGAAGGGGCAGAGACATTGTCATTCACAAGACCACATATCCTTGCATCAAAGCAGCATTTATTGAAACACAGACTGAGACAACCCAGAAGGCAAGGCACCCACAGACAGTCATAACAAGAGGGAGACTCAGGAAGTGGCTTAACCTTCTCCATCCCACTGGCTCGCATTGGACACACCCCACCTGCACCCGCAGGGGGAGGTCTGGAGCAACCTTGGAGTTTTCTTTGAAATGTATAAAGGTGCAATGAATAGCAAGACCTGTGCCAAGTCAAAAGGATTCCCCTCCGTAATGAGCCCCTCAGCTGGGAGGTCACATGAGGAGTTTGGCTGGGACAGGTTAACCCGAAGAAGGGAGTCAGTCAGAGAGACAAGCAAAACACAAACAAGAATAACCCTGGGCCAATGCTTCCTGCAGAACTCCCAGCCAGGAGAGAGGGAGGACTGCTGCTGGGAGGGAGCATTTCCTCTTGGACTCTCAGCCTGTAGGAGACCTGGCGGGGAGGTAGGCTCACTCCTTGTCTCCCGGGAAGGCCAAGCTCCCATGATGTCCAGCCACCCTGGGTGACCGGTAGTGTCCCAGACAGCTTGGAGAATGATACAAACTGGCCACGGTCTTTTGGAGTCAAACCGGAGTTAGGTGATGGACTGGGAATGCCTCTCTAACTGAAGCCCAGAGGAGAACCAGGAAACAACTCCCTAGAATGAGAAGGTGCCAGAGCATGGCCGAGGGTCTTTCCCTCTGTAGGAACACGTGGAAGATTCCGGAAGCAAGCACACGATTTCCATTCACACACCATTCCGTGCTCTGGGGACGGGGACACAGGTGGCCCGGGACTCTAGGCAAAGCGGACGGACCTGCTGCTCCCGCAGCTGAAGCTGGACGAGCGGGGCTGGCAGGGGGCACAGGAGTCAGGCGCCATCACCGTGATGCTGCCACCAGTGGCCACAGGGCCAGAGGCAATCTGGCGCCCAGGAGTTGTGCTGCATGTGAGGCCCCCACAGGCCACTCCCCCGCGGGAGCTGCTGACACCTGTAGGGGAGAGAGGGGGCAAAGTGGGTAGGTGGCCTGCCCTGACCTCCCCAACATTGTGATAATCCCCAAGGGGCTTTTGACTAGCAGAAGCTTCCTCCTCCTGAAAGGGGTTTAGTGATTAAGAATTCAGGCCCTGTTCCTCCCATCATCTCAGTCCTTCCAGGGGACAAAGATAGGAAGGAAGTGAAGACCCTCCCCCAGAGGGGGCAGAGCAAAGTCTGCAGTTCCCATCACCACCAGTGGAGGGCGCTCAACACCACCATCCCTAAACCCGGTGGTGTTCCCCAGTGAGGAGCCAGGGGAGGAGGAAAGGCCTTCAAGCATTCCAGGTTCAGCTTTACCCACCCACAAAGCCATTTTTTAGGGGGAGAGGCCATTGTTTAAGCAGACACTTACAGACATTCACGGAGCCTACACCTTCACACAGCCTGTGGGAAAAGAAAGTTCTGTTAGCTCTGGACAACCCAGCCGGATCCCCAAAGCAGGTTGTTGCTTGGTGACAGAGGGCCCTTCTGTGTACAGCTCCTCCCTCCAAAAGGTGGGAAGGGTATGCCGCAAAGTCTGGGTTACATGGTCGCCTTTCTCTAACCATTCTCTGACCAGAGAAAGCCTTCTGTCTTTAAGCAGAGGTGGCATGCATGGCTGAGCTCCTGCCCATCTGAGTGACCCCGTGGCGTAGGTCGCGCTGGTCGGGCTCAGGGAAACGAGAGTGTGGAGGGGCTGGCATATACGGGGCACACCGTCCTCACAGGGCACAAGGGATACAGTGTGGCAGGTCAAGCTGCAGCCTCCTGGGGTTAGGGAGTGGGGGGTGGGGAGGAGGTACCAGAAGAAAGCACTGGGGGACACGTTGTGCCTCTTGCACTTATTAACTGAGGCCACGAGAAAGTCACTGTACCCCGAGTGTTACTTCCTCATCTTTGGATGTGAAAAATGAGACCCGACCTCATTGGATTGTGAGGATTAAAATGAGCACTCAGTGCAGGCCAAACCTGTAAGTATTTGATAAATTATGACTATTATTGAAGCTTAACCTGTACTAGCCGTGCTTAGAGACGTAGCTCACACTGGGACTCAGGGAAACACAGTCCCAGGGGACCAGGGCCTCCTTCCACACAAAGGGAGATGCTCCTTAGCCCCACCTGTGCTCCTCGCCCTCCAGCAGCCGCCTGTAGGTGGCGATCTCGATGTCCAGGCCCAGCTTGGAGTTCATCACCTCCTGGTACTCCTTGAGCAGGCAGGCCATGTCCTGCTTGGCTTTCTGCAGGGCGGCCTCCAGCTCCGCCAGCTTGCAGCGGGCATCAGTCAGGGCTGCCTCGCCCTGCTGTTCTGCTTCAGCCACGGCGGCCTCCAGCTTGGCCCGCTATCAGGAAGGGGATGTAAGAGCAAGGATGAGAGAAAGAAGGCGCAGCTTGGCTCATCTGAGCTCATGGAGCTGGGCCAGGGAGAGGGGGCTCCAGTTAACTATGTAGGACCAGGTATTTAATGAGACCTTGAAGATGAGGGTGGAGATGGGGGCTTTCACTGTCTCTCCTTGGTGGTTGTCATAGGGTGGCCCAGGAGGGTGATATTGGTGATATGGTACATCCTACTTCCAAGGCTGTGTGAGTTGTTTGGGTCCCTGCTTCCTCATAGGCACACTGTGAAGCCCGATGGGGGCCAGGCCTTTGCCCTCCTGGGGGCAAAGAGTCTGCTTGTGCTGGACATTCAAACCCCTCCCCGTGCCCTACCTGGCACTTGGCATTCTCGATCTCAGCAGTCAGCCTCTGGATCATGCGGTTGAGCTCGTTGATCTCCTCCTTGGTGCGGCGCAGGGTCTCCCCATGCCGGATCACTGTGGCCTTCATCTCCTCACACTTTGTGGGGGAGGGGAGCAGAGATGTTCCTGAGGCTCAAGATGCAGTTTCCCACCCATTTGGACACCACAGAGGATTTGCAGGTTGTACAGTGCTCAGCCTGTGCAACTATACATGGCAGCCCTGCTCTACCATCCAGACTGAGAGCTGTCTGTCCTCTTTCCATCCCTACTAATCAAAATCCCCAGACAAAAGAGGACTTCTTTAATAAACACCTGGCTTCCCTCCCACTGCCATGTCTAGGAGGCAGATGTCCTATACCCCTCACCTTGCTGCGGTACCAGGACTCAGCCTCAGCCCGGCTGCGGCTGGCAATGTCGTCGTATTGAGCCTTGATCTCAGCTACAACGCAGTCCATGTTCAGGTCCCGGCTGTTGTCCATCTTGACGATGACCGAGGTGTCTGAGATGTGGGCGTGGAGCACCTGGAGCTCCTGGAGGCCAAGAGCCAATGCATTTGGGTCTGGTGCCTGGTCTGGGCCATGGGCTCCACCTTTAGAGGCAGTTTCCCCTCCCTGGATGGGCGCTGGTCATCATGTCACATGACACCTGCTCCACCTGCTCCATTTTCCCCTTCGCTCACACATAGGTACATCATAAAATAAGAAAGCCGGAAGGGGCCTTTGAATGAACAAATGGGAAGACTCAACCTCATGCTAGGTTTTCTCCAAGTCACCTAGCAGTGGAGCTGGGGTTTGAATTCCAGGACTAGTGATGTGTCCATTAATTAAGACCCCTCTCTAACCAGAGACTCACCCTGGCCCCCACCTTTGACCCAGGTACAGACTGACACATCCCCAGACCAGCCCACACACACACTGCAACACACACAGGCACTCACAGACATGGAGAATCACAGCCACGTTCCACGGTCCTCGAACAAGCACGCCAGGCTCTCCCTGGGCACCTACCTATGGTTGTTTATCACAGTTGTGCAATATGACCCTCTTGTGTCTAACACAGTTGTGCAACAGGAGAAAACATGCATACACCGCACACATGGGCAAACATGTACCCACAACACAGCCCCTCCCCTCTTGCTCAGGTCCTCACGCCTCCCCTCTCCCTGCCCTGGTGGGAGGTGAGGGCAGCCCCTCACCTCGTCATAGAGACGCTTCAGGAAGCTAGACTCCTCCACCAGTGCCTCCACATTGGCCTCCAGGTCGGATTTCCGTAGGTAGGCGCAGTCCACGTCCTGGCAGTGGAGGGAAGAGGAGGGCATATGGGGTGGGAGGAGGCCTCTGTGGTCCACGTGGTGATGGCCCCCACCGGAGGCTGTCTGGGTGGGTGCCCTTCCCTTTGTGCCCCATGAGCAGCCCCCTCACCTTCTTTAGAACCACGAACTCATTCTCTGCCGTGGCTCTCAGAGCCACTTCCTCTTCATACCTGGGTTGGGGGGAGAGAGGGGTTGCAGCTGAGAGGTGGGGGCTTGGACATCATCCCAGCTTTTGGGCCAGCCTTCCCAGGGGTCCAAAGGAATGGAGTCCCTGCGATTCTTATCTTGTCCTCTCTGTGGTCTAGTCTGTGCATTATTCTTGGCCTAGCCCTTGCCTCAGCCTGGCTTAGGCCACCCCCGGTCCCGCTGCCTCTGGAATGAGATCAGGGAATGCACGCTCTGTTCCCCAAATCAAAAGTCCTCTGTGCATCCCAGATCCAAAGAGAGCCAGTGCCCTGGGCGACAAAAACACAGAGTGAGCATCATAAAGTGAGCTGAGATGGATGGGTAGGACCACAGAGAGCTCTAGAACTCCACTGGGTTGCCTTTCCTCACTCCCTGCGAAAGCAACTCTAAGACCCACAGGGCCTCCAAGAGGGAGAGCGGGGCCAAAGAATCTAAGACATCTAGGCCCAGCCCCAGATAGCAGCTGGGTTCCAGGCAGCCCCTGCTCCTAGAGAGGCAGGAAACTTCAGCTGCTTTAAGAAGGTTGAGGGCGGAGCTTTCCCATGCTCCCTGTGTGCCCCGCCTCTGGCCGCACTCACTTCTTCTTGTAGCCCTCCAGCACCTCCTGCACGTGGTTGAGCTCCGAGGCCAGCCTCCCGCTGTCGGCCTCCACGCACTCGGCCTCCCGCCTCAGCGTCTCGATGTAGCCATTGAACAGGGGCTCCATGTTGCTCTCGCAGCAACGCTGGTTCTGGTAGAACTGCCACTTGGTCTCCAGCAGCTTGTTCTGCTGCTCCAGGAAGCGCACCTGCATTCAGGGTGGGAGGGTGAGACTGGTGGGGGGTGGGGTGGGCAGGGAACCCGGGAGGAGCCTTGTCCTCCAGAGCCTTCTCTGTCCTGGACGCTCACCGAGGAGCTGGGGCCCACCAAGGCAGGAGCATGGGGCTGACAGTGTCTGTGCTGCAAGGGGTCTTGCTGCCAGCCCTCCAGGAGGCAGTGTGGCTGGGCGGGGGGAAGCGCCCTGGGCTTAAGTCCAGAGGTCTGGTTCAAGTCCAGTTCTGCCACTTGGAGCAGGTAAGCTGTCTAACCTTTGGGTGCTCATTTCTGAACCAGAGATGAAAATAGTGCCTCCCTTAGGGTTGTAAAGATTGCACAAGTTAATACATGGAAAATGCTTAGGACATCTCCTACACATGGTCAGTGCTTGACAAATTTAACTATGGCAATAATTAGCAGTTCCTCATTTTTTAGTCCATGGGACACTTACTGAAACATTACTGTGAGTTATGAGGACCCGTGCTAAGATACACACACATCTGTCTATTTCTACAGCTGACTCTTGAAAAATGCGGGGGTGAGGAGCACTGACCCCTCCCTCCATCCCCACCCCTACCCCATGCATTTGAAAATTGCCATATAACTTTAGTCTCCTCCAAAACTTAATTGCTAATAGCCTACCCTTGACCGGAAGCCTCATTGATAACCTAAACAGTCGAGTAGCATACATTTTGTATGTTCTAGGTATTAAGGATTGTATTTATACAACAAAGTAAGTTAGAGAAAATATGTTATTAAGAAAATCATAAGGAAAAGAAAATACATTTATAGTAATGTTTGTATTGAAAAAAATCCTTGTAGATGTGGACTTGCTCATCTCCAACCCATGTTGTTCAAGGGTGAACTGTGTATCTCTATTTTTATCCCTCTGTCTCTGCCCATGTATCAGTCCCATTCCGTTCTCTTAACCCTCCGGTGGGGGGCGGTATCATTTCCCTCATAGTACAGAGGGGGAAACTGAGATGACTTGTTCATTGTTACACAAATAGTTGGTGAGATTTGGGATCTGATGTCCCCTTCACCTGCCCATGGCGGTATGTCTAAGCAGCTCATCTAAACTCAGCTTCAATTTGATAGTAAAAAAATGGAAATACTAATGTCTCCCCCATTGGGTCATTTTGAGGATGAACCAAACTCACTAACAAGAAAATGGTAAAAAAAAACTCCTGACCCCAAGCCCAGAGGCCAGATCTATCTATTCTGCCAGAGTGAGGCCTCGTGGACATGCAGGGAGGGCACTGGGGCCTGGAAGGCAGACCCACAGTTTTGGGGGGGGGATTTAAATTCCTGGGTTTCTACCTCCAGCCTGGCCTCCCCCTTCCCCATTTCCAGCCCTCCGTCCATGAAGGCGGCTGTGCTGGCCATGGGTGGTTTACTGTCACACCTCCTGTCACACTACTGCCCTGGGAGAATCATGCTGACAGTGAACATTCATTGAGCATTTACTGTGTGCCAGCATTTTTCAAGCATGAATCCATCCATGTTTGCGACGCACATATGAGGCGGGTTCTGTTATCCAGACAAGTGACATGCCCAAGGTCTCACACTGCCCAGGGGCAGAATAATGATAGGGAGGCAGCGTGGCTCTGAGCCGTGCCCACCCACTTCCCCAAGCTCCCTAGCTGGGGGCCACGAGCCTTTTATTCTCCCCATTATGGCCCACTCTTGTAGCTCCCAGTGCCCAATCCAGTTTTCCAGGGGCACCTCTGATATTCCTGTGTTGTCTCCAGAAGCACACACACCCTTTAGACCACAGACTCCATTTCTGGACCATACGGGGCCCTCTGTGCACTTTGCTGGAATTAAAAGATGGAAACGGATCCTCTGCCTATGTTAGCCTGTGTTTCCCTGTGCTGTCTCAGGCCTGGCTCCATGCTGTCTCCCCAACACACCAGGACCTTCCTGAGGGGAAGGCTGGCCGGGGCCTTCTCTGGACCATCCCAGGCCTCACTGACCTTGTCGATGAAGGCAGCGAACCTGTTGTTCAAACACTTGATCTGCTCCTTCTCCTCATGCTTCACGCACTGCGCATTGGGGTCGATCTCCAGGTTGAGGGGCGTGAGGAGGCTCTCGTTGACGGACACAGTAGTGATGCAGGGCGGGCTGGGCCCACACACGCCGCCAGAGCGGTAGCCAAAGCTCCGGCCGCAGGAGCCGGCGCGGAAGCCGCCCATGGCCATGCGAGGTCCGCAGGAGCCCAGGTTGGAGAGGCTGCGGCTGCCGAAGCCCGTCAGCCCCCGGTAGCAGGACACCCCTCGGTAGGGAGCGGCACTGATGCAGCAGCGGTTGCCAGTTTTGGGGGCCACAGCTGAGCAGGAGCTGAAGGTCCTGGTGACCCCACAGCCTGAGCTGATCCTGTAGGAGCGGCAGGACATCGTGCGGGTCTGAGCAGAGGCTGAGTGTGGCAGGAGTAAGTGAAGGCTTCAGGTGCGCTGCTTAGGATCCTCTGGCCTCTCTGATCCTCCCTGGTCCTTTTATGGGTGAGGAGAGCTGGGGTTGGCCGCATAAAAGGAGTGAAAAGCCATTTTATGTTGTTTATTGGCTTGGGGAGTTTGCCAGCAACTCCCCAAAGACTCGTCTTAAAGGTGAGCTCAGCGGCGACTCGGGGCCTCCGTAAAGGTATTGAAGATATTATTAGGGACACTGTGTTTGCACTTTTCATCTTCAAAGCTCGTTTACATACATTAAGCAATTAATTTTCTCGCAGTCTCCCTGTAGGATGGCCCCAACCCACAGCCGGAGACGGATTTGAACTCTGCAACAGTCTGAGCTGGCTGGGGTCGGGGTAGAGGCTGGGCCACTGTCTCAAGGGGGAGGCTCTAGGGTCCCGGGTTGGGCAAGGCCCCGAGAGTGCATTACCTCTGTCCTCCTGGCTTCGTGCAAGAGATATTCTCAAGTAAGTTGTCGTGTTTCAGAGGCTGATGGATCAGGCAAGTCCAGATCCGGCCAGGCACCGTGGCCTGGAAGGTGGTTCCGGTCCGTGGGACCATTTTGACCATGCTCCCGGCAGGACAGAGGGCTGGAGCACATGGGATCTTAGAACCTTCTGGATTCCAGCCCAGAGGCTCTGTTTGGAGCTTTCATTTCTTACCCAACAAAATTGCAAACCACTCCACTCTCAGTGGCCACAATAATGGCTACTTGCGGATAATGGGAAGCCTCCCCCTTTAACCACTTTCTCCCACTGGACTGCAAGGATGGAAGAACTGAATCCTGGGATAACCTAGCTGCTGTGAACTTGTTCTGGGCACTTTCCCTCTGCTCTTAAAGAAGAAATAGGTTCCGTTTGTCTCTCTTCCTTCCAAGACCCCCAGCCAGAGGAGGGGCATATCTCCGGCCCCCAAACTGTCTCCCCTAGAGGAACATTTAGAGACGGGGGTGGGAAAGTGGCTTTTTCTTGTCTGAGGATGCTGTGATTTCTGGCTCCTGGGGGTTCTGGGGGTCTGGCTCCTCAGAATGTCCCTGCTTCCCCGTGTATCCTGGAGCTACTTATTAGGATAATGATTGCTATTCTTTTAATGATCATTGAGCACAAAGCTGGGAGATGTGGTCTCTGCCTCCAGGGAGGCTAACCGGACACCCAAGGTGTTAGGAACTTCGAGAAGGGAAGAAGAGCAGAGGAGCATCCTCCGAGGGGGACAGACCCTCTGGGGAGCCTTCCAGAATCAAACACTGCCACTGTGGGGCCACAGCCTGAATCCTTCCTCCTGCACCTAATGTTCTGTCCTGCTTCTGCCCTCATCTCCGTGGCTGGGCCCCCTGCAGCTTAGCTCTTCACCCAGAAGCAGGCTGGTTGGTTTCTGTCTCCACACTCCACATGTGTTCTTCAAGGCAGGGGAGCAGGGAGACTTTGGGCAGCTGGTGAGGAGAAGCAGGCAGCCTTACCAGCTGGCCTCGAAGGATCTTCAGATCAATGGAATCAAAGTCAGAAGACCTGGTCCGTGGGCCCGCTTCAATGCTTCCTGGCTGTGTGACTCTGGGGAACGCTCTTGCCTCTCTGAGCTTTTGTGTGCTTGTCTGTAGTGTGGAATTCATCCTTGCCTTCCTGGGTTATTGAGAGGAGTATGTGGATAATACACAAGCTGTGCTTTGGGGACCAGAGCACTCTGTATAAAGGAAAGGGATTCTTGTTTCTGATCAGAAACGCCTCTACCACACCTTACACCCCTCTCCCGGCAGGGAGTGGGTGTATTCCCTGCCCCACCCGTGGTCTTCACATCCTCTGCACATTTATGACTTCTTTACCCTTTTAAGACTGCTTTTAATGTTTCCTTTAACCCGATTTCACTAGTATAAAAATTTGGGGTGGAGTCTGGGGGTGGAGAGAGGAGGCTAAGGAGTGCGGGGGCTGGGTTCCCAGCACCCACTCCTTAGTGGGGGCGCCGTTGGCCTGGGCAGGCATGTCTCCCGGCGCCTTGGACAGTGAGCTCCTGACTGCCTGTTGTGCGGGCCCGGTGCTGGTGTGCTGGGGACCAAAAGGGATTTGGGCCCTTTGAACATGGCAGGGGGAAGAGACCAGGTGAGCACGGGAAGAGAGGATGGGTGCGCCCTTTGCCCACAGACCTCCTCTCCTCAGCTCCCATCAGCCTCTGCTCTCCTTCAGCTTGCTGAAGCGGAGGGAGCTAGATCTGATTCTGCCTCTCCTTGGGGGCAGGAGGGAGTGGAGGCTTCGTCCCAGAGAGAGGCTTCTGAGTTACTTGTTCTCCTTGCTTCCAATACACACATGCGTGCGCATGCGCACACGCGCGCGTGTACACACACGCACACACACACACACACACTCTCTCTCTCTCTCTCTCTCCCAACCCTCTACCTCAAATTGGGCTTGGGCATGGGCTTGGGCACTGAGGGTGGGGAAGAGGATGCTAGGGTACTCAGGAAACCTGGGGGAACAAGGGCTTGAGTGGGCAAGAGTATATGTGCTGCCGAAGCGAGCACTTGAGTGGGCAAGAGTGAGGGCCCCAACCTGGCATGGGGTGGGCTTACGGGAGCTGGGTGACGTTTTCATTGTGAAAGATGGTGGTCGTGCCCAGGGCTGGTGGCAGCTGCTCAGGAAAGCTCCCCGCATGGGAGGGGCTGGGCTGGAGAGGGAAGCTAAATCCTTCATGAGGCTGTTCCTGGGTTGTGCAGGGCAGGTAAGAAACTCACAGACCAGGTCAGTCTGCAGCTGCCCTGGAGAATCTGTGTAGTCACACAGGACCTGGGCCTTTGCTGCCTAGTCTTACCAAAGAAAGAGACAGGGAACCCACAGCCCCATGCCTGGCTCTCCTCATTACCCACCCCTCCGCTCATGGGACCAACTCTTGGGTGGGAGCCTGACCTCTCTTTCCTGGCCTCCTCCTCAATTATTGTCACTAGGCCCTATAGGTTCCCTGCACCTCTCTCCCTACACCCAAGCCTCCTCTCTGGGCACACCTTTGCCTGGAATGTACCTGAATGGCTGGCCACCTCTTCCAGGAAGCCTTTGTGAACTAGTCAGAGGGAGGCTGTGATTTCTCCTCCTTTGTCTGAGCAGGCAGCTCATAAAATGTCCTTTCCGGGGCTTCCCAGGTAACTCCAATTATCTCTTTCCACACCCTCTTATCCCAGGTGCTGTCATCCATCACCCACTTTGGTGCCGTCCCCTCCTGCCCCCGTATCTTTTGAAGGCCACACCCAGTGTTGGGAATGTGCGCTGAAGAACCCATGTCCCTTCTGCAGTCTGCAATGTAAAATGTTCCCAAGAGAGCACTTTTTCCAGGAAGCCTTCAAGAGCTAATTGACTGAGACAGATTTTTAAAAAAGATTTATTATTTATTTGAAAGAGAGAGAGAGAGAGAGAGAGAGAGCAAGCAGGAAGAGGGACAAGAGGGAGAGGAAGAAGGAGAGAGAGAATCCCAAGCAGACATGGAGTCCTATGTGGGACTCAATCTCATGACCCTGAGACCATGACCTGAGATGAAATCAAGAGTTGGACTCCTAACCCACTGAGCCATCCGGGCACCCCAGACTGAGAGATTCTTCCCCCCACCCGGAGACCCAGGCAGCTGCCACGGCTCCATCTGACTCTGCCTCCTTCCTGGTTGCCATCTCCTCAGGCTTCCCCAGAGATCTGGTCATCCACATACTTCCCCACAGATGGGCCATCCTTCTCCTGCATGCTACCTATGGGATGCCTGCTGGGCACACCTGCTCTTCCCCCAGCCCTGGGCTCTCTGCCTCCCTTCCCTTCTGATCTCTCTACTCTGCTTAAAATTTCCCTGTTTCTAGGAAGGTTTTTTGGATTTGTCCAGAGATAAAGGTGCGCTGATCCCCTCCCATTCTTCTGACTGCCGACTCTTGCGGGTTCATACTTGTATTTATCTAAGCTCTCATGGGCCATTTCTCCATCCTTCCTGGCTGACTGCTTCTCCAGAATCAGTCCTGATGGACTCTCCATGGACAAGACCTGTCCTGAGAGGGCCTCGGTGGCTCCCACACAGCTCATTCAAGTTGGGCAGCACCCATCATTTCAGCTGATCTTCTCCATGCTTCTTCGCTTTTGAATCTACGCCACGTCCTAGTGCCGGGACACAGCTCTTTAAGGGTCTTACAGCCCTGTGACCCTTTCTTTGGCTTTCATAAAACTTGGGCATGACTCATGACCCTATGAAAGAGAAGTGAGGTCTGAGCAACAGGCAGGAGCTGGATGAGCACCTGGGCTGCCCCCAGTGCATGTGGGGCAGGGCACCCCCCGCAGTCAGCCAAGTTGTTATCTGGCCCCTCCACCTCTGCTCTCATGGGGTTCCCCACCAGGAACTGTAAGAAGCTCTCTGGTTTCTCCCTGAATGCTATTTGTGCACCTTCCTGCAGGCAATTATTCCTGGTGGCTTTGCTGTTGTCTGTGGCCTCTCTGGGTCAGAGCAATGGATCAGTTAATACAGGGCATCCAATTTCAGAATTGTACCTTAGTAATGGTTTGGAAGCTTTTTCTTCCTGTCTTTTTTTAAGCACTAGGACGATTTCCCTGAATCTCAGGAGAAAAGCAGCTATCTAAACTGGCCTCCCATTGCACTTCGGACACACCTGCAACACTCCTGACTCAGGGCCTTTGCACTGGCTATCCCTTCTATCCAGCATGCTCTTCCCTTGGCCACACGGCTGGCTCCATCACTGCCTCTGGGTCTTTTCTCACCTTCAAAGAGGCTCCCTGACCCTTTTTTAAAAATGGTAATCTGGCCTCCCATTCCCAGGGCATTCTTCAACCGGTCTATCCTGCTCTGATCTTTTTTTCCCCCCTTAGCACTTAACACCTTCTAACACACTCTATAATTGACTTATTTATTCTTTTTATTGATTATTGTCAGTCATTCCTCTTTTCCCCATCCAATTAAACCAAAATGAAATAAAACCCCACAGGAGCAGTGATTCTGTTTGCCTTGCTATTGATGGTTCCCAAGCACTTAGGACAGTACTGGGAATGTAGGGAGTGCTTAGTAAATATTTGTTTGTGACTACATGTGTAAGTGAATGGAAATCTCCAACAGTTTAGATATTTAATGTTGGCAGAAAATGTCACCTTGTGGGAAGACCGGGCCCAGGTCCCTAGGAGCACGCCCTCGGGACTCAGAACCCACCACAGCTTTTTCCTGTGTGAGGGTGGTGGTTTGGGGAGCCCCTGTGGGAACGAAGCCTGATGAAAACACAGAACGGTGGAAACAGGGCTCTGTTGGGTCTGGTGAGACAGAGGGTTTTCTTTCAAATTTGTTATTCGTTGTTACAATGTTTGTATCTTGAGCACAATTTTGGAGGAAAAAATTGGTATAAAAGTCTCTAAGCTGTCGGCAGCATCAGTCAGTGTATTTGTAAAATTCTGGGTAGGGCCTCCCAGGAAGTTGGCGGCCAGCAGGGGGCAGCAGACCCCCACCGCTGGCCAGGTGGCCCCAGATGCAGTGCTCAGGACTCAGGAGGAAGATACCAGAAACAGTCTGCGGACACTTCAGCATCCGCCCCTGTTTGCTGCTGGACGGGTGGGGCTGCTGAACACAGCTCGTCTGCATCAGCCGAAACACTAGCACCACCGTTGTCATGACCAAAACAATAGCAGACATTTGCGTACCCAACTGGGCACTGGGCTGGGCCCTGAGCACCTGGGTGATGTCACTGTGTGTCATATCCACAGTGACTCTTTGACGTAGGAGCGATTTTTCCACTTGACAGGCAAGAGGCTTAGTGAGATGAAGGGTCGATGCCAGACTCCAGATGGAGTCTGGATGCCGCTACTTCCACCACTCAGCCTCTCTGGGCCTTGGTTTTGTCATCTGTCAAGTAATAATAAAGGACTCTTAAGAGGGAAGAATAAAAGTACCTCTTACATATGGTCATTGAAAGAAGCAAGTGAGTTACAGCATGGAACATGGCTGCTTAGGCTTTATGACCTCTGGTCTTGGGGCTAGTAAGACGAGGGCCAGGGATCTGACGGGGTTCTGCCCACACCGGAGCCCTTGGGTTTGAACCCCATGTTGTGACCGGGGGTGGGTTTCTGGGGGGGGGCAGTTGACCTCCTAACAATATTGAATCTTCCAGTTCCTGAAAAGAGTCTTCTCTATTTCTTCATCTTCTTTGACTTTTCATTGTTGCTTGTGGTTTTCAGCACCGGGGTCCTTCCTACACTTGGTGAAGGCTTACACTGAAGAGTGTCACTTTTGGGGTGCTACTGTAAGTAATACTTAGAGCATGTTATTTATTTAGTTTGAAGTTTTATTTATTTATTATTTGACAGAGAGAGAGAGAGAACACATGCACAAGCAGGGGGAGTGGCAGGCAGAGGGAGAAGCAGGCTCCCTGCTGAGCAGGGATTCCGATGCGGGGCTCTATCCTGGGACCCTGGGACCATGACCTGAGCAGAAGACAGATGCTTAACTGGGCCTGACTTTTTTGTTGTGAGATGTGAAACTATACATTCAATTCCTTTAGTAGACCTACAGCCGTTCAGGTAGGACTGGTTACACAATTTATGGGGCTCAGTGTGACCTGTTGTTGAAAATTAAGAATTTTCAGCATTTTCAAAAATTTCAGATTTCAAGATTTTAATGATAGTAGTCAGTAAACCATGTGTGGGGCATTCTGTGGCATAGGACCCTGGGTGATTTTGCACAGGGCACACACTAAGAATTCCGGTCACAATTCTGATGTGTGTGTGCACGGGGGGTTCCCACACCAACAAGCAATTCTTGGACAGCAGCTGAATGTCCTCCAATTCAACTCAATGCTGACATTATCTACCCGAGATAACATCGGATTCCATGAGTTAAGGCTTCAGTCCTCTAGCACCTGCTCCGTGCCACCCGCACCCCCCGGTTGTCACTTGGACTGCTGAACTACCAGCTATAGATTGGAGCTTCCAAAGACCCCTTCTCTGGATCCTATCCGTTGGCTACAGCAGCTCACAGAACTCAGAGAAATGTTTTGCTTACTAGATTACTGGTTTATTATAAAAGGATGTAACCCAGGAAGAGCTGTGGGGAAGGGCTTCCAGGCCCTCTCTAGACTTGCCACTCTCCCTACGTCTCCATGTATTCACCAACCCAGAAGCGCTCTGAACCCAGTGCCTTTGGGTTTTGACGGAGGCTTCGGTATGTAGTCATGACTGATCCATTCAACCTCCAGTCCTTCTCCCCTCTCTGGGAAGTTCGAACCCTCTAATCACTGGTTAGGTGTGTCCCTCTCTCCCTACCCCCAACTAGCCTCTCTCCTTAGGTACAGTCTAAAAGTCAGCTTATTAATATAATGAAAGACAACTTTATCACTCTCCCCACTTAGGAAATTCTAAGGGTTTTAGGACCCCTGTGCCAAGAAGAGGATGAAAACCGAATATCTATTTCTGATTACAAATCACAATATCACACATGCCCATAAAGCCGGTCCTGTATTTGGGTTATTTTTTTCTTTTTGGGGGGGAGGGGTTATTATTTTTTTTCTTGAACAAGCTTTGGTAATTTGTGTTTTTCAAGGATTTAATCCATTTCCTCTAAGTTCCCAGATTTTTTTGCATAAAGCTGTTTGTAGTATTCCTTTATTATCCTTTTAGTATCTGCCGTGTCCATAGAGATGTCCCTCTTTTGCTCTTGCTGGTGTTAATTTTTGCCTTCTCTTTCCCCACCCCTTGTTCAGTTTGGCTAGAGGTTTACCCATTTTATCAGTCTTCCTAAAGAAGCAGTTTTCAGTTGTGTTGCTTTGTCTGTCTGCTTTTAATGTCATTGTTTTTTGCTCTTTTCTTTATTATCTCCTTTCCTCTGCTTGTCTTGTGTTTACTTTGCTATTTATTTCCTAGTTTCATTTTGTTTCCTTCCTTCCTTCCTTTCTTCCTTTTGAGAGAGGTGGGGGGAGGGTCAGAGGGAGAGAGAGAAACCCAGCCAAACTCCATGCCCAGCGTGGAGCCTGGTGTTGGGCTCAGTCTCACAACTCTGAGATCATGACCTGAGCTGAAATCAAGAGTCAGACACCTAATCAACTGAGGCACCCAGGGACCCCTCTTTTCCTGATTTCTTAAAAGGGAAGCTTAAATAATTGATTTGAGACCTTCCTTCCATTCTAACTTAAGTATCCAATGTGATAAATTTCCCTCTAATACCTGTGTTAGCTGCATCCTGAAATTTTGATATGCTGTGTTTTCACTTTGACACAATTAAAATATTTTCTAACTTCCCTTGTGATTCCTCTTGATCTGTTTGTTATTTAGAAGTATGATGCTTGAATTTTAAGTATTTAGGGATATTCTCCAGATAGTGTTCTGATATTCTGATATCTCATAATTTAATAACATTATGGTCACAGAACACGTTTTATATGGGGTTGAGTTTTTTGAACTTGTTAAGATTTGTTTTATGGCCAGAAATGACCTATTTTGGTGAATGTTCCTTGTTGTCACTTGAGAAAATGTGAGTTTTTCTGTTTTTGGGTGGAATGTTCTATAAATGTCAGTTGTCAGGCTGACTGACAGTGTTGTTCAGGTCTTCTGTACAGGTATTCTTTTTTTTCATTTATTTATTTTCAACATAACAGTATCATTATTTTTTCACCACACCCAGTGCTCCATGCAATCCATGCCCTCTATAATACCCACCACCTGGTACCCCCAACCTCCCACCCCCCCGCCACTTCAAACCCCTCAGATTGTTTTTCAGAGTCCATAGTCTCTCATGATTCACCTCCCCTTCCAATTTACCCCAACCCCCTTCTCTCTAACTCCCCATGTTTTTCTGTATACTTTTCTGTTGATTACTAAGAAAAAAGTGTTTAAATCAAGTATAATTGTGGATTTGTCCGTTTTGCCTTTCAGTTCTATCACTTTGTGCTTCATGTATTTTGAAGCTCTGTTGTTAGGTTCATACACATTTAGAATTGTTAGGTCTTCTTGTTGAATTGACCCCTTTAACCATATAATATCTTTTTCCTAATGGCAGTATTCCTTGTTTTTTTAATCTTTAAGAGTATATCTCTTTGTATTTTTTTTTAGTGGTTATTCTAGAGATTACCATGTACATAATCTAATGTTTCACAGTCTACCAAAAGTTAATATTTTGTTACTTCATGAAAAATGTTATAGTTGTTGAAGATATTCATCTGTATACACTGAAACTCCACCAGACAATGTTATAATTTTTGTTTTTAAGAGTCAGATATATATTTTAAAGAATATAAGAGAAGGAAAGTAGTCTTATATTTATCCAGTATTTACCATTTCTGTTGCTCTTCCTTTATTCCTGAAGTTCTATGTTTCTTTCTGGTATAATTTCCTTCTTTCCTTCCTTCAGCCTTCCTTCCTTCCCTCCCTCCTTCCTTCCTTCCTTCCTTCCTTCCTTCCTTCCTTCCTTCTTTCCCTTCTTCTAGATTTTATTTATTTATTTGAGATAGAGAGAGCATGAGTGAAGGTGAGAGGGCAGAGGGAGAGGGAAAAGGAGAAACAGGCTCCCAACTGAACAGGGAGTCTGAGGCAGGGCTCAATCTTAGGGCCCTGAGATCATGACCTGAGCCAAAGGCAGACGCCTTACTGACTGAGTCACCCAGGTTCCCCACTCCATTTCATACTGAAGAGTTTTAGCCTTACTTTTAGAGCAGGTTTGCAGAGGGCAAATTCCCTTAGTTTTCTTCCATCTGAGAATGTCTTTCTATTCCCCCCCTCCCCGTACTTCTTAAGAATACTTTTGTTGGCTATAGAATTCTGGGTTGGCAATCCTCCTCTCCCCAAAACTCCCCCTCAGCACTTTAAAGAATTTGCTCATTTTCTTCAGCCTTTTATAGTTTCTTTTAAAAAAACTTCTATTTATTTATTTGAGAGACAGAGTGTGCATTAGCATGAATGGGGTGGCAGAGGGAGAGGGAGAATCAGATTCCCCGCTAAGCAGGGAGCCTGACTTGGGGTTCAGTCCCAGGACCCTGAGACCATGACCTGAACCAAAGGCAGATGCTTAACTGACTGAGCCACCCAGGTGCTCCCAGTCTTTTATACTTTCTGATGAAAAATCTGGTATATATATACACATAATGTATCATTTTTCTTTATCTTCAAATATTCTTTTCAATATTTTTTCCTCTTTATTCTTCAGGTTTTCTCTTTATTCTTCAATTTCTATTGCTCTGTCTTCAAGTTATTGACTTTTTTTTAATAGATTTTATTTATTTATTTGACAGACAGAGATCACAAATAGGCAGACAGTCAGGCAGAGAGAGAGGAGGAAGCAGGCTCCCTGTTGAGCATTGAGCCCGATGCGGGGCTCAATCCCAGGACCCTGAGATCATGACCTGAGCCGAAGGCAGCGGCTTAACCCACTGAGCCACCCAGGCGCCCCAGTTATTGACTTTCTTTTGTCCTTTCCTTTTTGCTATAGAGAACATTAATGACTTTTAAATTTTAAATGTATTTTTTTAGTTCTTAAATTCCCATTTGGTTCTGGTTTTATAGTTTTTATTTTCTGCTGAGAAGTGCTACCTTTTAATTCACTTCAAATGTTCTTACCTTTATCCTATGGAACATGATTGTAATAGTGATTTAATAGTAATAGTGATTTAAAATCTTTGTGTGATAACTCCAACATCTGTAACATCTTGGGGCTGGCATCTGTTGATATTCTTTACCCCAGAAAACTGATCACATTTTCCTGATTCCTTGATGTCAAAATCATTTTAGATAGTATCTTGAACATTTAAAATATTATGGTGTATAGACTCTTGGTCCTGCTAAAATCCTCTGAAGAATTTTTTGTTTTATTTTGTTTGCCTAATAGGGAATCTGCTTAATTAGGTTCAGACTGAAAATTCTTTGTCTGTGGGAACCTTAGTTCAATTTCAATTTTCAAACCTTTCTTTCTTTGTGATTTTTGTCTATCCTGTGTCTATTCCACTTAGGGTTTTTCTGTAACGTGGGTAGTGACTTAAACGTTACTTCAGTTTTCAAAGCTTTGGCATGCTATTTGGGTCTCTCATGCATGTGTGGCTCAAGGGAGAGCCCAGGACTTGGACATGTGTGCATTTACACACAGAGGAATCCGCCCCTCCAGTTTTCTCTCTCACTCCTTCCCTCATGGGTTGGGGGGTCTCTTTTTCTGGCTCCTCCTGAGAAAGGTCATGTTTGTCTTGGAATTTCTGCTGCCATATCATGGCTGCTGCATAGCTTTGTGACTGGGATTTGCTCTCAGGGCAAAGCCATAAAAGGAAAGAGTAAAACATGAGGATTCTCTGCCTGTATTTTCCAGCCCACTGGGGTCCCCTTTCCTGCTGCCTCTGGTTAGAAAAATGGGATTTCTATTAGAGTTCTAGTTGACCATGTTGACGGCTCACAGCCTTATCATGGAGCCTGTCGTGTGAGCAGAGGGAACAGAAATACATGGTTGCTTCTTCAAACTTTTTCTTCCCATCATGATCTACTAGCTTTTACATACTTTTTAGAGTCCTCTAATAGTTGTGCTGGATTTTATCCAGAGTTTTTTGTTGCAATCAGTGGGAGGGACAGGCTATATAATAAGCTTATTCCATCATGGATGCAACTGGAAGTCAACTTAGTTTTAACAGGATCACCATGGCTGCTTTTTGAAAACATGCTCAGGAAGGGTAAGAGGAAAGTAGAGGGTCCAGATAGGAAGCTACTGCAGCAATCCAGACAGGGGTGGTGGTGGTTTGCACCCCGGCAATAGTCACAGAGGTGGTGAGATGCGGTTGGATTCTAGATATTATTTGAAGGTTAACCCAATGAGATTTGCTGATGGATTAAATATGGGGCTGTGAGATGAGAGAAGGTTTAAAAATGATTCTGAAGCGGGGCACCTGGTGGGTTGAAGCCTCTGCCTTCGGCTCGGGTCATGATCCCAGGGTCCTGGGATCGAGCCCCGCACCAGGCTTTCTGATCAGCAGGGAGCCTGCTTCCTCCTCTCTCTCTCTCTCTGCCTCTGCCTACTTGTGATCTCTGTCAAATAAATAAATAAAATCTTTAAAAATGATTCTGAAGTGTTTTTTTGGGTTACACAATTGAATGGAGATGCCCTTAATATGGAAGGAGTAGCATAGAGGGTGAAGAATTTGCTTCTGGACATGTTTAGTTTCAGATGCTTATTAGCTTTACAAATGGAGATGTCAATGATTTGTGTCTGTATATACAGCCTGTAGTTAATGGAAGGTCTGGGCTGGAGAAACACACTCAGGAGTCATCGACATATGGATGACATGTAAAGCCATAACACTGATTGGGTGAGATCACCTATGGGGTAGGACAAAGAGGGAAAAGAAACTAATGACTGGAGCCTGAAGAGTTCCAGTGTTGGCTTGCTGTCTAACCCTAGAGGCTGGAAGCAATGCTGCCCAAGTGGCATGTATCAGTCAGGGTCTGACAGGTGGTAATAGAACACAGCAAACGAGCAGGGGAAGTTTAATACAGTTAATTTTGGGGTTGGAGTCATGAAAGGTTGGTGAGTAAGACGTCCAGAGAACTCTAAAGAGTATAGAATGACAGATAATAAGGGACAGTCCCTACCTCTAAGGCCCCAAGGAAAAGACAGGACTAAGGTTCCAATCTCACTGAACAGGGCACAGCACTGCTCACTGCATTCCAGAGAAGTCACTGTGATGCTGCATCAGTGGAACTTGCTGGAACCTCCCATCCAGAGCTTACCAGAAATCCACCTTCTAGAATGCTGAAGAAAGCATTTCACGAAGAGATATTTGCTGGAGGCACGCACTATGAAATTGCCCAAGAGGGGTGTTGGGGAAGCTGCTGGCTGCTGGGTGCTGCTAGGTGCTGCTGTGTGCGTTGTGGGGGCCTGATATTATAGAAGTTGTCTGTGCTGCAGGAATCTGGCAGTAGAGACACCACTGAGAGAACTCAATGGAAGGAAAATCCTACTCCTGCAGTGTCTCTCCATCATCCTGGGAAATGCCTACCAAAGAGGCTTAATTAGCATCTGCCAGCTAGCAAAGGAAAATATCTAGAAGGATGAGATCTGTTTTCACAGGGGAAGCAATAAGGGTGAATTTGGAACTAAGGCAATAAATTGATAACTGGCACAGGGTAGATGTAAGTCTGGCTGTGGAGAGGCACCGAGGCCAGACAGGGGCTGCCTTGACGTTGCTGCCACTTGAGGGGTGTGTGTGACTTCACATATGGCAGATGAGGTGGCTAGTGTGGAGCTCCCAGAATCAGGAGGGAGTGAGTGAGTCCAGGGTCAGGCCAAGTCTCAGGCTGGGAGCAGAGCAACCTGTACATTCTCAGGCTGAGGTATGGGCAAGGGAGAATTTATAAAGATGAAAGGTGTGCTTCTTGCTCTCTGAGGAGGACTCTAGAGGTGAAGCAGAGAGGCAGACAGTCACTGTGTGAGACATGTGCCCTGGGTGCTGGTCGAGAGTGCCCCTTGGCTGATTCCTACCCCCATATGAGCTATCACTTGGAGGCTATGTTATATTCAGCCCCAGTGAGATCCCGAAACTGGGCATGTTCTCTCCAGCCTCTTTGGTTTTGCACAAAATGTATCCCCTGATTGGAGCACTGCCTCCTTCTTACTGTGGCTAATTCATCATCCTTCCCGTCTTTGCTGTGACATGACATCCTACAGGAAGCTCTTAATGATGCTTCAAGTCTAGGTTGGGCCTCTCCTCTGTGTGTTGCTATGTCAATTTTACTCTTAACACAGCACTTAGCATATCAGGATGTAAGTGCTTGTCTAACTGTCCATCTGTCAGCCTGGACTGTAAGCTCTCAGGTGACAAGGACCAAGTCTTGTTCACTGCTGTTTTCCCAGCATCATACCTGGCATATAGTAAGCATTTCACAATGAAATGGGTGAATGAGTAAAGTATGAGAGGCCACAGTGGGGTGCACCGAGGGATGTCATAGGGTAGAAGTATATGGGCAGATCACTCAGGGCTTGTATGCCATGTTAAGAAGCTTGGGTTCTTCTGGAAATCAATGGGGAGCCACTGAGGATTACAGGTAGGGGAGAGCTCTGATCAGTTTTCTATGTAAGGCCTTTCTAACAGCATCATGGTGAGTCTGCTGGGTGGAGACAAGTCTGAGGGCAGAAGGATGAGTATCCTGCAATGGTCCCAGAGGAAGCTGGGTTAGGGAAGGACCTAGGAAACTGGTAGAAGGATGAGTGTTGGTCAACTGGTATGGGGTAACACTTGGAGAGGAGTGGGCTGCAGCGTCCTTGTTCTCAAGGCCTTTGCCGCATTTCTCCTCTCCTGCACTGAGCTGAGAGCCCCTGCAGGGAAGGGCCTGAGCACTTCGTGCCTCCCCTTTGTCCAGCCTCTGCCCTTGGCAAGTCACTGGCAGGATGGGGGTGGGGTGGGGATAAGCTGATTGGCTGGTGGAGTCTAGAAGGCAATCTCTCCTATGGGCAGTGTGAACCAGAAGGAGAAGCCAGTGTCCTAGTGATGTTAGCTTGGCAAGTTTATTGAAAACCCAGCAATGCAAAGAACAGTACAAACAGGCACCCTGCCCACCCAGACCTCACTGGAGCTTGCAGACGTAAACCCCCCTGCGGTGGACAGGGTCAGGCCTCCTTCATACCACCACAGGGACAGGGTCCATGCAGCAGAGCAGAGCTCATGCTCCATCTGCTCCCCAGCCCCACAGGTACTGTGCACCCACATGCACACTAAACCAAGAATGCAGGAAGAGAAGCAACAAGGACATTTGCCACTCAGTGAAGAACCATCTCACAGAACTTAGGGATCCTTTGGGCCACCAAGGACTGTGGATCCTTTTGGGTGAGGAAGAAAAGGAAAGAATCTTCTCCTGTCAGGGAAAGGAAGAAGGAAGCAAAAGGCAGGGGCTAAAGACACCTGCAGTGTGGGCAGTCAACTCTCCATTCTCCAAATTAATCCAAAGCAATGGATGGCAATAGAGCCCAAGCACATTATTTTTGGCTTTGAACTATTCTTTTTCTCCCTGGTGCACTGATTTGTGTAACTGTATGGAATGTACCTTTCTTCAGGCTGTTCAAGAATGGTGAAGAGTGACCCAAGGAGCAGAAATGTGGAGTCAAGGAGAAGTCAGTCTACTGGGGCTGCAGACAGAGCACTTAGGTGGCAAAAAAAATCCCCCTGAGGACAGGGGCCAGGCAGATCCATCCCTGGGGAGAGTGGCGTTGCCTTCCTGGCAGGTGTGGTAGCTGGACCCCCCTGTGACCCAGAGTCTAGACGTCTCTGGGACAGAAGCAGGTGACACTGAGATGGCTCTTCCTTGGGCGGTGGCTCACTGACGCTGGCCTCTCAGTACTTGGTCCGATGGGAGGTGGTGGTGGACATGAAGCGGACGCTGGAGCTGCGGCTACTTCGGCCCCCACTGCAGCTGCTGAAATTCCCCTCGGTGGGCAGCGGGCAGGGAGTGCTGGGGGCCTCGCCCATGAGCACCGAGCCACCCCGGGAGCCTGCACTCAGCAGGTCCCCACTGGCTTTGATGACCCGGGCCCCACCCAGGCTGGAGCTGCAGGTGCCGCTGGGCCGGATGCTACTGCTGCCGGAGAAGGTGACTCCACAGCGGGAGAGGGTGGAGCTGGCGACCAGGGGCTCAGGCCCGCACACTATACCACCCCGGGAGCTGCTCACGGCTGCAGGAGGGAGAGGAAACAGTCAGTGAGGCAGGCTGCCCACACCTGGGGTCCAATCTTCCATGCTCACTGCTGGTAGCAGGGGTGGAGGGGACAGGACTGGTGTCACCAGGGGAAGTGGTTCCTATTGCCTACACAGACAACACCCACTTTTCCCTTCTCTTGTCTGAGTGACTCAAAGGCCATGACTCCACTAAAGTTAAACATTCAGATGAAAATGGAAGAATTCGGCCAATTCCCCAGGTAGCGTTTGACGGTCATTTATATATGGCTGAGGTCAGGTTGGGCGGTGAGCCGGGTTACCCAGCCAACTGAGTGGTAGCCCCAATGAAGCCATGGGGCTTCTCTCCCCGATTATATCATGCTCCTTGGGGGTCTCCATATTGTCCCTCCAAAAGCAGTCCCTTGCCAGTTCTCTACTGACCCATTGATGTCTCTGTTCTGTAGCCCTCTGGTACCCACTGGACATACCTCCATACCCCAGGACATACCTCCATACCTCCCTCCCACTAAAGCTTGCTTAGACCAGCCCTGTCTGTGGAGGGTCCCCCTGTCCTTCCCTCTCCTCTTACCAGAATCCTTTCTACCATCTGTGACCTCCACTCAAGCTTGATCTCATGCAGAAAACCACTCCCTGCTGCCTCCTCCTCCCAGAGGGCAGGTCCTCCAAGGATGAGTAGCTTTGACTGTCTGGCCCACCCAATGTATCTCTCAGCTGCACCATGCATCTGTGTAGATTTGTACTTCAGGACCAGATATCTGGGTTTGAATTCTGACTGTGCTGCTGACTAACTTTGGGACTTCTGGTAAACCAGCTATTTTCTCTAAGCTTAATGGGGGGGGTGCTAATGCTTATTCCTCTCTTCAGGGCTTTAAGGGATAGGTGGACAATAAATAGGGCTCGCCTCAAGATGATTTTAATTCTAGAGAGCAGGGGCTGGTCTTGCCTTCCTTGTGCCTAGCTCCCCCACCTCCCCCTCCAAGCCCCACAGTGCCCAGCATAATCTCCTGCATGCTTTGGGCACAAATAATATTTTGCCTGGCAGCAAGGGAGCAGCAAGGGAGACTTCTACTCATCCTTGTCCCATCCCCTGCCATGGGTGTGGGGGTAACTCCTCGGCACAGGTCTTTTCATTCCTTCTTTGGCCTTTGTCCCTGAAGGACAAGACCACTTAAAGGAAAAAGTCTGACTTTCTTCTGGAACTCTCTCCCCTCTATTTTGCCCTATAAACCTTTGTGATTGTTTTCTCTAGGGAATGAAGGCTCTGGGGAGATCTCAGACCTCAGCTAAGGGATGTTCCCAGACCAGGGGCTAGATGGTCCTTGCTCCCTTGACTGTCATGGCTAGCAAGCCCAGCATGGGCTCCTGATCCCAACACGAGCCCGAGTTTAAAGGAAATTTACAGAGCCCGAGGAGAGGAATGTGAAGAGAAGAAAGATTAAGTTTCTTACATATGTTTACTGGTCCAACACCTTCGCAGATTCTGGGGAGAGAAAGAAATAAGTAAGATCACAAGCAGTGTCATTCCCTGAAAAGCTGGTAAGAAGGGACTTCTTGGCAGAGTGGACTGTTCGTTCTTACCCCTAGCTTACAAGCCATCCTGGGAGCTTTGAAAAAACACATATTTCTAGACTCTGCCCCCAAACTATTAAATCAAAATATTGGAGGAAATGTGGTTTTATTATTGTTTTTAAACAGACAACCAATCACGCAAAATATCCTTTGATTCTGGTGCAGCCTCTCTACAAACTTGTATTTTGGAGGCAAAAATATAGAACCATCTTCTGATTCCCTGGGAAGGGCAACCTGAGTAATGTTTGCAGAGAAGGTACTACTATCTCTAGAGATGGCTCAATCTGGCAGTTCTTCATCTGGCCCCTCCCCAATTTAGTTATCCTTGATGCCCACATCTGACTTCACTCCCTCTGGCTGCACTGAGAGCTCTCACCGGATCTCCTCGCCCTCCAGCAGTCGCCTGTAGGTGGCGATCTCGATGTCCAGGGCCAGCTTGATGTTCATGAGCTCCTGGTACTCGCGCAGCTGCCGGGCCATGTCCTGCTTGGCCTGCTGCAGGGCACCCTCTAGATCCGCCAGCTTACACTTGGCATCATTGAGGGCCGCCTCGCCCTGCTGCTCTGCCTCGGCCACTGCAGCCTCCAGTTTGGCTCTCTGCAGGAAGGGTGGCATGCAGGTGGGCTTTGGCAGGGACTGGGGATCCCTGGTTGGGGCTAGAAACACAGCCACCTCTCTTCCCGCTGGGGCTTTCTCTCCTCTCCTTTGCCTACCTGAGCTTTGGCGTGCTCGATCTCTGCCTTCAGTCTCTGGATCAGACGGGTCAGCTCATTGATTTCATTCCGTGTGTTGCGCAGGTTGTCACAGTGTTGTCCAGCTGTCACCCGCATCTCCTCATACTGTGGGAGGGAGAGGGAGAGTTAGGAGGGTCCAAAGTTTGAGTGAAGACCACAGACCCAACTGACTTAGTGGCCTTCAACTTCCACTGGGTCTCCTCTGTCATATAAGAGTCTTACTCTAGAGCTGCCTATACCCCTTCCTTAGCCCCCCAAACCTCTTCCCACCTTGGTCTGATACCAGGCCTCAGCATCAGCCCGACTGCGCCTGGCAACCTCTTCATATTGGGCTTTGATTTCATCGATGATACCATCAACATTCAGGTCCCGGCTGTTGTCCATCTTCACGATGACTGATGTCTCTGAGATGTGTGACTGCAGCAACTGGATTTCCTGTATTGGAGGATGAGCAAGACAGTTGGGCTCAGAGTCCCATCAGTGGCCAGGACTGTGCCAGAGAGGCCCCAGGAGCGTCTTCAGGAGCAGAGAGCATTGCTTATTTGTTCAGAGCAAAGTGATGGAGCTGCCCATCCAAACCGAGGACAGAGAAAAAGACATGAACCAAGAACCATTTCAGTGTGAATTGAAACCCTTGTTATATACTCGAAGACATGCCTTTAACTCCTTATTTGCATAGGTGAATATGTGGGGCCTAGGAACTTGGCAGAGGAGAATGAGAACCATGCTAGGGTTGAAATTTTCCTTGGCTTATCCACAAAGTGACTGTGCTGGTCGTGGATCATTGAGAGTTGATAATATTCTAGAACATGTTGGTCTAGGAATTTCTCTGTCTCAAGTCCTTAATAGAACCAGGGGCTCCAGATGGAACTTTCTGATGCCTTTCTGCTATAAGCCAGACATTAGCTCTGGCTGGCTCTGTACCAGACCAAACAGACCACTTACCAAGCAAAAGATAACTAGTTCACTTAGCTAATTAGGTCAAACACAGTTTTTCTTACATCTACTATCAAATCAGTTTTCCAGAGTCTTCTGATTGGTAGAGAGGAAGTGACCTCTTAGACCTCTCTTTGGATTGGTCAACGAGGAGTTGGATCATAGCTCTAAGGAGTTTATTCATAGACCTGCTGAGAAGCCTGCATGCTTACCTTCCTTTCTCTATTTGTAGATACATCAAATAGAGGGTAGTAGATTGGAATGGGAAGAAGATGTACAATACTAAATGTTAGAAATTATGCTAGTCCAGACGAAGCCCCCCAGAGTCCAGGCCAAGTACTGATCTCCTTGTTTGTCTCAGAGGGGTGAATGCTTACCGCCATGTATAGAGTTTTCAGAAAGTCAATTTCCTGAGTTAGGGTATCCACATTGGTTTCTAGATCAGACTTATTTAAGAAAGCTGTATCCACATCCTGTATAAAAGAGAGAAGTGAAAATGGTCATTACTTGTGCTCTGTTTAAACTTGGCAGGGTCTGGAGGTGGGTAGAAAGATCAGGCTAATCCCCACAGGGCCAGGCCAGGCTTTGGGATAAGTAGGAGTGTCCTTGGAATGCACTTTAGTAATGTTTGTTCTTCTTCCTACTACAACATGAAAACTCTTCTGGGGGCTCCTAGACCTTTTTTTTTCACTTTCATTTTTATTTTTTATTTATTTTTATTTTTTAAAAAATTTTATTTACTTAAAAAATTTTTTTTATTTTTTATAAACATATAATATATTTTTATCCCCAGGGGTACAGGACATTTTTAAATGCCTATTTATAAGCAAGGATAATATGGATAATCTAAGATCTCCACCCTTTTAAAATCTGAGACTCCTGAAAAAATGTTCATCATCACTAGCCATCAGGGAGATTTAAATTAAAACCACATTGAGATACCGCCTTACACCAGTTAGAATGGCCAAAATTAGCAAGACAGGAAACAACATGTGTTGGAGAGGATGTGGAGAAAGGGGAACACTCTTACACTGTTGGTGGGAATGCAAGTTAGTGCAGCCACTTTGGAGAACAGTGTGGAGATTCCTTAAGAAATTAAAAATAGAGCTTCCCTATGACCCTGCAATTGCACTACTGGGTATTTACCCCAAAGATACAGATGGAGTGAAAAGAAGGGCCATCTGTACCCCAATGTTTATAGCAGCAATGGCGACGGTCACCAAACTGTGGAAAGAACCAAGATGACCTTCAACGGACGAATGGATAAGGAAGATGTGGTCCATATACACTATGGAGTATTATGCCTCCATCAGAAAGGATGAATACCCAACTTGTGTAGCAACATGGACAGGACTGGAAGAGATGATGCTGAGTGAAATAAGTCAAGCAGAGAGAGTCAAGTATCATATGGTTTCACTTATTTATGGAGCATAACAAATAACATGGAGGACATAGGGAGATGGAGAGGAGAAGGGAGTTGAGGGAAATTGGAAGGGGAGATGAACCATGAGAGACTATAGACTCTGAAAAACAATCTGAGGGTTTTGAAGGGGTGGGGGGTGGGAGGTTGGGGGATCCAGGTGGTGGATATTATGGAGGGCACATAAGACATGGAGCACTGGGTGTGGTGCATAAACAATGAATTCTGTTACACTGAAAAGAAATTAATAAAAAAAAAACCTGAGACTCTTAAAAAGTCATCTCTTCAGAGCTCTGCTCTGGTGAAGACCCAATCCTAAATAATCAGAACTCCAGAAGGAACCTGCTATGACCTTAGAGGTTCCACTCTATTGAGTGGCCCCAGAATCCATGGGGCTGCCTGGGCAGTTTCAGGTGGGGGGTGCGGGGTTGGGTTTTGTCTTGGTAACATTATTTTTGTCTGGAGGAGAAGCTTGCTTGGACCTGTTGCTCTCCCTTACCTTCTTCAGAGCCACAAACTCATTCTCAGCACTGGCCCGGAATCCCACCTCCTCTTCATACCTGGATGAAAAGGATTGAAAGGGTGAGTTCTCACCTGAACTGGCAGGCAGTTACTCCCAACTCTCCAGTGAGCCTCTTAAGATATCTCTGCTACATCCAGGAGCATGGGTCCCTATTGTCACCTACATATTCTCATCTACTTTGCCTCTACTTTAAGATGTTTTATGAGTCAGTGGCCCTAAGTTTTTCCAAATCCCTTTTACTTTCTCAAATTAGATTTGGGGTCTGAAAACATGGACCATTGCTATGCTCCTCTGCTAGAAAAGACTTGGAGTCATTTCACTTGAACATAGAGAAAGTAGGACCCAACTCACTGCTGAGTCTGTACACTATTCTCAGAACCGAGGGCTGTTTCTACAGTTCACTGCCCTTTCCCACAGACAAGAGTAGGGACAACACATGCTCAATTCCAAGACTTCTATTTACTCAGGACCCACAGAGGGTCTCCACCACCTCCTCCTCCCCTACATATCATTGCTCCTCCTCCTATCTCTAAGCTAAGTATTGAAACCAGCATTCAATCCTGTTCCAACCAGCTGCTATTATTTGAACATAGCAGCAGCTTTGGGGACCAAATCCTGCCTATCCTTGGTCTATGCAGTCCAGAGGTCACTTACTTCTTCTTGAAACCCTCAAGGACATCCTGCATGTGGTTCCTCTCAGCTTCAAACCGGGCCCGGTCATTGTTTGCTAGGTCCAGCTGCCTCCGCAGGTTGGTGATATAATTCTCAAAGAGGGGCTCCAGGTTGCTCTGGGCACATTTCTGCTCTTGGAGAAAGTTCCACTTGGTTTCTAGGAGCTTATTCTGCTGTTCCAAGAACCGCACCTAAATCCACAGGGGCAAAGAAATGATACCTGAAGAGCTTGACAGGTCACTTACATGTCAACAATTTCTTCAGGTGGCCAGAGATGACTCTCAGCCTCAGGTTGACATTGTCCTCTTGTCTGTTGACTTTTATTTATCCTCTAACTCAATAGAAGCTGGAAGACTAGGCCCTCCTCATGTTCAGCCAGGCTCAACTGCAGAAGCTTTTAAAAACCAAAACATTCCAGTACAATTTCCCCTCTACCCTCCTAGAAAGGTGTAAGCCAGCCCACTGGGAAGCTGGAAAATTTGATTTTACCTGAGCTGGGATTTGCCTATATCTAAAAACTAATTGGCTGTCCCTCACAGGGAATGAGGAGCAGAGTAAAGTATTTTGGGGTGGGAGATAAGGTATTAGGAGGTGGGAATTCTCAGGTCATAAGTCATATCCACCACCCGATACTCCATCAGCTGAGAATTGTAGAGCTGAAGGAGAACTTGGATCATTAGCTCCGCCCCCTCATTTCAGAAATGAGGCGCCTAAAGCTCACAGAGGTGAGTTTCCATTCTCAGATATAGAGGATTCCTGCTCCATGGAGACATGGTTTGTGGGATATCATTTCCACATCACTATTTCTCTCATCAGTCTGAAGATGAATTCCCATGGTGCTTTCCTACTATTTTCCTCAATCTAGGCAACTCAGCTGAATCTGGGCACTCCATGTAAGGAGTATACATTCTTTCTTTTGTGCAAAATTTTCTCAGTTCCATTCTCTACATTCCTGAGCCTGAACAGATGTGGTTACCCAGTTTGAGAGACTATGACAATCTCAAAAAGAGCAGGAAGATCTCAAAGGATAAAGCCCTTTAAACACGTAGTCAACATCTGCCCAAAGTCCTAATGTTTCTAGCCTGTTTGGGAGACTTTTCTAAGTGACTAGGTGCCAGGTCTTAGTTTATCCAGATGCCCTTATATTTGGCTGGATGTTCCTCTTTCCTCCAGAAGACACAAGCACTGTCTTTGTCTATCCCACCCTGCAGCATTTCCTCAGGATTGTCCTTGTTTTGCAGCAGAGTGACCCAAAAATCCTACTGAAGGATGTGGGCCAAGGCTAATGCCTCAGGCCTGGGATGTTTCTTCTTAAAGGAGAGGACACCGCAATGCATTTTAGCTCTCACCCAGACCCACAGATTGAGCTGTCATAGGTACCTTGTCAATGAAGGAGGCAAATTTGTTGTTGAGGGTCTTGATTTGCTCCTTCTCATCCTTCTTCACCCTCTGGGCATTGGGATCAATCTCCAGGTTGAGGGGGGTCAGCAGGCTCTGGTTAACAGTCACTGCTGTGATAGATGGGGCTGCTGGGACGCCAAATCCTCCAACTCTGTAGCCAAAGCCATAGCCAAGACCACTGCCGGCTCCAAATCCCAGACCAACACAACTGCTGGACCCAAAGCCCAGACCAGCACCGCTCCCATCACTGAAGCCAAAGCCCATCCCACTGCCAGCACCAAAGCCAACTCCACAGCGGATGGGACGAGGGCCCACAGCTGCTATCCGGGGTGAGCACGATCCAAAAGTGATGACGCTCCGGCTACCAAAGCTGCCAAGGCCCTGGAAGCTGGGCCCACTCCTGCAGGAGACAGAGCTGGCCCGAAAGCGGTTCAGGTTCTGGGGGCTCACTGCAGAACAAGAGCTGAAGTTGCCCATGCGGCACCCAGAGCTGACTCGGTAGGAGCGGCAAGACATGATGGTTTCCTGGATGAAGAGCAGGGATTGCAGAGTGGGGCGAGCTGGAGCTGAGAGTCCCTCTGAGGCTAGTGGATCCCTTTCCCCCTTTTATGTGTCTGGGGATCTGAGGATTGGCCCCATAAAAACGCAGAAGATCCATTTGGATGCATTTATGAGCTTGGGTAGTTAGAAACTCTTCATGCCTGTAACTTTGTTAATAATGAGCTAATCTCAGACACACCTATTCTCCTCAGGATCAGGGCTATAACATCAAACCTATAAACATTAAAAACACATAAACACATAAACATTATGGTCCTATTTTTTCCCACAAGTCCACCACAATTGCCATTATGGGGACATAAATTTGCTTTGGTCATAAATCCAATGGACTTTTTCACTACAAGTGTGGCTAACCACCAGAAAGTTAGGAACGTAACACCTCTAGCTAAAGACTCAAAAGAGGTGATTCCATACAGCTATAATCCCCTAAACAGATGGTGGCATGAGGGGCATATGCAGAAGGGTCAGGTTCTGCACAGCTCTGAATAAGAAATGATATAGCAAGAATACGGTTTATTGCATCTCTGTAGATGGATTAAGTAGTCCAAAAACCTTCTTCTGTACTGTCTTATCTGTCTTCCGTGCTCTGGTTTGGCTGTTACCTAAAAGTCGAATCTTTGGTAAAGTTCATTTGGGTTAGTATAGACACATATTTGATTTGAGACACTCAGAAGAGATTAACTCATGAATTCATTACTTCATTCAACAATTATCAGTTGCCTGCTTTGTCCCAGGCAGTGTGGTTGGTGCTGAGGGTACAGAGATAAGAATACAGTCTCTATGCTAGAGGAAGAGTTATCTTAAGGACTTCCTCTGGTCAATACTTCCGGGGTGTAATATGAGGCCAAAGCATGCCAATGGTTTGATCATGTACCTGTGTGGAAAGTTAACCACATGGTTTTGAATCCCCAAAACACACATCAAGGCTGATCTATAGGCTTTTGTGCAGGTTTCTTCCATTACTGATGAATCCTTGATTAGGATAGAGAGACACAAAGCAATGAGTATCTGGTCTATGGCCATACTACCCTGAATGCATCTATCTTGGGAGCTAAGCAAGATTGGGCCTGGTTAATACTTGGATGAGAGACAAAGCAATAAGCATCTGGATAGAAAAGGAAAAGTTCTAAGCAACTGGATATTATCATTGTTATCCATATGGCAGATACTTCAGGACCCCAAGACAGGTGTTTGCCTTTTCTATTCTAGTCCATGACATGGTTCATCCTACTTTTCCTGTGCCTGGTGGAACTTGAACTTGACTAGATGCTTGGCATCCTTTGGGAGGCTTGGATTCTACTTGGAAGGAGGGGGGTGTGTGCTTTTCACCTAAGCTATCAGGCTTGGGTATTTACTCTTTTCCTCCTTTCCAGTCTCTACAGCGTTTATTTCCTTTTGTCTTACTGCATTAGCTAGGACTTCCAGGATGATGTTAAAAACAGTGGGGAGAGCGAAATTCTTGGCCTTATTTTTAATTTTAGTGGGAAAGCTTCAAGTTTTTCACCATTAAGTAGGATGTTAGTTGTGGGTTCTTTGGTGATGTTCTTTATTTAATTGAGGATGTTTCCCTCTGTTCCTAGTTTACAGCTATTTTCCAGAGACCCAGCTATCAGGTGTATGACTAAAGAGAGCAGAAAAGTAACAATGAGAGAATCCTTCTTGTGAAGATCGCTGGTGATCTCCACGTTGATAACTGCAGTGGTTTGTCCTCAGCCCTCACTCAACTTCTCGGCAGTGTTTGACATAGTCAATCATTCCCCTTTCCTTGAAATGCTTTCTTCTTTTGGTTTCCAGACTCCATGCTCTCCTGATTTTCGTGCCGTATTACTGACCGTTTCTTTTGGGTTTTCTTAACCAGTTTCTCCTCGTATCCCCAACCTCTACACACTGCAGCATCCTTGAGCCCAGTCTTTGTACCTGTTCACTTCTTTATCTTCACTCATTCCCTTGGTGACATCACACAATCTCATGTCTTTAAATACTGTCTATCCACAGTGATGACTGCCAAGGCATAGCACGCTGGTGAACATACCTTCTGTTATCCACACGTATATTTTAATCGACATCTTTATTTGGGTATCAAATAGGCATCTCAACCTTCATGTATCTGAAACTGTTTTCCTAATTGTTCCAGCTAAATACATTCCTCTTGCCAGACTCACTATCCCTATAGTAGCTCAGGCCAAAAATCTAGGAGTCATCCTTGGTTCCTTTGTTTTTTTTTTTTTTTTTTCAATTCACTGAATGGATTCATTCAATCCATTGGCAAGTCCCCCCTTCAGAATGTATGTGGGCTCCTACTCCTTTTACCACCCCACTACTGCCATGTTGCCCAAGCCCATCACTTTTCACAGGGTCCATTGGTGTGTCCTCTAGCCAGTGTCCCTTTTCCCCTTCAGTCTTTTCTTAACAGTGCAGAGTGATCCATTAACAACATGTTCCATCATGTCATTTCTAGGCTCTTATGGTTTCCCATCCCACTCAGAGTAAGTGGCATCCAGGACCCTCCACAGCCTGCTCTCCCACATTCACTAACCTTATTTCCCTCTATCCATCCTAACAGGCTCCAGTCACCCTAACCTCCTGGTTGTCTGTCAAATAAGCAGGAAAACTCCTGCCTCAGACACTTTCCCACTTGCTCTTTTCTCTGCCAGAAACTTGTTTTCCTCAAATAGCTGCATGACCGGGTCCCTCAATTCTTCCAGGTCTTCGCTTATAGGTCATCCCCTATTTAAATCTCCCTGCCCCATGTCCTCCCTCTCCCTTCTCCCCTAGTAGTTGTCACCATTAGTGGTCTTTTCCTGCATGGATTTGCTTGCTTGCCAGGCTGGGATATGAGCTCCAGGGTGCAGACACTTTGTGTCTTTTGTTCTCTGTGCCCCCAGTGCTTGGTAGAGCAGGACATGTGGAGGGAATGCTAGCTTGTTCTGTAGAATGCATGGATACACATCATAGATGCAAAGCAGGAGAAAAGGGGGGGAGAAAGGAGCAGGAAGTGAGAAGAAGAGGAATTCGAGCATTTGCTTTTGGAGATAGGTCACGAAGAGGAGACTCCAGGCTCCAAAATGGACAGGCATGGCCTCGAAGATGCTAGTGCTCACAAGGAAGTCGGCACAGTTTGCCCTTCAAGACTGGCCTCTTGTGCAGTGAGTCTGGCTGTTTGGAAAAAAAGGGCCAGTCAAGGGGATCCAGGAGACTGGGAAGGTGACTGGCAGATCCTTGGGGAGATGAAAGGGGAAGGAGAGGCATCCAGAACACCGAGGGTGCCAGGGCAACGACAGAGACTTGACATTGCCCTTGAGTCAGATGGACCTGGGTTCAGTCCCAGTTTTGCCACCTGCTAGCAGAGTGACCTTGGACGGTGGTGCACCAGGGGCAGGGTGGGGACAGGGCTCCGTTCCGGGTGCTTGTCTGCCGAGAACTTAAAATGATAATACGACTGACTGAAAGTCAGTCTGCTTTTTATTATCACTGTGCGGCCATTCTGAACAGTGGGAGGTAGCAAGCATGCCCCCTCCATGGGTACTGGTGACCTGGGGATGTCCTTTAACCTGTCTCAGCCTCAGTTTCCATATCAGTAAGATGGACTGACACCGGCTTCTCCTTCACAGTATCATAGGGATAAGTGTGAAAGTGTCTGGGGTGCAGCTGTGGCAGATGTTGCGGCTACGGCCATCCATTCCCCCCACCCTCCCGCCCCTCCCTTCTCTTTTGCACAAGCCTCCCTTCCCTTCTAGGCGGGTGGCTGGGTTCCTGTTCAGCACCCGCCTCCTCCCACACCCCAGCGGTGCTTTCATCAGCAACCAGCGGCTCTGGGGCTGTCCCAAGTCCCTGCTTCCCTGGGGCCTGACTGACCAGGTGGGGCAGTCGGGACCAGTCAAGCATAACTCCCGTTCTGGGATGAACTCTCACCATCAGCAGTTTCTAGTTCTGAGGCATCATTTCGCCAGACGATGCATATCACAAGTCTCAGCCATTTTTTCCCCCTCGGGGCTGGCCGAGAGGGAGAGGGGAGGGGTTGCCTGGAAACTCTGGGCTGACTGGAGTTTTGGCTGCCCTGACAGTTTCTTCTTCCTGTTGTGGGTCAGGCTGGATGGAATCTGGACGTATGGGGACTGGGCTCCCCGAGATGCTGTCTGTGCGGTGTGGGGTGAGGGGCGGAACTGCTGACGTGGAAGGGTAGGAAGAGGCCAGGTCCTGGGTGGCTAAGCAGGGTCTGGGAACCTTGGGCACACAGGACTGTGTGTGTATGCGCGCGTGTGTGTGCGTGGGAGGGGAGGAGGGAGATGGGGGAATCCCAGGTGCTGAGAGGCTTTGCTAAAAGCCGCCGTCTTCAGAGGGTTTCCGTTTTGCCTGGAGACAAGTCTGTGCTGGAAGGAGACACTCACTGGGAGGTGTTCATGCTGAGACCTGCCGCTGTGAGACGGGAAGCTCAGGAGTCCCCCAGCAGAAGGAGGGGGATGGTGGGGAGAGTCTAAGCCCACTCCTGCCTAGGGCCTCCACCTCTCTGCCCTCTCAGACGAATGACGCTTAGATGGAAGCTAAACACCTCCCCAGGAGAAATAGAGCATCCCCTCTTGTTCAGGGATCCCCACTCTTCCAGGCAGGATGAGTGTTTTTTCAGGTGTAATTCAGTTTTCTCACCTGGCCCACACAGCTGTCACCTGTTCAGAGTGAAAATGATGGTCCTCCAAGGTGCACAGGTCAGGTTGCTTCCACACCTCTGACGGGTGCTGCTGTGTGCCTGGCATTGCATTTAGTTGTTGGCGTGGCCCGGGCCCAGCTGTCCCCCTTCCATCAGACATGGTGATCCTGTTTCCCCTCCTCTGGTCACAGTGCCTCTTCTGAAGCCATTGCCCCCAGCGCAAGCCCTGGCTGGAGAGTGGCAGTGGTGGGTGCACCTGGGGCCACGGAGGGGACTGGGATGAGGAAGGGGTTCTGGCAAGACAAGGGCCTCTGAGGGGTGGAGGCAGAGGGCCCATGAGGGAGGGGGCAGTGGGGCCAAGAAGGGCCTTATGGGGAGAAGAGAGGCCCCAGGTGAGAAGAGGGACAAGGAAATGGAAGATATTCTGGAGAGACAGACGCAGAAACGAGGAGCTCCCTTCTGGGTGCTTCCATCCTCCCCAGGCCTCTTGGGGCTGTGCCCCTCTTGTCCCAACAGGGGTGTCCTGGAGGGGGCCGGATTTGGACTCCCGAGGCCCAGTGGAATGCAGGTGAAGCTCTGACTTCCTTTCTGAGGGCACGGGGCCAAGACAGTCCTCTCTGGATCCTACCTAGCGCCCTGCACCCTGCATGGGGCTGGGCCCCATGGGAGCTCCAAGAGGTTTGCCTTGGTGGATGGAGTGTGCCACCAGGCCACCACTAGGAGTCACTTTTGTCCCATCTGCCTAGAGTCAGCTTCTAGTGAGGAGGAAGGAAGAATGGGGAGCTGTTGCACAGCACTGAAGGGGACCCCCCATTGTTGGATGTTGCCCAGGCCTCCAAGCTCACATCGAGGACCAAGCTTGGGTCCCTCCACTACTGGGGGTGAGTTTTGCTTAGTGAAATGTTCAGACAGCCTTCTCTGCTCACCAAGCCCGAGCCCACCTCCCAGTGAGGGTTGCAAATTTACCCTCCCTTTCCTTATTTAATCCAGTGGCCTACTTCCTGGGCCTCAGGTAGCCCTCTGTGGGCTAGAGGTGGGCGGTCTCTTAGAATCTCTGTTTCTGCGGACTCCAGGCCAGAACATTCTTGTCAGTTTCAGAGCTTTGCATATTCATCAGCAAGGAGCTTAGCGGGGTCTAGGACCAGGTCCAGAGTGACAGGGCTGCGGGGGATGGGAACTGAGGCAGGGGGGCCCTGCTCTCCTGTCCCCTCCTTCCCTCTGTGTGGTTGTGCAGGCCTGGACTCCAGACTCTCACGGGCGGGGCCACACTGCAGTCTTGCTCACAGTAGCTGATTCCTCAGCCTAGAACCCCCAGCAGGCTTTGTTCCCCTGAGTCCTGCTGCCCTTCGCCGTCCAGTAGGCCTGCCTCTCCTCCTGGGGACCTTCCCGAAGCCTGGGACTAGGTGGGACCCTCAGTTACATTGGATTCACAGCAATCCTCCCGTCAGTCATTCCCCGTTGTAGGTCTGTAAGCCTTGCGAGGTATGGATTGGGGCCAGGGCCCCCATTAACAAACAAGCAAACAGTTTGGTTGAGATAGAATTTACATGCTATGTAATTAGGTCATTACTTTTTATTTTTATTCTGAAAAAGTTTTACTTCTTTATTTTAGAAAGAGAGCAAGCGTGCCAGCGTGGGGTGGGGAGGGGGAGAAACAGAAGGGGAAAGAATCTCAAGCAGATTCCCTGCTGAGGACAGAACCAGCTCTGGGCTCCACCCATGACCCTGAGATCATGGCCCGAGCTGCAACCAAGAGTCAGATGCTTAACCAACTGAGCCACTCAGGCACCCATATAATTTGCTCATTTAAAATGCACAGTTCGGGGGCTCCTGGGTGGCTCAGTTGGTTAACCAACTGCCTTTAGCTCAGGTCATGATCCTGTAGTTCCAGGATCGAGTCCCACATCAGGTTTCCTGCTCAGCAGGGAGTCTGCTTCTTCCTCTGACCCCCCTCCATGCCCTCTCTCTCTCCTCCATTCTCTCTCAAATAAATAAAATCTTTTTAAAAAAGTAAAATAAAATGTACAGTTCGGTGGTTCTTGTATATGCTTGGACATAGGCAACCATCACCATTGTCAAGTTTAGAATATTTTTACCACTTCAAATGGAAACTTTTACTGCCACCGCCCCCCACTCATTCCGTCATCTCCTTCCAGCACTAAGTAACCACTAATTTGCTTTCTGCCTTTAGGGGTTTCCCTATTCTGGAATTTCATAGGAATGGAATCATAGAATATGTGACCTTTGTGTCTGGCTTCTCTTACTTAGCACAGTGTTCTGAAGGATCACCCATGTGATACCATGTGTGAGTCCTTCATTCCTTTTCATGGCGGAGTAGTAGTCGATCTTGGGGCTCTGTGACATCTTGATTATCCACTCATCCATTGAGGGGCATTGGGGTGGTTTCCACCTTCTGGCTTTTGTGTATGACGCTGCTTTGAGCATTCACATACAGGTTTTTTGTGGACGCATGTTTTCGTTTCTCCTGGCTGTATACCTAGCAGTGGAACGTCTGGGTCCTATGGCAGCTCTCTGTTTAACGTTTTGAGGAACTGTCAGAATGTTTTTCAAAGTGGCTGCAACGCTTCACACTCCTTACCGTGGGCTCTAGGTCCTGTGACTGAGTAACTCTGCCTTGACTGGAGCTGTCTTGTTCGTCACTGTCCCTCGCCTCTGGGTGGCTGGACCCATGCCAGGTGCTTGATAAATACATAGTGAGTGAATGAATGGCTCCCTTTCAGTTTATACTGCCCTCGACTTCCGCCCAGATGCTATCCTTACAACCTTCTCAGTGAACCTCGCTCTGACCCCCTTTCTGGGCATAATCATTAGTTGCCTTTTCTGGTTGCTCCCATATTCTCTGCCTCTCATTATCTATGACTCCTCTGGGAGGCCAAAAGTCCCTCTGGGGTTAAAAGAGGGTATTAGTCACCTCTGTATCACCAGGTTCTAATGCAGGGGTTGGCATAGAATAAATGCTCTGCATGGGACTGTGGGGAGAGGGAAGTTGTACCCCAACACACAGGAGCCACAAGGGAAGGGTTGTCATGGGGGAAGTGTTCTAGGGGATCAGTGAGGCAACAGGAAGGGTTTGGGGCAGAGCTGCTACTACCAAGGCTCATCTCCTGGCCTCGGGGCTCCCTAAGAGGGACAGGGGACTAGAAAGTTCTCCTCCCTGTTTGCACAGCTTTCCTCTGCAACTGACCTGTCTCGAGACTGGTCCAGGATGGGGAGGCAGAACATGGGGCTTGGAGGCTGCTAAGTACTGACATGATCGGGGCCCCACGGGGTTTCTCTGGGACACGTGCAAGGGACCATGTGGTGAGGAGACCCATGTGTATAAGGCCATGGTCTTTAACATGGCGAGTGACTTGCCGTCTATCGGGGTGTGGTATGCAGGTTTTAAATGCAACTTGTATGGATCCACATTTATTCCGCAGGCTGTTTGCAAATCATTCATATGTAGCTTTTCCATGTGGATCATAACCTTCATTTCCACTCCCCAGCCCACCCAGCTCCCAGCTCCCAAAGGCTGCTCACTTTTTCCCCTCCAGCCTTCTTGTACCCTACAGAGCTGAGTGAATAATCTTGACTCCTGCAGCGTGTGTACGGTCAGTTTATTGGGAACAGGCAAGACTAGAGGCTTATGGCAGAGATGGTGGTTCCCTGGGTGGGGTGGGGGGTGGGGTTTCTGCAGGAGGTTGCATGAGGGACCTCTGGGGAGATTGGGTCAGCCACACACATCCTTCCCTGCAATCCCTGAGCCAAAGCCTCCCAGTTTGGGGGCAGCCCCACATCACTGTAGCTGGGAAAACATGTTCACATCAGATCCAAAGCAAGAGGACCTAAAAGGAGGGGGAGCAGGACCAGAGCGAGGAGGGGGTGGGGAGGGCTATGTACAGAGGGTGGGGGAGGAGCTTGGTTCCATTGAGCAGGTGATGTCAGCTTGTGACTGTCTCTCCATCCAGGAAGTATTCCAAGTCCCTTTGCCTTTGTTTCGGTGTTTCCCCATCAACGGGGCTCAGGAAAAAAGATGTATTTTCATAGTGTGAGCTCAGCACTCGAGCTGGTGAATTACTTCCCAAAGACCACCTCTTGATTCTGCGTGCCAATCAAGAGGACCTTTAACAGATCTCGAGTGATTCTGAAATGCTGGCCCTTGGCTTTGGAAATCAGAATAGTATTTTGAGGTACCTCTTTTTGATCATTGCAATAGTGCATGTGTTAGCCGGATGTTAAAGGAAGTTCCTTTTTCTTAGGTGCTTTGAGAGCCAGATGTAAGGGAGGTGGGGAACTTCAGGGGTTGGGAGTGGGATCCTGGCTTTGTGGGAAAACTTTCAGGGGATAATCGACAGAGCAGAACTTTGATGTGTTCCCCACCGAGGGCCTAGCTTGGGGTCCACACACGGCTAAGGTGTGGAAAGGTGACCCTTGGAGAGGCCTGAAGGGCGCCTCTTAGCGAAAAACCCGAGGGAAAGCTTTAGTCAATACAGGAAAGTGGGGTTTGGGAATATCCTTGTCTTCAGCCCTGGTTGGGGGACAACATCTAGGCTGGTGGGGGAGGGGTGCTGGCACCCTGTCCCTGGGCTTCCCGCCTCGGGGACAGGACCGTGCTAACACTTGTGGGAGGAGCTGCTCCCGGCCCCTAGCTTCATGCAGGAACTCCGCGTGCTCACACAGCTCAGCAGCCCCTGGGGCTCGCAGGGGACGTAGACCTCACCAGTGCCCACGACGCTGCAGGCCCCGCTGGTCTTGAGGACACTGGTACCCCCCGGGCAGTACTCAGTCCTCAGCACGGGGGTGCTGACCACACAGGGCTCGTAGAGGACTGCGCCTTTGGAGCTGCTCACGGCTGTGGGAACAGGGAGTGAGGCTCAGAGTCCCTTACTGTGTGGCTAGAAGGGCATGGCCCTCAAACCTCTCAGCCAGACCGTGTCCCCACCTGCTGCCGCTCACTGACGAGCACACCCCCATTCCAGCCACCTGCTTCCCACACTAGCCACAAAAAGTGCTTAGAAGCTCTCCTTTTTCCCCACAGCCTTGGTTTCTGCTTCATGCCCTCAGTTTCTACTTGTCTGAACCTGCTTTGAAACTGCTTTCTCCAGAAAGGCAGCCTCTTGTCATGAGGGTTCCCCGCAGCTTCTGGGGCCCCACAGCCCTGAGGCCCTGTTGCTTCTCTGCTCCTCACATAATTCTGAGTTCCCCTCCATCTGACCGGGAGCTCCTGGCAGACAAAGGTCCTCCTTGGGGTGGGGAAAACATGCCGAAGTCTGGGCCAGGGTGCTGTGGTCTTGTCCTTGTCGGGTGGATCAGCCCCCACGACCCCAGAGCCCCAGGGGAGTACACAACTACTCACAGATATTCACGGGTCCGATGCCTTCACACAACCTGGAGGAAGAGGAAAGAAGACACAGGGTAACTGCATCAGAGAGAACAAGCCCGATAAACGCGGGGCACCCCTCCTCCTGCCTAGGCCACCCCCTCACCCCCACCGTTGTGTTCAGGAGGAGGGCCTGAGGATTCTGGGTTGTTTGGGACTTTCCTTGACTGTGGGATGGGCCGTCGCAGCGCAGCCTCAGCAGTGGCCAGAGGCGACCAGAGGCGACCAGAGGCAGGTGAACTTACCCTTGGAGTACGGATGGCCCTGACCCACCTGTGCTCCTCGCCCTCCAGCAGCCGCCTGTAGGTGGCGATCTCGATGTCCAGGCCCAGCTTGGAGTTCATCACCTCCTGGTACTCCTTGAGCAGGCAGGCCATGTCCTGCTTGGCCTTCTGCAGGGCCTCCTCCAGCCCTACTAGTTTGCACTTGGCGTCACTGAGGGCTGCCTCACCCTGCTGCTCCGCCTGGGTCACTGCAGCCTCCAGCTTGCAGCGCTGGGGGAGAGGGCACAGCAAGGAGTTACTGGAGTCCCCAGGAGCCCCAGGCTGACTCTCAGAAGAGAAGGGAGAACATGGTCATTGTGAGATGATAAAAAATACATATATGGATCTCTGCCCCCAGTTCCTGGCACAGAACTCCCAAATCCTTGTAATTTCACAAGTGATAAAGAGCATTAGGAGCATCCTTTGGTTTCATATTTGGTCTTTGACCCTGGGTTCTGACACAGAGTTCTCCGATCCCTTGGGACTCCTGGATGGTAGCCGTGTCTTTTGTTCTAATGAGGTGACTCTGGCTGAGTCTCCAATGGCTTCATCTAGAAGGACCAAGTCATGACTAGAAGCTTGGGGTTTTCAGCCCCACCCCCTATTCCCGGAGAGAGGGGAGGGGCTGGAAATGGACTTAATCATTGATCATGCCCAGGAGAGGAGGTCTCTGTAAAATCCCAAAGTCTGGGGTTTGCATGGCTTTCAGGTTGGTGAGCACCCAGAGGTGGTGGGACACTCACATGCCCAGAGCGTGGCATAGAAGCTCCATCTCCTTCCCGCCTACCCTGCCCTGTGCATCTCTTACAACAGGGTGTTCATCTGTGTTCTTTATCATTGCCTTTTATAACAAACTGCTGAACAGTAAGTAAGCTGTTTCCTGAGTTCCATGAGCCATTCTAGTGAATTAATCGAACCTGAAGAGGGGATCATGGGAACCTCCGATGTACAGCTGAGGGGTCACAACCTGGACTTGCGGTCAGCATGTGAAGTAGGGGCAGTGAGGTGGGACCCTTACTCTGTGTGATCTGACTCTCTCTCCAGGTAGATAGTGTCTGAGTTGAGCTGAACTGTAGGACACCAGCTGGGGTGGTAAAATTGCTTGGGTGGGCAACTTTGTGAGTGTGGGAGGAAGGTGACACTCATGGGAACACATAGGAGGAGGGAGATTTCCTTCACAGTCATGGGGCCATGCCAGATTCAAACCTGCTGAACCTTTCAGCTTAGGGTTATGACATCTGGTTCTTCCAGAGATGTTGGACCAACTTCTGTCTATAACAGCTGAGTGATTTCTTTGGGGCTAATAGATTGGAAGCGTCTGACTGGCCTTCATCAGCCTGGGAGAACAGAATGGGTCTGCATTTATGGACTCCTGGGAGTTGTCTGGAATTTGAGGATTACAGGACTGGAGACTTTGGGTCCAAAGGAACCATGTCAACCATGTCAACCATCGTTTCTGTGCCCCCATTGAGGGGGGGTGCCCTTGCTATTTCATCTGTGACCAAAGGTGACCTAGTGTCTGTCGGGACCTCGCTCTTTCCTTAGGCTGCTCCCGCTATTGGTCAGCTTTTTTTTTTTTTTTTATAAAGGGTTTGTGCAAGGGGCACGAGTTCATTCCCACTTCCAAGTGCTCCCAGGGAGAATGGAGCCACCCGCCCAGGACCACCGGTGGGGGAGCCTGTGATGGGGCCCCAGGACCATGGCTTTCTGGCCTCACCTGGGCTTTCACATTCTCAATTTCTTGCTGAAGCCGCTGGATCAGCTTGTTCATTTCTAGGATCTCATTCTTGCGGTTGCGGAGATTGTCACAGTGGTTCCCAGCTGTCAGTCGCAGCTCCTCATACTGCCAGGACCGGGACAGGCAGGTCAGAGCCCTGGGTGCAGGCATCTGCACCACGGCACCTCACTGCCCCTGTTCTCACCATCCAGAGTCTCTCCTCCAGTGGTTTCCTAGCGCAGGGCTCTCTAGGTTCTCATGCTTGTTCTGCTCTCCATCCCCTCTCCATTTCCTGTCAATTTTGGGGTTTTTTTCTGGGCTGCTTCTTATTTCCTTCCCCAACCCTGAAACTTCAGGCTTATTAAATGCTCCTCTAAGCTCTCCTTTTCTCTGTGTAGCTGTCCTGTGGCTCATCTTTTTCTCCCAAGCCCAGAGTCCCAAGGTCTCTGGAGGGCTCCTTCCCCTTTAGAGTTCCCTCCAGATCTTAGAAGGGGTTTCTGTGCTCAGTCTGGGATGCCGGACAGATCTGGGAGTGAGGACAGACCATGTCTACCTCACTAGGGTGAGTACCTTCGTACATTCTCCTTCAAAACAATAAAAAACAAAATGCAATGCTGCTTCCTACTTTGACTTAACATTTTTAAAAAACCTTTGCTACCTTGGCAGCTCCAAATTCAATTTCTGAATAATGTTTTATCAATTTACATCTATAGATTAAAACAAGTAGCCAACTTTAGATTTTCCACATAGAGAAGGCGAAACAAGTAATAAGAAAGTCACTCTCTTTGGCTCTTTTGTTGTTAGGCTGTTGTGACAAAGCCTGCAGTTGCCTTAGCAATACGCACTCTCTGTCTTCCAACAGAACTCTGCTTTTATTTGAGGTGGCAGTGAGCCCAGATAAGAGAATATTTATTGGCCTTTTCATTAATGAGATCTATGGGTAACACTTCCAGGAAAGCTGTTTAAAGTGGGGGATGACCCAGTTGGCATGTTTCTTTTGCCTGGTGTTCTTCCTGCCTGGAAGAACATGTGAGATCAGTGATAAGGCAGCCTTCTTGGGACATGAGGCAACCGTGAAGATTACTGCAATTTTAAGGATAGCAGAACAGAAAGCGAGAAGAAGACTGTGTCCCTGATGGGAACATAGAACACCCGTGTCATCTGTGGGCAGTCTGTTTCTGTAACCTCTTTGAGGACAGGGATGGTGTGACTCTTAGTACCCTCACAGTGCCACACATTTCAATAAGACCGTCCTTCCCTGGCCACCCTATCCAAAACCTCATTCCCACAACACTCCCTGCACTTCATGCTGATTGATTTTCTTCAAAGCACACATCACCATCTAGCGTACTCCAAGCTTACTGATTCAATACCTTGGGTATAGTCCGCCCCTCCCCCACCCTGCCTCTAGAATGAAAGTGACTGGAAGGCGGGGTTTGCTGTCTATTCTGTCTCCTGCTGGAATCCAGCAATTAGAACAATGTTTGGAGTGTGATGGATGCTCAATAAACAGTTGTTGGATGAATAAATGACTGAGCGAATGAATGCATGGTGCCTTTCGCAGACAGGACCGGTGAGACAGAGATGATAATATTTGCAAAATCAAATTGCCCTTGAGGGTATCCATCTCTGTCCCAGCAAGCCCCTAATTGCCTAAGTCTGGGGCTGCCTTAATGACTGCTCCTGCCCTGCCATTAGTGCCCACTGCACCATTAGCCTCCCTCACGCCTTGAAGCCCAGGGCCCTCTTTGCAGTCATTGGCAATTAGTGCTTCTCGAGTGCAGCCTAAAGGAATGCTTCCAGTGTCTATGCGTGGGTAAAGGTGGGAAGCCCCAGCACCCTGATGACAGGCTTGGGCTGTCCGTGGGGTCCCCTCCCACATGCTCTGCAGGGACCTGGCAGAAACAACAGGACCCCGGGGTTTATGAGGTTCCCTGTGATTGTGGTGTGACACAGCCCTCGTTATCATCTCACTTAGTCCCTGGGGGGGCAGGTCTGGGGTCCCAGCCGGGCCCTGCCCACGTCCTCACCCGGCTCTGGTACCAGGCCTCGGCTTCAGCTTTGCTGCGGCTGGCAATGTCGTCATACTGGGCCTTGATCTCAGCAATGATGCCATCCACATCCAGCTCCCGGCTGTTGTCCATCTTCACAATGACCGAGGTCTCAGAGATCTGAGACTGGAGCAGGCAGATCTCCTGGGTGAGGGGCACGTGGGAATGCGTGAGCATTTTGAGGACAAAAGTGGAGGAGCGGAGGACGGAAACAGCTCTGACTTTACCATAGCAGATTTGCACAGGAATTTGCATAGCTGTCCTGAGTCTTCCATCACCAACCTGTTCTTCATCCCCCCACTAGTTACATAGACTCAAGAGCCAAGGTCTGGGCCCTCTGACTTCTGGGAGTCTCACTGCCTGAGAATTTCTTCCCATGCTCACTTTTGAGTCAGCTTGCCCTGGACCATACCCGCTAGTGGAAGCCTTCCCACTCCATCGTGCCCACGGAACTGGCCCCTGACCGAGCACCTGTGGGCAGTGGGGCTGTAGGTACCTCCTCATACAGGCCTTTCAGGAAGTCAATCTCCTGGACCAGAGCCTCCGCGTTGGTCTCCAGGTCAGCCTTCATCAGGAAGGCTGTGTCCACATCCTGCGGCCAGAGCAGGGACAACCATAATCTGGGGCCCAGGGAACAGGTGAGGCCACCCTCTCCTCCCATTGGGTCACCTCCCAGGCAAGCTGGTGGCAGCTGAGGGACCCAGGTGTAGGCGCACATGGAAGGGAAAAGGTGACAAAGCCAAGGATGGGGGGGAGGGGCCCCAACCCGGGGAGGGGCCCCAACCCCAGGACCGCATGCCTGGGCCTGGCACCCTGATGGGGAAGGATCTGTTGGAGTGGGTTTTGAAGGATCCTTGAGTGTAGGTTCTCAGAGCCTGCTGTGTTGTGCACGGGCCATAGATTACCTTGGTGTTTATTTGAGAAACCATCGCTATTGTTTTCCTCTTTTGTATCAGAGTCAGAGTTTTTGTTTGGTTTTCAGTTTGGCATTAGCTCTACCTCCAACTTCTCGGGCAGGTGTAGACACAACCCTAACCGGGTCAGGCCCCCATGCGTTGGGAGGCGGAGGCCAGGTCAATCACTGCCCTTCTGCAAGAAGTGGGGGAAGGCTGGCTTTCCTCTTTCCCAGGGTCGGTGAGGTTGGCCCTGGGATCCGACGGGGGAGAGGCCCTGTCGGGGGTGGGTGGGCTGCAGACGCTTTGGGACCCGGCCAGTGGCTGAGTGTGGTGAGGTCACCTGGGCCAACTCGGGGGGCCGTCTCTCTCCCTGTGCCACCCTCCCTCACCTTCTTCAAGGCAACAAACTCATTCTCAGCACAGGGCCGCAGGGAGAGCTCCTCTTCATACCTAGTAGATGGGCAGGAAGAAATATTTTAGTCTGGCCTAGGGGTTCAGAAGTGTCCCAAGGGAAGGAGCTTGGGGAGCAAACCTGCCTCTCAGTGACTTAATGCCCTAAGGAGTTGCCAGGCCCACTCCTCCTCATCATCGGACACCTGTAGCTCCTCTGACCACTCAGGACAGACGATTGTCATCCTAGCCTCTCATTTAGCCACTGTACGTGTTGACCTCCCTCCCCACCCCGTGTAGCCCATTCCTGTGATTATCATCTTCTGGGAAGTCCTTCTCCAGGCCACCTCCTTTCCTTGTTGCTGCTAAGGAAGCCCACGTCATGCCCACTGCACCATTAGCCTCACATGCAGCTGTTTCCTCTGGGAAGGTGGTAAAGAGTTGGCTGCTTTCACTGAGTTGTTCTCAGTTTTGGCTGCAGACACTGGAACCTCAGCCTGCCCCTTGCCCTCCCCGCCAGGAGAGGTCCGAGCCTGGCCTCTATTTGTCGAGGTAGCAATTACCAACTTCACCAGAGCTGTAGAGACAGCCTGGCCACCTCCAGGCTTCGAGGGAACTCCCCGCCCACTCCCTGTCCCTCTGGGCGATGGAATCAGGGCCAGGGGGTTCAGTCTGACGGGGATGACTCAGTCTGATGAGTGCTATTGATCCATTAATAGCTTTGCTGCGCTTCCTGACGCCCATCCTTCCTTATTCCAGCAGACCTCGGCCTCAGCATGGGCCCTGGGAGCTGGAGACTTCTGCTTGGGCGGGAATCCCAGCTCGGGCAGGTGCTAGTCTTGTGACTTTGGGGAAGGGTCCGGGGTGGGGGACTTTTCTGTGTCTCCGCTTCATTGTGTACAGAATGAGAATGACACCAATCCAGCCTCATGTAGCGGCAGTGAGCTAACATGTGCCACAGGTAGCGTCTGCCAAGCACTGGGCCCCTGGCATGGGGCACAGGCTTCATAAGTATCGGCTGCTACTATCAAAACAGCATTTAGTCTCATCCTTCTACCCCTACTTGCCCAATCCAAAGTCCTCATCATGAGCTGCAAACCATGTGTCCTGCCCACCTTGTATGTTACCCGCCAAGAAAGGCATTGCTCTGGTCGAGAGGGCTGGCCTCACCACATCTCACCTGTTGTGGTCTGCTGCAGTGGTCCTCTCTCTCTTGGCATACTCTGGCCCTTCCTGTCCCCTGCTTCCATCCCTTCCCTTTTCCTGGAATCTACTCTAGACTCCCCTTTTGTAAGGCCCAACTAGAATGAAACTTCATCATGGCCCTGAGCAAATGGCACCTCCTCCAGGAAGCTTTCCTGGGCCCTGTCTGTGCCCTCATTGTCCTGGCATTCCTTTCTGCTTCTGCCCCGTACCCCATTGTAGCTGTTGGCTGGTGTGCATGGAGGTCTGTGCAGGACCGGGGCATTTGGAGGGTGGGAGCCAGCTCGGCACAGTGACTGGTATCAGAAAGGCATAGGACTGACCCCTGCAGCGTGAGTGACCACCATGTGGCTCTATTCCACTGAGGCACATCCCTTACGGACCATGGCTCTGAGCCTACTTGTACTGCTGATTGTCAGTGGAAATGTATCTCTCTCAACCCTCACTCACCAACATGTGCTCCCATGGGGCCCTGGACCAGAGACACCCACCTAGGACCTGTGAGGCAATGTGTCCTGGCCTCAAGCCTCTTATAGGCGCTAGACCTAGTAGCCAGCAAGCTCCTAGTTAACATCTGTTTTAGCTCCCTTCTCCTGGGAGGCAGGCTGGGAGCTTCCCTTGGAGAGGGCAAGTCTAGCAGGCTACCTGACCTTAGCCACAAGCACTGGGGACGTAGAGCCCTGCTCGTGGGGAGGGGGATGGCTTCCCGCTGTGGACTCTGAGGTTGAGGTCCGGGAGCTGAGCATCGGGGAGTGAGAGAAAAATATGGGCCAGGTTATCTTGGATGTAGTCCCAGGAGGTACCGAGAGGGACGTATCAGGAGGAAGGGACAGTGGGAGGAAAAGCATGGAGAGAAGGTTTGGACGCCTGTTTGGGGAATAAGATATGGTTCTGGATCTGAACGGGGATTGCTAGAAGCTACGGCAGACCAGGTGGCCAAGCAGAGCCCTGGAGGGAGGGGAATGGCAGAAGAAAGAGCTACTATTGTAGGGACATGGACAGGGCCTTATTGAGGGAGGGCGGCAGGAAGGGAGGTGAAGACCAATACACGATTTCAGAGCTTCTGCCGTGTGCCCAATGGGCAGTGTCCTAGCTGCTCTCTTGTGTTACCCCACCACACTGTTGCTGCTACATGATCAATGAAGCTGGAGGCCTCCCACTGTAGAAATAGGGAAACTGAGGCCCAGGTTGTTGATGGAACTTGCTCCAGGCTCCCTGGTGGGCTGAAAGTAGGCCACACTCACTTTTTCTTGTAGCTTTCCAGCACGTCCTGGAGGCTGCAGAGCTCGGATTCCAGCCTGGCCCGGTCCCCTGCCACGCAGTCCAGCTGCCGCCGAAGGGCAGAGATGTAGGCCTGGAAGATGGGCTCGATGTTGCTCTGACAGCACCTTTGCTGCTGCATGAAGTTCCACTTGGTCTCCAGCAGCTTGTTCTTCTGCTCCAGGAACCGCACCTGCCATCCAGATCAGGGAGTCACCGAGAGCAGGGAGCCCAGGGACCGGCCAATACATCCTGTCCCTTCAAGCCTCACTCGGCTTCCTAAGGTTAGGTATTGTGCATGGGAAGCTCTTCAGGATTCTTCATATTAATGCAAGCGGGTGACATGATGCCTGGGAGTTCAGGCTTTCTCTGGTCACAGCCCAGGGGCATTCAGGGGAGGTCAGATCAAAAGCATGGTCATGAGACTCTAAGCTCTCTCGCCTGACTCTGATGCACCCTGCGAGGCTGTGTCCAAAAAACATCCCCATCCTGGGAACATGGAGAGCTCCCGGCTGGCTTTTCCATTTTGGTGACTTAGGAACCGAGAAGAGAAGCTCAGTGAGCGATCACGGCCACCCCTCTTGGCCATCGGCAGAGGGAACCAGCGTCCCATCCTTGAAAGAAATCTGCAGAGGGAGAAATGTTGCCCTATTTCCGGTCAACGGCCGCATCACCAAGAGGCTCCCAGCCTCACGAAGGTGGTGTGATGTTGCGGAAAGTCAGAGCCCAGAACTTAACGAGCTTTAAAAATAAAACTGTAAGTGGAACAGTTCCCATTTACTGAAATGAGTTCCTTTTTGGAGCCCTTTTACGTATCTTACCTCTTTTGACTCCCCACCACCAAGGACCCCTTTCCCACCAGGTAGCAAGAGCCCCAAGGCTGAGAAGTGAGATGTTTGCACAGGACCTCAGGGGAGCAGTCAGGACTGGAGCCAATACCAGGGCCCAGGCCTCCTGACTTCTGACTCAGGATTCTTTGCCCTATAGCCAGGGGTCAGCAAAAACACTGGCTCAGGCCCTGATCCCAAGAGCCTCCCTGGGGTGTGGAAACAGATGCAAAGGCAGCTGCTTGGGTTCACATCTGGCCTTTCAAAGGCTGCACACCACCCTTCCCTGTAGCCTTTCGGAGCTGTGGTTTTGGTGACAGTGACTGTGCTGACTGCTCTACCTTCTCCTTACACCAGGCCTCCTCGGGGGGCAAATCTGGGGCTGCAGTGCTCATCCCTGCCTCCAGGCCCAAGGCTCTCACCCCAGCTCAGACCCTCAGAAGGCGACTCTGTTGTCAAAGCCTCCTCTGCCTCATTGGTTTTTCTTTTCAGTATCTATCATTGCTTTGGAAGTTCCTGTTATAGTCTGACCTCACACAGCCCTGGTGATTTTCTCAGCTAATACTCAAAGGGAGATGACAAGAGAGTGAAAAAAGAATGAGCAGGAAGAAATGTCTAGCACTGAGCTGGATCTAAGCAACTTTCTACGAGTTGGGGGCATCATCCACCGCGCCCTCTCAGCTGCCGGCCTCTCCTTGGCCCCGATGCAAAGTGCTCTCTGTGTTCCCCAGCCCCGAGCATGGCTCCTCCTTGTTACCTTGTTGATGAAGGATGCAAAGCGGTTGTTCAGGCACTTAATTTGCTCCTTCTCGTCCCTCTTCACCTTTTGCACAGCCGGGTCGATCTCCAGCTCGAGCGGGACCAGCAGGCTCTCATTGATGGTGACGGGAGCGATGCAGGGTGAGGACCCACAGGGGGCCCCCACTCGGTACCCAAAGCCGGGCAGGCCACACCTGGAGGCCACACGGGGCCTCCCGAAGCCCACGTTGCACAGGCTCCGGGAGCCCAGGCAGCCCAGGGCGCGGAGGGCGCTCCCACCCCCGGACTGGCACGGCCCCTTGCTCACGGCATAGTGGGTGACCATCCGGGGGAGGACAGCTGAGCAGGAGCTGAAGCTCCGGCCACCGCATCGGGAGCCCAGCTGGAAGGAGCGACACGACATGGTGGGAGAGACGCAGAGAGGCGGCTGACGGGGACAGCGGGAGGACCGAGTTATCAAGCCAGCACAGCTTCTCCACCTTTTATCTCGTTGGGGATGGAGGGCCAGGCAGAGTCAAACCCCAAATCACCATTATATACAGGTTTATAAGCTTGGGCTATTGGCAGCTGCTAAGTACCAAGGTGGATAATTAGGGTAGCAAAGAGCAAAGGGTGGGAGCCAATGGGCAGTGCTGCTGTCCTCTTTCCTCGTTTATGGGGGCAATGAAAGCGGCCAGCCAGACAGACGTTTGGCATATTGGGTGGCTCAGCCTCAAGGAAAGGGAGATTTAGGACTTTATGCCATTTTGCGGTGGGGAGAGAGGCATGAATCACACACCCTGGTTGCCCAAGATTAGAGGCCAAATTAATTATGCTTGGGGATGCTCTTTTCCCCCAAAGCTGCTTTTCTGCAGATGTGCCAGATCCAAGGGACCTCTGTAGGATCCTAGGTGTTTCTAGAAGCTCCCTGGGAGGGAGGGTTTTGAGGAGGGAGAGGCCCCCACAAGCAGGTTGGGACCTGCCCCTCTTCAGGCCAGGTGGGAGCTGGCTCTGGCTCAGTACCTCTGGGGCTCCTGAACGGACTCTTGTCTCTGGGGCCCGTTTAGCCCAAAAATGCCTGCAGAGGACTCAAGAGGAGGGGGAGGAAGAAATGCTCTCCCCAGGACCCCTTGGCCCCCCAAAGATGCCCTGATGTCAGCCATTGGGTTGACATTATTGTGTCACTAGCCTTTTGCCTTTTGTCCCCACCCAATCCCTAGCCTCCCTGAGGTAGACAGAGCCTTCTCTAACCTGAGGACATTTCCAGGGACCGTTGTTGCCCTCAGGAATTGCTCAGATGGGTGCGGGACACCAGCTTCCTCCCCAGCACCCAGGTCATAGCTCTTTGGAGATGCCTGAAGTGCCTCCGCCCTTAATTCTTTTCCCTCTCCCTTTCCATCAGTTTCCTCCATGAGACCTCTGCTGTCGCTGTCTTTCCCTGCCATACTGCTTTTTTCCAGGTCACAATTAAGCCAAAATAATAATAATAATAATCATAATAATAATAATATTTATTGGGCGTTTACTGAGTGCTGGGACCACCTCAAGCTCTACACCCACGATCTCATTTAATTGCCTGACGGCATCATGATGTAGTTTCTGTTTTATAGATGAGAACGTAAGGAGCAGAGTGATTAAGTAAGTAACCCGAACTACACAGCACATTCGTGGTAGACTGGGGTTCGGTCCTATTCTTTCTGTTGGCACCATGCTCTGCTGCGCTGGTGGAGAGAAGCCTGGTTGAGAATGTGAGTCTCCCGCCAATATGCACTATGTCTTCTCTGTTCCACCTGAAGATTAGGAGCCTGGAGCTCCATAGTTTTGGTCTAACTGTGCTATTTCACCGTCCCCTTCTTCCTAGTCTTGACTTTGGGTCCTAAAATGCTGGGGAGGGAAATCGAGGTTTGGGGAGGTCAGGGGTGTCACAGAAGGCCAAGGGCAATGGTGGGGGGCAGAGGTGAGATGGGATGGATCTTGTTGCATGATGGCAGGAGAGGGGGATTCCCATTCTGCCCTGGGGTAAGTGTCACAGAAGTTGGCCCAGGAGACGGTGTGAGAGTGGATAGTGACACTAAGAAGCCAGACCGGAGAGCAGTCCCCCACCACTCCAAGGCCAGAGCGTGGTGCAGTGACATGTTGGGTCCCCGGGAGCCCAGGACCAGAGCTGGGGATCAGAGAGTAGGGGATTGTTGTCTGGATCTGTTGAGGGCAGAAGGCACCTGGTTCCAAGGCTGCCCTCTGAATGTGAGATAAGACACAGACTCTACCAACACCTAAAGAGCTCAGTGATACTTTATTGAAGCGGTCTCAGGAACTAGGCAGGCATGGGAAGTAGGCAGTTTGGGAAGGTTTGAGATAATCAGAGCAGGGTGACATTTTTTCTGACTTCATATCTCTCCTGGCTTCATGTCCACAGCTGACAGCCAGGCCCTGCTTGCCTTTGGAATTCATTTTGGTCTTGAATGCATGGCGGGTGTTTTGAGAGCTCCCAGATCCTCAAGTAGGGAAACCACTCTGTGAAGGCCGGTCTTAGAAAGATCTCTGGGCCTATGCAGCTCCCCTCCTCCACCGCTCCTCTACCTCTGCTTCCTTCACAGGCCGAACCAGCATCCTCTGAGAGCGAGCAAAGGTGTCAGAGGAAGTACTGTCTCTCTCCTGAGTCTGCCCTCTTAGGCCTTCCCTGTGGGGCATAGGGTTTGGTGGACTACCTCGAGAGTGCAGTTCTAGCCAGGCCTGCGGCACGGGCAAATGCACACCGTAGACATGTCAGAGATGGGGAGATGGAAAAATAAAGGTCAGGGGAGAGGGAACAGGGGATATATTGCCAAATGGATGAGTGGGAGGGGAAGAAAAGAGAGAAATAAAGGAGCAGAGGGGAGGGATGAAGAGAGGAGACACACAGGGTTGCGGAGGAGGAGCAGAACAAGGAGGGAGGTGGAAAGAGCAAGGTAAGAAGGGAAGAGAACTTTCCAGAGAAGAGATATGGCTACCACAGAGCAAGGAGAAAGGAGCAAGGAGAAAGTCTCCTGAATCCTTCTGTGGGAGGATTCTCCCAGGGCCATTCTAACACAGGCTGACTGGGTTCCTTTTCCCGGTCATCTGCTGCCCGGCTACCTTCCCACACCCGGGTTAGCCTGCCTCCCTCCCGCTCAGCAGCGGAGCCGTTCTGTGTGGGACGCTAATTCTAATAGTGGCCTAAATGGGGCAGAACTGAAAGGAATTCGGCTATGAACTATCAAGGAGTGTAGCCCCAGGCCATGGAGAACTTTTGCCTTCTTGATAAAATCATTCTATTCTAGTATGAATAATCGAGTTGGTCATATTTCAAAGGGTGTTGATGCCTTATTGCAATATTCTGGTGGTGGGAGAGTGGTCAGGGGAAGTGGCTGGGGGCCCAGCAAGGGACAAGATGGGAGGAAGTGAGGACACGACATCCTGCTTGGATTGGCAGACTTCCCTGGTTGGAGGGGCTTGCAGGAAAGGATCTTGTTTGCGGCAAGAGAGCACATGCGTGGGAACTCTGGTCTAGACTACATGCAACCTCTTTGGGGGCACCAAGGTCAATTCTAAGCTCCTTCCTCCCCCATAAAGGACTTTGGGCGGCATGGATCTGGCTCTGGTGGGGAGGATGACCCTACGGTGCTCCAGCTCTGGCAAAGTCCTAGCCCAGGTCTTAGCACAGAGGAGTTGAGTGGGCGTTAGTTGAAGTGGATACCTGGGGCCTCTGGAGGGCCCTGGGATAAGGAGCAAGGTGGGGGGTATCCCTGTGGGGACTCGTCTGGAGGCAGAGGGATGGACAAGATGATCTTAGAACTCAAAGGCCACTCCCCACGCCTCCTACTGTTGATTCTGTGCATGGGGCATCAGCAAAGCGGCAGGCCTTAGGGTGGGGGATCAGGGGAGTCTGGAGGCGGGAGCCTGGAGGGTGGGGCCCTTTAGCTCCTGTAACTCTTCTTGCTGGACGATGTCTTGGAGATGATGCGCATGCTGGAGCTGTTGCCGCTCATGCTGCGGCTGCTGGTAGAACTGAAGCCGCCCCCGGAGCTGTAGCCCAGGCTGCTGCTGTAGCTGCCGCCTCCTGACATGCAGAGGCCGCCGCCTGAGCTGTAGCCAGTGCCCCCACTGGAGGAGACCACGGCTGTGGAGACAAGGCACAGGGCACATTGGTAGGCTCCTCTGGGTCCCTAGGAGCTCCCTCCCTGGGGGGGCTCCCCGCCCCGCCCCCAGAACAGGAATGTCTTGGACCCAGGGGCCAGGGTCTGAGAGGGTGGTCATGGACTCGCCATCCCCGTGACACGTGGCCCCCCCTCCTGAGCGTCTGTAGAGGACATTGCATTTTTCAAAGCACTTTCACAGCTGTGAACATGTTGATCTCATCAGGCTGAGAGAACACCATTACTACCATCACCTCTACTTTCCAGAGGGAGAATGGGGGTGCAGAGACATCAAGTGGCAAGTCCAGGGTCATACTTGCTGTGTCCATTTCTCGGCTGCACAGGGTTTTCGTACTGGATGGAGCACAAGGCCTTGTGTGCTGGGCAGGAGCATAGGCTCCCATAATGGAAGAGGCCTGAGGGCCACCTGGGTGGGTGTCCCCTAACTGCAATCGTTCTGACACATCACTGAGAGGCAATGGTTTATAGTATCCACTTAACCACATTCAGGGACAGGGAGCTCACTACCATGGGACATAGCTCCCCACAGCCTGTCAAACATTCGAAGATGCCTCGACCTCCCCTCTCTGTCTTCATGACATCTCTGCCCATATCTATCCCCAACACCTTGTTAGTGATGCTATTGCTTCTATTTTGATGCCCACTTTTCTAGTATCCCAAGACATTTACTCACAGATGTTCACGGGTCCGACACCTTCCCCAGTGAGTCTGTCGGGGGGAAGAGGGGAGAGAAAGAGACATTTCATTTGCTGAGAAGTTGAAAAGCCCTGGGCTCTTGCGTCTCCAGCTGTCACTTTCATCTAACCCGCGAAGGGACTCTAGAAGAGAGACCAAATCAAAATACATAGAAATGGGGAGAGGGATGCCTGTTTGCTAGGTGGAGAGGGACACTTTGATTGTAGGCATCTCCAGCAAGCACAGAGCCCCAGTGGCCCATCCCCAGTGTAGCCTGGGGGCTGGGTAGCAATGGCTCTGCTAGTGGCCTTCCAGGTGGTCATGGGCCACCTCTGCCTGACATCATCACCCCGATCCTCTGCCCTGGGTCCAGTAGCAACGATAGGAGAGGCTGAGACTACAGAGTGCCTCTGGGGAAAGGCTGCATCTTAACTCTGTTTCTGCCTTTGGAATTTCTTCTGGGGCCTGACACTGGGGCTCTTGGTGTCTGTGGAATCTGTTGGAGCCACGGTGGGAGCCAAGGTTCTTGAGAAGCCATGGTCGGGAAAGCCCCCCACCTGCACTCCTCGCCCTCCAGCAGCTTGCGGTAGGTGGCGATCTCGATGTCCAGGGCCAGCTTTACATTCATGAGCTCCTGGTACTCGCGCAGCTGCCGGGCCATGTCCTGCTTGGCCTTCTGCAGGGCGTCCTCCAGCTCGGCCAGCTTGTTCTTGGCGTCCTTGAGGGCCAGCTCCCCACGCTGCTCAGCATCGGCGATGGCATTCTGGAGTGTGGCACACTGCCAGGGGCACAGGGGAGTTTGTGAGGTCGTCCCCAGAGAACGGAGTAAGATGTGCATTTAAGGTTAAACATATGGGAGAATTTCCTGAAATGGATTTATGCAAAGGAACTTGGAGTTTCATCATCTTTAAAAACAAGATTAATCAGGGCACCTGGGTGGCTCATAGGTTAAGCCTCTGCCTTCAGCTCAGGCCATGATCTTAGGGTCCTGGGATTGAGTCCCATATTGGGCTCTCTGCTCAGCAGGGAGCCTGCTTCCCCCTCTCCCTCTGCCTGCCTCTCTGCCTACTTGTGAGCTCTCTCTCTGTCAAATAAAAACAAACAAACAAACAAATAAATAAAAGATTAATTTCTGTCCTCCGTGGATAATTTGAGACTTAACCATAAGGGAGAAAATGATTTTTGGGGGGATAGCCCTTTCTGTTGCTGCACTTCTCTGCATAGTTTTGTCTTGTATGTCCCCAGAGGGCAGACCCATCTGTTGAGGAGCAACTGATGGGCAGATCTCAGAAAGAACGTCCTGACCTCCCTGGTGGGGTGGGAGACAGCACAGTCACACTCCTGGATGGTCCTTCATCTGGGGAGGTTTCTTTCTGCATGGGCTGCATTGGGACCAGGCCCAGGTCCGCCAGTGGGCAGGGGCACGGGTGGGATGTCTGCTGGGAGCTCAGCCCTACCTGCTTCTTCAGGTTATCAATCTCAGAGCGCAGCCTCTGCATCACGCGGTTCAGCTCGGAGATCTCCATCTTGGTGGTGCGGAGGTCATCCCCATGCCGGCCAGCTGACCGCTGCAGCTCCTCGTACTGGGGGGACGTGGTGGGGTAGGGAGGGCGTGGTCAGGCCAGAGGCAAGATGGCTGTGGCCTCCCAGGGCCTGACAGTCTTCTAGAGTGCTGCTTGGAAGTGCCTCCCTTTGTCCCCACAGCTGCCTTCCATCAGATTCCATCTGCACTGTCTCTCGGCTCTGCCCCCTCCATGCCCGCTGACCCCACCCCACAGCTGGACCCGCCCTGTGTCTGGTCTCTCATCCTTCCCCCTTTGTATAGGTTATCTTTTCCTCACGAGCTCAGCAGCACGCAGGGGTGCTTTCCACTCTCTGATTTTTAAGCTCTTTCATATTTGTGGCTCCCCCGCTCAGAGAGTTTTCTCTAACTTGAAAAATCTCCTGGTGTGGCCCATGTCAACCCTTTGCTCCCAGCGCCTCAGCCACTGCACGCTGTACCTCCCTTCTCCAGATCCAGGAGGCTGAGCCTTGGTCTAGTTCCTACCTTCCCTCTCTGGGTCCTGCTGGCTGGTGCTGTCTACCTGTCCCTTGCTGGCCTCTATAGGGCATTTGAGGTGTGTCCATCCTCCCCCTTGCAGAGGACTGACCACCTCCTGCTTCATCTGGTTGCTCCCCTGGGATCCTGATGGTGTTGCCCAAGGGGTGCTCCTGACATCGGGTAAACTCAGGCTGAACTCATATCCCTTTGACCCCATCTGAACAGGACACCCCACAGGACAAGGCTCTTACCTAATTTGCCTTTGAAATCCCAGTTCTCTAAGACTGTTTCATGGACTTGACCTTGACATCTCACCTTGGTCTGGTACCAGGACTCGGCCTCAGCCCGGCTACGGTTGGCAATGTCCTCGTACTGGGCCTTGACCTCAGAGATGATGCTGTCCAGGTCTAGCTTGCGGTTGTTGTCCATGGACAGGACCACGGAGGTTTCTGAGATCTGGGCCTGAAGCTGAGCCAGCTCCTGTGTTGCGGGCCAAACAGAATAGTTGAAGCAGGGTGTGTGTGTGTGTGTGTGTGTGTGTGTATTGGGAGACAGTGGCCAGGCCCAGGAAACAGACATTAGTGTCAAGGACCTCACTTGCACTGTTGAGGTGCAGTCCTCTGTATTGGCATAAAGGGCTGGGAAGGACATTAAGGAAGTCACTGAGTTTACACCCGGACTTGATCATCAGCTCATCTGCACTTGGGGAGCAGCCACACAGGGAACTCTAGCCGGCATCCTCCAGCAGCCACTCCCGCTATCAAGGGAGTGCACCTTGCTGTGACCTGTCAGTGCCGGGCTGTCTCAGGTTCTGAGAAAACACAACCTTTTATACCAAATAAAGAAATCCTCTTGTGACAGAAAACTGAGTCACAAGGAGCCAGAAAGCTCAGCTGCATCTCAATCCTATTTCCCAACTTGGCTCCTCCCTGTTCCCCAGGGATGGAAAATGGAAATCAGCTCAAGATAGCAGAAAGGGCACCAGAGCAAAACACTGGAGTCTGGGTTAGATCACTTCTCTGTGATCAGCGGGGCTGATCCTAGCACTGTTTCACATGCCTTCTGTGAGGATTAAACCAATTCATGTCTACATAACACTGTTTTTGAAACAGTAAACCACAAATTATTTGTTATTGAACACTTTCCAGAATCATCTAAGGTGTCGGTTCCACCACTATGGTTGCTGGATCCTGAGACCAGCAACAGCAATAGCATTACTTGGGAACTCGTTAGAAGTGCAATATTTTGGTTTCTACCCTAGATTCACCGAATCAGAACTGGTATTTTAACATGTGGTCTAGAAGATTCTGATACACTTTAAAATTTGAGAATCCCTGGTCCACGGCACAAATCTAAGTAAAAATATTCCTTTCCTTTGTTTATTAAGGATTGGTTCATGCATTCCCTGCTTCAAGCAATTATTATTTTGTTGTTGTTTTGCAATATGTTTTTCCTACATAGTTTTCCCAGTAGCTGACCTAGTCTGAGTTGGGGGGTTGTCTCAGCCCACATGCTTACAGCTGTCAGCATTGTAGTGAACAAGCAGAGAAAAATGATGCCTTTTTATTTTTGGTTCCTATGTGGGCGGCAGGGTGGTCACTGTACCTGTCCAAAGCCATGGAGCCCATGCTCCTGCTCCTGGAACATGACCCACTTCTCTTGGGCCCCAAACATACATCATGCATGGGAATATCACCTGTCTTTATCAGGCCTACTGGGGGGCACACAATGCACCTCTCACCCCATCTTGACCACTCTCCTCCAGCCACCTAGGCCTCCTCCTGGCATTCCTGAGTCCTCATTTCTTCCCATTTCTCGTCAGCTGTCACCCACCTCCTGCCTGTCACTGTTCCCTGTTTCTCTCCATCAGTCCTACTATTCCTGAAATGGCATAGTTATCCCATCCTCTCTGTGCTGCTCTACTGTAATAGAAGCTCTAAGAACTTAGGGGCTTTGTTGTGTTTGCTCAGCACTGCCCCTGCAGCCCCAAGGATAGTGTCTGGCATATGGAGTTGCAAGTGATACGTGTCTTCAGGAGAGCTGGACATCTGCCCTTGGTGCTTTTAAAAGCACCCGAGGGTTCACTAATTGCCACTTGGTTTGTGAAATGGCATCATTCACAACCTCACCCTCTAGGAAGAGTATCTGGTAAATTTGTGCTGGGTTTGGGTGAGCCAGGATGCCCAGCGATGTCTCTGGAAAGCATGTGCAATTCATCAACAGGAGTTTTTTGTTTTGTTTTTGTTGTTGTTGTTGTTGTTTTGTTTTGTTTTGCTTTGTTTTTTGCCTGACCAATAGCACATGCATGGTCCAAATGGTCAAGGTTGAATATCTTGCCTGACCCCCCAGCTGCTCTAGGGAAACTCATTTTGTTCCTTGGTAGGGAAAGCAGCTTATGCTCCATGAATTCCAACCTGGGGACATGGTGGGGAGCAGAGAGGAGATGAGGGAAGGAGCCGGCAGCCTGTGTGCCCAGCCCAGGCCCCCAGCCCCTGACACTGCTTACCGCATCATAGAAAGCTCTCAGGAAGTTGATTTCATCCATCAAGGCATCCACTTTGGCCTCCAGCTCCACCTTGTTCATGTAGGCGGCGTCCACGTCCTGGGCACAGAACATGCTTTCACTCTGAGGTTCATCCCTGGTGCGGCAGCCAGCCTGTCTGGCCGAGAGCTAGGCTGGAGAATGTCAGCACCCAGGGATGAGAGCGTTTCTTTGTTCCAGGCTTTGGAGTGGAACTTGCAGGGGGGCGAAGACCATGTGGGGACCAGGGCTGTCAGGGAATGCTCACCTGTTCACTAGCTCATGTTACATGGACAGATCTTAGGTCACCTGCACTGGTGAGGTCAATACTATCCTGGGTCTGTGGGTTTCGGCTGCCTCTGGGCTCTCCCAGCCTCTCCCCAGGCCCTCCTCCTCACACTCTCAGCCCCTTCCTGGGCTGCACACAGGGCTGCTCTGTTCTCCCTCCCCAGCTGCTCTCCCCTCCCTCTGTCGGCCCCTGCTCAGCAGAAAGGCCCACCACTCCATGGAGCCATTCCCTGTCCTGCTCCTGTCCTTCTGAGCCTGACTGAGCCTCAGCTCAACACAGGGCCCGTTTTGCTCATTTCTCTCCGCAGGGACTCCACGTGGGTAGGGGCTGGTGTCATGATTTATAGCCTGGACTCTGGAGTCCCAGATCGTGACTCACTTCTGATTTTCTGGGTAAACTTGGGCCACTTACTTGACCTCCCTGAGCCTGAGTTTTTACACTAGAGTAAAACCTGCTTCAAAGATCAGCTACATGAATTAAAAGGTGCCAGGCCACTGGCTTCAGTGGCGTCACTCCCAGAAGGGGCTCCTTGGGCCTGGGAGCCAGGAGGGAGCAACTCTGTCGCCTCACCTTCTTGAGCACCACAAACTCATTCTCCGCCACTGTACGTCTGTTGATTTCTTCCTCATACCTGTGGGAAGGATCAAGAAGTGGATTGTCAAGGTGATCACTGATTAATATATGAAAATATGGAATCAGTATGTTGGATACCTGAAATGAATCTCCTATTGTAGGCCAATCATAAATCAATACAAAAAAGCAGATGGGTGGGGGCGCCTCGGTGGCTCAGTGGGTTAAAGCCTCTGCCTCTGGCTCAGGTCATGATCTTGGGGTACTGGGATCAAGCCCCGCATCGGGCTGTCTGCTCAGGAGGGAGCCTGCTTCCCTCTCTCTCTGCCTGCCTCTCTGCCTACTTGTGATCTCTCTCTCTGTCAAATGAATAAATAAAATCTTAAAAAAAAAAAAAAGCAGATGGGTCTTAGGAGCAGGTTTCTGGGAGTGAGGTCCAACAGTTGGGGCCATAGGGGGGTAGGCGGTGTGGGTCTCCAGAAAAAACATGGAAAGTGAGCCACTGTACACGTGTTCCCGCATGCCCCATCAATGACACAACCACTTCTGTCCAAATACAACTCAAGCCCAAAACAACAGTAAAGCAGAACCACCCTCATTCCTTCTGAGATTGTCTTTCTCAAGGCTTTGTTCCATAGAGTGATGATGTCCCCATAAGGGGGCCAGCAGCCTTCCTTTTTCTCCTCGTGTTACCCCAAGCCAAAAAGAAGGAAGGAAAAAGGAGTGGTCTGGCCTGAGGCAAACAGTCACAGGCCTTGACTGGCTCCTGTACTCCGTGGTACCTCTACATTGTCTTGCCGCTCTGGTCTTAGCTAAACTGAACTATAGAGAGGGAACCATCCTCAGGCTAATAGGGGTCCTTCCTCCCCCTCTGCCCAGGCTTCTCATTCTTCAATTTGCCCCTAGACAGCAGCCCTTCTCCCGTCCTGCCCCCTAGGGGCGAGAGGAGGTGCACTTTTGCTCACTGAACTCTGGGAAGGAAGCTTCCCTTCTGCTCTAGGTGACTCATTTCCTCCCCAGCCCTCCTAAGCATCAACGAGTCCTACCCTCTTAGCAGCTCTGGGTGGTTGGGGTTTGGGTTTGTCTCTTCTTCCTTCCATCAGAGTACACTGGGTCAGGTCACTTAACCTTTCAGAGGCTCTTTTTCACCTCTGAATGGCTTGTTATTATTTTTTTTTAAAACACCAGGTACTATCCCACACTAAGTATATGTGGTATATATACTAAGAATATGTGGTGTGTGTGTGTGTGTGTGTGTGTGTGTGTATATATATATATATATATATGGTGTATATATAAGTATATACACTAAGTATATTGTGTTGCCTCCACTGTCCAGTAGGATCTGAGAAAAGCCCTTTCCTGCCACTGAATCTTCAGTATTGTTCCTTCTCCAGAGCAGATGAGGTTTTCCTTATTGTTTCCTCATGCTGCCTTTTAATAAAATCTGAATCTTCTCCTCCCCCAACTCCATGTAACTGTCCTCACCTTCTGTGTTTTCTGTCTCACAGTCCCTCCCCCTGCATGGGCCTCTTAAGGTCCCTGCCACAGGAATATCACTGTCCATTAACCAGGACACACTCTTCAACTGATACCCCCATAGTCCTCCCCAGTGCCTCTGTCTTTCTCCAGCTTGAGTGTTAAGTCTCTTCCTCCAGGAAGACTTCTTAGACTGAAACACTGTTATTCCATGTTGCATACATATTATAAATTATCCATCTCCACTTGTTTCTCTTGCCTGTGTCTGCATCATTAAACACACAATCATCCCTATAATAAAAATAGCTAACACTTATTTAAAAATTACTAGGCACTGGACACCCTACCAAGTATTTCACATGCAAATTTTTTTTTAAATTTTTTATTTTTTATAAACATATATTTTTATCCCCAGGGGTACAGGTCTGTGATTCGCCAGGTTTACACACTTCACAGCACTCACCAAAGCACATACCCTCCCCAGTGTCCATAACCCCACCCCCTTCACCCAACCCCCCTCCCCCCAGCAACCCTCAGTTTGTTTTGTGAGATTAAGAGTCACTTATGGTTTGTCTCCCTCCCAATCCCATCTTGTTTCATTGATTCTTCTCCTACCCACTTAAGCCCCCATGTTGCATCACCACTTCCTCATATCAGGGAGATCATATGATAGTTGTCTTTCTCCGCTTGACACATGCAAATTTTGATATAATATTCTCAACTCCTACAGAGTGGGCGCTATTAATATGCTCTTTAACAGACAAAGGAACTAGGGTTCAGGGAGTCTGAGGTAATTCAATTAGTAAGTAGTGGAGCTTAGATTCCATAGTGCTGCCCAATAGAACTTCCTGCAGCAATGGAAATGCTCTATATCTATATACAGTCTGGGACTCATCAGCCACATGCAGCAACTGAGCCCTTGAAATGGGGCTAGTGTGATTGAGGAACTAACATTAACATTTTATTTAATTTCAATTAATTAAAATTTAAACAGCCACAGGTGTGTGGTGGCTACCATTTAAATTCATCTCAGACCTGAATTCTCATTACATTATAAAAACTATAACTGAAACTCCTTATCAAATCCCTTATTTTGTTTGGACCAAGAGAATTAGACATAAATTAAAACAACAGAAGTAAGAAACTGCTTGAATCTATAGGCAAAAGCATGCCATCATGTTTAGTGGGCTGTGTGTGTGTGTGGTTCCGCAGAGAAGGCAGCAAATCTGTCTCCTTTTGCTTTGTTCCTGACCTTGGCCAAGACTGGGATGAGTGCGTGCCCTCATGTAAGTTAGCAATGGGGCTGAGTTGAACAGATGTGAGAGTGAGAGTCTATGGGTTTGATTCTGAACTCATGAGTTGCCACCTGCACAACGTCGGCTAAGTCAGGGGCTGTCTCCAAGCCTCACTGTCCCCATCTGCAGAGTTCACACCGTGGTTGTACAAAACCCACTCTTAGTGCCCGTGCAGGTCATCATCATCTCCATCACCCCCCTCCCCAAAGCCTCACTGTTCTTGACCACAGGGTCCCAGTTCTTTATCTGATTCTGCCTCGCTGCCCTGAGTGTGCATCCCACTGCCCCACTAGACTGGACACTTTCAGAGAGCAGGGCTTCCCCAGGACCCTTGGGGCAGGGCCCTTGCCGGAGCTGGCTGAGCGTCTACTCACTTGTTCTTAAAGTCTTCTACCACGTCCTGCATGTTCTTCAACTCCGTCTCCAGCCGTGTCCGCTCGCCACCCAGGCAGTCCAGCTGCCGTCTCAGGTTGCTGATGTAGGCTTCAAACATGGGCTCAATGTTGGCCCTAGTGGTTTTATGCTCCTGCAGGAGGCTCCATTTGGTCTCCAGGACCTTGTTCTGCTGCTCCAGGAACCGCACCTGCCCAGACCGGAGGGGAGAGACCATGAGGGCTGCCCTGCAGCAGCCTCCCAGAGGGCTCTGTGACACAGGGCCCCCCAACAATGCAGGGAGGCCCTCTAGGAGCTTGGAGCCCAGGTGTCAGTCTCCCCCTTGTCGTCATCCTGGAGGAGACTGGAACGTAGAGAACCACACAAATGTGGATGAAATGGGCCTGGGAGACAGGCAGTGGCTTAAGTAGGAGGCGGGAAAAGTAAGGAGGACTGGGACCAGAGGGGCTGGAAACCATCTGCATCCACCAAACAATGCTGATGGAAAGAACACTCCACCGTAATCTGGCTGGGTGGGATTTTGATTTCCATTAAATGGGTAGGAGGTTCCTGGCAGAAAATTTAGTCTGTCCATTTCTTTTCCCACGTGATTTCTCCAGATCTAGAACCTGGACTCAGTTGTCCATACAGTCCAGGAATGCCAAAATGGGTCATCCTAAAGTTGCACTGGGGGACCTGGCCACAATGCCAGCCATGTCTTTGGCCTGCTGTGTGGCCTAGGAAGCCCCCTCTGCTCTCTCAGGTCCCTTGTGGTCTTGTGCTACTAGTCTGGTTTGCTTGAGTTGTACTCATCTATCTGCTCCTGCATCTGGGAGGCAGCCTTGGGAATATGCAAAACCTTTCTCCTTATGCAAAGTCTTTCTTTTGGGGTCCCTTGGAATGACACACAGCCTCTGAATGAAGCAATGAAGGAGCCTCCATAACTTTGGAGATGGCAGTGTACCTCCAGAGAGCCTTTAACAAATGCCCCTCTTGCCCTGCTCACCTTTCTTCTCTGTTATTAAAAGAAGAGGGGTAATCCCGGCCTCAAGTCCCTCCCTATCACATCTCCTTTCCCCCACATCCCCTCCAGATGAACCAAGCAAAGGAGAGCCTGCCTTTTTCTCTCAGAGCCAGTCTCCTGGAAACCTCACATCTGTTGGTGCAAATACCAGGTCAAGCGGGGTGACATGGGTGATCAAATGGAAGAACCTGTTGCTCAACGGTCCCTTTGGTTAGACTGGCATATTCGTAGATATGGATGAGACATTCTATAGCCTGTTAGACCTGCAGAGTCACCATGGAGTCCATCTGTCCAACCTAACCAAGGCCCAAGAAGTTAGGGGATGTCCTCCTAGCACTAGAATCTAGGTTGGAAGAGTCTAGCACTCTTCTTTCCAGGTCTCATCTATAGAGCCAGAATAAGTCATATCATTGAATTTGTTCTTCCCAGACAAAGCAACAAGCTTACGGGGGAACCAGTGGCAGAACAGAAGAGAAAAGCTTCTCTTCCCAGACCTGGGGAAATCCCTAGGAGGACAGGTCATTCCACAGGGCACCCTCAGGGCTGACGTCACAGGTCAGCTCTCACTAGAAGAAAAGTGGGAAGGCCGGCCCCTTGTCAACCACTCAGCTTCCCCGACATACCCAAGTCACCAGGGAAGTCACCACAGGAGGACTTGCCCCTATTAACTGCAGGAAAAAGTGACCCCAGCACGCTTCTCATAACCTTTCATTCCTTTGCCTTTAAAATGATCCTTTTTGCTGTCTGACTTGAGTACACATTCATTATCCATCAAAAGAGCAATGGCTTTGCAGTAGGTCAGACAGCTCTGGAGTGTGGAGATGAACATTTTTCTGCTCCCACCTCAACAAGGTGGGAAACCACTCCTTCTTTCACCAAGTCAGCAGTCTTCCTAGCCCCCAGGACTGCAGGTCCTGGGCAAGTCCCAGGTTACCTCAGAAAAGCACAGAAAGTAGAGATACCCCAAGCACCTGCTGCTTTTCTGGTGGGGATCCCACTTGTCTCTCACCTTGTCAATGAAGGAGGCGAACTTGTTGTTGAGGGTCTTGATCTGCTCCCTTTCCTCCTTTCGTACCCGCTGGAGGGAGGGATCGATCTCCAGGTGGAGGGGGGTCAGGAGGCTTTGGTTGACAGTGACCTCCTGGATGCCCCCGGAGCCAGACATCATCCCGCCTCCAAATCCATACCCGCCAAAGGCTCCTCCAGCCCTGTAGCCCATGCCTCCGAGCCCCAGCCCATAGCTGGCACCTCCACCGCTGGCCCGGCTACAGCGGTAGCCTCCACTGATGGAGATTCTTTTGCTACCCCCGAAGCTGTGAAGGCTCCTTGTCCCGAAGCCACCCACACAGCTGCCCCCGAAGCTCTTCCCGCCCTGGGATACAGAGACAGAGCTGAAGCTGGGCCGGCAGCCTGGGAGGAGGCTGGTCGAAGAAGCACTGAAGTTCCGAGTGCCTCCTGACTTGATGGTGACAGAAGATCGTTGGGTCATGGTGGGAGCTGGTGCCAGAGAGTCAGAGGAGCACAAGTGTCAAAGGGATGAGGAGCTTTCCAAGTCTAGCTGTCCCAGACTCTCCTTGACTTTTATCCCTTTCAAGAACTGGGCTTGGCCGGAGAAGATCAAAGACCACTCTGTTGAGTTCACCTCAATGGCATGTCTGGCCAGCACCCATTTTCCTGCCCCCTAATCATCATGGGGAACACCCTACCCAGGGCAGGACCAGGCCTGGGGATTCAGGCCCGGGGTAGGCGTGGGTCCTGAGCCCCCCGCCCACCCAAGTTCTCAGGCTCACACGGCAGGCACTCCCACTCTTTCTGAGCTGCTCCTCTCTTTGGATTCCTAGGTCTTGGACTCTGAACCCAAGTACTGGATTATGCCCTTCCTGTTGCTGGGAAAAGAAGAGAAACCTCATTTACTGAGGACTCAGTCTTTGCCAGACCACGGGGCAGGTCAGCTGTAAGCATTATGTCATTTGATTAACATAAAGACTTGGTGAGGATAAGGAGGAGACTAATAGTTGCCAAAGTTTATTGAGCAGCTATGATAGGTAGCTGCTTTTCACCTGTCTTCTCATTTAATCTTCATGCAGCACCATGGGGTAGCTATTATTACTCTTGTTTTGCTCATGAAGCTACTGAGGCATAGAGTTGTTGTGAGACTTGGCCGCGGGCGCATGGCTAAGTGGGTGCTGGGCTGATGTTAGGGTGCAGTGGTCTGACCACAGGATCTTTGTACCTGATGCTGGTGGAGGAGATGTGGCTTGTTGAGGGTGGCAGACTCAGGATTTTTCTCAAAATTCCTATCCCTTCTATTCCTCTTGTCCCTGGGGACCAGGGACATTTAACAATTACCCACAGTTTCAATTCTCTCCTTCCTGCCACCCCTCCCAGCCTTTAGCCCCTGGTTTTACACCCATCTTCTCTCTGTTCATGGCCTCTCCCTGCCTGCCACTTAGCTCCCTGCATGGCATCTGGTTGGTTATGGTTCAGAGTCCTGGTTTCTAGTTCCTGGTTCCTACCAGGTCCTGAGCCCTGAGCCCACTTTCTCTAAGCCCACATGAGTGGTCCCCAGTCCGGGTGATGCCAGGCTCTTGCCTTATGGGAGGGGTTCCAGAGACTGTAAACTCAGGAATGTGGGAACTTCTTGGATGCCTCACTGCCCCCTGCAATTATAGGTCTCAGCGGCTCCTCTGCTTGGTGAAAGCATTGCCCCCAGGGCTGACTTTTAACTCCTCTCCTGGCCTGTTATTTCTTTGCTCAGGTCTGCAAGTTTGAAGCTGTCAGGGAACAATCAGCCCCTTTGCTGGAGAAGGGCTGGGCTGCCCACCCTACGTCAGTGTCCTTAGAAAACCATCTGTGTTTGGGAGGGGATGGTATCGCCCTGAATGACATACAGAGTGGGGAGGACAGAGCTGCCCAGGGGCTTGGGCTTCTCAAAGAAGGCATTCCAACAAGAGGCAGGAGGAAGTGGGCAGAAACACCAGCCTGGAGTCTGGCTGGCAGTCGGCCTCCCTCCATCCCTCCATCTCCCCAGCCCAACATTCTTCATTCTGAGCGAAGTGAGGAAGATCTGATGTGCCCTGGGCTCTCTTTGTGGCCCGGGGAGGAGGAGAAGCGTTCTATGCTGCATAACCACGCCAGACAGAGGGCTGGACACCAAACACAATACACATGCATTTAATAGACACATCCCCGGCAGGGAAGAGAGAGAGCTCTCACTCTCAGCAGGCAGCTTATAAGCATCGTGAGACAGGTGGGTTGCCAACCTGGCATTGAGATGGCCTGGGAAACACCCACTCCTCATCTTTGCGTCTGGAAGGTGGGGAGGAAGAAGGAGGAGTTGAAGGGGGGTGGTCTCTGCAAGATAGGCCAAATGTAAATATTGAGAGAGGGAGGGCATTGGCACAGAGAGGGTGGGGGTGGGGACACTCTGGGGACTGTCAGGAGGGCAGAGGCTAGCTTAAGCTGGGGAATGGGGTTTAGCCAGGACGCCAGGCTTGCTTCCTGGCAGCGCAGGTGGGCCAGGGGTGAAGAAGGAGAAGGACCCAGGTATCGTGTCTGTGAGTATAGACAGGCCAGGTCAGCAAGCAAGCAGGCTTCAGGGCAGGGGTGGGGGAGTGGGGTGGCTGCATTTAATGCTTGTAGCTCTTCCGGCTGGAGGATGTGGTAGAGACAAACTTGACACTAGAGCCACTGCTCCCGAGGCCCCGGCTGCTACTGGCGCTGAAGCTGGAGCCGCCCAGGCCCGAGCCCAGGTTGTGCCCAGTGCTGGTGGTGAAGGAGTAGCCGCTGCTCCCACTGAGACCCAGACTTCCGCCTCCAAGGCTGCTGCCGCCGCCGTAGCCACTGGAAACAGTGGAGGTGACCACAGCTACCGGAAGAGAGGAGAGAGAGTCAAGACCCGGGGCAGGAGAGAAGAGACCTGGAGTGTCAGGGCCTGTGCCCCTGTGTCTGTGGGGTGAGGATGTGGTTGTCTGGTCAGGCAGACTTTTGCCTTCTCCAGGCTCCCCGCCCACTTAGTGGGAGCTCTTGTCTGTGCTCAGCCTGGTTTTCCCTGGGCCACTCTTCCTGTCTGGAATGGCTTCCTGCTTCCTCTCTGCTACTTGGCGCCTAGCTGTTCCTTTCAGAACTTAATGGGGATGTCTTACATTCAGGAAGCGATTCTAGTCCACATGCCTTTCTCTTTGATCCCTTCACAGTCCCCTACCACTCTGTCCCCTTCTCCCTCTGTGGGCCTGGCTCTGGCGTCTCTCTTCTTTCCCGGGGGCACATATATATTTCCCTCAATGTCCCCAGCCTCTGCACCCTGAATCCCAGAATGGAGCTGGAGTAATCTTGCTAGACCAAGTGACAGATGACCCACTGGCCAGCCAACTCTGCTCCCATTCTGCCCCGCTCCCCAACCTGCTCTTCTTCTAGCTCTTAGAACCATGCATCACCTTCAACATGCAATCACTACACTGGGCTCTTCGGAAGGGAAACTGAAATAAAAATAGATGGATACAGAATGAACTGTGTTCTCCAAGAAAAATAGGTTGAATTCCTCACTTCCAGTACCTGCAAATGCAACCTTATTTGGCAATGGGATCTTGCAGATGGAATCCAGTTAAGATACAATCATTAGGGAGGGCCCTACCCAATAGAGCTCGTGTCCTTATAAGAAGAGGAAGGGCGTCCACGTGAAGACAGACACATAGGGAAAGGGCCATGTGATCACAGAGCCAGAGATCAGCGTGATGCGGGGCAGGGAACACCGAGAACTCTCCAGAAGCATGACACAGTACATTTCTCTTATCTGAAGCCCCCCAGTTTGTGGTACTGCAATGCCGCAGCCCTGGATAACAAACACGGACTTTTATGTGCTTTCAAGAGAAAAGGAACTTTAGAAGTTATGGCAGCCATCCCCAAAACAAGCTCTGAGGGTCTCGGGAGCCACTAGACAAGGATATCAGTGAAGGAGGACAGCTGGGTAGTTTAGAGGGCTCTGCCTTCTAGAGTCATCCGTTAACATAATCGTTGGTTTTGTGAATCCTGTATCAGGAATACCAAACTCATTTGTAGGATGTAAGCTGGAAAAGTCATCCCAGTCAGCCTCATGATGCCAGCAGTGAGCTCTGTGAGTGACCTCCACCCTTAGTGGCATGGGGTTTCACCAGCTTACTACCCCTCTCCCTTCCTGAGCAGCTGTACCCACCTGCCCTGTCCTATATGCTTTTGCTGCCTGGAAAAACCTGGGTGACCTTCTGCTGTTATACTCTGCAAACTGGAGCAGCAGGGCTTCTCCCCACACCATTCCCAGAAGGTGTGGCCTTCCTGGCCATGCCCTTCGGCCCAGCATGGAGGCTCCCTCCACAGGCTGAGGGCATAGCAGGCTTTCCTAAATCCTGTCTGTAGTGAATGCTCTTGTCTGATCTAGACTTCCACCTCCAGTGAGAAAGGGGTGGGGTCCAGGGACATGGGGGGAAGAACCTGTAGGTCTAAACCCATGCAGAAGGGTCAGAGAAAACCTCCGCTCAACCTTCCTTTGGTGCTCTGTCCCTTGCAAAGAGGTAAGAAGTGGGACCTTAAAGACTCTCTCCTAAAAAAAATTAAAAAGAAAGAAAGAAAAAGACTTCTAATATGGCTCTCCTTATAAAGAAGTCAAGACTTCAAACCTCAAAATGAACCCTGTCTGAGGGGGGTCCCCTCCGATGTCTTGTGCATGCCCTCTCCCCTCCTCCGTGATGCCACCTCCCTGCCCCAACCACATGCATGTGAACTGACACAGAGGACATCATACTCACAGATATTAACAGGAGAAATGCCCTCTCCGCTCAGCCTGATCAGGGGGAAGAGGGAGAAGGAAGGTTACTATTACATCCAGCAGCTCGTGGGCATTTGAATCACATTTTTGTAATGATGCGCATTGAAAAACCCTCTATTATTTTTATTGCAGCTGTGAGTGGAGGTTGAAATAATTTAAATAGTAGTAGTATTAAAAATAACAATCTGGAGGAAAACCTGTAATTTCAGAAACACTTTTTTTTTGGGGGGGGTTCAAACTAGGTAGACACCTGGAGGAAATGAAAGGAAATCATACACTAGAGTGGGGTGGAAAGGCAGGGCTCCTTGAGGAATAAGATTTCCCTCTCAACAATGGACCGTTGTCAGGCATGGGGCAGTGCCTGGGTGATTAGAGGTGTGGAGAGGAGACTGAGTCATAAACATAACAATAACAATAATCAGCCCATTATTGTAGCAACCAGAGTAATTTTGCTTTCGCATGCTAAGGACAGAGCTGGCCTTCATTCATAAACACATACTTAGAACATTAAAAAGGACTACATACCTGATACCCACATTATGACACTTAATTCTCTTCATGACCCCTTTCAGTAGGTGTCGCTACCTCCATTTGATGGATGGGGAAACCGAAGCTCAGAGAGGTGAATTAATTGCCCGTGTTCACAAAGCTAGATTTGAAGCCAGACTCCCTTGGCTCCAAAGCCCATATCTTTGGCTACAAAACTGAATGATCACTAGCATTTTTTGACACTTGTTATGGATCGTGAAATGTTCTAAGGACTTCATGTGTATTCCCTTATTTTAACACTCTTTTTTTTTTAAAGATTTTATCCATTTATTTGACAGAGAGAGATCACAAGTAGGCAGAGAGACAGACAGAGAGAGAGAGGAGGAAGCAGGTTCCCCGCTGAGCAGAGAGCCCCACGCGGGGCTCCATCCCAGGACCCTGGGATCATGACCTGAGCCAAAGGCAGAGGCTTAACCCACTGAGCCACTTAGGCACCCCTTATTTTAACACTCTTAATAACATATAGGATGGAAACCACGGTTAGCCTCATTTCATAGGTGAGAAACAGAAAAGTAAAGTAATTTGCCCTCAGTCACACAGCTAGTAATCGGCAGAACACTGAACTTTGGGGATCAGATGATTTGCCTCTTTATTCCATCATAAAGAATCTGAGGACCAGAGAAAGGACACTGGCTTTCCTGAGGTTACGTACCTAGTTGGTCGTAGGCCTGTCTGCCCAAATCCTGGGACAGTTTATTTTCATACCAGACCTGCTGCATAACACGATTTCTCCTTTGATAGAATTTTATTACTTAGGACCTGATCAGGTGCTAGATTTTTATGGGGTATGAAAAGCAGTTGTGCTTCAAATAATGGCTTTTGATAATGAGTTACTAACCTGGAAAGAAATTGCACCTGCTTGTTTTGTTTGTTTGTTTGTTTGTTTTCTTTCTCACAGCCCAGCTCTGTCTGCATTTTAGGAGAAGAGGGGGGGCCACAGCAACCTGAGGCCTTAGGAATGCTCGCGCAGCTGGAACAGAGGTGGTGCATCTGTCCTCACCTGCACTCCTCGCCCTCCAGCAGCTTGCGGTAGGTGGCGATCTCCACGTCCAGGGCCAACTTGACGTTCATGAGCTCCTGATATTCGCGCAGCAGCCGGGCCATGTCCTGCTTGGCTTTCTGCAGGGCCTCCTCTAGGTCCACTAGCTTGGCCCGGGCATCCTTGAGGGCCAGCTCTCCACGCTGTTCTGCGTCAGCGATGGCCGTTTGCAGGCTGGAACACTATAAGAAAAGGAGGAAGCCACGAACCTAACTGACAACCCCTGGAGGTGTGGTGCTTCTTGGCTAGGGGTCCTAGAAGCATGGCAGGATGACCCGGGAGAAACGAATGTGCAAGGAGCTCTGGGCCCTGCCAAAACTCTACCTGTTTCTTGACGCTGTCGATCTCGGCTCTCAGCCTCTGGATCACCCGGTTCATCTCGGAGATTTCTTGTTTGGTGTTGCGGAGATCATCGCCGTGCCGGCCGGCTGTGACCTGCAGCTCCTCATACTGATAGAATCAGAGCAGAGTGAGTCCCCTTGTCAAAACCTGGGCTGGGTACTCTCCACGTGCACAGCCTGGCCCTCAGGGCCACCTGCAGACCCAACCATTCGCTGATCATTCACGCACTCCCTTGCTCAGTCATTTGGGTGGTATTTCTTAGGCACACCTACCTGCCAAGCATATGCCAGGCTTTGGGAGTATCACGGACAGCATCATCAGACCCGGGCTTACAGATTATTGGGGAAATAGATGTTAATGAAGTATTATTGAATTTACAGTTCCAAACTGGGATGAATGTCCCTTAGGAAATGAATGGGCAGTGTAACAAAGGAATCTGACCCAGATATGGAGTTGTGGGGAGGAGCTCAGGGAAGTCCTTCCAGAGATAGAGCTGTTTGAGCTGTGTGCTGAAGGGTGAGAAGGTGTGATCTAAGTGATAGGCTGGGGAGAAAACATTCCAGATAGGGGAGATAGTCTGTGTGAAGACCCTGGGGCAGGAAGAAGCATGGTGAGCTCTGGGCAGGTGGGAGTGGGGGAGAAAAGGTGACTTGGTCAGTGTCCTTTAGGGATCCCGGTCACGGGACATACATCCAGACCCAGGTGACCATGAATTTTGGTAGCTCTCCAGACATCAGTGGTGGGGGTGTTGGATGGAGCCAGGCTGAAGGGGGCACAGTTCTGAAGACTTTGTAATAGGATCCCCCATCTGAGGGAGCTCTCTGCCTAGTGGGGCATATCCAGGATGCACTCATTTAGGAGAAACAACACCCCCTGTCTCCAGCCCACACAATTCCCAGGGAAGAAGAGCCCCTGCCCAAGTGAAGATCTGTCTGGCTTTGAAGGTGCTGGGTGGCCCAGCTCCTCCATTTCTAGATACATATGGTTTAAGGGAACAAAAGACCCTACCAACAAAAGGAAATGTTCACTGTAAATCTCAACCACTGTAAATTTCAACTTAGGTACACCTCGCCTCTATTCACCATCTGCCTCTGCCTCTAAGGGGGATGTCCCTCTGCATTGTGCACCCCAGGACCTGATACCCTCTTTCTTCCTACCATGTTGCAGTGGTAGGGACTAAGGCAGTGTGCACAGCAGGGTAAAAGATGGAAGCCACATGTAGGGGAGCAGCTGGCCCTGAGAGGGGTCTACATTGGGCAAAGAGGTGATCTCATGGATTGGACTATCCAGTCACTACAACCTCCAATGCCAAACCTTCTTCCGGCCATATGTGACTTCGGACAGTAGCTCTCACTGGTCCTCCCAATGCCCCCTTTTTTGATAGAGTCTTTTTCTCAGCAAAGTCCTCATTTCTATCTTCCAGCCCCCGCAGGATTGCTTATTCTCCCTTAAATGCCTCCCCCGTCCTTGGCCATCTATGGTCCCTGGATGCTTCCAAGTGCCAGGAAGACCCACCTCATCTTGGAAGCTTTTTATTAATCAAAAATAAACTGCTTGCAGCTTATTTATTTACAACTCTGCAATGCTGCTTGACACAAGTGTATTGAATAAATAAGCCATTTAGAAATATCTCTGTGACTCTTTCTTGGTTGTTTTGGAGTCTCACCCAGGCCCAACCACATCATAAGTGATATGGGGACAAGGGCTGACCTGAGCACCCAACATTGTCTGACCACATGGTAGGAGGTATGGTTGGGTTTCCACACCCATTTCAAGTTGACTTTTCATAGCACCGGATACTTCTGCCATGTCAAAAGAAACAGAAATGCTCCTGTATTCCCTGATGCTCATGGCTAATAGTTAAATGATTATTCAGGGCTTCAGATAACACTAGTCCTGGAACCTATCACAGAGGTGCCTACACTCACCTTGGTCTGGTACCAGGACTCAGCCTCGGCCCGGCTGCGGTTGGCGATATCCTCGTATTGGGCCTTGACCTCAGCGATGATGCTGTCCAGGTCCAGGCTGCGGTTGTTGTCCATGGACAGGACCACAGACGTGTCACTGACCTGGGTCTGCATCTGGGATAGCTCCTGTAGAGCCAGAAAATTCAGCATCACCAAGGCATACAAAGAAATGTTCTTGAAATCACATGACCGACTACCTGTCAAGGTCAGGAATCCCTTCTTGGCTTCCCTTGGAGGGATTCTTCCAGCCCTTCCCTGGGCACTTGAAGCCATTTAGGGACTCCGATGTCAATCCCAGAAAAGTTTCTGGGTCACAGATCAGTGCAATGAGGGTGTGTGCCCCGCCATAGCTTCTCAAGACACCCACCTATGTGTTTTCCCTGAGTGTGAAAGGTGAGCCAGTGTTCTCTGGTTCAAATTATTCTGAGTTGAATATGACATATGTTGATTCATAGGCCAGCACAAAAGCCTTCTTTAGGATACAGTGAGTTTTAGGACCCTGCTTCCCCCTGTACAGTGTGACTTCATCGTTCCCTACTTCTTTCTCCCCTTCAAAGACCCAGGTCTCTGCCTTCAGAGTGGCAGTGCCCAGAGGAGGCATCTTCAGAGGGCAAGAAGCACCCTGAACTGAGGGTTAACTTGCCTTTTCTGAACTTTTCTGGGATAGGAGAGGGAGAGGTGTGCCTTGATTCCTTGGAAATGCTACCCAGGGATCTGGGATTCAAAAATCAGCACTCTGTCTTTGCTGCCGTGGGGTAGGGGAAGCAGCCTCAGAGCTGAAGTAGGGTTTAGTGTGGCAAGATTGCAAGCAGTTCTCCCAGGTGCCCATGACCACCCAAGCCCCAGTTTGGACCATCTGGGGCAAGATGCTAGATGGAGGCCCCATATAGATGACATTCTCTGCAGCATCCTTTTCTTCCGAGGCTGCAGACCTAGGAGGGACAAAACCATTTGCAGGCTCTTACGGCCTCAAAGAGCATCCGGAAGAAGTTGATCTCATCAGTCAGAGAGTTGACCTTGGCCTCCAGTTCCACCTTGTTCATGTAGGCTGAGTCCACATCCTAGAACAACAGCACAAGACGCTCCTCTGAGACCCGGCCCCAAGCAGTGAGTCCTGAAGAAGTTGGGCAGACTCCTCCCTGGCCCCTCCAGGTTAGATTTTAGTAAACTCTGGATCTGGGGCTTGGGGTTGTGGTGGATGATTGTAGAGAACTGGGGGCTTGAGTCCCCTGAGCTAACAGAAACCCTAGCAGGGTCAGGGGGACATAAATACAGAGGGAGCATTTTGGCAGATTTGAGCTCTCCGGATACTCTGAAGGGTTCTGTGCCATTTCAAGGGTGAAGTCACTGCATACTCCAAGATTCAGTTTCGAATCTTCTCCTTTGAGAGACATTTCCACCCACCTTCTTCAGGGCCACAAACTCATTCTCGGCAGCGGTGCGCTTGTTAATTTCATCCTCGTACCTGTAAGCACAGAGGAGAGGGGGCGTGATGTTGAGCAAGCGTTCAGTTGAACTCTTCCCCGACTGAGGACCATTTCTGGTGTAGCAAGAGTTAAGAGACCTCAGATCCTTTCCAGCTCTTCCACTGACCTGTGTGTGACTTGGGGTGATTCACTTAACCTCTATTTCTCCCTCTATAAAAGGGGAATCATTTCTTCTGCCAGCAGTTTTTTTCTTCTTATTATTCCTTTTGTAAGAGTAGAAGGTGAGCATGGAACTAATGGGAATAGAAATACGTACTTAGGCAACTCCATCTTCTTAGAGATGCACAGTTGCAGTCTTTAAAAAATGTTTCTGCCTCTAGTGGCTGCTGGAACTGCGGGGTAAATTTTGCTTGTTCAGGAAGAAAACCATTCCTGGTAGATTGTGAGGTCTTTTCACTGAGCCTCAGAGCAGCTGTGTGATCAGCATGCTTTCAGTAAATAAGAGTGGCTTTAATTCAGAAACCAAGGGTAAGCCAGCTAAGAAGTTAGGGGGGACATCCCTTTTGATTGGATACATCACTTACTGCAGCGTGGATGATATGGCCAGTCAAATTTTGCCTCCCCCAGGAGAATTGCCTCATTTACACTGGGAATGCACCAGCTCAATAATAGGGCCTGTGCCAGCAGAGTTAAAGAATATTCTGGCTGTGAAATGGTATCATAGCCATGTTATGTTAGATGATGCAGACATCCCTTTGTGGTCATGTGGACAGGTCAGAATAGGCTTCTTGTTAATAGCGATGGGTGAGATGCGAGTCTCTTTGTTACTCTATGCCATGCTATCTTCCAATCACGGGATAATGACTCCAAGTTCCAAACCTCCCTGTGGGCACTGGTATTTGCTGCTTTGCACCTTGTTGGTCCTATTAAAAAGGAGTCCTGAGACGACTGTGTGTGGCCAGCAGCCCATCTTCCCCTTACCTGACTTTGAAATCTTCCACAACATCTTGCATGTTCCTCAGCTCAGCATCCAGCCTGCCCCTCTCTGTGGTGATGCTGTCCAGCTGCCGGCGGAGGTCATTGATGTAGGTGTCAAAGAAAGGCTCCAGGTTCTGCCTCACCGTCTTGGAGCCCTGCTCCTGAAGAAGCTCCCACTTGGTCTCCAAGACCTTGTTCTGCTGCTCCAGGAACCTTACCTGGAGGGAGGGGGAATGAAATATTTTAAAATATCTTATTTATTTGACAGACAGAGATCACAAGTAGGCAGAGAGGCAGGCAGAGAGAGAAGGAGGGGAAGCAGGCTCCCTGATGAGCAGAGAGCCCAACTTGGGGCTCAATCCCAGGACCCTCGGATCATGACCTGAGCCGAAGGCAGAGGCTTTAACTGAGTCAACCAGGCACGCCAGGAGAATGAAATCTTGAGAAATTGGGGAGGCAGTGCCAGACACTCCAACTGATAAGGGAGAGAAGAAAATTCCGCCTTTCACCTGATACCCATCTGTCAACTATATAACTGACCACTCCAAATCAGAATGGGGAAGCCCTTGACACTGCCCCACTGTTCTTCGGGGCTACCATAGAACTGGTGTGGTGGGCGTAGAGGTCTCTTGGGGCAGACTCTATTCTTGGGTTGAGTGTCTTGACAACACCTGCTCTGAGTGAGGCTAGTTGGCTCAGTGGAAACTCCTCCTGTGGAGAACAATGTAGCTTTTCCCTCGGTGTTGGCTGAACCAACTGCGTGGCTCCCAGGGAGGATGAAGGAACTTTCCACAAGGTCCCGTGGGGCCATCTGGCCCCACTTGCAAAGGTACTTGTTGAGTGGATGTGTTTTTCCACAGGGAGGCCATTGCATTACTGCTCCCTGTCCGTGCGGAGGGCCTCTCCAAACGTTCCTGCCACCCGACTCCAATGGCACACATGCATCCCCCCAGCTCACCTTGTCGATGAATGAGGCAAACTTGTTGTTGAGCGTCTTGATCTGCTCCCGCTCCTCTTTCCGCACCCGCTGGATGGCGGGGTCGATTTGCAGGTTGAGGGGAGTCAGGAGGCTCTGGTTGACAGTGACCTCTTGGATGCCTCCAGGCGGGCACACGGGGAAGCCGGAGGACCCATAGCCTCCTCCGGCTGTGCCACCATAGCCAAATCCACTACTGACCCCAAACCCACTGCTGGCCCTGCCACCAAAGCCACCTCGAAAGCTGCTGCCGCACCCCCCAATGGAGACCCGCCTGGTGCCCCCCAGGTTGTAGAGGCTGCGGCTCCCGAAGCCGGCCCCAGCACTGCTCATCCTGCCTAGCCCTGCACCGCCACCTGCAGAGCGGACCACGGAGACGGAGCTGAAACGGGAGCGGCCGGCGGCTGGGGTGGTGGCTGAGGCCGCACTGAAGCTCCTGCGGCTGCCGGTCTGGAAAGTGATGCTGGACTGCCTGGACATGGTGGCTGAGCGAGGCTGGCGAGGAGAGCTCCTGACACGGGCGCGTGTGATGGGGGGATGGAGAAGATGGGGCACCTGGGGAGCTCCGGACCGCCTTGACTTTTATGGACCTGCGGGAGGGGTGGGGCGCTGCCGAGGGAGGCCTCTGATGGCATCCCCCAGGCATTCGCCAGCCCTGAGCTCACGCTCAGCGCCCCTCTGGGACGGTGTCAAGGCCACTGGTTGGTTCCCTGGCATCCCTCCCCCACGTGGAAACTCCTTTCCAGTTGCAACTTGATCAGCAGACGAATGAGAAGCACGCTAATTGCTTTCAGTCATGTCCTAATCATGCATCTCTTAATGGGCTCTAAAAACACCGCCTCATTTCTAAACCGCTTCCTTAGGCCTGGGACCCACCCCCTCCTGGGCAAACATCGTGTGTCAAAACAAGTGCCTCCATTCCCTGTTTCCCAGGCCTTCCTCTTCCCACCTGTGCTTCCTGCCCCTGAGCCTTTTCTCACCAAGTGCCCACTGTGTCCCCTGCCCCACACTGTCCTTCCAGGTCCTAAAAATCCTGCTTCACACTCACCTTTCTTAAGAAACCATCCAGTTTTGATTGCTCCTTTGTTTTCCTCATAAGCGTCCTTCTCTACAGTGTAGGTTACACTTGATATCCTGGAGCGGGCGGCCATGCACACATATATGCCCTGTCTGCTCCACAACAGGACTCTTGGGACCAGCCCCTCTGTCTGTCTGCTGCGGAGGGAAGCTGTGAGTGTGGGGCGATGGGTTTGAGTCCCAGCCCCACTTACTAGTCATGAGGCCCTGCGCCGCGCCGAGCCTTCCCTGAGCCTCAGTTCAGGTGTATGTAAAGTGGGGTTTGTGACGAGGATTCGTGTGGGAAAACAACTGTTGCAAGGCCTAGAACGTGCGAATGCCAAGGAAGCATTTGTGGAGATTTCTCTCCTTCTGGTGCATCAAGCACGTATGAATGAAGAGCCAGCTGGATGTCCCTCCCTGTGGCATGTCTGGTGGGGATTTGAAACGAACACCATACACGTTCTTTTTCTTTAGTAACAGGCTTGTGGTATGAGTAGGAAGAAAGAACTGAAGTTCATTAATTTATACAAAAGTGATGTACCATAAACTGCCTCCCAGCTCTATCTGAGGCTGCCTTATTCCAGAAACTTCCCAGACTGGTCACTCCGGCTGAAGGCCGGGGGTCCCTGGCTTTCAGTCTTGATCGTAAGAGCTCTGGGGGTTGCACTGAGTGGAGGGTGCCCAAGAAATTTGTCTTGTTTTTCCCTGTTCGTCTTGTGGACTGAGCCCACATCCCTGTCAGTGGAAACCGATAGGAAGCCTGCACACTTCTGGTCTTCCCTTTCTTTTCCTCTCCCCCCACTGCTTCTACCCTGGGGTAGGGGAGCCAAACAGAGAAATTGTTAGGTTTTCTTTTATCTTGCTGACCGCTTGCTCCTTGCACTGGTTTCAAAAGCTAGCAAAGCGAGAGAGGAATGGCAGTATATTCAGTTGCCGGAAACTGTGTCCCTGAATGGTAAATTCAACAGACCAGTGGTACCCAGCTATGGAGAAGTTGAGCCAGATTCCATGGTCTTCCCACACAGGTGTCCTTTCAGAGACGCACGTGGAATGATGGGCTAGCTGACGCTCACCGGCCTGGAATGACAGCTTGGCCCTGGTTCACGGAGCTCTTTCCTCCTTGCGGCTGAGGCGAGCAGGGGTGGGGGGAGCTCTCCTCCGTGGATAGATTGTTTGAGAGTCTCAGTTTCCATAGGGAACCTATGAATCATAGCTTTTGTTGATACAGGGCGAGAGGAGCATGGGAGTTCTCTCACCAGGTTGTCGGGGTGCCCAGGTCTGAGCCGGGTGGTTCATGCGTCTGGGGCGGAAAGAATAATTGTCTTTGTTTTCCGTATTCACCTCATGATAATCTTTCTCCCAGAGAAGAGACGCTCGTTTCCTGACCTGTGCTGAGGAAACCCTTCAGAGCTTTCCACCAACAGAGGCCGGTGGAGAGGTTTAGGGAGCGCTGTAGCCTGTGGCAATGGGGGCCACCTCCACTTTCTCCCCTCACACTTCCTGTGTGGGAGCTGACTCCAGTCCGCCTTCCTGCCTGGCTCCTTCCTTTCTTCCCTATGCCCTCTTGGGGAACCCTATTCCCAGGCATTACCTCTCGTCCTGTTTCCATTTATCATGTGTCTGGGATGACCCCCTTCTTCCCCTCCCTCTTCTCTCTAATTTTTCCACCCGGACTGTTTCCAGAGCTGGACTATCTCCCTCACGGACTTTGGTGACATGGATGGAAATGAATAAGCCTCTGACTTTTGTTCTTCTTTTACTCCCTCTTCTGTGGCCTTTGACCTTCATGGTGGCTTTCTCTCCAGTGAACAATGTCTACATGAATGCTGAGGACACCCCAGCCTCCCTGACAGCCTGTGTCACTGTCTCCTTCAAAACCTCAAAACTTGAGACTATTAATACCATCTTCTTTCCTTTCTGCCACGGAAGGTTGTCTGTTTTGATATTAACCTCCTTTATAATTCCGCCTAAAACTCCCCCTCAAGAAGGCTTCTCAGATGAACCACACTCAGGTATTGACCCCTTTCTGCATGTTTCCTGAGACTACCTGTTTAGGCTTGCCCGCCACTGTGTATTTCCACTGCTTTGGTTTTCTGGTGGTCCAGGAGCTAGCTTACCCCCCTGAGGGTTAAGGGTATTTTTCTTCCACCACCACCCCTCCCCCCGGACTTGCCTCCTACCACCCCATATGGAAGGTGCAGTTCACCCAAGTTAGGTTGACTAGTTCAGAGAAGAACTACATACTCTTCTCTGTTCTCCACGTCTGCTGAGTTGCTACAACACGGTGCTCCTGGGTCTGTCCAGAAGAATTTTTTGGAGGTTTTGGGGAGTGGTGGGTCAAGGGCTATGGTGTGTGCTCTGCTGCCCCAGGCTATTCCCCGTCCATCCAGCTCAGGGTGGGCTCTCCCATCCCCAGAGGGACACTGAGGTCCTTGGTGGTGGTAGATTTCAAGGAGACCAGGCTAGAGTGGCAGTCAGGGCTGTGGAAGTCGGTGGAGGAGGCAATGAAGGCACAGAGGCATGCCTCCTGAGGCCGAAGGAGTTGGGGGGGGCACACCAAGGAGCTTTGGCTTCCAACCACCCAAGGCCAGAGAAGGTAAGGCAGGCTTGGTGGGGACAGAAGAGATTAGGTAATTCCTTAGAGCAGAGAGTTTTGAGGCACAGAGCCAAGTCTCTGCGTACAATCTCAGAGGACCCAAGCCCCAAACCACCCCCCCCAATCCTTCCATACACAGGGATGGACCGCTCCTCTGGTTAATAACTATTTCTCAACATCTACAGTGTGACAGACATTCACTGTTCCAGGCACTGGGAGATACAGTGGTGAATTAAGTGTGCACAGCGCCTTCCTCCTGGAGTATGTGCTGAAAGAGAAAGGGGAACTGAGGCTGTCGGGGCAGATGGGGGGGCACCCCATGTGGCTCTGCCAGTTTACAACTCCCAGTGGCTGAATGGAGAGAAGAGAGTTCTGTTGTGGTGCTGCCGGAGACGTTGCAACCAGAAATCCTTTCCCACCTGGGTTGTTGGTGCATGCCAGGGCAGCCAACTCTCTTCATGTCTGGGACATCTGAGAGGCACCACCCAGCCTGCCCCTGAGGGGGTCAGACTCTCCATCCCACGGTCCCCTTCCCACTGCGTTAAGAGGCAATCACTGCTGTCCAAAGGGCACTAGATGTGCCCGTCGCTCTCAAGAAGCCACCAAGATTTACCACTTGGGACCTCTCCTTGCTCATGGCCAGACCTCGCTTGATCCGCTCCCTTCTACTGTCCATATAAACAGGCCTTTCCCTGTGGTCCAGATTTGATGGGCAGGTGCGTGCCTTGGGCAAGTGGGAGGGCAGCCCTCAAGTCCCCTTCAGCCAATTTTAGTGACAAAATGGGATGCTATTTTCATTCAAGTTTGTGTTTAAGTGAAGGTGGAACAGCCCCTTTCCTCCAAAATCAAGTTCTCCAGAAACACCCAACAGACGTGCACGTGCGAAGCATGAACACACAGACACGCATGTCTTAAGAACATTCACGGAAGAACAGTCTTGTTGCGATGTGGTAGCAACTGGGTGTGTCTAGAGACTGGGTGTGTCTAGGAAGAGAAGTGACATGAAGGAGTAGGGCCAGGCCTTTGTGCCCGAAGGAGCCTCAGCGATGAGGGCACCCAGGACAAGAGCCATCTGAAGGCGATGCAGCTGTCTGGTAGCCTAGCAGGAATCCTGATTCCCTGGGCTGCCCACATTTGCCCGGTGCCTCCTTCACTTCACAGCCAGTGAGAAAAGCCCCCATTGCCCAGGAAGCACAGCTGGGTCCCCTCCTGGGGGGATGGGATGGTGCGGTGCCAGCATCTCCAGTCCCCCTGTGGGTCCCACAGAAAGCAGACACAGGGATTCAGACAAGACAGGCTTCAGGTGTGTCTTGGCTGCCACCTCTGACCCTTTAATGGCTTCATTTGTTCCCTGGATCAGGGCGCTTCACCAGGTCCCTCCCGCTGGTGCCAAGGAGGAGCAGCCAAACAGGGACACTGCTGGCAGAGGAAAGTGGGGGCAACCAGAATGCCCCCTATGGCTCTTCCTGGACCTCTGTGAATAGAGAGCACAATACCCAGAATCCCTGGACAGGTGGAATGGCACGCTGCCGCGGTCCAGGGGAACAGGCTGGGTGGGCTGGGTGACACTGCTGCACCATGGGAGGTTGTTGACACCATCCTTTGGCTCCTTCCAGGGCTTGGGGGTGCTGTCGAGGTCTGGGGTATTTGTCACCAGCTGGGAAGTAACAGCCAGAAGCCGTGCAGGGCTTGGCATTACCTCAGGGTCTTGTAAACTTGGACAACATGGAAGACCTTCCCTCCTTCTTGCCTTCCAGGGTCATCCCTCACTCCTGGTTACATCTGAGGGGCACTGCTGACTGGTGCCTTCAACCAAGGTGCATCTGTTCGTTTGTTCATTTATTCTTTCAATGAACACTGGTTGGGACCTACAGTGTATTAGGTACTGGGCTACCCCCGCAGAGGAGACGCTGTTATCCGCCCTGCCTCAAGTAAAGGAGCCACCACGATATGGAGTCACTGTGTGAACACAAGCAGGCACGGCCCGTGCATGGGGAGCTCTGGGATGCCGGGCAGGGACCCCTCCTCCTTGGAGAGCAGGCTGTGATCTGGGGTCTAGACCCCCTGGCCCTTGCTGTTCACTTCAGCTCTAGAAAAGTTCATGACATACGCCTTCAAGAGGTTCCCCATTTCTGGATGAGGAGAGCGAGGTCCTGGAGTCCCACATGAAGTGGAGAGTAAGGCTGGAACCAGGACTGTTGTCTCCTCTTCCCTTGCAAAGGGTCTGGGCCCATGCCACAGCACTCCTCAGTGTGCTAGACATACAGCCATTGTTCCATGTGACTCTTCCCGTCACAGGCCTGCTGGGCTGTGAGGAAGAGAAAAAGGACGCCTGTGGTGCAGTGAGAGTCGTGTAAGAGGCCCTAGAACAGAACTGAAGATCTGCAGTTCAAACCGTGCACATTGTGATCTGATCACAGGACAGACCTTGAGGGCTTCACATGAGCCTGACTCCCCCTGTGGACTCCAGAGGCCACGTTTATGGCACACGTATGAGAACACAGCCCGAGTGTACAAGGAGAGACTGGGACACTGGGTTGGTTTAGCATTTCTCACAGATAAATCACAGAGTGAATCCATCTGTGGATACTCAAGATGGGATTGCATTTATCTGCTGAATGCACACCCACTTGTCTGTAAAGTTGTGTCTTACTATGTGAGACATCTCTGCTGCATCATTCACCGGGGAGTTTCTATGGGCAGTTGCTTCTGGATGTGGGGTTGTGTTTTCCACCATCCCCTGGAGGGCCTGAGAGTCCCTGCCTCATGAAGGCTGTCACACTGGGCCACCTGACTCCCAGCTGCCCTGTGGGCACCACGTGAGCACACACTGATGCTGAGGTCAGTGACAATGGATGATGATGTCGGGAAATTGAGAGCCATTGAGCTGGGAGTGATTGAGTCAAGGTACACTGGAGAGCAGGTAGCTCTTTGTGCTCTGCTTTAAGAGGGATAAACACTTGAAAGCCCAGAGACAGAGGGTAAAAAATGAAAAAAAAAAAAAGAATAACTCATGATTACAAAATTAAAAAAAAAAAAACCCATTTCTTAGAGGAAGCCACGCAGCAGAGGACACTTCGAATTAGCTGGCTTTCTTTGTGTGCACTCAAAGGGCAATGGATGTATATGCAGCTTTGCAGGGGGAGCTTCAAGGGTGCAAAACCAAGCATGTTTCTGGAATCAGTTGGGATGAAGCAATTCTGAAAGGCCCAGCACCACGTATTTCATGCAGGTTTCATCTGAGCAGCCCAGACACTGCTGTGACCTGCCTTCCCGGAAAAGGGGTGAAAGGGGGCGTGATCCCACAGGCAGGTGTCTCAGCAGCCTCTGTGTGATTTCCTGTGGTGGGTATACAGGGTATGCTCCCATTGGGCCAATGAGAGGCACTAACTCCTTTTAAAGGAATGCATCAAAATGCTTTTCCTTCCCCCTCTCTCTCCCCCGGAGGGCTGGTTTATTAAGCAAGAGTTGGCCAACTTGGAGTGAGCCCAGAGACTAATGAATATGATGAGGGAATTGGGAAATAGGAGGTATGGGGAGCGGGGAAGAGCACTACAGTAGACCAGTCAGTTTCTTGGTTGTTGTTGGAGTCGCCAGCAGATACCCTTAAACCTCAGCTAGAAGAATTCAACTCAGAATCTGAGGGTCTCTGGACTTTAATGGTCAACAGGGAAATCTTCTCTCCAGAGAAATGGTGAGACTTCTATAGATTCTTTCTGGAATGATATAAAAGATATGATTCTGCAATAAATGGAGTTCTTTCTTGTTTGTTTTGGTTTGGTTTTTCTCTGGAGCAATTAATGTCTCTTGAGATAAGCACCTATGTTCTGCATCCCGATAAAGTTGTTTAGGCATTGTGGTATTTAAGGATTTGGTTTTAAACTATGATTTTCCTACATCTTAAAAAAATTTCCTCTTGATCAGGAGGGAGACAAACCATAAGAGACTCTTAATCTCACGAAACAAACTGAGGGTTGCCAGGGGAAGGGGGATAGGAAGAGGGTGGGGTTATGGACATTGGGAAAGGTATATGCTATGGTGAGTGCTGTGAAGTGTAAACCTGGGGACTCACAGACCTGTACCCCTGGGGCTAATAATACCTTATACGTTAATTTAAAAAAATTTTTTTTAATTTCCCCTTGAAGGGACCGATATCCACCTAGCCTCTCCAAAGTGGATCTGACATGGCTCACATAACTTCATAATTTTGCACACACTGTCCTTGTCTTCTGGTGTGTGTGTGTTTTTGTGTATGTGTGTGTATGCATGTGCACATGCACGTGTGTATGTGTGTTCTGGTTCTGCCAGGTAAGAGGGATTTTTTTTTTCAAGGGTTGTCACAGGATTCAGTTGAATCCAAGATGAACTTAATAGTGTTCCCTCCTTTCTTTAAATTATTTGCAGTGCCTATGATCTGGCTATGCCACCGGCCATCTGAAACTGTATTGCTGGGTAGCTTTGTTGGGTTGCTGAGCCACACAGGGCATATATAAGGTTTGGGAGATATTTTGTGAAGGAAGGCTAACCTAGGCTAAAGACAATCACATTCCACTCATCACTCCCTCATCATTGAAGAATGAATGAGAAGTCAGAGTAGGGAACATAAGGTTTCATAGACAAGCAAGTGCTCTCAGGGAAAGGCAAGACAAAATAAAGCTTGGACAGAGTCCAGAGCTGGGGGAGGAGAGAGCCGTAAGCTCGCCAGCTTGGGTAAAAGCAGTCATTCCTCTTCCTTCCAGTGTGGGCTGGGGTTCTCAAGCTGAAGGGCAGCGCAGCTTGGTGTTTGCCCTCAGTGTGTGAGTATGTCACCAGCTGAGGTCATCACCTGGCAGATGCAGGCAGATGACCCAGCTAGGTGAGGGGCCCACTCCGGTGTCTGCTGGCAGCACCCCATGGTATAGCACTTCCACCAGAGGGCAGGCAAAGCAAGGAAGGGCTGGAGTGGTAGGGGAAGGCAAGCTCAGTCCCTCCTCTCCTGCGCCTCTCCCCGTGATGGAGCCAGAGTCCTGGGCAAGACCACACATACCTCTCTAATCCTGGGGGAGAGATAGATTCTGAAAGGAGGGAGATCAGTCCTTGGATGCTAGTTCTGCCTCTTACTCATTTAACCTCATCGTTGTAACTGGGATAAAGTATAATGATGTGAGTGGGTCCAGAAATCTGTAATTCTCAGGCACTGCCTTCCAGCGATAAGAAAATACGATGGAAGAGAAAGGGTTCTCATTCATCACAAAAACTCTTTGAGGTGCCTAGGGACCCAACAGCAACAGTACCAATGAAACAAAATGCACAAGAATGACCAGAGAAGATTGAAAACCAACAGTAGGAATTGCTGTACCAGAAACCAACATGGAATAGGAAGCATTTGTAATTACAATGGTGTGATCACGTAATGAGATCAATGGAGCAGAAGAGAAAATGTATGAATTCAGCACGTAATGAAAGTGGTATTTTTTAGTTTTAAATAAAGTATAACTTATTTTTTCTTTATTTAAAATGTCTGTGTGTGTTTGGGGGGGATAGAAATGAGGATGTTTACCTTTATGTAGCGGAAATGTACAAAAAGGAAAAGAGCCATTATTCAAATTCCCACTCTTTAGTATCAATTGCTATGATTATTTTAATGTATTTACTTTCATCCTTCTTTCCAAGCTAATGTCTTTTAATAAGTCACATATAGAATAAATAAGCACAATGTCCTTTAAATACAATCCATGGCTCAAAGTCCTGCTAAGATGGGTAACCAGCTGGACCTGGTTTGTCTCCCTCCCTCAGGATCAATATTGAGAAATTTTACAAACACATGGAAGGCCTGGGAACTAAAAACTACCAGTGACAACCACAAAAACTCTGATGAAGCCCAGGCGGCTCTGAGGCTGTTTGAGCTGATTATAGGGGCAGGTAGTAGCAGCAGCCTGGGACTAAAGCTTGAGGTAGCAGGGGGAGGGGGCTGTTTGGAGGGAAGGGTCTGAAGTTTGGTCCTTGCCTACTGTCTGCCTCTTTACAATAGAAATCCAGAGCAGCAGCCCAACCACCAATGCCCTTGTCTGCAGGTCACTATGAGGACAGATTTACCTACTTCGTAGGTCGGGTTGCCAGATTCAGCAAACAAAAATACAAGATATACAGTTCAATTTGAATTTCAGATAAATGATACATAATTTTTTGGTGTAAATATGTTCTGTGCAATATTTGCGACATACTGAATTTTTTATGTTGTTTACATGAAATTGAAATTTAACTGTATGTCCTCTGTTTTGGCTGGGTAGTCCAATTCATAGGTGACTGGGATAGTAATGCCTGCCCTGAGTATCAAACCTGCTGGTAAGCAGTTGGCCTCCATAGAACTTGGGGCTCATTTGGGCTTTACTCCAGGATGTGAGGGAGGCCTGTAGGGTAACCAGCTGTTATGGAGCTTCTCAAAGGGGGAAGGAGAACCAGAGTCTGAGCCTGGCTCATTGGGAAGTTTCCTTGTCAGCTTTTGGGATTTTGTTCAGCATGGCAGTTCCTAAGCTCCTCTACCACCAAACCCGTGGCCTCAAACTCTAGAGCTGCATAATAGAAGGGTAGGGAGGTCCCTAATATTCCAAAGTCTCCCTCAGCTCCAAAGCTTCTGCCTAGCAACCTAACCTGTTCAGTAGCAAGACCATTTCCTACCTGTAGGCAACCATGGAATAAGGCTAGACTGCAGCTTGCTTCATGACCAGGGGGTGGTGGGGGAGAAGGTCTTTTCTGTGGCTTCAAATTAGCAAAATATTATTATAACAGAATCAGTTGTTATTTTTCTTGTGAAAGTTTCTCTTCCATTTTATTCCTTTGCATACAGATAACTCGGTATGGAATGTCTGGTAGCCATATTCTAGAATAAACTTGTGTAAACATAGCCTAAAAGATAGGAAGCCCATTTCTCGGCAAAAGTCAAAATTATAACTCTGACACCAATATCTGGGAAGATTTGAATGAGCCTCCACTATCTGCCTTCACTTGCCAGAACTTGCATGAAGTTTACACTGAAAATGGCTTTTGGGTGTCCTATCACAAAAGCAGAGTGTTCCCCAGCCAGAACCGCCCCCGTGCTAATCTGAGAGCCATCTGTCAACATGGACCATCTTTCAGTCTCATCTTTTGCCAACAGCACTTCAAAACAAAGTCTCCAACCAACACTGCTTGGAGGTTTTATTAGCTCATTCTATTAATTTCTTGACAGCTTCACTTTGTTTCAAGGAAATCATGACCTAATTTAAAAAGAGTCAGATTCCCTGTGTTTAGGTGTGCAGTTCTATGGATTGTAACCAGCATGTGTCAAGTTCTTCAGTGTGACCCTAATGCCTTTGCGTGCAAAGGAGCCATTTTCAATTCATTTACTGCTCTGCTCCCAGGCTTTCAATGCTTCCACCGCACAGGGTTATTGGTTCAGCTGAAGCATCCGAGAAGTTACTTAAAAGCAGCAACTTTGCAGCAAATCTTTTTTATCACAGAGCCAAACCAAGCATTTTGCCTTCCTACCAATTGGCCTCTGTCCTGCTGGATCAGTGCAGTGTTTTCTTGGCGGTGGCTGGGGCTTGGGTGGAGGTGAGAGACCAGGCTGAGGACCAAGCTACGGAGTGACCCAGTTGGAAAAACAAAACCCCTCAGTTATCAGATTATGCTAATCTACTTTCCAGGATCCCAACTTCCCTTTCTCTCCTAAAGCTTTTTAGAAGATTCCATTTTGAGAAAGCCCTGAGTGGCAGAGGGCTGAATAGTTGCTGGGAGTCATACCGCCCACAGGATAACTAGTATCACATAATGTTGACTGACAGAGTTTGGTATGAAGCAGGATAAGTTGTCAGTGGAGCTGAGAGAAGGTTCCGCGAAGACGAGGATCAGATGGGGATGGGACAGTTTCAGAACCAATACATAATCAGCCACAAAATCTGATAGAATCGTTATTTGATGCTTTATTTAACACAATGAAAGAAAGCAGAAAGCAGAAAGCAAGCATTGCAGGTCTATGCAGGACTATAAATGTGTGCCTGAGAGGGTTGTGTCAATACTACTGAGGGGGGATAACAACTTGTCATATGGGGAACTCCTGAGTGTAGCTCCAACGGGCAGGACAATTAGGAATCAAAGGGAAGAATCCTTATTCTGTAGCACGATCCACACTGAGTTTCGGTTTTCAAGAGGGGCATAGGTCATTTTCACCCCAGAATCGTGGAAGACAGAAACAGCTGATCATAAGATGGGCACATCAAGTGGACAGGTGCTTGTCTGAGTGTCAGTGATTTTTAACCTTCTGATGGTGAATGATGGGAGCTCAGATACAGCTGGTGTAGACAGTGAAAATGAGAAGGAGGACACATCAGCTGTAACTCAGGGGCCGAGGGAAGTTGGAGGGAAGAGAGGAGAAGTGGCCTGAGAGAGGGCAAGGCAGCTGTACATAGGGACAACGTGGGACCAAGAGCCAACGGCAGGACTTAGTGCTTGTAGCTCTTCCTGCTGGAAGATGAGGTGGTGGTGTACTTGATGGTGAAACTGCTGCCTCCAGAGGAGCTGAAGCCACCCCCCATGCCTCTGCTACTGCTGGAACTGAAGCCAGCTCCAAGGCTGTGGCCGCTGCCATAGGAGTAGCCGCTGCCTCCGCCCAGGCCTGAGCCACCGCCCATACCGCTGGCACTGCCATAGCCACCAGCACTGCCATAGCGTGTCCGCCAGACACGGTGGACTGTACCACAGCTGTGAAGGAGAGAGGGACAAAGACACACAGGACACAGTGAGCTCATTCTGCCAGCTTCAGTCCAGTCAGAGGAGCATAAGGGCAAGGGAAGGAGGTGAGCAAAGGTACTTACAGATGTTGACTTGTCCAACGCCTTCGCCACTCAGCCTAGGAAGGGAGAAGACACGGGGGGGGGGGGGGCATGAGACCTCAGAGAGCTACCAAGGGACCAGAGTGGGAAGCCTCGATGTGAGGATAGCCCATGGGGAAGCTGCCTTGGAAGTGGTTCTCTGAGAGTAGCCGCTATGGCCGTAACTAGGGTGCCTTCAACTTGTGCTCATGGCCCAACATCCTAACCCTGGATCCAGGATGTTTGAGGGGCTTGTGTGATGAGTCACCCACCTGCACTCCTCGCCCTCCAGCAGCTTCCTGTAGGTGGCAATCTCCACATCCAGGGCCAGTTTAACATTCATCAGCTCCTGGTACTCCTTCAGCAACCTGGCCATGTCCTGCTTGGCCTTCTGCAGGGCATCCTCCAGATCAGCCAGCTTGTTCTTGGCATCTTTGAGGGCCATCTCCCCCCGCTGCTCAGCATCAGCGATGGCGGACTGCAGGTTGGCGCACTAGAGGAGGAACACAGGCAGGATGAACTTGAGATTCAGTCCTCTAGAGGAGACTAACCACACTTCTTTCTAGTGAGGAAGAATTCTGGAGTGTAGAATTGGTAGAGAGGGAACCCTGCATCTTCCTGTCTAGCTCTTTGACTATCTGCTAACCTTTTCACATCTCTGAGCTTGTTATTAATGCCCTATGCCTTTTGTATTAACCACCTGTATGAGGACATGGATGGTGACTGATTGAACCTACAGTCTACACATTAGAAGAACTGGACAACTGGATTTTTTTGAGTGTTGTCTCCAAAGCCAAATCTGGACCACAGACACAAATGTGTCTGGCATGTCCACAACTAAATTTGCACATTAAAAATATGGTTCCTTGAGGAGGTGAATTTTCCATAAGACTATTGAAACTCTGCTCTCATCCCAGCTCAGAGTCACATGTTTGGAAAACCCTGCTCTCCACGTTTACTCTTGCCTCTTTTTTTGAATCATGAGCAGATTTGCAACATCTTTTCTCAACTTGTACAGCCTACCTTTCCTCCCAATTTGTTCCTTTGCAGCTCCCAGTACAATCATTCCTCTAAGATCAATCCTGTTGCTATGCTTCTAGCCCATAGTCTACTCCTGTGACCAGGAGAGACGTTTCTATGTGTTTGTATCATGCTCTTGGGATTGGGCCCAATTTTCCCGAGAGACCCAGTGGCACTTACTAAGGACAGGATGGTCTTTCCTCCCTTGTAGGTTCTAGTGCCCAGAATATGTCCAAATGATGGTTGATTACTGGCTGATGGTCTAGCAAAGAGATAGTACTTTTCTTCCTTTCCCCACTCCCACTCTCTGCTCCATCCTACCTGCTTTTGGATGTCATCAAGGTCAGATATCTGTCTCAGGATCATTTGGTTGAGCTCAGTAGTTTCCTTCTTGGTACTTTGTAACAAGGTGGTCTGTTCACCTTGACCTGCAGGAGTTCAGAAGGAAAGAAAGGAAAGTATGGGCTTTCACATATGAACAATGGCTTTCAATTCCCAATCATTTAATAAGTTTGTACCAAATAATATTACATCTCTAAGAAAAGTAGATGGCACAAGATTATCTGCTGTTTCACAAATGAATAGTTCTGGGGGATCATTGAGCATCTAATGTTGCAAAAAATAGTGATGTTCTTCATATCTATGGTGTTCACAGTCAGGGAGAGGTTAAAGGCAAAGCTCAGGAGTACAATGTCATTAAAATATTTCTTTTCTTCTATTTTTGGCTCTTGCTTTTTACTCTTCCAGCCTTCAACAAAGGGATTAAGACACCTAATCTTGATAAACTCACCATCTTTGGGTGAATTCATTTTGTGCTGCTTCATGCTTATTGATTTATCCTTTGTATCTAAAAAGAGGAAGAGGAAAGATACTTGAGCCAATAAGTAAAGAATTTTTAAAGAGCCTGTCTTGACCCAACCTTTCACACTAAATGGATGGTTCTTGAACTATGGTTCAAGAACTATGGGTTCTTGAACTCCATCAGTTCATGGAGCCTAGAAAGTGACTACTCTCTCATTTTCTCCCTTATTGTGTACTTGGTGATGAAACCCACTATTTGTTTTGTTTATTCTGATTTTTCTTAGGCAATAATTTACCATTTTTATTTCAAATGGATATTTTTTCCTAAGCAATCATGCCCACAACTAAACCTGGCCACTCATAGACTTGAAATATGGGCTTCAGAAATAAGCTCCTATCTCTGAAGTTCTCCACCAGGACTGCATGTGTCTGAACCTCAGGTAAAACAGGCAATCATTAAAGGAGGGAAGACATTGCAGTTGCCTCCTGAAGTTGTTGAGGTACTGCTCGCACATAGGCTTCAGGTTTGGCCTTAAGATTCTGAAGGTGGGTTCACTTGGTGTCTAGTAACTTGTTCTACTGCTCCAGGAACAACACCCAGAAGAAGACAGGATGGTCATTTCCCAGACATAGAAAGAAAATAAGATGTTTGTACTGTTAGATTTCTAAATAGGTCAGGGTGGTCTCCATGGTGCTGGGCTACTAAACAATGTAGAGAGGTTCAGTTTGGGATGCATGTTCCCCAAATCTTTTTCCTTCTCAACCCACAGATCTCCTCAATGAAATTCCCCCAAAAGACCTTTGGGACGATCCTTCCCTATAAGTTATTGTGGCCATCAATGATTTTTCATCACTCCCTCTCCTTCTCTTGACAAGCAGAATCACAAATGTAATTTAAAATAGTTTTTACCAGATAACGTTGTGCAAAGATTTTATTTTCCAGAGGATGTCAGTAAAAGGGATGTTGAATGTTATCTAATGATTCAATTCTAATCTAAACTTCCATTTAGTGTAAGTATCTCTCTGAAAACATTCTTGATAGATGGTCATGTTCTGTTTCTAGAATAAATTCACTTTTAACGGAATATACATACTTGTTTATCTCAAATATTTCTTTTTCTCATATGGACTGAAAATAATATTATCTTTCTTTTCTTCTTTTTGTTTTTGATTTTTTTTCTTCCTACCCAGAGCCTCAGAGCAGGTTATGACTGACCTTTTCTTTGTATCTCATCATAGACTCTTCAGTGATAAGTGTTAACCCATTCCATTCTCTCACTGCCTTCTTTTGCTCCATGCTTATCAAAAGTAGAGTATTCTTCCCTGGGAATGATGATGGACACTTAAGAGACCCCGTGGTTTTAAATGATTTCCATCACCTTTTGCCTATTGTGAACATGGAGCCCAACTGGCATCTCAGGGGAGAGCGAGTCCAAGTCCCCTTCTCCCTCCCTTCCTCCTGAGTCTCCCTCTGGTAGGACATTGGTTACTTGTCTAGTTTGGGAACTCTGGAATCCCAGTGGAGACAGGTCCTCCTGATTCACTTTGTTGATGAAGGAGACAAACTTGTTGTTGAGGGTCTTGATCTGCTCCCGCTCCTCAGTCCTCACCCTCTAGATGGTGGGGTCTATTTGCAGGTTCAGAGGAGTGAGGAGATTCTGGTTGATGGTGACCTCTTGGATGTCTCCAGGAGGGCACACAGGGAAGCCAGAGCCCCCGTAACCACCAGCAAAGCCAGGTCCACCACCGAGCCCAAAGCCACCACCAGCTGCACCACCAAAACCAAATCCACATGTGGCTCCACCTCCATAGCCAAAGCTGCCTCCAACTCTGCCACCATATCCACCACTGATGGCACAGCTGCCCCCTCCGATGGAGATCCTCTTGGAGCCACCAGACCATAGAGGCTCCTGCTGCCAAAGCCAGCTCCTCCACACATTCCACCAAGGCCACCACTACCCCTGGAGTGGGACACGGAGACACTGCTGAAGCCAGTGTGGCAGACCCCTGGGACTCTGGCTGAGCTGGCACTGAAGCCATGGTGGCTGATGTTTTGGCTCTTCATGGTGGATTTGCTAGACATGGTTCCTGAAGAGGAGAAGGCTGAAGAAAGCATGGAATGCTGGAGGGTAAAGCTGAAAGGAGGAGGAACATGAGATGCTTTCCAGAAGCCACTGTGCAGGGTGGACTGGACTGGGCTCATCCTGAAAGGTGACTTTGGGTAGGGCTGGCTATTAAAAACAGTGATTCTTCATCTTTGTTATTAGAATAGTTATGAAATATGAAGATTGCTTTTTTTGGCTTCTGTTAGCCAGGGAGATATTCTCCTATCTTTAATCTATGATTGATATCAACACAATAAGACTGTTCTGAATTCACTGAAGCCAGGAGTTAGACTTTGTCTCAAACAAAGGTTCAGAATGTTTTGCTTGTGTATCAGAGTGTCCTGAGCGCTATCCTCTCCAACCTGGTATTTTATGACAGCTGAGAACTAGAAATCTGAAAGTTATCTATTGCTTATGACCGAAAAAAATATTAATATTTTCCAATAATTGCAAATATGTGAAGTTTGACTTGCTTTTTTTCTGTTATGTAGAATGTTGGATAGGCAGAAAAGGATAAGAAGAACTTAATAAAGCCCTGGATGCCCATCACCCAGATTTTGTTATTGTATCTCAAGGTAAGCCTTATTTCATTCATAACTTCCCCCTCTTTCTTCATCCACCTTAAATTTATTTGAAAGGAAATTCCAGAAGACCACATGATTCATCAGTAAATAATTCAGTTTTTATCTCTAAATGGCACACTGTTTTAAAAAATGACCAAAATACTATTTTTATATCTTAAAGTTTAACAGTGATTCTTTAACATCATGAAGTGTCTAACATCTAAAAGCCTTGTATTTCATTGATTTTTTTATAATTTGTTCAATTCAGGATCCAAAGAAGGTCCATACATATTTGTTTGAGTGATGTATCTTCCAAATAATATGTCTTTTTAAATAATTTAACCCTACATATTTTTTCTTGCAATTTATTTATTAAATAGACTATGTTAATTGTTCCATAGAATTTTTTTATTCTTTGTCTTTGCATCCACTGGTGTCATTAAATATGTTACTCTCTCCTCTGTGTTCCTGTCAATGGGAACTTAAATCTAGAAGGGTAACAAGTTATTTTATGTATTTAAACTTTTTTAGAAGTAGGTGTAGTTGAAAGTGTATAAAAATGAATATTATAACTGAGGTGGCTGTGTGGTTGAGTTGGTTAAGTGATTGACTCTTAATTTTGACTTGGGTCATGATCTCAAGGTCATTAGATTGAGCCTGACATCAGTCTCCCTGCTCAGCACAAAGTCTGCTTCAGATTCTCTACATCTCCCTCTCCCCTTCCTCCCACTTGCACACACACCTACTCTTTCAATAAACAAACAAATAAAATCTTAATAAAAGAACAAATATTTTAAAAAATAATGAATGTTATATATATATATGCTTAATAAATATTTACATATTTAGAAATGACTAAATAATGTGTATTTGTCCATCAAAATAAATTCTCAAGGCAAGTCTCTAGCCATATGATTGAAGATGTTTCTGTTTTTTGAGGGGACTGTTTGCGTGTATACTTCCTTTAGGTGTTTCAATTATGCTTGTGTTGCACCTACTTTATCTTCTTTATCTGTATTTCCTTTTGACTCTTCTTTAACACACTTTGCCCCATCCTCCAGTTCATGAAATTCTCTTTTCTCAATATTGTCCTGTAAGTCCTTTATTGTGTCTTTAACATACCTATTGTCATTTGTATTGATATTAATTTGGCCTTCATTTGCACCGTGGCTTTATTTTTCTCTCTGCCTCATATCTGACTTCCCTAAGTAAAGTTTTAGCTATTATTGTCTCATTATATGGTTTTTATTCTCAAATTTAATAGAGGGTTTTTTCATTAATTTTGGTAATGTTTTATAGCAACTTTGTGCTGATGAGTGATCATTACCTGTCTTTCTTTTTTCATATTCATTTCATTTTCAAACATATGTTATCTTTTGTGGGTCCTAAAATGGTTCCTTTCTGACTACTCCTCATCCATGAGTGAGGTGAACTCCTTCTTGACCAGTCAGTCATTTGTAGAAAGTATTTTGGGGCATGGGCTGGGCCATACGCAGGCTAACATATTGGGTGAATAATTCTTACTCCTCAAAACACCCTACCCAACAACTGCAGAGTGGCTTACATTTCCCAGTCACTCTGATTTTTTCTTTCACTAACAAATGCTGCCAATAGGCCTTGTCTTTTATTAGTTTTTCAATTCTACCTCTGCATTTCTTGAAACTTCATGACCAATAGGGTCCTGCCTCAAGTCACACTCCTAGTTCTGACCATTGCAAATAAGGAGTTCTTGGATTTGCACATGATTACTTGTCCTTCACATTGACATACTTGGGCTAAATGAGTCAACAGTGCCTGGCATATAATAAAACTTCAACATCAGGCTGCTTCTTTAGCTTGTGTTCAGTGATTATTTTGATAGATAATTTCTTGTGTTCCATGAGCTGAAACAACAACAACAAAAACAAAATAAGAAAACTGAGGAAACCTCATCTCTCAATGTTTGCATATTATCCCTGTGATGGGACTCTCCTTCACCACTTAGCTAGGCTTACTCTGAACCTACAGATCAGTACAAGGTGAATACATAAAATTTTCTCAAAACTTTTCTGAGCATGTGTCTTCCTGGATATATGCATGACTTCCTAAATTCTCTCATACACAGACCAACTTTTAAATGTGCTAATTTCCCAAAGAGTCTCTAGATCTTAGAGGGCAGGTGGTCTATTGTTTGTTTCTTCCTATAATCTCTTGCCCCTGGCCTCTGTGGGTTTGTAGACTTCCTGGCAGTTCTTCCTTGCTGTTTTTTCTTTTCTTTATCTACATTTTCTCTTTTTTCTTATCTTTTCTCTTTTCTCTTATCTCTTAACTACATCTCTTATCTACATTTGGATTTATGTGAAATGAAGTTAAGAACATTGCCTTAGTTCTTAGGAACTCCTGTAGACATGTTTGAAGAGACTATACTGTTATTTGCAAATAGGGTCGACAATTGATTTCTGTAGTTCAAGGTAATTGTGCCAGGGGGGATCAGAGGCAGAGGGTAGGGGGAGGGGAGAGGGTTGAAGGGAAAGAAGGAGGTTGGGGAAGAGTTTAGGAACAGGCTGTTGCCCTCTCAAGACCAAACATGCAACAGGTAGAGGGTAGAGCAAGGGTTAAGAAAAATGTTAAAAAACAAAACAAAAAACCTTTGCTATAATTTAGAAATTGCATGTTCTTTATTGGGCATATGTTTGGCTATTATAAACTTTTGACTGTTTTCCAGAGCTCCTACAAGAATTTACTAAGTTTCTGGTTATTTTTTGATGTTTCTGGTGGCAGAATGAGAGTTTGGGGGTTTCTAGTCCGCCAATTTGCTATGATTAATTGCATCATAAGATTTTAATTAAATAAATCCATGTATACATACTGTTTTTGTAACTTATTTTTCTGTTAGATGCTATATCTTATATAATTTTCTAGGTTAGTTGTTTTCTTTCCATTATTCCTCATGAGTGTATAATAATATGAACGTTAAATGGGCTTAGATTTTGGAACCCAGTCATTACTTTATTTGTTGTTGGGAAGTTCTGACAGAGAATGAGGACGTGCCAATGTGAGAGGTTACCCATGTTCCTGGAGGAACATTTAGAGGTGAATACAGGAGAATACTGATACAACAGATCCAGAAACACCCCCTATATGTATCGAACTGAAGAAATTTTCTCTTGTGATGTGAAAGCCTGAGGACTAGGAAGATAATGATCACTCCTGAAGCAATAGGAACTGATGTGGACAATGGCAGGATGAGTGAAAGATGAGCCTTGCACCATGCTCTGAATTTTCATTTCTCATTCATAGAAATCAAACCTAGCCATGCCACACCAGAGGGGAGATGTGGAAGCATTTCTTCCGAGGACCGAAGACTCAACTTTATCTATTTCCAAGAGAGTCTTAGGGTGTGACAAGGTGGGAATTTCCATTCTTATTTTGCCATCACACCAAGAAATCAGCATATGAGTTTTGTGCCTGAGTCTTTGGATTCTTAATTTGAGAACCTCTAGTATTTTCAATTTTTCATTGTTGTGAAGACTGTTTGGATTCACATCCAGGTACATACACATTTCCACATTTGTGCTGTTTCTTCAGTATACATTTCTAGAAAGATAATTGCAGTTCAGAATTATGTACACTTTAACTTCTCTTGATACACCTTGTCAGGCAAATTTCGTGGTCATGGAGCTAATTCCAAGTAAAAATCAAATATCTTATCCCTTATTAAATGTTCTTTTGATCTGATAGGTCAAAAATACACTTCCCCAACTGACAGTATAGGGTTCATCCCTGTGGGATGTAATGAAATTACATCTTAATGTAAGTAATTATATTACTTAGAGACCAAGCCATTTCAAACAGATACAGGCAGTAAAAATCAGAGTATAAAATGGTGGTAGACCAGATTCTTCCAATTCCATTTGACAAATATTTAAATTAAATCTTATCTAGGAAAAAAATCTGAGTGTTAGGATGCTAAACTGTAGGCTTTTGTGCCTCTCTCAAGGAAAAGAGTGAAGTAAGTGGGGAGTGGGAGTATCTTTAATAAATAAACAGGTATTTGTCCATTGAAAAGCTCAAGCTAACAAATCAAGGTCATAAAACAATGCATTATGTAATAAATCTGCTTTATTTAGCAATTAGAAGAAAGCGAAGAGTAGAAGGAATGTCACAGGGATAGAGATTCTATACATTGTAAAACTAGTCACTTTTTGCTTTCAAGACCATTGCAAGAGAGGAGGAACCTAACACTGGGAACTTGGGGAATTCCTGGGTACCTGGAAGCAAAGGGAAAATTGCTCTGTTCTGGACAAGGACCCAGGCAGTGTTTCTGTAATGAAAATGGGCAGAGATAATTTACTTCTGATTCTCAGCCTCATATACAAAGTAGTGGAGGCAAGAGAGTAATATTTTGGTAACAAACTGAGACCCAGTTGTGGTTATATTATGATGTAAATCAGAGGTTGACCTTCTATGGTAAGCAATGGATGATTAGGTGGGTCAGATATCAGCAGTGAGGTGACATGAAGGTGCTCAGCAACCTCAGCTCAAACTCAGAAAGTAAGAGAAATCAGAGACAAGAGAGGAGAAGTGGCCCAAGAGAGGGCAATGCAGCTGTAGATGGGGACAACGTGGGACCAAGAGCCGATGGCAGGGCTTAGTGCTTGTAGCTCTTCCTGCTGGAAGATGAGGTGGTGGTGTACTTGATGGTGGAACTGCTGCCTCCAGAGGAGCTGAAGCCACCCCCTATGCCTCTGCCACTGCTGGAACTGAAGCCAGCTCCAAGGCTGTGGCCGCTGCCGTAGGAGTAGCCGCTGCCTCCGCCCAGGCCTGAGCCACCACCCATACCGCTGGCACTGCCATAGCCACCAGCACTGCCATAGCCTCCAGACACGGTGGACTGCACCACAGCTGTGAAGGAGAGAGGGACAAAGACACACAGGACACAGTGAGCTCATTCTGCCAGCTTCAGTCCAGTCAGAGGAGCATAAGGGCAAGGGAAGGAGGTGAGCAAAGGTACTTACAGATGTTGACTTGTCCAACGCCTTCGCCACTCAGCCTAGGAAGGGAGAAGACACGGGGGGGGGGGCATGAGACCTCAGAGAGCTACCAAGGGACCAGAGTGGGAAGCCACGATGTGAGGATAGCCCATGGGGAAGCTGCCTTGGAAGTGGTTCTCTGAGAGTAGCCGCTATGGCCGTAACTAGGGTGCCTTCAACTTGTGCTCATGGCCCAACATCCTAACCCTGGATCCAGGATGTTTGAGGGGCTTGTGTGATGAGTCACCCACCTGCACTCCTCGCCCTCCAGCAGCTTCCTGTAGGTGGCAATCTCCACATCCAGGGCCAGTTTAACATTCATCAGCTCCTGGTACTCCTTCAGCAACCTGGCCATGTCCTGCTTGGCCTTCTGCAAGGCATCCTCCAGCCCAGCCAGCTTGTTCTTGGCATCTTTGAGGGCCATCTCCCCCCGCTGCTCAGCATCAGCGATGGCAGACTGCAGGTTGGCACACTAGAGGAGGAACACAGGCAGGATGAACTTGAGATTCAGTCCTCTAGAGGAGACTAACCACACTTCTTTCTAGTGAGGAAGAGTTCCAGAGTCCAATATCATAGAAAGGGCCTTCTTCCTCTTTTTGCCCAGTATTTCTCTGTTCTGCACAAATGAGCTAGTCTGGGAGTCACATGAGAAAACCTGTGCCCTCCCTGCAGTATACTGGACAAAATACCAGCAGATTTAGAAGAAATGTACCTACTCATTTCTTTTGAGTGCTGTCTTCAAAGCCAGACGGGAACCTCTTCTGTTGACCTCATGTGGATGCCACACTAACTAAGATATAAAACTACACTAATATATAAAATTAGGAGCATCCTCACTTAAGCAGATGAGTTTCACATCTAGCTGTGGAGATCTTGACTTCCTCACTCCTAACAGATTCTATCGCACTTGGGAAATACGGATCTTCACCTTTGGTCCTTGCTCAACTTTCTTTTTACATTGAATCTTGAGCAGATTTGAAGCAATCTTACCCCCCTTCTGGCCTCCTTTTTTCTTTCCTGACTTGTTTCTTATATTCCTAAAACAACCAGTCTCCTTAAGTAACCTCTTTAAAAGTCCTAAGACTATCTTTTCATGTCTGACTAACTGGGATTATTCTTGTGATGTGACTGTATCATTCTGTAGAGTTGGCATCCATGTGCCCGGATCTGTGGGAATTCTCAAGGGTGGGAGCTGTGTGTTCTCCCCTCTCTCTGCTGTTCCCTCAATTCCGAGCATTTCCCAAAGGTGGCTGACGACCACCTAGTGGTGTAGCAAGGAAAGGATGTTTTTCCTCTCCAGAGCCCCCCACCATACCTGCTTCTTGACATGGTCGATCTCGGATCTCAGCCTCTGGATCATGCGGTTGATCTCAGCAATCTCCTGCTTGGTATTGCGCAGGTCATCCCCGTGTCTGCCTGCTGTGAGCTGCAGCTCCTCATACTGAAATCCAGGGAGAGAGAAAGAGAGAGAAGATGGTGTATATGGGCTTTCACATCCCAACAGTGGCTTGCCTTCCAAACGAGGCATTTAACACATTTGGACCATGAAGCCAGTGGTTTCTCAACCAGGGTTTTTAGGGAAAGTTGACGTGGTCCATGGTCATTGGATACTGTACATTGATCACAGACCCTCTCTCTAATGGACCACTGTCTGCCTAGTTCATTTGTGGACCAACAATGTTCTGTATCCTGTTTCTGAGAGCCAGGATAAGGGAGAGGACAAAAGCAAAGAACACTAGGTCTTTATCTAGTGACTTGGGTTCTTGGATTATCAAATTTGGACATAAATTCTGTTAATGCGTGGTCTAAGAGGGCAGGGTACACATCTTATGAGAAAATATCAGCATCCTTATAGCAGATTGTCCAGCAAAGTCTGTAGCCTCGCTAGTGATCAGGTAGGGACATTCCTGGGCGGCTGTCAACTCAAGGCTCACCTTGCTCTGGTACCAGGACTCAGCCTCAGCCCGACTCCTCTGAGCGATCTCCTCATATTGGGCTTTGACTTCAGCGATGATGCTGTCCAGGTCCAGGTTACGGTTGTTGTCCATGGACAGGACCACGGAAGTGTCTGAGACATGGGTTTGCATCTGAGACAGTTCCTGCAGAGCAGAAGATGGTCAGATCATCTTTTCCTGTGGCACTGACTGATGTATCCAGTCCCAAGATCACCCACCCTTTGCAGAGTCCCATCACAACAAATAGAAGAGGAGTGGTGATGCTTACTGCGTCATACAGGGCTCTGGTGAAGTTGATCTCATCTGTGAGAGCATCTACCTTGGCTTGCAGTTCAACCTTATTCATGTAGGCAGCATCCACATCCTGGGGAATAAGCCAACAACTTGGAGTCAGCTGAGCCCTCCTTCCCAGTCTCCACACCTTTGAGTCTCCCCCTCTATTCCCCTCTTGGATGTGTGCAGAGACCCAGAGTCCTCCCCCTCTACAAAGGAGCATGAGCCCCTGATCTTTATCAGCTCACCTTCTTCAGAGTCACAAATTCATTCTCTGCTGCTGTGCGCTTATTGATTTCATCTTCATATCTAGAATTAGAAGAAGGTAAGACATAATTGAGCCAGAGCTGGAGAGCATACAGCAAGATCAGCCTGGGATCCCCACTTTCCACAAAACAGATAGGTCCAAATTGAGCTTTCCTGCCACTGACCCACACACACACCCCTTGTGTGTGTGTGTGTGTGTGTGTGTTCCCCCAATTCCTCATATCTTTTCTCTCCCACCCACTTATATGGCCCATTTGTTCTTTGGGCGTTGTTTTGGGACAATGATTGTGATTTTCATTTCCATGGACCTGTTTCCCTACGGAGCCATGCCCACATCTGGACCTGGTCACCTGGCAGTCTTCAAGCGTCTGCTTCAGGGAACGGAAGTCCCTTTTCTCCTTGAACTCACTTGTTCTTGAAGTCCTCCACTGTGTCCTGCATGTTCCTCAGCTCTGAGTCCAGGCGGCCCCTCTCCCCCAGGATGCTGTCCAGCTGTCTCCTGAGGTTGTTGATGTACTGTTCAAACAAGGGCTCCAGGTTCTGCCTCACAGTCTTGGTGCCCTGCTCCTGCAGCAGAGTCCACTTGGTGTCCAGGACCTTGTTCTGTTGCTCCAAGAACCGCACCTGGAGGAAGACAAGGTGATTATTTGCCGGAGAAAGCAAAGGAGAAAGAGGTAGGCATTGTCAGGTGCCCAGGCACACCTGGGGTGTCACCCAGCACCTGGGCTACTACACAGCATATACAGAGGCTCAGGCTGACAGTGTTGGACCCACAAACCTATTGCCTTCCCACTCCAGTGATGCTGTGTGAAATTCTTCCATGGACATATGAAGTCTTCTCACTAGGTAAGTTATGCTGCTTATCAATGATGTTTAACAGTTCTTTTCTTTTCATTGAAAAACACAATCATATATTTCCCCATTATGTTGCACAGTTTTAATCGTACTTTTTTTAAATCGTACTTCAGTTAAAAGCATATTAAATGTGCAGAATCTAACAATTAAATCCAATGTAGCTAATGATTGGATTCCAATGACTTCTGTTTTAGTACATGGTTGCCCTCTACAAGAAACACCTTAATGGTCATGCTCTGGTACACAATTAGTATTCCTATGGCTATATAAATGTTTCTAGGTCTTTTTCTTCTAAGCCAGGCAGAAGTCCTTTTCTTTTCTTTTTCTCACTCTTTCCTCATGCCCAGAGTCCTTGAGGAGATTTCTGCTGGCATTATTTTTTAATCTCTAGGAATCTCCAGAAGGGAAAGCTAACCATTCCACTCTCTCACTGGCTTCTTTTGCTTCATGCTTATCAAGAGTGTTCTTCCCTGGGAATGATGGACACTTAAGAGACCCAGTGGTTTTTAAATGATTTCCATCACCTTTTGCCTATTGTGAACATGGAGCCCAACTGGCATCTCAGGGGAGAGCAAGTCCCAGTCCCCTTCTCCCTCCCTTCCTCCTGAGTCTCCCCCCTGGTAGGACACTGGTTAGTTGTCTAGTTTGGGGACTCTGGAATCCCAGTGGAGGCAGGTGCTCGTGGCTCACCTTGTCAATGAAGGAGGCGAACTTGTTGTTGAGGGTCTTGATCTGCTCTCGCTCCTCAGTCCTCACTCTCTGGATGGTGGGGTCGATTTGCAGGTTCAGAGGAGTGAGGAGATTCTGGTTGACGGTGACCTCTTGGATGCCTCCAGGAGGGCACACAGGGAAGCCAGAGCCCCCATAGCCACCAGCAAAGCCAGGTCCACCACCGAGCCCAAAGCCACCACCAGCTGCACCACCAAAACCAAATCCACTTGAGGCTCCACCTCCATAGCCAAAGCCACCTCCAATTCTGCTGCCATATCCACCACTGATGGCACAGCTACCCCCTCCGATGGAGATCCTCTTGGAGCCACCCAGGCCATAGAGGCTCCTGCTGCCAAAGCCGGCTCCTCCACACGCTCCACCGAAGCCACCACTGCCCCTGGAGCGGGACACGGAGACACTGCTGAAGCCAGAGCGGCAGACCCCTGGCACTCTGGCTGAGCTGGCGCTGAAGCCACGGTGGCTGATGCTTTGGCTCCTCATGGTAGATTTGCTAGACATGGTTTCTGAAGAGGAGAAGGCTGAAGAAAGTGTGAGAGGCTGAAGGGTAGGGCTGAGAGGAGCAGATCTGTGAGATGAACCTCCCGGCAGCAGTTTATATATGGTGGAAATGGGTTGGGCTCCGTCCTGGAAGGTGAGCTTGCAGATTGGGAAGGGCTGGGCTTTACAAACAGTGATGTCACATCTGGATTATTAGAAAAGTTATGAAATATGAAGATTGCATTTTTGGCTTCCTTTAGTCAGGGAAAAATATCTCCTGTCTTCCAACTTTGACTTGATCTCAGTACAATGAGACCATTCTTAATTCACTGAGCTAGGAGTTAGTCACTGTCTCAGACAAAGGATCTGCATGTTATGCTTGTGCTTCAGAACATACTAAGTGCTCTCTGCTCCACCTGTGTTGTACCCAGCAGAGATAGGAGATAGAAATATTCTATTGCATATGCCATCATAAAAATATTCTTGTTCTTTTTCATAATTAGTAAAGTTAAATATGACTTTTTTCCTTTTATGTAAAATTTTACCCACATAGAGGAGTAAAATAGCAAGATATTCAGTTCCTATGTTCTTATCAGCTGGCTTTATAAAGCCATTATCTCATGTTCCATCTTACAGCTTCCATATTCCCACCCTATTCCTTAGCAACTGTAAATTATTTGAAAATGAATACCAGAGATCATATTGTCTCTTTGGTATATCACTTCATATTTATGACTAAATGAGAGACTCTTTAGAAAAATATAACCAAAATATCATTTTCATATCTCTAAAGTTCATATATTCATTAACATTACCAAGTATCTATTCAATTTTCAAATAGTCCTGTCAGGATTATTTATGTTTTATATTTTGGTTTTCCATACCAGGACCCAAATAAGCTCTATACATGTTGTACGTGGGTAATATGTATTTTAGATCATATATCTCAAATCTTTTTAGTCATTGGATCTCTTTCATAATTTTCTTACAGTTTATTTGTTAAAGAAACCAGGCTATTTGTCCCATGCTTTGTTTCATTCTTGAAGTTTTCTTACAGCATATACAGGATGTCTTACTTAACACCCTACTGTGTTCTTTTTATATCCCATAAAGTGATAGTTAAAACCAAAAACTTAATACGCTATATATTTAAACGTTCCAGAGGTAGATGTAGTACACTTCCTATTTATATTGAATATTACTACTTACACACTTATTTGTATATTCAAAAATTGAAGAAGTCATAGATGTTCAAGAAACAAATACATGCTCCAGGTTATTGTCCCACCAGCCAATATATGGATGCAAGCAGCATTCCCAATTTCTGTGTATCTTTGTAGTAACCTCATTTGGATATGTTTCTGTGTTTTTCCTAGCTTATGTGGTGTGTGTGTGTGTGTGTGTGTGTGTGTGTGTGTTTATGAGAGAGAGATGGAGAGAGATATTGGGCAGGAGTGTATATGTAGAGAGTGTGCCCCTATTGTTAAAAAAGTATATATTGTATGCATACTTATGTATATATAAAACCCACCCATATATTCTCTTTTCAGCTACACCTGTGTTGTATTTATTGGTGTTTTCTCTTCACTCTCCTTCAGTGCTCTAGGATGGCTGCTTCCTGCCTTCTTGCTCCCCTCCCCTCTCCCTGCCTCCCCTTCTACATCATTACTGTACATTCAGTAGCACCTTGGTCTCCTTGTCTGCTTCATTTCTATTAGGGCTGTCTTGTTTCTTTGCTCCTTTTCTGAGCTCTACAAGCTCACATTTTCTCCTGTATTATCCCATTCATTTGTTCCTTCATTCTTTTATTGTATCATGGTGTCTATTTCATTGAGATTTGGTTAATATTTTATTGGAACTTTTTTCTGTTGAGTGTTTTTCATGTGCCTCTTGTTTTTCCTGTTCCTCGTTTTTTTGTTTGTTTTGTTTTGTTTTTGTGTGTTTGCTTAAATATAAGATATCTATTAAGGTCCTAGAATGGTTCCTTCCTGACCAGTGCTCATCTTTGAAAGAAGTGAACCCCTTCTGGACCTGCCACTTATAGGAAGTCTTCTGGGATAGGGGCTAGAGCTATAGCCAGGCTAACAGGGATTCTCATTATAACACAGAGCTGTGGGAATAATTCCTTTATGCTTTAAATCAGACAAACCAACAAAGGGTACTGGAGAGTGGCTCACAATTCATTCTCAGCCTTCTTTTCTTCCCAATAAAATGCTGCCAATAGGCCTCGACTGATTCCTTATTCAGCTCTGCCTTCACAGTTTCTAGAACCTTCATGACAAATGGGGTCCTGCCTCCCGCCCACACACCCAGTTCTGACTGTTGCAGACAAGGGAATTGTGGATTTGCACTTGATGAAGTGTCCTTTATGGTGACTTGGCAGGAGCTCAGTGAGTCAGCAGTGGCTGGCATGTAGGGAAACCTGCATTAGCTTTGTTTGCTGTTCCTTTGTGGTTACCAGGCTCTTTGGTTTTGATTTGTCAATTGGTGGAGAATGTTCTTCACTGAGATCTGTGGCTGTGGCCATCTTCTCTCTGAGTTTTCTCAACAGCTGTGCTTGTGAGTCTCTATTTCTGAGAGAATATTGTTCTTTTTTTTTTTTTAATTTAGGGATTTTAAGATGTTTTCATTTTGATGGTTGAAGGTGGGGTTTACCTTTGTGTTTCTTGTTCTTGTTTTCAGGTAATTTCTGAGAAGCGGGAAATGCCTCCTTCTCTTCAGCTACATTCCATTCAGAAGTCTCCCGTTCACATATTTGTATTTAAAATATCATACTAACCAAAATATCAAGCTAATAACTTAAAGTAGAAATATTACTTTTTCTTCTCTCACACTGCATGGAAACAATTATATTCAGTGCAGACGTCTTTGTCCTCAGGGCCTCTCTTCCCCAGAGCCAGATTGGGAGTCACCCGACAGTTTTCTATAGGACATCATATTTCCTGTCAGTAGGAATTAAACCCTAAATTAAATGCTTTCCTCAGTGTGACAACTCGCTTAATTGCTTAACTGAAATTTTTATCAGTGAACATTTTGAGTACATACAATCACAGAGAATAGCATAGAAACTACTAGGTACCAATCACCCAGGTTAAAAAATTATCAATGTTTTCTCATTATTGTTTCCTCAATCCCCCTTCTTTTTATATCTATATCCTCTACTACTTTTTTTGAAGTAACTTAAAGGAAATCCAGACATAAAAGCAGTTCACTTGTAAACAGTTGCAGGCAGGTCTAAGGAATAAGAGCTTTTTTAATTTAACTGCATAAAAGTCCTATAGCTCTCTTCAGCAACAGTCCGTTGTGAATAGGCCTTTGTAAATGATATCTAATAGCCACCTCCATTTGAATTTCTCTGATTATCTCAAGGATGTCATTTGGGTAAAGGACCTGTATTCGAGGAACAGTCATGAAAGAAATTGAAGAAGACACAAAAAGATGGAAGACCATTCCATGCTCTTGGATCAGAAGAATAAACATTGTTAAAATGTCTATACTGCCTAGAGCAATCTATACTTTTAATGCCATTCCGGTCAAAATTCCACCGGTAATCTTCAAAGAGCTGGAGCAAATAATCCAAAAATTTGTATGGAATCAGAAGAGACCCTGAATCGCTAAGGAAATGTTGAAAAACAAAAATAAAACTGGGGGCATCACATTACCTGATTTCAAGCTTTACTACAAAGCTGTGATCACCAAGACAGCATGGTACTGGCATAAAAACAGACACATAGACCAGTGGAACAGAGTAGAGAACCCAGATATGGACCCTCAACTCTATGGGCAAATAATCTTCAACAAATCAGGAAAAAATATACAGTGGAAAAAAGACAGTCTCTTCAATAAATGGTGCTGGGAATACTGGGAAGCTATATGTAGAAGAATGAAACTTGACCATTCTCTTACTACGTACACAAAGATAAACTCAAAATGGATAAAAGACCTCAATGTGAGACAGGAATCCATCAGAATCCTAGAGGAGAACATAGGCAGTAATCTCTTCGATATCAGCCACAGCAACTTCTTTCAAGATATGTCTCCAAAGGCAAAGGAAACAAAAGTGAAAATAAACTTTTGGGACTTCATCAAAATCAAAAGCTTCTGCACAGCAAAGGAAACAGTCAAAAAAACAAAGAGGCAACCCATGGAATGGGAGAAGATATTTGCAAATGACAGTACAGACAAAAGGTTGATATCCAGGATCTATAATGAACTCCTCAAACTCAACACACACAAAACAGATAATCAGATCAAAAAATGGGCAGAAGATATGAACAGAGACTTCTCCAATGAAGACATACAAATGGCTATCAGACACATGAAAAAATGTTCATCATCACTAGCCATCAGGGAGATTCAAATTAAAACCACATTGAGATATCACCTTACACCAGTTAGAATGGCCAAAATTAGCAAGACAGGAAACAACATGTGTTGGAGGGGATGTGGAGAAAGGGGAACGCTCTTCCACTGTTGGTGGGAATGCAAGTTGGTGCAGCCTCTTTGGAGAGCAGTGTGGAGATTCCTCAAGAAATTAAAAATAGAACTTCCCTATGACCCTGCAATTGCACTCCTGGGTATTTACCCCAAAGATACAGATGTCGTGAAAAGAAGGGCCATCTGTACCCCAATGTTTATAGCAGCAATGGGCACGGTCACCAAACTATGGAAAGAACCAAGATGCCCTTCAACGGACGAATGGATAAGGAAGATGTGGTCCATATACACTATGGAGTATTATGCCTCCATCAGAAAGGACGAATACCCAACTTTTGTAGCAACATGGACGGGACTGGAAGAGATTATGCTGAGTGAAATAAGTCAAGCAGAGAGAGTCAAGTATCATATGGTTTCACTTATTTGTGGAGCATAACAAATAGCATGGAGGACATGGGGAGTTAGAGAGGAGAAGGGAGTTGGGGGAAATTGGAAGGGGAGGTGAACCATGAGAGACTACGGACTCTAAAAAACAATCTGAGGGGTTTGAATTGGCGGGTGGGTGGGAGGTTGAGGTACCAGGTGGTGGGTATTATAGAGGGCACGGATTGCATGGAGCACTGGGTGTGGTGAAAAAATAATGAATACTGTTATGCCAAAAATTAATAAAAAATAAATTAAAAATAAGATCAAAAGCTTCTGCACAGCAAAGAAACAGTCATTTGATCCTGTTTTGCTGGAAGCAACAGGCTAACTTGGTTCACATATTGCACTTGACCGCCATGTCTCTTAGGTTTCTTTGGTTTGATAACAAACTCTTTCTTTTTCTTTCCTAGACCATTGATTTGTAGAGAAATTATTTTTTTCTATAGAATGTCTACATGCTGGATTTGATTCGTTGTCTCCTGTTGGTGTCACGTAAATTCTAGCCCCAGTGTTCCTGTGTAACAGTATCTGTGCTACAGTCAATTAGATTTATCTCCATTGTTTCAGGCAAGATTAGCACTAGTTGTGTTCTGTATTCCTGTCACATAGACCATGGGGTACACAGTACTAGTTGTCCAATTTTTAGCAACATAAAGACTGATCAGGGGACTTCTGTGGTTTGGCTCCCTCCCTCCACTGAAAGGCACACAATAAAGTTCATCTAAGATTGTAGTATTCATTGATATCTCCCTAGACTCACTATTTCATTAGGGGCTGCACAAAGGCAACTTTCTGATTTTATCATCCTGCCTCTGTATTTATTAGCCAGGGATCATCCTTGAAGAAGGACTCTTCAGGTTTACTATTTAGGTAAATTAATAGTTAATTCATCCAGGAGAGTCAAAAGAAGTACTTGATTCTTTCCCTTTTAAAAATCACTTTTTAGACTAACGGATTAAGAGTCCAGCAATTTCCAAAGGTAATCAAGGAAGACTTTAGTTTGGTAATTTGTTTTATTTTTTTGGTATAATTATAAATTCATAGTCTAAAAAAATATATATATATATATATATATTTGATATGTTTTAGTCCATTGCAGCCATTAGTCCTTCAGGTGCTTAATGTGTCCCATTTTAGGCCAATGGAAGTTTTTCAGATTGGCTTCAGTGTCCTTTTGACAAGACCCATTCAGCTTTAATAACTTCCTTGTTTTCTGTGATGAGATGTCTCCTGCTTACCTTGTACTTACCTTGCAACAGACATGGAATCAGTCATTTTGCCAAATAACTGTGGTTCCTTTATTGGGAAATAATATTCATAAACTAGAATTTGGATGATAGGAGCACTCATTGTTACTGGGTTGTCTTTGTTTTGAAATATTTCCTATTTATGTATTTATTGAAGATTTCATTTATTTATTTGATAGACAGAGATCACAAGTAGGCAGAGAGGCAGGCAGAAAGAGAGATGGGGAAGCAGGCTCCCCACCAAGCAGAGAGCCTGTTATGGGGCTCAATCCCAGGACCCTGGGATCATGGCCTGAGTTGAAGGCTGAGGCTTTAATCCACTGAGCTACCCAGGTGCCCCTTGAAATATTTTCAATGGACAGAACTGGGAAAGATGTAAGAATATATTTAAGATGTAAGAATATATTTAAAAACAAATCAAAAGTTTGTAGTAATATTTTCAATTCAAACAGAAAATTACAGGATGATTCTACACCTGTATTTATTGTTTCTCACCCTAAAATCTTTGTCCTGAATGACATAAACATATTATTTATTTGCTTTGTTCTGCATCATACTTAGGATAGTATAAAAGTAACAAAATAAAAAGTATCAAAATATTTTCAATATTATGATTAAAAATAAATCTACTGAATGCAGTTTGTGATTTCTCTAGGCCTACTTTCTCCAAGTACTACAAAGAAAAACAAATTAGGTAAAGGGAATGGAGAGAGAGAAAGAGGTGAAAGAAAACTTTCTTGAGCATCCAAATTCTAGGCTGGTGGTTTCAGAAAGAAGCAGGAATGTAAGGTCTTTCATTACCACAACTGATGGAACAGAGTTTCTTCAATGAGGAGTACAGACACAGATGACAGTAGCCTTAAAGAAGTGGCCTGCTAAAGGAGCATGAAGAGGTTGGGGACTGTAAAATGATTAAGAGAAATGGAGCCTTTGAGTGGGCATGCCTCCAAGACCTAAAGAGGATGCTTTTCCTGCCCCATTCCTACTCTAGTAAGTGAAAACGTTGAGAAGGGACTGCCCGACAGGAGTCATGGTCAAAAGGGTACAGCTACTTCCAGAGATACTTCAACCCTTTGTCATCCCATCCTTGGATCAACTGCCAGCTTTTCATAAAGTCAAATACGATGAATAGGTAGTTAGCAAGGAAGTCTGTAGGGATTGCCTCCTGGAGCGTGGAGTAGGGCAGAGAAGAGCAGCCTGCTCTTAAACCCTTTCTGAAGGGTTCCCTCCCCTGATTATGCTGCAGCCTTCCCTGCTATGAGATGTGATTCCACGCATAGGGATGTGCTCAGGATTCTACCTAAATGCAGCTGGAATCTACATTGGACTGCCCACTATCAATCATGCTGAATCACAGAGGATGCAGGTATGGTAGACTTTGGGTATGCTGTCTCACTAGCTAAAAGTTCTTCTACTTGAGAATGTTATTAAAAAGATGTGTTTTCTATCTTTTCCAGATAATTGGACTCTGTACTGAAGAAGGCAATTGGTTAGGCTTCTTAGGAACCAAATCTAGTATCTAACCACCATTGGTTCTGAGGGCTCAATCCTTGCCTCAAGAACAAGTCTTTGTTGTTGCAAAAGAAATCCATTCCCTCTTATTCAGTTCTCAGTGGGGGAAAGGAATAAAATCCAATATTTTCTTCACAAGGGCTTTAAATCAAGATTTAAATAAATCTTTTCTCCCTTTGTACCAAAAAGCATAACCACATTTAATCTCAGATCTCCTATAATTAGGACATCATTGGCAGACACTTTCTTTTTCCTTTTTTGAAATATGTTTCATGATGAAAAGGATATATGTTCAACATTTAAATATTCAGAAAGTACACAACTTAAAATTAATACAGGTTATTTAGGTTTATACCAACTTGAGATAATCGGTATTATTGTTTTAGCATATGTCCTTCAATTATTTCTCTGCTTCTGTCTCTCTCTCTCTCTACCTTATTTGTATTGTAATTTTGCTTACAAATTTGGCATTAGTTAAAAATACTTTGAGGGCGCCTGGGTGGCTCAGTGGGTTAAGCCGCTGCCTTCGGCTCAGGTCATGATCTCAGGGTCCTGGGATCGAGTCCCGCATCGGGCTCTCTGCTCCGCAGGGAGCCTGCTTCCTCCTCTCTCTCTCTTTGCCTGCTTGTGATCTCTCTCTGTCAAATAAATAAAATAAAATCTTTAAAAAAATACTTTGAGCCCCACACCTTAAGGACATTTGTAATAAACTTTTTACTTTAAAACAATTTTAGATTTATTAAAAAATTGTGAAGATAATACAGAGAGGTCCTGTAGACCCCACACACCCAATTTCCCAATTATTAATATCTCACATTAGTGGCAACAGCGGCGGAAGAAGGGGAGACAAAACCGGTGGTAGCGGTGGCAACTGCCCCAGCTGGAGAGGGGACATCTGTTGCTCCAGTAACGGAACCCGGTTCTGGAGAGGCAGAAAGCGGGGATGCAAATTCAGTCGATGTAGGTGGTGGTTTGGAGACAGAATCCTCTAATGGAAAAGATACACTAGAAGGTGCTGGGGATACTTCAGAGGTGATGGATACCCAGGCGGGCTCGGTGGATGAAGAGAATGGCCGACAGCTGGGGGAGGTAGAGCTGCAGTGTGGGATATGTACAAAATGGTTCACAGCGGACACCTTTGGCATAGATACTTCATCCTGTCTACCTTTCATGACCAACTATAGTTTTCACTGCAATGTGTGCCATCATAGTGGGAATACCTATTTCCTCCGGAAACAAGCAAACTTGAAGGAAATGTGCCTTAGTGCTTTGGCCAACCTAACATGGCAGTCCCGAACACAGGATGAGCATCCGAAAACCATGTTCTCCAAAGATAAGGATATCATTCCATTTATTGATAAATACTGGGAGTGCATGACGACCAGACAGAGACCTGGGAAAATGACTTGGCCGAATAACATTGTTAAGACAATGAGTAAAGAAAGAGATGTATTCTTAGTAAAGGAACATCCTGATCCTGGGAGTAAGGACCCAGAAGAAGATTACCCCAAATTTGGACTTTTGGATCAGGATCTTAGTAACATTGTTCCTGCTTACGACAACCAAAAACAAAGCAGTGCTGTGTCTACAAGTGGGAATCTAAATGGGGGAATTGCAGCAGGAAGCAGTGGTAAAGGAAGAGGAGCCAAGCGCAAGCAGCAGGACGGCGGGACCACAGGGACCACCAAGAAGGCCCGGAGTGACCCTTTGTTTTCTGCTCAGCGCCTTCCCCCTCATGGCTACCCCTTGGAACACCCGTTTAACAAAGATGGCTATCGGTATATTCTAGCTGAGCCCGATCCCCATGCTCCTGACCCTGAGAAGCTTGAACTTGACTGCTGGGCAGGAAAGCCTATTCCTGGAGACCTCTACAGAGCCTGCTTGTATGAACGAGTTTTGTTAGCCCTACATGATCGAGCTCCCCAGCTGAAGATCTCTGATGACCGACTCACTGTGATTGGAGAGAAGGGTTACTCCATGGTCCGGGCTTCTCACGGGGTTCGGAAAGGTGCCTGGTACTTTGAAATCACAGTGGATGAGATGCCTCCAGACACTGCTGCCAGACTGGGCTGGTCCCAGCCCTTAGGTAACCTTCAAGCTCCCTTAGGTTATGATAAATTTAGCTATTCATGGCGGAGCAAAAAAGGAACCAAGTTCCACCAGTCAATTGGCAAACACTACTCTTCTGGCTATGGACAGGGAGACGTCCTAGGATTCTATATCAATCTTCCGGAAGACACAGAAACAGCCAAGTCACTTCCTGATACTTATAAAGATAAGGCTTTGATAAAGTTCAAGAGTTATTTGTATTTTGAGGAAAAAGACTTTGTGGATAAAGCAGAGAAGAGCTTAAAGCAGACTCCCCATAGTGAGATAATATTTTATAAAAACGGTGTCAATCAAGGTGTAGCCTACAAAGATATTTTTGAGGGGGTTTATTTTCCAGCCATCTCACTGTATAAGAGTTGCACGGTTTCCATTAACTTTGGACCATGCTTCAAGTATCCTCCAAAGGATCTCACTTACCGCCCTATGAGTGACATGGGCTGGGGCGCTGTGGTAGAGCATACTCTGGCTGATGTCTTATATCATGTGGAAACAGAGGTGGATGGGAGGCACAGTCCGCCATGGGAACCCTGACCAGGTCCCTCTTTCTTTGCAGCTGTGGACTTTCTGGGGAATAAATTGGGGAGGGGGGATCTGTTTTTTTTTTTTTTTAACTATTGCAAACATTCTCCCAAAGATACCGTAGCACAGAGCCTCTCCTGTTAGCAAGTGAAAAGTGGGGGTGAGACTGGCAGAGACTGCCTGCCCTGCAGGGCATTGCCCACTTCTGGTGACTGCTTCTGTTTTGTGTGCCATATGCCAGCAGCTGCTGACCCTCGGATCCCATGCGCTCCCTGTGAAACTGGTGCTGTCCAATGTATCCCACCAACTGGGACTCGATACCTTGCTGTATTTTCTACCGAATGAATAATCTTGTCCAAGTAGCTAACTTATTTAAAGACATTTCTTTTTGTGATGTGGAGTTCATCCTATCTGATTTCCAAGGAAGTAATTGGCTTGAATCTGAGAACACCTGAAATCTGTGGCTGTACATTCCAGATCTAAAAGGTCTTTCCTTTTGATGTGGGTTTTTATTCATTTTGAAATATTTTTGAACACTGGGGTCTCTGGAACTACTAGGTCTGTAGAACTGTAATTGTGGGGAAAAAAAAAAACTTGCTTGCAGCTTTTTAGAAATTCTTCCCAAATAAAACTGGTCTTCAAGTGTGAAAAAAAAAAATCTCACATTAGTATGGTGCATTTGTCACATTGAAGGAATGTATATTTTATTATTATTATTAACTAGTCCATACTTTATCTGGATTTCTTTAGCTTTTACCTGATGTTCTTTTTTCTATTCTAGGATCTCATCCAGGATACTACATTACATTTAGTCATTATGTCTCCTTAACTCTTGTCTGAGACTGTTTGTCAGGCTTTCCTTGTTTTGATGACCTTGAAAGTTTTGAGGAGCAGTGGCCAGATATTTTGTAGATTTCCACATTTGGACATTGGGCTTTGTCTCCTATTTTTTCATGATGACCCTGATGTTATGGTATTTTGAGAGGAAGACGTTTTTGGCAATGAGAATTGCCATTCTCATCACATATTATCAAGGGTACATGCTATTGACATGATTTATCACTATTGATGTTAACCTTGATCATCTGGCTGAAGAAGTGTTTCTCAGATTTTTGTAAAGTCATTATGAAGTCATTCTTTCACCCCTTTCCTTCATTCTCTTTGGAACAAAAGCATGCATAGCTCACACTCGGGAGGGGAGGAGTTACTCACTATCTGCAGGAAGGGAGGCACCAATGTAAATAACTGGGGATTCTGCACCAGAGTAGTCTATCTTCCCTCATTAATTAATTAATTAAATCATTTATTTGTATCAGTATGGGCTCATGATTATTTATTTTATATTTTTATTACAATCAGATATTTCTTCCTCCCTCTCTTCCTTCCTTCCCTCCTACCTTCCTTTCTGGTAAAAAACTGTTCCAGTTTGACCATTAGGAGCTCTTTCAGTGGGCTTTTTGATTATTTCCTAAATTTTTGGCACTGAAAGATGCTTTAGAGTTATTTTGTGTATTTCTTATCCCAGTCCTAGAATCAGTCATTTCTCCAGGGAGCCTTCTTTATTCTTTTTTTTTTTTAAAGATTTTATTTATTTATTTGCCAGAGAGAGATTACAAGTAGGCAGAGAGGCAGGCAGAGAGAGAGAGGAGGAAGCAGGCTCCCTGCTGAGCAGAGAGCCCGATGCGGGACTCGATCCCAGGACCCTGAGATCATGACCTGAGCCGAAGGCAGCGGCTTAACCCACTGAGCCACCCAGGTGCCCCGCCTTCTTTATTCTTAATGGTGTTAGTCAGGGTTTTCCAAAGAAACAGAGCCAAGCAGATACACACGCGCATGCACGCGCACACACACGCACACACACACACACACATATACCACATATATATGTACAAAAACACATTATAGATTTATGACATATACAATACAGATAATTATATATAAATACATATAGTTATATATCATAAATCTATAGTAAATGTTTTATATATATAATAAATGCTTTTTATATAATATATAATCACATGAACTAATTCCTTATAATAAATCTTTTTTGCATGTATCTATATCTATATATGATATTTGTATGCACATATATTATATATATATTTATATATAAAGTGATTTATTACAAGCCATTCACTTGTGTGATATGGAGGCTGGCAAGTCCAAAATCTGCTTAGTTGCTGTTCCAGTTCAAGTCTGAAGGCTGGCAAGCTGTTGCAGAGCCAGGAAATGCTGATGTCCCTGTTTGTAGGCCCTCAAAGCAAGAGAATTGATTATTTAGGGGAGGGTCAGACTTTTGTTCTCTCCAGACCTTCAGAAGACTGGATGAGGCCCATGCACATTATGAAGGGCATTCAACTCCACACAAACTACAAGTTTAAATGTTAATCTCATCTAAAAACTTCCTAATATAAATACCCGGAATGAATTTTGGCCAAATATCTGGGCACCTTATGGCTTAGTCAGCTTGACGCATAAAATTAACCATCACACTTATATGGGTCATGGTATTAGAAACCAAGATCTGGGTGCTAGATGTGCCACTAGAGTGTCATTGTTTCCAGGTGCCCTTAGGTGGTGGAAGTAAAAAAACCAATGTGTACATTCTAGCATTTCCTGCATATACACATATCTATAAATGTTACCTTATGTAACCATCTGTATCTATGCTAAACTAACCATAAACCCATGCTGATGTCTACATCTTTAATTTATTATCATAAAGATCATTTTAGCTTTTTCCTTTGCTTATATGTAAACTTGCACCAACAGTGAGAAACCCGGCTCTAAGCATATGCCATCCATTTATTTAATTATTTAATGGCAGTATATGTGTATAGTGGCTTCACAATTATTATACCTTATCCCTATGGGAATCAACCTTATCAACCATAGCATGTATGTATAGTTCCTCTTAGCCTTTAGTCTTACAGATTCCACTCATTTCCAAAGTTGCTTAGGTCAGGCTTTAGCTCGAACCCCTTCCGTGAGGTTGTTTCATACATCCATGATACAGTAGTTCTTTTTTCCACATTTTACATTTCATCTTGGGATTGCTCAATCTTATAATTATTCCTTTTTAATTTGCACAGAGAGAGAGAGAGAGAGAGCAAGCACAAGCAGGAGAGCATCAGAGCAAGAAGGAGGAGCAGGCTCCCCATCGAGCAGGGATCCCAACATGGGGCTTGATCCCAGGACCCTGTCTGAGCCAAAGGCATATGCTTAACCAAACAAACTACCCAGGCACCCTCTTTTTAATTATCAAATATTAAATTTCACTCTTGCACTACAAAATTCTGTGAGTTTTTAACAAATTCAGAGTGTTGTTAATTCACCATTACAGTATCACAGAGAAAAGTTTAACTGCCCTCAATATGTCATCCTGTGCTTCACTTATTTAACCTTGCAAAAGTCTTTTGCCTTTCCATATGAGACTATGGGCTCTGAAAAACAATCTGAGGGTTTTGAAGTGGTGTGGGTTGGGAGGTTGGGGTACCAGGTGGTGGGTATTATAGAGGGCACGGATTGCATGGAGCACTGGGTGTGGTGCAAAAATAATGAATACTGTTATGCTGAAAATAAATAAAAAATAAATTTAAAAAAATGAAAAAAAATTAGAATCAACTTGTTGATGATCAACAAAAGAGCTTGCTAAAATTTCAATTGAAATTGTGTTGACTCTATATAGCAAATTGGGAAGAATTGACATCTGAATAATACTGAATCTTCTAATCCATAAATATACAATGTCTACTCTACACTTACACTTTTGATTTCTTTCATCAGTATTTTATAATTTTCCACACACAGATGCTCTTAATATTTTATTAGATTGATACCTAAGTACTTAATCTTTTGGTACTACTATGAATGATACTTCTTAAATTTTCAACATTCACTTCTTTACTACTGGTATATCAAAAAGCAAATGACTTTTTATTTTATTTATTTTTAAAAAGGTTTTATTCATTTATTTGAGTGAGAGAGAGAGAGACAGAGTGAGAGAGCATGAGAGAGAAGGTCAGAGGGAGAAGAAGACTCCCCATGGAGCTGGGAACCTGATGTGTTACTCAATCCCAGGACTCCGGGATCATGACCTGAGCTGAGCCAAAGGCAGTCACTTAACCAACTGAGCCACCCAGGTGCCCCGCAAATGATTTTTGACAAAATCTTTCAGATTTTTTTTTAAAGATTTTATTTATTTATTTGACAGAGAGAAATCACAAGTAGATGGAGAGGCAGGCAGAGAGAGAGGGAAGCAGGCTCCCTGCTGAGCAGAGAGCCCGATGCGGGACTCGATCCCAGGACCCTGAGATCATGACCTGAGCCGAAGGCAGCGGCTTAACCCACTGAGCCACCCAGGCGCCCCCAAAATCTTTCAGATTTAAACATTGACTATCATGTCATCTGGGAATAAAGACAGCTTTATTACTTCACTTCTAATCTGTATAATTTTTATTGCTCTCTCTCATCTTACTGCACTGGCTGGAACTTCCAAGACAATGTTGAATAAAAGTGGAGAGAGAACACATGCTTGTCTCATTCTCAACCTCAGAAAAAAAGGGTCCAGTCTCTCACCAGTAAGTGTGATATGAGCTATAAGATTTTTTTTTTAATGTTCTTTATTAAGATTAGGAACTTGTCCTCTATTCCTTGTTTGGTGAGTTGCCTTTTTTAAAAAAAAAATCAAGAATGGATGTTACATTATGTTATATAATTTTTTTCTGCATTTATTAATGTAACCATATGATTTTTATTCTTTAGCCTTTTCTATGGTGAATTACATTGATTGATTTTGAATGTTGAATCAGCCTTGCATGTCTATAATAAGCCTCATTCATTGTGGTATAGAATTCTTTTATACATCATAGGGCTCAATTTGATAATATTTTGCTGAACACCTTCATGTCCAGGATCAGAATAGATATTGGAGTGTACTTCTCTTTTCTGGAAACATCTTTATCTGGTTTTGATATTAAAGTAATGCTGTCCTCATAGAATGAGTTAGAAAGTGTTCTTCCTGTTTCTATTTTCTAGAAGAGATTGTCAAGTATTGGTACAATTTCTTTTTTAATTGTTTTGGTAGAATTAACTGATGAAAATATCCAGGACTGGTGCTTTCTTTTTTGGAAGGTTATATATTATTGATTTGATTTCTTCAATAGGTACAAGACTATTATCATTATCTGTTTCTCCTTGTGTAAACTCTGGTAGTTTTGTGTCATTCTAATTTGGCCAATTTCATCTAAATTATCAAATTTGTAAGTATTGAGTTGTTTGCAGTTTTTCTTGATTATAGTTTTGATGTCCCTGCACCATATGATTTTAATTTAAATCCATATATGCATATACAGTTTTTTTTTAATTTTAATTTTTTTCCAGTGTAACAGTATTCGTTATTTTTGCACAACACCCAGTGCTCCATGCAATCCGTGCCCTCTGCAATACCCACCACCTGGTTCCCTCAACATTCCACCCCCCCAAAACCCTCAGATTGTTTTTCAGAGGCCATAGTCTCTCATGGTTCACCTCCCCTTCCATTTTCCCTCAACTCCCTTCTCCTCTCCGTCTCCCCTTGACCTCCATGCTCTTTGTTATGCTCCACAAAAAAGGGAAACCATATGATAATTGACTCTCTCTGCTTGACTCATTTCTCTCAGCATATACTAAGTTAGAGAAACTAAGTTAGAGAAACTTCATTTCTGTGTATTGCTATATCCCAGATAAAATTCTTTGCCAATTATTTTTTTAGTTTTTTTTTAAATTTTTTTATAAACATGTAATGTATTTTTATCCCCAGGGGTACAGGTCTGTGAATCACCAGGTTTACACACTTTACAGCACTCACCATAGCACGTACCCTCCCCAATGTCCATAACCCCACCACCCTCTCCCAACCCCCCTCCCCCCAGCAACTCTCAGTTTGTTTTGTGAGATTAAGAGGCTCTTATGGTTTGTCTCCCTCCCGATCCCATCTTGTTTCATTTATTCTTCTCCTACCCCCCTAACTCCCCATGTTGCATCTCCACTTCCTCATATGAGGGAGATCATATAATAGTTGTCTTTCTCTGATTTACTTTTTTCACTAAGCATGATACCCTCTAGTTCCATCCATGTCATCGCAAATGGCAAGATTTCATTTCTTTTGATGGCTGCATTCCTTTGTGTATATATATACCACATCTTCTTTATCCATTCATCTGTTGATGGACATCTAGGTTCTGTCCATAGTTTGACTATTGTGGACATTGTTGCTATAAACATTCGGGTGCATGTGTCCCTTTGGATCACTACATTTTTTTTTTTTTTTAAAGATTTTATTTATTTATTTGTCAGAGAGAGAGGGAGAGAGAGCGAACACAGGCAGACAGAGAGGCAGGCATCTTTAGGGTAAATACCCAATAGTGCAATTGCTGGGTCATAGGATAGTTCTATTTTCAACTTTTTGAGAAACCTCCATGCTATTTTCCAGAGCGGTTGCACCAGCTTGCATTCCCACCTGCAGTGTAGGAGGGTTCCCCTTTCTCCACATCCTCGCCAGCATCTATCATTTCCTGACTTGTTAATTTTAGCCATGCTGCCTGGTGTGAGGTGATATCTCATTGTGATTTTGATTTGTATTTCCCTGATGCCAAGTGATTTGGAGCATTTTTTCATGTGTCTGTTTTTGCCAATTATTATTTTTTTTTTAAAGATTTTATTTATTTATTTATTTATTATTTTTTTTTCCCAATTTATTTATTTTCAGAAAAACAGTATTCATTATTTTTTCACCACACCCAGTGCTCCATGCAAGCCGTGCCCTCCACAATACCCACCACCTGGTACCCCAACCTCCCACCCCCCCGCCACTTCAAACCCCTCAGATTGTTTTTCAGAGTCCATAGTCTCTCATGGTTCATCTCCCCTTCCAATTTACCCAAAAGCACATACCCTCCCCAATGTCCATAACCCTACCCCCCTTCTCCCAACCCCCCTCCCCCCAGCAACCCACAGTTTGTTTCGTGAGATTAAGAGTCACTTATGGTTTGTCTCCCTCCCTATCCCATCTTGTTTCATGGATTCTTCTCCTACCCACTTAAGCCCCTGTTTTTGCCAATTATTTTACTTTCCATTATTCTTCATGGGAATATTAGTGTGTGGTGAGTGGGCTTAGATTTTGGAAGCCAAATGTCATAAATCTGGTATTAGATGAACCCTGTGCAGAAAGTGAGTCAGTGCCAAAATGAAAGGCTACCTCTGCTCCCTGCAGGAATGGTTAGAGGAGAACACAGAAAAATACTGGTACAGTGGGATCCAGAAATACCTTAATAAATTAGCCAATCCTTGAGAATTTCTCTTGTACTGAGAGTTGGGGTTAGGGGCATGGAGAAAATGTACTGGAAACAGTAACTGGCCCTCAGGAAGCAGAAGTTAACAGACCATCCTTGCACTGTATCCTATTTTCCTTTAACCATTCTTAGAAGTCAAAGCAGGCCAGGGCACACCTAGAAGGGATGTGGAACCATCTCGCCAGAGCAACAGGACTTGGCTTCTTTGAGCCACCATGAAAACCTTAGGAGGTAAGGAAGAGGGAGTTTCTATTCTCATTCTGCCTTCACACTTCAAGAAATCAGCATATAAGTTTTGTGCCTGCATTTTTGGACCCTTAATTTGTCCAGTTACAGAGTTTTCAATTTTTTCAAATTGTGAAGATCGTTGGAATTCACATCGATATACATACACCCTCCTGCATTTGAACTATTTTCTCTGGGCATTATGGGTAGCCACTGGGCAAGTGGCAGAGAAGTCTTAGAGACTAAGTTAGAGAAACTAAGCTACTATTACATAATACAGGCAGTAAAAATAACTTTATAATGATGGTAGACCAGATCCTTGCCACTCCATTAGCCAAAAATGTATATGGAATCTGATCTGGGAAGGAATTCTGAACATCAGGATACCAAACGGCAGTTTATTGAAACTGTCTGAAGGAAGAGAGTAAAGTACATGGATATTGGGAGTATCTATCACATGATAAGACACTTGTGCAATGAAAAAGCTAAAGATTTAAAAGTGATAAAGCAAGTCAATACTACACCATAAATTATATTATAAATCTGCTTTATTGCAATTAGAAGAGAGCAAAGAACAGAAAATGTTACAGAGATACAAACCATGTTTATCACACACCTGATTACTTGTGCTTTCATAACCATTGTGAGGGAGGATCTCAATGTTGGAAAGATGGGAATTCCTGGACCAGTAAAAGCAAGAGTTGCCTTTTTCTGGACCAAGACCCAGGCAGTGACCATCTGATGGGGAGCAATGGAAGCTCAGGTGGGGCAGGTAGAGACAGTGAGGAGACATGAAGGTGCTCAGCAACTTCAGCTCAAACTCAGAAAGTAAGAGAAATCAGAGACAAGAGAGGAGAAGTGGCCCAAGAGAGGGCAATGCAGCTGTAGATGGGGACAACGTGGGACCAAGAGCCGATGGCAGGGCTTAGTGCTTGTAGCTCTTCCTGCTGGAAGATGAGGTGGTGGTGTACTTGATGGTGGAACTGCTGCCTCCAGAGGAGCTGAAGCCACCCCCTATGCCTCTGCCACTGCTGGAACTGAAGCCAGCTCCAAGGCTGTGGCCGCTGCCATAGGAGTAGCCGCTGCCTCCGCCCAGGCCTGAGCCACCGCCCATACCGCTGGCACTGCCATAGCCACCAGCACTGCCATAGCCTCCAGACACGGTGGACTGCACCACAGCTGTGAAGGAGAGAGGGACAAAGACACACAGGACACAGTGAGCTCATTCTGCCAGCTTCAGTCCAGTCAGAGGAGCATAAGGGCAAGGGAAGGAGGTGAGCAAAGGTACTTACAGATGTTGACTTGTCCAACGCCTTCACCACTCAGCCTAGGAAGGGAGAAGACACGGGGGGGGGCATGAGACCTCAGAGAGCTACCAAGGGACCAGAGTGGGAAGCCTCGATGTGAGGATAGCCCATGGGGAAGCTGCCTTGGAAGTGGTTCTCTGAGAGTAGCCGCTATGGCCGTAACTAGGGTGCCTTCAACTTGTGCTCATGGCCCAACATCCTAACCCTGGATCCAGGATGTTTGAGGGGCTTGTGTGGTAAGTCACCCACCTGCACTCCTCGCCCTCCAGCAGCTTCCTATAGGTGGCGATCTCCACATCCAGGGCCAGTTTAACATTCATCAGCTCCTGGTACTCCTTCAGCAACCTGGCCATGTCCTGCTTGGCCTTCTGCAGGGCATCCTCCAGATCAGCCAGCTTGTTCTTGGCATCTTTGAGGGCCATCTCCCCCCGCTGCTCAGCATCAGCGATGGCGGACTGCAGGTTGGCACACTAGAGGAGGAACATAGGCAGGATGAACTCGAGATATAGTCCTCCAGAGGATACTAAACACACATCTTTCTAGTGAGGAAGAGTTCCAAAGTCCCGTATCATAGAAAGAGCCTTCTTCCTCTTTTTGTCCAGTCTTTCTCTGTTCTTCACAAATGAGTTAGTCTGGGAGCCACATGAGAAAACCTGTGCCCTTTTTTAACCTCCCTGCACTACACTGGACAAAATACCAGCAGATTTGGAAGAAATGGACCTACTCATTTCTTTTGTGCCATCTTCAAAGCCAGACAAGAATCTCTTCTGATGATCTCATGTGGATGCCACACTAACTTATACAAAATTAGGAACATCCTCATTTAAGCAGATGAGCTTCACATCTAGCTGTGGAGATCTTGACTTCCTCACTCCTAACAGATTCTATCACACTTGGGCAACACTGATCTTCACCCTGGGTCCTTGCTTAACTTTCTTTTTCCATTGAATCTTGAGCAGATTTGAAGCAATCTTGCCTCGTCCTGACCTCTTTTCTTTACTGACTTGTTTCTTATATTCCTAAAATAACCTTTTGTTTTAACTAATCTCTTTTAAAGCTCCAAGACTATCTTTTTACATCTGACTAACTGGGATTATTCTTGTGATGTGACTGTATCATTCTGTAGAGTTGGCATCCATGTGCCCGGATCTGTGGGAATTCTCAAGGGTGGGAGCTGTGTGTTCTCCCCTCTCTCTGCTGTTCCCTCAATTCCGAGCATTTCCCAAAGGTGGCTGACGACCACCTAGTGGTGTAGCAAGGAAAGGATGTTTTTCCTCTCCAGAGCCCCCCACCATACCTGCTTCTTGACATGGTCGATCTCGGATCTCAGCCTCTGGATCATGCGGTTGATCTCAGCAATCTCCTGCTTGGTATTGCGCAGGTCATCCCCGTGTCTGCCTGCTGTGAGCTGCAGCTCCTCATACTGAAATCCAGGGAGAGAGAAAGAGAGAGAAGATGGTGTATATGGGCTTTCACATCCCAACAGTGGCTTGCCTTCCAAACGAGGCATTTAACACATTTGGACCATGAAGCCAGTGGTTTCTCAACCAGGGTTTTTAGGGAAAGTTGACGTGGTCCATGGTCATTGGATACTGTACATTGATCACAGACCCTCTCTCTAATGGACCACTGTCTGCCTAGTTCATTTGTGGACCAACAATGTTCTGTATCCTGTTTCTGAGAGCCAGGATAAGGGAGAGGACAAAAGCAAAGAACACTAGGTCTTTATCTAGTGACTTGGGTTCTTGGATTATCAAATTTGGACATAAATTCTGTTAATGCGTGGTCTAAGAGGGCAGGGTACACATCTTATGAGAAAATATCAGCATCCTTATAGCAGATTGTCCAGCAAAGTCTGTAGCCTCGCTAGTGATCAGGTAGGGACATTCCTGGGCGGCTGTCAACTCAAGGCTCACCTTGCTCTGGTACCAGGACTCAGCCTCAGCCCGACTCCTCTGAGCGATCTCCTCATATTGGGCTTTGACTTCAGCGATGATGCTGTCCAGGTCCAGGTTACGGTTGTTGTCCATGGACAGGACCACGGAAGTGTCTGAGACATGGGTTTGCATCTGAGACAGTTCCTGCAGAGCAGAAGATGGTCAGATCATCTTTTCCTGTGGCACTGACTGATGTATCCAGTCCCAAGATCACCCACCCTTTGCAGAGTCCCATCACAACAAATAGAAGAGGAGTGGTGATGCTTACTGCGTCATACAGGGCTCTGGTGAAGTTGATCTCATCTGTGAGAGCATCTACCTTGGCTTGCAGTTCAACCTTATTCATGTAGGCAGCATCCACATCCTGGGGAATAAGCCAACAACTTGGAGTCAGCTGAGCCCTCCTTCCCAGTCTCCACACCTTTGAGTCTCCCCCTCTATTCCCCTCTTGGATGTGTGCAGAGACCCAGAGTCCTCCCCCTCTACAAAGGAGCATGAGCCCCTGATCTTTATCAGCTCACCTTCTTCAGAGTCACAAATTCATTCTCTGCTGCTGTGCGCTTGTTGATTTCATCTTCATATCTAGAATTAGAAGAAGGTAAGACATAATTGAGCCAGAGCTGGAGAGCATACAGCAAGATCAGCCTGGGATCCCCACTTTCCACAAAACAGATAGGTCCAAATTGAGCTTTCCTGCCACTGACCCACACACACACCCCTTGTGTGTGTGTGTGTGTGTGTGTGTGTGTTCCCCCAATTCCTCATATCTTTTCTCTCCCACCCACTTATATGGCCCATTTGTTCTTTGGGCGTTGTTTTGGGACAATGATTGTGATTTTCATTTCCATGGACCTGTTTCCCTATGGAGCCATGCCCACATCTGGACCTGGTCACCTGGCAGTCTTCAAGCGTCTGCTTCAGGGAACGGAAGCCCCTTTTCTCCTTGAACTCACTTGTTCTTGAAGTCCTCCACTGTGTCCTGCATGTTCCTCAGCTCTGAGTCCAGGCGGCCCCTCTCCCCCAGGATGCTGTCCAGCTGTCTCCTGAGGTTGTTGATGTACTGTTCAAACAAGGGCTCCAGGTTCTGCCTCACAGTCTTGGTGCCCTGCTCCTGCAGCAGAGTCCACTTGGTGTCCAGGACCTTGTTCTGTTGCTCCAAGAACCGCACCTGGAGGAAGACAAGGTGATTATTTGCCGGAGAAAGCAAAGGAGAAAGAGGTAGGCATTGTCAGGTGCCCAGGCACACCTGGGGTGTCACCCAGCACCTGGGCTACTACACAGCATATACAGAGGCTCAGGCTGACAGTGTTGGACCCACAAACCTATTGCCTTCCCACTCCAGTGATGCTGTGTGAAATTCTTCCATGGACATATGAAGTCTTCTCACTAGGTAAGTTATGCTGCTTATCAATGATGTTTAACAGTTCTTTTCTTTTCATTGAAAAACACAATCATATATTTCCCCATTATGTTGCACAGTTTTTTTTTTAATCGTACTTCAGTTAAAAGCATATTAAATGTGCAGAATCTAACAATTAAATCCAATGTAGCTAATGATCGATTCCAATAACTTCTGTTTTAGTACATGGTTGCCCTCTACAAGAAACACCTTAATGGTCATGCTCTGGTTCTACACAGTTAGTATTCCTAGGTCTTTTCCTTCTAAGCCAGGCAGAAGTCCTTTTCTTTTCTTTTTCTCACTCTTTCCTCATGCCCAGAGTCCTCGAGGAGATTTCTGCTGGCATTATTTTTTAATCTCTAGGAATCTCCAGAAGGGAAAGCTAACCGATTCCATTCTCTCACTGCCTTCTTTTGCTTCATGCTTATCAAAAGTAGAATATTCTTCCCTGGGAATGATGGACACTTAAGAGACCCAGTGGTTTTAAATGATTTCCATCACCTTCTGCCTGTTGTGAACATGGAGCCCAACTGGCATCTCAGGGGAGAGCGAGTCCCAGTCCCCTTCTCCTCCCTTCCTCCTGAGTCTCCCCCTGCTAGGACACTGGTTAGTTGTCTAGTTTGGGGACTCTGGAATCCCAGTGGAGGCAGGTGCTCGTGGCTCACCTTGTCAATGAAGGAAGCAAACTTGTTGTTGAGGGTCTTGATCTGCTCCCGCTCCTCAGTCCTCACCCTCTGGATGGTGGGGTCAATTTGCAGGTTCAGAGGAGTGAGGAGATTCTGGTTGACGGTGACCTCTTGGATGCCTCCAGGAGGGCACACAGGGAAGCCAGAGCCCCCGTAGCCACCAGCAAAGCCAGGTCCACCACCGAGCCCAAAGCCACCACCAGCTGCACCACCAAAACCAAATCCACTTGAGGCTCCACCTCCATAGCCAAAGCCGCCTCCAACTCTGCCACCATATCCACCACTGATGGCACAGCTGCCCCCTCCGATGGAGATCCTCTTGGAGCCACCCAGGCCATAGAGGCTCCTGCTGCCAAAGCCGGCTCCTCCACATGCTCCACCGAAGCCACCACTGCCCCTGGAGCGGGACACGGAGACACTGCTGAAGCCAGAGCGGCAGACCCCTGGCACTCTGGCTGAGCTGGCGCTGAAGCCACGGTGGCTGATGCTTTGGCTCCTCATGGTAGATTTGCTAGACATGGTTTCTGAAGAGGAGAAGGCTGAAGAAAGTGTGAGAGGCTGAAGGGTAGGGCTGAGAGGAGCAGATCTGTGAGATGAACCTCCCGGCAGCAGTTTATATATGGTGGAAATGGGTTGGGCTCCGTCCTGGAAGGTGAGCTTGCAGATTGGGAAGGGCTGATCTTTACAAATAGTGAGATCAGCCCCAGCCTCTTAAAGGTATGAAACATGAAGATTGCTTCTTTGGCTTCCTTTAGTCATGGAGAAATTCTCTTGCCTTCCAGCCTTGATGATCCCAACACAATAAGCCTGGATGTGAATTCACTGAAGTCATGAGTTAGTCATGTTCTCAAACAAAGGAAACAAGGAGCTGATTTGTGATAATTGTCCCTTCCTTCTGCTTACTCAGACACTCCTCTGTGTGCCCCCTTCCCACACAGGTTTTCTCCTCTACAAGCACCACCCTTCCCATCAGGGTGGGACTGACTCTGAGTTCTTATAGGCATTTGCCCAAAGGCCTGCACAAGAAGTGGCCTGCAGTGTTTTTCATCATGTTTCTGCCTGTCCTTCTGTAACTCCTGGCTTCTTCCTGGTGGCCTGGGCATGAATATGGGGGCTATACTGGGGACATAATCTTCCTTTGAAAAACAAAGGGCCGGAAGAGTTGGGTTTTTACACTGTGTAGTCAGCGTTTGCTCTCTGTCCTATGTGATAAGCTCGCCAATTGGCAGTTTCCTGAAAGGACAGGAGACATCACCAAAGACAACTCCGTCTAGAGACCTGCACCTCCCTCCCCAATTTTTGCTTCCCAATGACTTGTTATTATGCTAATTTTTTGTCCAACTGGAAACCATAAACACCTTTTTCTCTCGTTTTAGAATGATCACTTAGAACTTAAGAAATCTAAAACGAGTATGACAAAAATTATTGAGGAATTTACTGAATTTTGATTCCAACACACTTTGACACTTCTAAGGAATAAAAAAGCAGACACCTTAATGGGGTGTGTACAGAAAGTTGAGGGGCATATGGAAACAGTGAATCATAATAATGTGCCCTTACATGTGTGATTATGTCACATGTAAATTCCAAATTTATATTTCTAATCTCAGTACTTAAAATCTGAAATGGCTATACACCTCAGAGGGAAAGAAGGCAGTGAGTGAGTGTGGTGTTTGGCCTGGAGAGGAATGAAGTCCTTTTCCCCCAGCCCACACATTAGGTACTAAGCACCAGGAGCACTGAGGGCAGTTTTAGGCATGCTGTTCTGTGAGAACACATGGGTCAATGGCAACTAGCAGAGGAAGGACAAACTCGCACATTGAGATGACCAGAGAAAAGCTCTTGTTAATATCTTAGAAATGTCTCATCTCCCCAGTGTTTTGGGGTGCACAATATCCAGGAGAGCAGGTCATTTCCTGCCCCAAAGAGGTGTTATCTAAGCATAGGGAAGAGATACCTTCTCAAGACAACGGAAACAGCTCCCTTCTCTCCACCCTCGTTGCACAATGTGCTTCCACCCATTTCTGGGAAAGAAGTGTTCCTTTCCATGGCATGGTGTTCTGCTCTGTTCTACTGTCTTGAGATAGAAGTTTGGCATAGATGATACAGGAGGGGTAGGAAGGATTGGCAAGTCAGGTGGGAGCAGCACACATTTTCCCCAGTATTTATATCTATAGCTGCTTTCACAGTGCAGTGGTGGAGTGGAGTGGTTGCCACTGAGTTTGCATGGCTTGCAAAACCTAAAAGAGTTACTATGTGGCCCTTTAAAGAAAAAGTATATCAACCCCTGGTTAAGAGCATAGGGGTTGGAGATGGAGTGCTCAGGCTCCTAACTAGGCTCATGTGTGTCTTTGAAAATTATTCATTTTTATAGATGTAAAGTGGGGGTGAAAATAATATCTACCTCACAGTGGGGATTGGAGGAAATAATGCAGAAGCCTTAGCATAGGGCCTGCACAGAAGTGCTCCATTAAGCTGAGTTAATATCACTATTACAATGCAAGTAGGAAGAAGATTGGTGAGTTCAGGGATACATGAGAATCCTCAAGAACTGGAACTACAGGTATAGCTGTGCCTGTGGTGGAGGGGACGGAGACAGAAGAAATGATGCCAGCACTGAAGGTCTGTGTCCTATTGGTAAGCCTGGAAGCCACATGTGGGGGTTTGCACTTGCTCCCAGAAGCAGCACAGCACCATGGAAGTCAGAAGAGCCACAGAAGCAGAAGTATGAGTTATAAGTTTGCTGGTGCTCAAAGCAACAGGACAGGGAAAATTTCTGCTCTAGTGCAGATGCAGCTTCCTGCCCAAGTGGTTGGAAGGAAGCAGTGGCCAGAGAGGAGGATCTGTGTCTTTGACAGGAGCCAAGCAGACTGCTCTCTCTGTCCTGTGTGGAATCAGTCTCCCTTGGGCCATCCTCTGCTGGACCCTCTTCTGTTCTCAGGACTCTGCATGGAGGGACAGGCTGCCATCAACCAACATGGATGACCAGATCAGTGCCTCCTTTAGTACTGATTTTATATCTTCTCTAGGGTGGGGGAAGACTCATCCCTGAATAAGTGTGTAATTCAGTAGTAGCAGCAGAAACTTCACATTCAACCAGTTATCTGGTCAGAGGATGGTTTGTCTTGAACATATTACCCACTTCCCAGCTTGGCATGTGCACTTGAGAGCACCAGCAATATAAACTATTAAGTTTCATTTCCCCACACAAGTATTTCTCCTATCAATAGATTTCTAAGACACTCTGTAATATATTATTTTACATTATGTTCTCTCTAAGATATATATAAAGATACATTTTTCCCCAAGATTCGCATCACTACCTGCCAGGGAATGATGCCTTAAAACCAATTCTGGAAATGCTGACCATTAGTGAGGTCAGCTAGGAAGGCTCATAAGAGCGGCTGTAGGCTCCTACAACAGCAGAGAAGGAGTTACAGTGGAGGGGCCCCATGGCAGATCCATTTCTGATTTCACTATTTTCTTTGTACTTGATTCATTTGCCCTTGATTTTCTGTATCTTTGACTGCAGGGAGGTGCCCTCTCTTCTGCATTCTAGTTTGACACTGCCGTTCGGGGATAAGCTGTCCTTTTTCCTCCTCTATAGTCCAGTCTTCTGCTCTCTGCTCCTGCTTCCACACTCAGGAGAGGGATGTGCTCACAGGGGACCTGCTGGATGGTTAGAGAATTGATTTCTTCAATGAAATCTCTCCAGCGTTCCTGAATCATGTCCCGTGGTGGTTATATTTTCCCAGAGGAGCAGGGTGGAGAAGGCCAGACCTTCATAACAAGATTGAAACAAAGGGTGATAGTTCAGGCAAATATGTGAGAGAAACTAAAGCAAGCAATGTGAGTAACACCGATGACAGCTAGCCTCCTCCCCAGAAGGCTGCCGAACCCAGCCTCTTTCTTCTGCCAGGACATCCTCCATTCATTGCTGCTGTCTGTTGGTCTTGGAATGAAGAAGGCCTTTGTTCTAGGGCCCAGGGGTTCACCTGCACTCCTTGCATTTTTCCCAGCATGGAGGAAGGCAGCAAGGAAGCCCAGAAGCCCGAGTCCATGCAAAGTCTGCCTCAAGAGGAATTTGCCTTGTCTTTCTGCCTCCCTGGGTGGATCTGGCAGATGAGACTAAGGGCTAGGCTATTGTCACTATCCATCAAAAGTTTAAGACTGAGTGCCTAACCCTGCCAGCCCCAGCGCAGGATGATGCTGTTCAGAGGGAATCCCACAGACCCAGTCCTGTCCCTAGGGAGCACCCACTGAAAGAAAAACACATGCAGCCACCTGTGTAAAGACTGTAGACAGTAGCACCCAAGTTGGAGTAGAAAGGCAGCCTTCTATGATCTACAGAGCTGTTCAGACAATATGAAAACTTCCAAAGCTTCATGACTTAGTAACTAGGCTGTCGTGAACATATAGTTGCACTAAACTGTAGAAATTCCCTTGTATTTCTCAATTTTCACACACAAGGTGCATCCATTTTTGCAGAGAATACAGTGACAGGATCATATATCTGGGCATGAAATCTGAGTGGCTTTACCCACATCTGCTGGAAGTTTCTGACAACTCCTGTCTTCCAGTGGGATGAGGCTCTACCTCAGGTCAGTCATGGAGTCCAGAGGTCACTAAAAGAACACCTTCCATGGTGCTCAGTGAGATGTTCAGTTCAGAGCATTGCCTGTCCATGGAACTGTGGTCCTGGACCCCCTGACACCACCCCATGTGACCTCTAGTATAAGTTGAGAACCTCATATTTGTCCTGCTTCTTCTTCACAGCCTGGAAGTAATGAAGGGAAGCATTGTGGCTATCATTTCAACCACAAAAAGTAATAAGCACAAAGGGTCTGGGATGAATTGGGTTACAATTATTAGCATTTAGGATTGATGCATGTCATGTGCCTTGAAGGACACAAATTGAGTGTTTGTACAATTATAGAAAAACTCTGATGTTCCTTTAAACATTGATTTTGGTGCATATTCCTATAAAACCTAGTTACTGCATAACACATTTTTGAAAGTGTTCATTTCTTTTTGACTCACCCTGTACACACTGGTCTTGGGTCGGTAAGGGCATTTGAATGGTTGAATAACTGAAAGGTGCAAAATTAAGCTGGGATTGGGACAGATTCAGATGAAGGGGACAATGCTTGCCTTCCCTGATCAACATGGAGAGCCAGTAGCACTCAAGTTGGAGTAGAAACACAGCCCTTTATGACATATAGAGCAATTCAGACAGTATGGAAACTGTCTGGAGGAAGTGAAACATTTTGAGGCTCTGAGGCAAAAAGCAATTTTGGAGGCAGAAAGATCTTTCAAAAAGATTTGAGAAGCCTTACAGCAGGGCTGGTGTAGATCAGGCCTGGGATGAGCAGGGTGAAAGGGCATGGATGGGGAGCCTCCTCCTATCATGTTATGAGGTCCTCCATAACAACCGGGGTTGAGGAGAGCCTAGCCAGCCCTCCCCAGGCACCGACAAAAGTTCTAGGTGGCCTGGCACTGGCAAAATTTCTAGGTAGCCTGGTTTCTGCTTCTCTCCGCCAACTCCCTCATGTCCCCCACCTCCTATCTGTATCCTGCCTCCTCAACACTGAAGTGTCCACCTCACTAGTCTGTGTCATAGAAACAACAATTATAGTTGGGTAAAAATACTCCAACAACCCTCCAGCGAGATGCACAAAGACCTGGTTTAAATACTGTAAGTGGTTGGTTGAGATGCAGCCTATGGGATGATGTCTTACTACATCTGCCTTTTGGTGAGACTTCCTTAATGTCAGTATGGAGGGTGGGGAAGACATCTAGTTAATGATGGGTACTTTGAGTAAGTCCCCCAAATTCAGGATGATTTACAGTAATTCCTACTTCAAAAAATGCATCTCAAAATCATCTGGCTCTTATTATGAATATCCTAGAGAGCAAACATGCCTCAGAAGTGTTCCTCTGAGATTTCTTGGCATTTAGTGGCAACTTCCATCTGTTAATCCTTTGCAATCTCACTTTAAGCCTGGGTTTAGGATTAGTGACAGATCTTCAATGATGTGATGTGGGCCAGGAGCAAACAGTCAAGAAAGAATTCTTGAAATGTCTTCGGTGCAAAAAGTGTGCTTTTATTACCGCACAGGGACAGGACCCGTGGGCAGAAGGAGCTGCACTGGGGTCATGAGGAGTGGCTGATTATATCCCTTCTAGTTATTGGTGGCTAAGAATAGTGGAAGTCTCTAAGAAATTTGGAAACAGGGCTTTCAGGACCACAAGGGACTAACCACTGCTAAGATAGGGTTATTTACTATTGCCTAGTAAAAGACAGTCTTGACACTCTTCAGATGTGTATCAGTGGCACGTATGCCCTGGAGGTCATTGACAACAAATTCTGAGGAGCATTTGCAGCAATCGGGGAGAGTGACACTAACAAGAGCAAAGCTACAAGGGTAAAGCAATGAAGCAAGTCCTTGAAAGAGCTGTAGGACTATTGCAATCCGTATGCCTCAGGAATTCTGCCTGGAGACTGCCAGCCATGTCTGGCCCTTGCTTCCTTTTTCTCCCTTCAATAGATTCTTTGGCACAAGTCTGTGGAACTAATGTGCTGAAGGAAGCCTCGGGGGATCTGATAAGTTCAACTTCTTTCCCATTTTCCTCTAAACTTTCCTCAGCTGCTTCCAGGAAACAGCCTGGATTTTTCCAAATAGGCATAGAAGAGCAGAGCGTTTGTACCCTGTGGTAGAATCTGTTGACTGGGTATTCTAGAGTCCATTCCCAGTTCCATACTTTCCTTCCCATCTCCACTATAGAAACTTGGAAAGTGAGACATTCTTTTTCTCAAGATCTTTAAGAAGTTTATTAGATATAATTTATGTACAGTGAAATGCACAGATCTTTAGTGGGGGGTTCAATCAATTTTGACAAACCCATGCACTTCTGTAACCCACACAATACCAAGATAGAGAAGATTTCTGTTACACCAGGAAATCTATGTCCTTTAATCCCACTGCTCCCAGGCAATCACTGTTTTGAATTTTTCCATCTTAGATTAATGTGTTCATTTTAGAACTTTTAAATGGAATCAACAGTATATACTTTAAAAAATATATTTATTGCTTATTATCTCTATATATTTATATATTATTTACATGTGTGTGTGTTTGGATTTGTTGACTCAGCAAAATGTTTTTGAGATTCACCCATATTGTTGTGATAGTTCATTGTTGATTGATAGCTCAGTCTCTTTTATTGCTGAGTGATGTGCCATGGTATAAATATACCACAGTTTCTTTACCCATTCTGACTGATGAGTATTTCCAGTTTATTACCTTCCATAAAATGGTTATGAACATACTCGTGAGGCTTTGTGTGGACATACCTTTTTAGTTAAAACAAATAAATACCTGGAAATAGAACTGTTGCATCAAAAGTAAATGTATGACCAGCCCAGCCAGGTACATCTCACCTATACCATAAACATGTGCGCACGCATGTGTGCGCGCACACACACACACACACACACGCACACGAAACATGTTTCAGTCTCCCAAAATGATTGTACCGTTTTTAAAAATTGGTAATTTTTTTAGTTTTAATTTTTTAATTTTTAGAGTTTTAAGTTCATAGCAAAGTTGAGTGGACAGTACAGAGAATTCATATATACTGACCCCTCGCATACATAGCCTCCCTTACTATCAGCATCCCTCACCAGAGTGGTACGTTTGTTACAGTTGAGGAATCTATGCTGTTATAAACATCACATGTAGGCTTTTGTACGGACATAAGTTTTCAGTTCATTTGGGTAAATATTGAGGAGCATAATTGCTGGATATGGCAAGAGTACGTTTAGTGTTGCAAGAAACTGCCAAACTGTTTCCAATGTGGCTGTACCATTTTGTATTCTCATTAACAAGGAATGGAGTTCCTGTTGCTCTATGGTCTTCATCACCATGGTATTGTCAGAGTTTTAGATTTTCACTATTCTAAAAGGTGCATAATGGCACCTCATTGTTTTAACTTGCATTCCCCTAATGACATGTGATGTGGGCATCTTTTCATATGCTTATTTGCCATCTGTGTATCTTCTTTGGTCAGCTGTCTGTTAAGGTCTTTGGCCTAATTTCTAATTGGGTTCTTTGTTTTCTTTTCTTTTTTTTTCCCAAGATTTATTTATTTTCTTTAGGAGGGGAGGGACAGAGGGAGAGTGTCAGGCAGACTCCATGGCAAACACAGAGCCTCGGTTGGGGCTCAGACCCCATGACTCTGAGATCACAACCTGAGCTGAAACCAAGAATCCGATGCATTAACTGAGTGCATCACGCAGGTGCTCCTGGGTGGTTAGTTTTCTTATTGTTGAGTTTTAAGAATTCTTTATATTTCAGACAACAGTCTTTTTATTGGATGTGGTTTTTTTGCAAATATTTTCTCACGGTCTGTGGTTTGACTTCTGCCTCTTGACAGTGCCTTTTGCAAAATAGAAGTTTTTAATTTTAATCAATCTAGTTTATCAATTTTTTCTTATTTTTTCTTATTGTTTATCAATTTTTTTCTTATTGTTTTCTTACTGTTGAGTTTTAAGAATTCTTTATATTTCAGATAACAGTCTTTTTATTGGATGTGGGTTTTTTGGCAAATATTTTCTCACAGTCTGTTGCCTGACTTCTGCCTCTTGACAGTGCCTTTTGCAAAATAGAAGTTTTTAATTTTAATTAATCTAGTTTATCAATTCTTCCTCTCATAAATCATGCCTTTGATATTGTTTCTAAAAAGTCATTGCCAAACCCAAGGTCATCTAAATTTTCTCCTATGTTGTCTTTCAGGGTTTATAGTTTTGCATTTTATGTTAGGTTTATGATGCATTTTGAGTTAACTTTTGTAAAAGATGAAAGGCGTTTAGAATCATTTTTGCACGTGGATGTCTGGTTGTTTCAGCACCGTTTGTTGGAAAGATTGCCTCTCCGTTGTATTGCTTTTGTTCCTTTGTCAAAGACCTATTGGCTATATTTGTGTAAGTCTACTTCTGGGCTCTCTATTCTATTCCATTGACTTATTTATCTATTCTTTGACCAATGGCACACTGTCTTAATTACCATAGCATTATAGTAAGTCTTAAAGTTAGATAGTATCAGTCCTTTGACTTTGTTCTTCTCATTCAATATTGTATTAGCTATTCTAATTTTTTTGCCTCTCTATGCAAACTTTAAAATCAATTTGTCAATATCCACAAATAACTTGCTGTGAATTTGATTGCAATTTTATTGAATTTATAGATTAAGTTGGAGGAAAAACTGGCACCTTAATAATATTGAGTCTTCTCAACTATCATATGATCTCCCTGATATGAGGGAGTGGTGATGCAACATGGGGGCTTAAGTGGGTAGGAGAAGAATCCATGAAACAAGATGGGATAGGGAGGGAGACAAACCATAAGTGACTCTTAATCTCACGAAACAAACTGTGGGTTGCTGGGGGGAGGGGGTTGGGAGAAGGGGGGTAGGGTTATGGACATTGGGGAGGGTATGTGCTTTTGGGTAAATTGGAAGGGGAGATGAACCATGAGAGACTATGGACTCTGAAAAACAATCTGAGGGGTTTGAAGTGGCGGGGGGGGTGGGAGGTTGGGGTACCAGGTGGTGGGTATTATAGAGGGCACAGCTTGCATGGAGCACTGGGTGTGGTGAAAAAATAATGAATACTGTTTTTCTGAAAATAAATAAATTGAAAAAAAAATAATATTGAGTCTTCTTATTGATGAACATGGAATGTTTCTTCATGTGTTTAGTCCTTTGATTTTGTTCATTAGAGTTTTATAGTTTTCCTCATATAGATTTTTTAAATTTCTTTTCAGCGTAACAGAATTCATTGTTTATGCACCACACCCAGTGCTACATGCCATATGTGCCCTCCATAATACCCACCACCTGGCTCCCCCAACCTCCCACCCCCTGCCTCTTCAAAACACTCAGATTGTTTTTCAGAGTCCATAATATGAACCATGAGAGAGATTTTTTTTAAGATTTTATTTATTTATTTGACAGACAGATCACAAGTAGGCAGAGAAGCAGGCAGAGAGTTAGAGGGGGGGAAGCAGGCTCCCTGCTGAGCAGAGAACCCGATGTGGGGCTCAATCCCAGGACCCTGAGACCACGACCCAAGCTGAAGGCAGAGGCTTAACCCACTGAGCCACCCAGGTGCCCTGCCTCATACAGATCTTATATATACTTTGTCAGTTTGGGGGCTGCTAATGTAAATGGAATTGGGCTTTTAATTTCAAATTTCAATTGTTCATTGGTGGTCAGTTTGGGAGCTTCTAATAAAAATGGAATTGGGTTTTTTATTTCAAATTTCAATTTTCATTGATGTATACAGCACAGCAATTGGCTTATATATTAACTACATACCTTGCAGCCTTTCTATAATCACTTATTAATTCTAGGGGTATTTTTTAAATCAATTCTTTTGTGTTTTCTACATAAACAATTAATCTTCTGTGAACAAAGTTTCATTTCTTTCTTTCTGGTCTGTGTACCTTTTATTTCCTTTTCTTGTCCTAATGCATTAGCTAGGAAATCCAGATATTAAAAAGGAGCCATGAGGAGGAAAATCCTTGCCTCGTTCCTGACCTTAGTGGGAAAGCTGCTAGTTTCTTACCATTAACTGTGATGTTAGCTGTAGAATTTTTGTAGATGTTCTTTAACAAGATGAAGAAGTTCCATATCTGGGCTCTCTACTCTGTTCCACTGGTCTATGTGTCTGTTTTTATGCCAGTACCATGCTGTCTTGGTGATCACAGCTTTGTAATAAAGCTTGAAATCAGGTAACGTGATGCCCCCAGCTTTATTTTTGTTTTTCAACATTTCCTTAGCGATTTGTGGTCTCTTCTGATTCCATACAAATTTTTGGATTATTTGCTCCAGCTCTTTGAAGAATACCAGTGGAATTTTGATCGGAGTGGCATTAAAAGTATATATTGCTCTAGGCAGTATAGACATTTTAACAATGTTTATTCTTGCGATCCAAGAGCATGGAATGGTCTTCCATCTTTTTGTGTCTTCTTTAATTTCTTTCATGAGTATTCTGTAGTTTCAAGTACAGATCCTTTACCTCTTTTGTTAGGCTTATTCCCAGGTATCTTATGGTTCTTGGTGCTATAGTAAATGGAATCAATTCTCTAATTTCCCTTTCTGTATTTTCATTGTTAGTGTATAAGAAAGCCACTGATTTCTGCACATTGACTTTGTATCCTGCCACGTTGCTGAATTGCTGTATGAGTTCTAGTAGTTTGGGGGTGGGTCTTTTGGGTTTTCCATATAAAGAATCATGTCATCTGCGAATAGAGAGAGTTTGATTTCTTCATTGCCAATTTGGATACCTTTTATTTCTCTTTGTTGTCTGATTGCTATTGCTAGGACTTCTAATACTATGTTGAACAAGAGTGGTGAAAGGGGGCATCCTTGTCTTGTTCCTGATCTCAAAAGGAAGGCTGCAAGCTTTTTCCCATTGAGGATGATATTTGCTGTGGGTCTTTCATAGATAGATTTGATGAGGTTAAGGAATGTTCCCTCCATCCCTATACTTTGAAGCGTTTTAATCAGGAACGGATGCTGGATTTTGTCAAATGCTTTTTCTGCATCAATTGAGAGGACCATGTGGTTCTTCTCTCTTCTCATATTAATTTGTTGTATCACATTGATTGATTTGCGAATGTTGAACCATCCTTGTAGCCCAGGGATGAATCTCACCTGATCATGGTGGATAATCTTTTTAATGTGCTCTTGGATCCCGTTTGCTAGGATCTTGTTGAGAATCTTAGCATCCATATTCATCAGTGATATTGGTCTGAAATTCTCCTTTTTGGTAGGGTCTTTGCCTGGTTTGGGGATCAGGGTAATGCTGGCTTCATAGAAAGAGTCTGGAAGTTTACCTTCTGCTTCAATTTTCTGAAACAGATTCAGGAGAATAGGTGTTATTTCTTCTTTGAAAGTTTGGTAGAATTCTCCAGGGAATCTGTCAGGTCCTGGGCTCTTGTTTTTTGGGAGGTTTTTGATCACTGCTTCAATCTCGTTATTAGATATCAGTCTATTCAGGTTGAAGATTTCTTCCTGGTTCAATTTTGGTAGTTTATAGTTTTCCAGGAATGCATCCATTTCATCTAGGTTGCTAAGCTTATTGGCATATAACTGTTGATAATAACTTCTGATGATTGTTTCTACTTCCTTGGTGTTAGTTGTGATCTCTCCCTTTTCATTCATAATTTTATGAATTGGGGCTTTCTCTCTTTTCTTTTGGATTAGTGTGGCCAATGGTTTATCAATCTTATTGATTCTTTCAAAACAACAGCTTCTAGTTTCATTGATACGTTCTACTGTATCTCTGGTTTCTACCTCATTGATCTCAGCTCTAATCTTGATGATTTCCCTTCTTATGTGTGGAGTTGGTTTGATTTGTTGTTGATTCTCCAGTTCTTTAAGGTGTAGAGAGAGCTGCTGCATTCTGGATTTTTCAATTTTTTTGAGAGAGGCTTGGATGGCTAAGTACCTCCCCCTTCGGACCGCCTTTGCTGTATCCCATAGGTTTTGGACCGAAGTGTCTTCTTTCTCATTGGTTTCCATGAATTGTTTCAGTTCTTCTTTGATCTCCTGGTTGATCCAAGCATTCTGAAGCAAGGTGGTCTTTAGCTTCCAGGTGTTTGTGTTCCTTCTGAACTTTTCCTTGTGATTGAGCTCCAGTTTCAAAGCATTGTGATCTGAGAATATGCAGGGAATCATCTCAGTCTTTTGGTATTTGTTGAGTCCTGATTTGTGACCCAGTATGTGGTCTATTCTGGAGAAGGTTCCGTGTGCACTTAGGAAGAATGAGTATTCTGTTGTTTTAGGGTGGAATGTTCTGTATATATCTATGAGGTCCATCTGGTCCAATGTGTCATTCAATGCTCTTGTTTCTTTATTGATTTTCTTCTTCGATGATCTGTCTATTTCTGAGAGAGGCATGTTAAGATCTCCTACAATTAGTGTATTCATATCAATATGACTCTTTATCTTGATTAACAGTTTTCTTAAGTAATTGACTGCTCCCATATTGGGAGCATAGATCTAACAATTGCTAGATCATCTTGGTGGATAGTCCCTTTAAGGATTATGTAGTGTCCTTCTGTATCTCTGACTATAGTCTTTAGTTTAAAGTCTAATTTATCTGATATGAGAATCGCTATCCCAGCCTTCTTTTGAGGCCCATTGGCATGGAAGATGCTTCTCCATCCCCTCACTTTCAGTCTGGGTGTATCTTTAGGTTCAAAATGGGTCTCTTGTAGACAACATATGGATGGGTCCTGTCGTTTTATCCAATCTTCAACCCTGTGCCGTTTTATGGGCGCATTTAGGCCATTCACATTGAGAGTGATTATTGATAGATACATTTTTATTGACATCAAGTTACCTTTGAAGTCTTTCTTTCTGTAGACTGTCTCTATATTTCTGTTCAATGCTATTCTTAGGATTTTTCCTCTTTTATAGAACCCCCTTAATATTTCCTGCAGTGTCGGCTTGGTGGTTGCATAGTCTTTTAAGCCTTGCCGGTCTTGGAAACTCTTTATCTCTCCATCCATTTTGAATGTCAGTCTTGCTGGATAAAGTATTCTTGGCTGCATGTTCTTCTCATTTAGTGCCCTGAATATATCTTGCCAGCCTTTTCTGGCTTGCCAGGTCTCTGTGGACAGATCTGATGTTATTCTGATGGGCTTCCCTCTGTAAGTAAGGAGCCTCTTTGCCCTGGCGGCTTTCAAGAGATTATATATGGACCCTCAACTCTATGGTCAGTTAATCTTCGACAAAACAGTAAAAAATATACAGTGGGAAAAAGACAGTCTCTTCAATAAATGGTACTGGAAAAACTGGACAGCTATAAGTAAAAGAATGAAACTCGACCATTCTCTTACACCGTACACAAAGATAAACTCAAAATGGATAAAAGACCTCAACGTGAGACAGGAATCCATCAGAATCCTAGAGGAGAACATAGGCAGTAATCTCTTTGATATCAGCCACAGCAACTTCTTTCAAGATATGTCTCCACCTCAAGAAATTAAAAATAGAGCTTCCCTATGACCCTGCAATTGCACTCCTGGGTATTTACCCCAAAGATACAGATGTCGTGAAAAGAAGGGCCATCTGTACCCCAATGTTTATAGCAGCAATGGCCACAGTCGCCAAACTATGGAAAGAACCAAGATGCCCTTCAACGGATGAATGGATAAGGAAGATGTGGTCCATATACACTATGGAGTATTATGCCTCCATCAGAAAGGATGAATACCCAACTTTTGTAGCAACACGGATGGGACTGGAAGAGATTATGCTGAGTGAAATAAGTCAAGCAGAGAGAGTCAATTATCATATGGTTTCACTTATTTGTGGAGCATAACAAATAGCATGGAGGACAAGGGGGCGTTAGAGAGGAGTAGGGAATTTGGGTAAATTGGAAGGGGAGGTGAACCATGAGAGACTATGGACTCTGAAAAACAATCTGAGGGGTTTGAAGTGGTGGGGGGGTGGGAGGTTGGGGTACCAGGTGGTGGGTATTATAGAGGGCACGGCTTGCATGGAGCACTGGGTGTGGTGAAAAAATAATGAATACTGTTTTTCTGAAAATAAATAAATTGGAAAAAAAAAGATATGTCTCCAAAGGCAAAGGAAACAAAAGCGAAAATAAACTTCTGGGACTTCATCAAAATCAAAAGCTTCTGCACAGCAAAGGAAACAGTCAAAAAAACAAAGAGGCAACCCACGGAATGGGAGAAGATATTTGCAAATGACAGTACAGACAAAAGGTTGATATCCAGGATCTATAATGAACTCCTCAAACTCAACACACACGAAAGAGGCAAACATATCAAAAAATGGGCAGAAGATGTGAACAGACACTTCTTCAATGAAGACATACAAATGGCTATCAGACACATGAAAAAATGTTCATCATCACTTGCCCTCAGGGAGATTCAAATTAAAACCACGTTGAGATATCATCTTACACCAGTTAGAATGGCCAAAATTAGCAAGACAGGAAACAACATGTGTTGGAGAGGATGTGGAAAAAGGGGAACCCTCTTCCACTGTTGGTGGGAATGCAAGTGGGTGCAGCTTCTTTGGAGAACAGTGTGGAGATTCCTCAAGAAATTAAAAATAGAACTTCCCTATGACCCTGCAATTGCACTCCTGGGTATTTACCCCAAAGATACAGATGTCGTGAAAAGAAGGGCCATCTGTACCCCAATGTTTATAGCAGCAATGGCCACGGTCGCCAAACTATGGAAAGAACCAAGATGCCCTTCAACGGACGAATGGATAAGGAAGATGTGGTCCATATACACTATGGAGTATTATGCCTCCATCAGAAAGGATGAATACCCAACTTTTGTAGCAACATGGATGGGACTGGAAGAGATTATGCTGAGTGAAATAAGTCAAGCAGAGAGAGTCAATTATCATATGGTTTCACTTATTTGTGGAGCATAACAAATATCATGGAGGACAAGGGGTGTTAGAGAGGAGTAGGGAGTTGGGGTAAATTGGAAGGGGAGGTGAACCATGAGAGACGATGGACTCTGAAAAACAATCTGAGGGGTTTGAAGTGGCAGGGGGGTGGGAGGTTGGGGTACCAGGTGGTGGGTATTATAGAGGGCACAGATTGCATGGAGCACTGGGTGTGGTGAAAAAATAATGAATACTGTTTTTCTGAAAATAAATAAATTAATTTAATTTAAAAAAAGATGAAGAAGTTGCCCTCTATTTCTAGCTTGCTGAGAGGTTTTTTTTTTATCATAAATGGTATAGGATTCTGTCAAATGGTTTTTCTGAGTCTACTGATAAAATTGTGTGATCTTTTTTTCTATAGCCTGTTGATGTGATTGATTATAACCATTGATTTTGGATGTTGATCCAACCTTATATATACACTTTAAATAAATCTCACTTGCTCATGGTGTATGATTCTTTTCAAACATTGCTGGATTCAATTTGTTAACATTTTTCTGAGGATATTTTAATCCATGTTTATGATATATTTTGGTTTATAGTTTTCCTTTCTCATAATGTCTTTGTCTGGTTTTTGTATTAGGTCAATGATGGCCTCATAGAATTAGTTAGGAAGTGTTCTTTCTGTTTCTTTATTTTGAATGACATTGTGCAGAATTGGTATAATTTCTTCCTTAAATGTTTCATAGAATTCACTAGTGAACTCATCTGGGCCTGATTTTTTTTTTATTTTGGAAGGCTATGAATTATTGATTTGGTTTCTTCAATAAATAGAGACTTGTCAAGATTGTTTATTCTTATATGAATTTTGGTAGGTTGTGTCTTTCAAGAAATTGCCCCATTTCATCTAGGTTATCAAATTTGTGGTTATAGAGTTTGTTCATAGTATTCCTTTATTATCTTTTTAAGGTGCAGGGGATCCATGGTGATGTTCACTCATTCTTTTCAGATATTAGCAACTTGTGTCTTTTCTTTTCTTTTTTTTTTTTCTTAGTTAACCTGGCTAGAGGCACATTAATATTTTTGATTTTTTTTCAAAGAATCAGATTTTGGTTTCATTGATTTTTTTCCTATCAATTTCTTGTTTTTATTCCATTTATTTCAGCTCTAGTTTTATTATTTATTTCCCTTTGTTTACTTTGGAATTAATTTGCTCTTCTATTTCTACTTACCAAAGATGGATGCGTAGAGTATTGATTTTAGGTGGTTCTTCTTTTCTAATGTATGCACTCAGTTCTATAAATCTCTTTCTAAGCATTGCTTTTGCAGGATCCCACAAATTTTGATAAATTATATTTTCATTTTCACTTAGTTCAAAATATTTTAAAATTTTTCCTGGCATTTCTTCTTTGACTCACATGTTACAGAAATGTGTTGTTTAATCTCCTCATAACTGGGGATTTTTCCATTATCTTTTTCTTATTTGTTTCTTATTTACTTCTGTTGTGGTTTGAGAACATAGATTGCATGACTCCTGTTCTTTCTATCCTGCTGAATGCTCCATGTGAGTTTGAGAAGAATGTGTATTCTGCTGTTGTTAGATGAAGTATTCTATAGATGTCAATTATATCCAGTTGATTGATGATGCTATTGAGTTCAATTATGTCCTTATTGATTTTCTGCCTACTAGATCTCTCCATTAATAATGGAGGGTTGTTAAAGTCTCCAACTATAAGAGTACAGGCATCTATTTCTCCTTGCTATTCTATCAGTTTTTGCCTCATGTATTTTGGTGCTCTGTTGTTGGGTATATATACATTAAGGATTGCTGTATCTTTTTGGAGAATTTATCCCTTTATCATTAGGTAATACCCTCTTTCTCCCTGATTATTTTCCTAGCTCTGAAGTCTGCTTTTTCTGAAATTAATACAAATACACCAACCTTATTTTAATTAGTCTTAGTATAGTATATCTTTCCCCATCTCTTTACTGTTACTCTGTGTATGTCTTTATATTTAAAATGAGTTTGCTGTATTCAATCTTCACTTGGGTCTTGTGGCTTTGATACATTCCGATAATCTCTCTTTTAATTGATGTATTTAGATTATTGATCTTTAAAGTGATTATTGATATAGTTGGATTAATAGCTACCATATTTGTTACTCTTTTCTAGTCTTTGCCCTTGATAGAACTCCCAGAGTTAAAATTCACAAAATGTGGTTGTCCCCAAAAGACTGAATCCCATTGTATGTCTTCATTGGAGAAGTGTCTGTTCATATCTTCTGCCCATTTTTTGATATGATTGTTTGTTTTGTGTGTGTTGAGTTTGAGGAGTTCTTTATAGATCCTGGATATCAACCTTTTGTCTGTACTGTCATTTGCAAATATCTTCTCCCATTCCATGGGTTGCCTCTTTGTTTACTTGGACTGTTTCCTTTGCTGTGCAGAAGCTTTTGATTTTGATGAAGTCCCAAAAGTTCATTTTCACTTTTGTTTCCTTTGCCTTTGGAGACATATCTTGAAAGAAGTTGCTGTGGCTGATATCGAAGAGATTACTGCCTATGTTCTCCTCTAGGATTCTGATGGATTCCTGTCTCACGTTGAGGTCTTTTATCCATTTTGAGTTTATCTTTGCGGCTTACCTATATGCCAAATAATAAAATGCAGAAAAAAATTTCACAAGAACAACAATAACCAATTCTGTTATAATAATATTTTGCTAATTTGAAGCCACAGAAAAGATTTTGTCCCCCACCCCCTGCTACTGAAGGGGGTTAGGTTGCTAGACAGAACTTTTGGTGCTGAGGGAAACTTTTGAATATTAGTTACCTCCCTATCCTTCGATTATGCAGCTCTAGAATTTGAGGTCAAGGGTATGGTGGAAGAGGAGCTTAGGAACTGCCATGCTGAACAAAATCCCAAAAGCTGACAGGGAAACTTTTAATGAGTCAGACTTAGACTCTGGTTGTCCTTCCCTGTTTGAGAAGCTCTATAACAGCTGGTTACCCTACAGGCCTCCCTCACATCCTTGAGTAAAGCCCAAATGACTCCTAGTTCTATGAAGGACAACTACTTACCAGCAGGTTTGATACTCAGGGCAGGCATTACTATCCCAGTCACCTATGAATTGGGCCACCCTGCCAAAACAGAGGACATATAGTTAAATTTCAATTTCACATAAACATAAGAAATTCAGTATGGGCTGAGGAGTCAAGATGGCGGAGAAGTAGCGGGCTGAGACTACTTCAGCTAGCAGGAGATCAGCTAGAGAGCTTATCTAAAGATTGCAAACACCTGCAAATCCATCGGCAGATCGAAGAGAAGAAGAACAGCAATTCTAGAAACAGAAAAACAACCACTTTCTGAAAGGTAGGACTGGTGGAGAAGTGAATCCAAAGCGACGGGAAGATAGACCCCCGGGGGAGGGGCCGGCTCCCGGCAAGCGGCGGAGCAACGGAGCACAAAATCAGGACTTTTAAAAGTCTGTTCCGCTGAGGGACATCGCTCCGGAGGCTAAACCGGGGCGAAGCCCACACGGGGTCGGCGTGACCTCAGGTCCCGCGGGGTCACAGAAGGATCGGGGGTGTCTGAGTGTCGCAGAGCTTGCGGTTATTGGAACGGGAAAGCTGGCTGCAGAGACAGAGCCCACAGTAAGCTCACAGCTTGGAGTTGCCTTGAACCGGTCGCAAGCTCGGTGAGCTTGGAGCGCGGCCGGAGGTTAGGCAGACGCGAGTTACTAGGAGCTGTTCGCTGAGGGCGCACAGGGGAGCGGGGCCCTGGGCTCTCAGCTCCTCCGGGCCGGAGACCAGGAGGCCGCCATTTGTATTCCCGTCCTCCGGAACTCTACGGAAAGCGCTCAGGGAAAAAAAGCTCCTGAAAGCAAAGCCGAGCAGATCACTCAGCCCGGCCCCTGGTAAGGGCGGTGTAATTCCGCCTGGGGCAAAGACACTTGAGAATCACTACAACAGGCCCCTCCCCCAGAAGATCAACAAGAAATCCAGGCAAGACCAAGTTCACCTACCAAGGAGTGCAGTTTCAATACCAAGGAGAGAGCAGCAGAATTCCAGAGGAGGAGAAAACAAACCACGGAACTCATGGCTTTCTGCCTGTGATTTTTTAGTCTTGCAGTTAATTTAATTTTTTTCTTTTTCATTTTTTTTTCTCTTCTTCTGCTAAAATTTTTTATAACTTTTACCCTTTTCTTTTTTAACGTTTTTTAACTAGAATATCTAATATATATATTTTTCTTTTTTATACTTTTCTTCATTCATTTTCTTTTTTTTTTTAATTCTTTTTTTTATTTCTTTCTTTTTGAACCTCTTTTTATCCCCAAATCAGAAGAGATCCTAATCTCTTCAATCTTTTTTTTTCTTAATTCTTTTTTAAATTCTTGATTGAATTTTTAATTCAATCTCTTTTTTTTAATTCTTTTTTTTTTTATTTCTTTCTTTTTGAACCTCTTTTTATCCCCAAATCAGAAGAGATCCCAATCAGAAGAGATTGGGAGATCCCAATCAAAGGAGATCCCAATCAGAGGAGATCCCTCACCCAATCGTGAGGGGGGAGAAATCCCCCCTCATGATTTGGGATCTCTTCTGATTTGGTTAAAGCATATTTTCCTGGGATTGTTGCCACCCTTTTAGTATTTTACTTGCTCCTTCATATACTCTTAGCTGGACAAAATGACAAGGCGGAAAAATTCACAACAAAAAAAAGAACAAGAGGCAGTACCAAAGGCTAGGGACCTAATCAATACAGACATTGGTAATATGTCAGATCTAGAGTTCAAAATGACAATTCTCAAGGTTATAGCCGGGCTTGAAAAAGGCATGGAAGATATTAGAGAAACCATCTCCAGAGATATAAAAGCCCTTTCTGGAGAAATAAAAGAACTAAAATCTAACCAAGTTGAAATCAAAAAAGCTATTAATGAAGTTCAATCAAAAATGGAGGCTCTCACTGCTAGGATAAATGAGGCAGAAGAAAGAATTAGCGATATAGAAGACCAAATGACAGAGAATAAAGAAGCTGAGCAAAAGAGGGACAAACAGCTACTGGACCATGAGGGGAGAATTCGAGAGATAAGTGACACCATAAGACGAAACAACATTAGAATAATTGGGATTCCAGAAGAAGAAGAAAGAGAGAGGGGAGCAGAAGGTATACTGGAGAGAATTATTGGGGAGAATTTCCCCAATATGGCAAAGGGAACGAGCATCAAAATTCAGGAGGTTCAGAGAACGCCCCTCAAAATCAATAAGAATAGGCCCACACCCCGTCACCTAATAGTAAAATTTACAAGCCTTAGTGACAAAGAGAAAATCCTGAAAGCAGCCCGGGAAAAGAAGTCTGTAACATACAATGGTAAAAGTATTAGATTGGCAGCTGACTTATCCACAGAGACCTGGCAGGCCAGAAAGAGCTGGCATGACATTTTCAGAGCACTAAACGAGAAAAACATGCAGCCAAGAATACTATATCCAGCTAGGCTATCATTGAAAATAGAAGGAGAGATTAAAAGCTTCAAGGACAAACAAAAACTGAAAGAATTTGCAAACACCAAACCAGCTCTACAGGAAATACTGAAAGGGGTCCTCTAAGCAAAGAGAGAGCCTACAAGTGGTAGATCAGAAAGGAACAGAGACAATATACAGTAACAGTCACCTTACAGGCAATACAATGGCACTAAAATCATATCTCTCAATAGTTACCCTGAATGTTAATGGGCTAAATGCCCCAATCAAAAGACACAGGGTATCAGAATGGATAAAAAAACAAAACCCATCTATATGTTGCCTCCAAGAAACTCATTTTAAGCCCGAAGACACCTCCAGACTTAAAGTTAGGGGGTGGAAAAGAATTTACCATGCTAATGGACATCAGAAAAAAGCAGGAGTGGCAATCCTTATATCAGATCAATTAGATTTTAAGCCAAAGACTATAATAAGAGATGAGGAAGGACACTATATCATACTCAAAGGGTCTGTCCAACAAGAAGATCTAACAATTTTAAATATCTATGCCCCCAACGTGGGTGCAGCAAACTATATAAACCAATTAATAACAAAATCAAAGAAACACATCAACAATAATACAATAATAGTAGGGGACTTTAACACTCCCCTCACTGAAATGGACAGATCATCCAAGCAAAAGATCAACAGGGAAATAAAGGCCTTAAATGATACACTGGATGAGATGGACATCACAGATATATTCAGAACATTTCATCGCAAAGCAACAGAATACACATTCTTCTCTAGTGCACATGGAACATTCTCCAGAATAGATCACATCCTCGGTCCTAAATCAGGACTCAACCGGTATCAAAAGATTGGGATCATTCCCTGCATATTTTCAGACCACAATGCTCTGAAGCTAGAACTCGACCACAAGAGGAAGTTTGGAAAGAACCCAAATACATGGAGACTAAACAGCATCCATCTAAAGAATGAATGGGTCAACCGGGAAATTAAAGAAGAATTGAAAAAAATCATGGAAACAAATGATAATGAAAATACAACGGTTCAAAATCTGTGGGACACAACAAAGGCAGTCGTGAGAGGAAAATATATAGCGGTACAAGCTTTTCTCAAGAAACAAGAAAGGTCTCAGGTACACAACCTAACCCTACACCTAAAGGAGTTGGAGAAAGAACAAGAAAGAAACCCTAAGCCCAGCAGGAGAAGAGAAATCATAAAGATCAGAGCAGAAATCAATGAAATAGAAACCAAAAAAACAATAGAACAAATCAACCAAACTAGGAGCTGGTTCTTTGAAAGAATTAATAAAATTGATAAACCCTTGGCCAGACTTATCAAAAAGAAAAGAGAAAGGACCCAAATAAATAAAATCATGAATGAAAGAGGAGAGATCACAACTAACACCAAAGAAATACAAACTATTATAAGAACATACTATGAGCAACTCTACGCCAACAAATTTGACAATCTGGAAGAAATGGATGCATTCCTAGAAACATATAAACTACCAAAATTGAACCAGGAAGAAATAGAAAGCCTGAACAGACCCATAACCAGTAAGGAGATTGAAACAGTCATTAAAAATCTTCAAACAAACAAAAGCCCAGGGCCAGATGGCTTCCCGGGGGAATTCTACCAAACATTTAAAGAAGAACTAATTCCTATTCTCCTGAAACTGTTCCAAAAAATAGAAATGGAAGGAAAACTCCCAAACTCATTTTATGAGGCCAGCATCACCTTGATCCCAAAACCAGACAAGGATCCCATCAAAAAAGAGAGCTATAGACCAATATCCTTGATGAACACAGATGCAAAAATTCTCACCAAAATACTAGCCAATAGGATTCAACAGTACATTAAAAGGATTATTCACCACGACCAAGTGGGATTTATCCCAGGGCTGCAAGGTTGGTTCAACATCCGCAAATCAGTCAATGTGATACAACACATCAATAAAAGAAAGAACAAGAACCATATGATATCTCAATAGATGCTGAAAAAGCATTTGACAAAGTACAGCATCCCTTCCTGATCAAAACCCTTCAAAGTGTAGGGATAGAGGGCACATACCTCAATATCATCAAAGCCATCTATGAAAAACCCACCGCAAATATCATTCTCAATGGAGAAAAACTGAAAGCTTTTCCACTAAGGTCAGGAACACGGCAGGGATGTCCATTATCACCACTGCTATTCAACATAGTACTAGAAGTCCTAGCCTCAGCAATCAGACAACAAAAGGAAATTAAAGGCATCCAAATCGGCAAAGAAGAAGTCAAATTATCACTCTTCGCAGATGATATGATACTCTATGTGGAAAACCCAAAAGACTCCACTCCAAAACTGCTAGAACTTATACAGGAATTCAGTAAAGTGTCAGGATATAAGATCAATGCACAGAAATCAGTTGCATTTCTCTACACCAACAACAAGACAGAAGAAAGAGAAATTAAGGAGTCAATCCCATTTACAATTGCACCCCAAACCATAAGATACCTAGGAATAAACCTAACCAAAGAGGCTAAGAATCTATACTCAGATAACTATAAAGTACTCATGAAAGAAATTGAGGAAGACACAAAGAAATGGAAAAATGTTCCATGCTCCTGGATTGGAAGAATAAATATTGTGAAAATGTCTATGCTACCTAAAGCAATCTACACATTTAATGCAATTCCTATCAAAGTACCATCCATCTTTTTCAAAGAAATGGAACAAATAATTTTAAAATTTATATGGAACCAGAAAAGACCTCGAATAGCCAAAGGGATATTGAAAAAGAAAGCCAAAGTTGGTGGCATCACAATTCCGGACTTCAAGCTTTATTACAAAGCTGTCATCATCAAGACAGCATGGTACTGGCACAAAAACAGACACATAGACCAATGGAACAGAATAGAGAGCCCAGAAATAGACCCTCAACTCTATGGTCAACTAATCTTCGACAAAGCAGGAAAGAATGTCCAATGGAAAAAAGACAGCCTCTTTAATAAATGGTGTTGGGAAAATTGGACAGCCACGTGCAGAAAAATGAAATTGGACCATTTCCTTACACCACACACAAAAATAGATTCAAAATGGATTAAGGACCTCAATGTGAGAAAGGAATCCATCAAAATCCTTGAGGAGAACACAGGCAGCAACCTCTTCGACCTCAGCCGCAGCAACATCTTCCTAGGAACATCGCCAAAGGCAAGGGAAGCAAGGGCAAAAATGAACTTTTGGGATTTCATCAAAATCAAAAGCTTTTGCACAGCAAAGGAAACAGTTAACAAAACCAAAAGACAACTGACAGAATGGGAGAAGATATTTGCAAACGACATATCAGATAAAGGACTAGTGTCCAAAATCTATAAAGAACTTAACAAACTCAACACCCAAAGAACAAATAATCCAATCAAGAAATGGGCAGAGGACATGAACAGACGTTTCTGCAAAGAAGACATCCAGATGGCCAACAGACACATGAAAAAGTGCTCCATATCACTCGGCATCAGGGAAATACAAATCAAAACCACAATGAGATATCACCTCACACCAGTCAGAATGGCTAAAATCAACAAGTCAGGAAATGACAGATGCTGGCGAGGATGCGGAGAAAGGGGAACCCTCCTACACTGTTGGTGGGAATGCAAGCTGGTGCAACCACTCTGGAAAACAGCATGGAGGTTCCTCAAAATGTTGAAAATAGAACTGCCCTATGACCCAGCAATTGCACTACTGGGTATTTACCCTAAAGATACAAACGTAGTGATCCAAAGGGGCACGTGCACCCGAATGTTTATAGCAGCAATGTCCACAATAGCCAAACTATGGAAAGAACCTAGATGTCCATCAACAGATGAATGGATCAATAAGATGTGGTATATATACACAATGGAGTACTATGCAGCCATCAAAAGAAACGAAATCTTGCCATTTGCGACAACATGGATGGAACTAGAGCGTATCATGCTTAGCGAAATAAGTCAAGCGGAGAAAGACAACTATCATATGATCTCCCTGATATGAGGGAGTGGTGATACAACATGGGGGCTTAAGTGGGTAGGAGAAGAATCCATGAAACAAGATGGGATAGGGAGGGAGACAAACCATAAGTGACTCTTAATCTCATGAAACAAACTGTGGGTTGCTGGGGGGAGGGGGTTGGGAGAAGGGGGGTAGGGTTATGGACATTGGGGAGGGTATGTGCTTTTGGGTAAATTGGAAGGGGAGATGAACCATGAGAGACTATGGACTCTGAAAAACAATCTGAGGGGTTTGAAGTGGCAGGGGGGTGGGAGGTTGGGGTACCAGGTGGTGGGTATTATAGAGGGCACAGCTTGCATGGAGCACTGGGTGTGGTGAAAAAATAATGAATACTGTTTTTCTGAAAATAAATAAATTGGATTGGATTATTTGTTCTTTGGGTGTTGAGTTTGTTAAGTTCTTTATAGATTTTGGACACTAGTCCTTTATCTGATATGTCGTTTGCAAATATCTTCTCCCATTCTGTCAGTTGTCTTTTGGTTTTGTTAACTGTTTCCTTTGCTGTGCAAAAGCTTTTGATTTTGATGAAATCCCAAAAGTTCATTTTTGCCTTTGCTTCCCTTGCCTTTGGCGATGTTCCTAGGAAGATGTTGCTGTGGCTGAGGTCGAAGAGGTTGCTGCCTGTGTTCTCCTCAAGGATTTTGATGGATTCCTTTCTCACATTGAGGTCCTTAATCCATTTTGAATCTATTTTTGTGTGTGGTGTAAGGAAATGGTCCAATTTCATTTTTCTGCACGTGGCTGTCCAATTTTCCCAACACCATTTATTGAAGAGGCTGTCTTTTTTCCATTGGACATTCTTTCCTGCTTTGTCGAAGATTAGTTGACCATAGAGTTGAGGGTCCCGAATATTTATAGCAGCAATGTCCACAATAGCCAAACTATGGAAAGAACCTAGATGTCCATCAACAGAAGAATGGATAAAGAAGATGTGGTATATATACACAATGGAATACTATGCAGCCATCAAAAGAAACGAAATCTTGCCATTTGCGACAACATGGATGGAACTAGAGCGTATCATGCTTAGCGAAATAAGTCAAGCGGAGAAAGACAACTATCATATGATCTCCCTGATATGAGGGAGTGGTGATGCAACATGGGGGCTTAAGTGGGTAGGAGAAGAATCCATGAAACAAGATGGGATAGGGAGGGAGACAAACCATAAGTGACTCTTAATCTCACGAAACAAACTGTGGGTTGCTGGGGGGAGGGGGGTTGGGAGAAGGAGGGTAGGCTTATGGACATTGGGGAGGGTATGTGCTTTTGGGTAAATTGGAAGGGGAGATGAACCATGAGAGACTATGGACTCTGAAAAACAATCTGAGGGGTTTGAAGTGGCGGGGGGGTGGGAGGTTGGGGTACCAGGTGGTGGGTATTATAGAGGGCACAACTTGCATGGAGCACTGGGTGTGGTGAAAAAATAATGAATACTGTTTTTCTGAAAATAAATAAATTGGAAAAAAAAATAAAAATAAAAATCACTTGCTATAAAAAAAAAAAAAAAGAAAATAAATAAATTGGAAAAATAAATAAATAAATAAATAAATATCTAAAAAAAAAAAAAAAAAGAAATTCAGTATGTCCTACATATTGCGCGGAATATACTAACACCAAAAAATTATGTGTCATTTATCTGAAATTCAAATTGAAGAACACATCTCATATTTTTATTTTCTAATTCTGGCAACACTGATATACACCAATATAGATCTTCCCTCATGTTGAACTACAGATAAGGGCACTGGTGATTGGGCTGCTGCTCTGGATTTCTATTGTAAAGGAGCAGGCAATAGGTAATGACTGAACTTTAGACCCTTTCCTTTAAACTATCCCCTTATAAACTACCATGGGTTATTTAGCAGTATTTGTTTTGGTATCCAAATAATTAGGATTTTTGAGATATTTCATTGTTTTTTTATTTCTAACTTAATGTACCAGTTATAAAACAATCCATATAATTTCATTTTTCATATAATGTCAATCTTATAAAACGGGCTCAGAACATGGTCTGTGTTTGTGAATGTCCCATGTATACTTGAAAAGAATGTTGCTGTGGATAGTTTTTGAATATCATATAGATATTTTATGTTCTGAATCCAATTTCTTGGAGAGATATATGTAATGTAAACATCTTTTCCTGGGTTGTGGCTTTCTTTTTTGCTCTTTTTGTTGTTTTGTGAGTAGAAGTTTATACCTTTGGTAAGGTAAGCACTTTTTATGATGTTTAGAAATATTGTTTATCCTTAGGTCATCACAAAAAATTTGTTTATTTTACATACATTATCATTTTCTCTTTCACATATAAGACGATTAATATAGTTAAATTGATTTTTGTCCATGTTGTGAATTAGGACTCATGATACAGTTTTTATCATATGAAGACTCAACTGACCTTATACCATTTGTTGTGCAAAGCCTTTCTCTCCCTATTACACTGCAATGGCACCATTGATGCAAATCAAGTGAGTCTGTATGCATTTTGTTTGTAGAGTCTATATATTATCCTACTAATCCATTTTTCATTCATTTCCCAACATCACACTCTCTTACTCGATATAGTTTTATAGTAAGTCTCAATATCCGGAACTCTAAAAACTTTGGTCTTTTTAAAGTTGTTCTTTTTTTTTTTTTTTTTTTACTATTTCAGATCTTTTTCATTTCCATACAAATTTTAGAATAGTTTTATCAATTTCCATAAAATACCACCTGAAATTTCACTGAAAGTACTTTGAATCCATAGTTCAAATAGGGGTTGACATATTTACAATATTAAGTTTTCCAATCCATGAAGATTGTGTATACCTCTCTTTATTAATTTTCTTTAGTCATTTCCAGTAAGCTTTTATAGTTTTCTGTGTATATGTTTTGCATATCTTTATTCTTAGGTAGCAGATTTTTTTTTATCTTTTTTTTCAATTTATTTATTTTCAGAAAAACATTATTCATTATTTTTTCACCACACCCAGTGCTCCATGCAAGCCGTGCCCTCTATAATACCCACCACCTGGTACCCCAACCTCCCACCCCCCCGCCACTTCAAACCCCTCAGATTGTTTTATCTTTTTTAAAAAAATTTCTTTTCAGTGTAACTGAATTCATTGTTTATGCACCACACCCAGTGCTCCATGCAATATGTGCCCTCCATAATACCCACCACCAGGCTCCCCCAACCTCCCACCCCCCTCCCTTTCAAAACCTGCAGATTGTTTTTCAGAGTCCATAGTCTCTCATGTTTCACCTCCCCTTCCAATTTCCCTCAACTCCCTTCTCCTCTCCATCTCCCTATGTCCTCCGTGTTATTTGTTATGCTCCACAAAAAAGTGAAACCATATGATAATTGACTCTCTCTGCTTGACTTACTTCACTCAGCATAATCTCTTCCAGTCCCGTCCATGTTGATACAAAAGTTGGGTATTCGTCCTTTCTGATGGAGGCATTTTTTTTAAAGATTTTATTTATTTATTTGACAGAGAGAGATTACAAGTAGGCAGAGAGGCAGGCAGAGAGAGAGAGAGGAGGAAGCAGGCTCCCTGCTGAGCAGAGAGCCTGACGCAGGACTTGATCCCAGGACCCTGAGATCATGACCTGAGCCGAAGGCAGCGGTTTAACCCACTGAGCCACCCAGGCGCCCTGATGGAGGCATTTTTGATGCTACTTTTAGAACTTAATTTTTAAAGTGTTTCTTGCTAGTATATAGAAATCCAATGATTTTTATATTAATTTTCTACTAACTTTGATAAATTTACATATTAATTCTAATAGAGAATATTTTCATTTTCAACATACATAATCATGTCATATGTGAATAACTGCAGCTTGTTTTCTTTCTTTCTAATCCTTAAGATGTTTACCTCTTTGTCGTGCCTCATTGCACTAGCATGATATTTGCTGGTGTGTGTGTGTGTGTGTGTGTGTATGAGAGAGAGAGAGAAAGAAGGAGAGCATTTGGTTTCTCTCCTTTTATTCTGTTAACATTGTGTATTACATAATTGTGTGCATGGTTTTTTTAACTTTATTTTATTTTTTCAGTGTTCCAAGATTCATTGTTTATGCATCACACCCAGTGCTCCATTAAATATGTGCCCTCCTTAATACCCACCACCAGGCTCATCCAACCCCCCACCTCCCTCCCCTCCAAAACCCTCAGTTTGTTTCTCAGACTCCACAGTCTCTCATGGTTTGTCTCCCCCTCCATTTTCCCCCAACTCACTTCTCCACTCCATCTCCCAACATCCTCTATGTAATTCCTTATGTTCCACAAGAACCACCCTTACTGTAATGGTATTTGACAGCTTCTAAGCCCTATTACTACCTCTTCTCCTCTTCCCAAATCTGAGAAAACAGATAAAAAAGCCTGGGTGTTCCCTTTTTTGTGATCAGTGAGAACTTCAAGCCATGTGTGGGAATCTTCAGCCTGGCCTCACACCTAGTTACCATAAAAACCCCACTCCATCTCCATTCTCTGCTCTTCCAAGCCACATTTGGATTAGCTTGTGAGGCTTTCCCTTCTCTCCCCAGAAACCCTTATTATGTTAGTGATGTATTTTCATACCATGTTGAGGGGTGTGTGTGTGTGTGTGTGTGTGTGTTTGCACTGTCATCAGTCTCAATAGTTGAACCAAATTTTGAGTGGAGATCCATTTTGCCTCTTTAGGGGGGCCACAGTGATTGGTACTGTGAGCAGGTTGTCTAGAGGATGATGTTACCATTGAGGTCTTTCTTTTCTTGCTTTGCTTTGTAATATAGCTCTGCTGTGTACTTGTGAGCATTCAGTTTGAGCTACTGCTTTCTATCTGGTAGGTTCTTTGAGTCATATTGCTGCATGCTCTCAAACTTGCATTCTGAGTTACACTGTTTTATGCTACATTTACTGAGTTCTACCAAGACATCTGCTACAGACTTAACTGACCTATGTCAAAAGTGTCAATAATTGTCATTTAGAGACAAGAGTGTGGGGCTGGGGCCCTCCTTAAAATGGCACTGGGCCATGCACTCATCCCAGACTGTCTGTATGTCTCATATAGAACTGTATTTCTCGATCCTCCCAAAAACAATGACTGATGCTAAGATCATGAGAATGACTCTTACCCTGTGAACATTAGTGTGTGTCTCAAGGAGATGTTGGTCTCCATCCTGTGAAGTGCTCAAAGGAAAGATCAATAATCTGTGCAATATATTGTCCCATCAGGTGATCACTTATGTGGAGAAAGAGCAGTTCCTATGTGGCATGCTAAGGCTACACTGTGAAAAGCAGGTGGTTTACTAGGACCCTGCAAAATGACTTTGACTGCTGCTTCTCACTACTTTGTTGCCAAAAAAGGTCCTCACCTTCAGGGCTATAGGGGAAAACACATATGGTACAGCTATAACACAACTAAGGGGTTAATTCAACTATTTCCATGAAGGAAGCCCTAAACCCTGATGATACCAATTTGAAGTTCTCTGGAGGAAGACAGTCATAGATTTGAGCAAGGTAGGGAATAATCCCTCTCTCCCCCAAGGATATCAGATAAACACAGAAAGAAAAAAAGAGAGAATGGGAGGGATAAAGGAAGGGAGGGAGGAAGGGAAGGAACAAAGGAAAGAAGGAAAGAAGAGAGAAAAAGCGAAAAAGAAAAGGAGATAAAGAGATGAGAAAGAAAGGAATGAAAGAAAGAAATCTGGAAACAAGGAAGAAACAAAGAGCTGAAACACAATCTGATGCAACTGGAAATTCAGTTTACTAAAAGAATTTATACATCAAGAGATTTTTTTTAAGGCATGAATTGGCTTGTGCATCTACCATATAAGTTCTGAATTAACTTTAACATCTGAAATACACTAGCTGGAAAATCTTCATGGTCTTAATTCATACTAGAGGTCAAATTACACTTCTGCTTGGGATCTCACTAAATTTAAACAAGGTACCCGTATAATCTTGGGGGAGTTTTTGAACCCAAAATAGAGAACAGGCAGATATGCCTCACCTTAATTATCAGAGCTATTGATTTGCCTAAATTTCATTCATGGACACTAAAACTTCCCACAGTGGTTATGCACATTTAAAACCAATAAGTAACAAACTAAAATTAAATCAAGTCCTCAACACTTACACATTGGCTTGAAAAAATGGGACTCCATAGACCTTCCCCTAGTTTAAAAAAAACCAGTTAATATGTCCCAATGTAAATTAGAACAGGGTCTTCAAACAGTAAAACCCATTATATGGGATCTGTTTAGAGAAAGGGGATTATGTTCACTGTTTCTCCATCAACAACCAATTTGGTTTGGTTTCAAATGTGGAAAAAATAAAGGTATCTCACAATGGATTACCACAGCCTTAATCTAATGGTCACATCCAATAAGGCCCCTACCCAATACTAATGAAATTGCTGACTCTACCCAATCAGCAACTGGTAAATACTTTGCTTTTATGGATTTGGCTAACAATATTTTGTTCAGTACCCATTCCCACAGCCTTTCAGCCACAGTTTGCCTTCACCCCTGATGGGGCACTATACATCTTTAACTCAGATGTTCAGGGAAAGCCTCCATAACCCTGCCATTGCACACAATCTTTGCAGGCAAGATCTTAAATGCCTGGACTTTCTCCAGGAGCACAGGTATAATATTACACTGATGAATCCTCCTTGGAAGAGATTCATTGATACATTCATTCAGAACATGCAAATACAAAGGAGGTCACAAAGAAGGATAGGTCACTTCTCCACACACAGTTCAAATTCTTGCTACCTCAGTTAAAAACCTGGAATTATCTGGTAATCTGAAGGCCACCTGGACACTGTCAAGAAACATCTACTGACTTGCTTGGCACCCACAATACTAGAACAGGCCTAACATATTTGAGGCCCTTTCTGAGTTGTGAAAGTAACATATTCCTTATTTACAAATTTTACTTAAGCCCATTTAAGCTATTACTTACAAGTCAGCCCACCTTGAATGGGGATCCTCTCCAACAAAAGCTCTAAAATCTGTCCAAATTGCAATATAGTGGACATTACCGTTCATGCCCCCCAGACACTACCTCATTCTAGAGGTTTTAGCAACATCCTTTCATGCCTCTTGGAGTCTCTGGACCACCCATGTTGGCCACTGGATCTTGATGGTCATTCTAGTCTCCCCATGAATCATCAGAGGAACCAATCACATCTGGACAAATTGACCCTCATGGGGTCTCTAGGCTGGTTGTAGACCTTGAAAAAAAATTATTCTTCGCAACAGCTTATATTATAAAAGCATTTTATTGAACACACTCTGGAGGTAGTCAGAACCAAAATAAAATTTGTGATTTGAATGGGGACCCTGTTCTGAAGGTTTAGACACCAGAAAACTTTAGATTCTTCTCTCGTCAAGGACCATGCTATAGAGACCCACAGGCCGATTTGAAGCAGAACATAGAATCACAACATGGGAGACTAGGGACCGAGGATTAGATACTGCCAGGAACCAAGAACGTTGCTCTGCAATACAGTGGTCTAGACCACACTCCAGAAAAAGAAAACTTGGCTTGGGCAGCCACCTGGAAGAGGCAGTCACCACAGGCTGGGTTGCTGCACTTGGGAGGCAGTGACTTGCAGCAGACTCTTAGCTCTTGAAGCTCTTCCGGGAAGAGGAGGTGGTGGAAACAAACTTGACGCTGGAGCTACTGCCCCCACCACTGCCAAAGCCCATCCCCAGGCTTCGGCCACTGCCTGCACTGAAGCCAGAGCTCCCCACACTGAGCCCACCGCCCATGCCGACACCTCCACTGCTGCTGGAGTAGTAGCTTCCGCTGCCACCTCCTCCAAGGCCACCACCAAGACCTCCACCGAGGCCACCGCCAAAGCCACTGCCGCCACCAAAGCCACTGCCGCCGCCATAGGCAGAGGACACGCTGTTTGTGATGACAGCTGCAGAGAAAGGAGGGAGAACTTGGTGAGACCAGCATGCTAGATTGATCATACACATCCAAATTATTTGATCCCACTAGTGTTAGCACTGTACCTGGCCTCTTTCACAGAATAGCAAATGTGGCTCAGGACTATGCCATTTAGTTAAGGTCCCTAACAAAGGTTGGTGAGCATAGAAGGCGAGGGATGGTCCTCAGGAGGTAGGACAGTGAGAGGAGAGGGTACAGGATGTATGGAATACTGGGTCTATGCTTTAAGAAATAAGACATGAGCCATGTTGGTTCATGTCTGAATTTGTGCTCTTTTCCCTCCACTACGTCCCTCTCTCTAATATACTGAATAACTATATACTGAGATGGGAGTTTCTGGTATCTTGAAACAATAGGATTCTGAGCTGTCACCAAATACCCACATATAATCATCATTGTTAAGGTTTATTCAAAGTTACTTACAGATGTTGACTGGTCCAACTCCTTCCCCACTCAGTCTAAAATGGGAAAAATTAAAGTAAGAGTTAAAAACTCCCCCAAAAGACAGTAGTAGTCATGTTTAAAGCTTGTCCTACAAGCAAGAAGCCTGCATACCCCAAAGCTGCTAAAATCAGAGAAAGAGAGCCCTCTAAAGTGACTTCCCAATGAAGAGGAGTATCAGCCTGTTTGACCTGAAAACAGGTTATTGAAAGAAGATTGTAATTCACATTCTCCTCCACCCATTATCAGGAAAACATGAGTAAGAGGTTATGGGAACTATGCATATGTATCAAGCAGTTTTGGCCTGGTAGGAGCTTACATTCTTTGAGGGAATTTGGCATGGACAGAAATATTTCTAACAGGAAGGATGCAATAGGTAGTGTCAGAAGATTGCAGAAAACAGAGTAGTTTGAGAATCCAAAGGCAAGTGAATTTAAGTCAGTGGGAGTGATCATGAAAGATTTCCTGAAGGAAGGGGTACTTGAAGAATGGGGAAGACATTTGTTGAGTTATTTGAAGGAGAGGAATCTGGTGGTGGGAACAGGGTGAGAAAGAATCCTAGTGGTGGGAACAGGGTCAGAAAAGTGAGTTGGGGTGACCTGGGGTCCCCAGGTCAGCTGTTTGCCTAGGTGTTGGATTGAAACTGGATTAGTGAAGAATAATTATCATGTACAAGATAGTGCTCACTCGTGTGTGTGATTTACACCCTGTAGTGGAGAAGAAGCTCCATTTTGTCAAATGGGAGGCCATCCTGGGCTTGTGAAGTTACGTCATGATGCCCACCTGCACTCCTCGCCCTCCAGCAGCTTCCTGTAGGTGGCGATCTCCACGTCCAGGGCCAGCTTGGTGTTCATCAGCTCCTGGTACTCCCTCAGCAGACGGGCCATGTCCTGCTTAGCCTTCTGCAGGGCATCCTCCAACTCAGCCAGCTTGTTCTTGGCATCCTTGAGGGCCAGCTCCCCGCGTTGCTCAGCATCAGCAATGGCATTCTGCAGGTTGGCACACTACAGAGGGAAAGAAGTGAGTGGGAACCATTTAGTAGCTGACCTAAGCCTGAAGTGTCTCTTTCTGGGATCCCAGGGAGAAGCCAGCACATTTTTCCTGTGGAACTTTGGTCATGGTGGAACATTGAATGCTGGTACTTGTTCCAGCTCTGGGGTGTGTGTGTGTGTGTGTGTGTGTGTGTGTGTGTGTGTGTGTGCATGCGCACGCGTGTGCACGTCCATGTGTGTGTATGTTTATAAAAAGTAAAATAAAACAAATGGGTCTCATTTTCAGAGCTCAGGTCCCTTCCTTGCCTTCTTGCAACCTCTCCCTACCTGCTTCTTGACATTGTCGATCTCAGCTCTCAGCCTCTGGATCATCCGGTTCATCTCAGAGATCTCTTGCTTGGTGTTGCGGAGATCATCTCCATGCCGGCCTGCTGTCTGTTGCAGCTCTTCATACTGAAGCCACCAGAAAAGAGGAAAGACCCCATTTGTTTAAGAATGGAAACAATTTCTCAACACTCACAGGCAGGAGCTACCAAGAAGTGGCAAGTAGTATCCTTATCTGAGGGCTGTGGCTGGTTTCAGCTTTGTCCAGGTGGTCCTGGTCTTAGATACTTTTCCCCTTAGTGCCTTTGCTTTCATGGAGACAGAGGTGTGGGATTCAGAATGAGATTCTTAAGGTTCTTAAATTTATGTGGCAAATGTCATGCATGACTATTCCCATAAGTCACCCCACAATGCCTCACTCAGCAGGTTTCAGGAGCCTTATCCTTAACATTTTGTCAATGGCCTGGAATCCTAGACACATGTCCATCCTTCACTCAGGATGCATTTGCCACAGCACTCACCTTGGTCTGGTACCAGGATTCAGCTTCTGTCCGGCTGCGGTTGGCGATCTCCTCATACTGGGCTTTAACCTCAGAGATGATGCTGTCCAGGTCCAGGGAACGGTTGTTGTCCATGGACAGGACCACAGATGTGTCTGAGACATGCGTCTGCATCTGGGACAGCTCCTGTGGGGAGATTTGAAGTCAGTCATTCTGTCATTTAATGTTGGGTCCATTCAAATCTTCCACTCATTGTGGTATGTTAACTTGAGAAAAGAAATAATAACCACCTACATCAAAAAGCAAGATAAGTCAATAAACAATCCAGATCATGACTCAACCTAGTTTTTTAAAAAAACTTAAACAACTTTGAGCTTCCAAGAAACCCCTCTCATGTAACCTCTCAGACTCTCATCTTCTTGGACCATAACGTATTTTTAGAATAGTCTAGTTGCATGGATTGCATGCTAGGCGAAAACAGAGAAGGGACGCCACTCCAGAAAGGGGAGGTGGCCAGGAAAGCCGTGCCTTTAGTAATGCACTTCACGCCTCACTCTGCACAATGACTGCTGAAGACATCTTTTGCTTTAAATTTGACTTTCTTTTTTTAAACTGTTGGCTTCATAAAGTAATAAAGTGTGAGTAGTACCAAAGGGGAAGGAGAGACACTGAAGTCAATCCTAGAGCCCCTAATTCCTGGTGACGTCCCATGTCTCTAGGTCCCAAATAGGAGGCATTTCTTACCGCCTCAAAGAACATCTTCATGAAGTTGATCTCATCCATCAGGGCATCAACCTTGGCCTCTAGCTCCACCTTGTTCATGTAGGCGGCATCCACATCCTAGAGAAACAGGGATTGTTGGCACTGCACCCTATTTTACCCTGCCTTAAATGAACGACCCCTTAAGACAGCATAGCCTTGGGCTGTGGACTGTCTTCTACCCACGCACCTTCTTCAGCATCACAAACTCATTCTCAGCAGTGGTACGCTTGTTGATTTCATCTTCATACCTGGTGGTAAAAAGGATGGGAATTGCTGATCAGAGAATGAGGGACAGGTGGGGGTGGGGTCTTTGTTGCATGAAGACCACTGTCAGCCTGCCTTCATGCTAGGAAGGGTCTTCTCACACCATACAGCCAGAGAGGGAGAGAGTGCTGGTTGTATGAGCCCCTCGGCATGGTCCCCACCTATAGGGACATCAGTTTTTCTGCGACTGCTTACCAGATCATCATTATGTTATTGCTATCATTCAGTTGGTTCAAGGATATTCCCATAAAGAAGCTGTGTTATTTCTCCCCAATTCCATATCTAGTCAATTTCCCTAGTGCTTTTTTTCAACTTTCATAGCCTTGTGAAAAAAAAACCAAAAAACTATCAACCCAGCTGCTGCTTCATAAGGACTAAAGAAATTATTTGAGTCACTAAGTTGGGTTTGGGGAAAATCTATCAGAGCACCCATGCTGTGGACTTTGGGTATACTGGGGAGAAAAGCCCCCAAAGAATAAGGATTACATTATGGCTCATTTTACCAGGCAGTACCAAGGGCACTGAGCCTCTTGCTCTGACTGGTGGCTAAGTGCTGGTGGTACCAAAGGACTGAGCTTGGGGCTGGTACTTTATAAACATGGGCAGGATTTTTTTCCCCAGTGCTTCAGGTACCCATGAAACATACATGCATCTAGCCCGTGGGGAAGGCATAAGTGGCAGCGTGTTTATAAAGTACATCTGGTGTCAAGAGGATATCACCCGCCCCATCTCTGCTCCCTGCAACCCACTTGTTCTTGAAGTCTTCTACCAGGTCCTGCATGTTCCTCAGCTCCGAGTCCAGGCGGCCCCTCTCCCCTAGGATGCTGTCCAGCTGTCTCCTGAGGTTGTTGATATACTGTTCAAACAAGGGCTCCAGGTTCTGCCTCACGGTCTTGGTGCCCTGCTCCTGGAGCAGAGTCCACTTGGTGTCCAGGACCTTATTCTGCTGCTCCAGGAAACGCACCTGGAGAGGGCAGGGTTTGAAGGTGGAGAAACCTGAATTTCATGTTTTGATGATCAGTTCACCAATTTCCCTCCCATTTCATGCTGGTCCCCTACTCCTTCCATGTACAGTGCCAGGCCCTGGGCCCCAAGAATGGAGGTCCAGAGTGAGGTGCTTTGCCTCACTCCTCTATGGGAGACAAGACTCCCAGACTGCACTGGACACAGCTGGGCAGCTGTAAAGACTCTCAAGCTACTGCCGGATGAACTTATCTATCTTTCTGTTCAATCAGCCCTGTTATAGAGAGCACAGAACTCTTCCCTTTGCCCTATAGTCATCAAGAAGCCCTTATGAGGTCATCTCAGAAGGAGAAGAAATAAGACCCTCTCTCTTAAGCAGCCAATGAAGCAGTCTAACTAAGAAAATGGGCCACAAATCCAGGACACAGAAAAAACTGTAACGGCCAACTATGGAGGTCTTTGCACAAAGTCAGAAAATCTCCCATCTTCCCACTTTCTTTGGCATTTACTCCACACATGTGGTGGTTTTTCACAAACGATCCCACTCACCTTGTCGATGAACGAGGCAAACTTGTTGTTGAGGGTCTTGATCTGCTCCCGCTCCTCAGTCCGCACCCGCTGGATGGCGGGGTCGATTTGCAGGTTGAGGGGAGTCAGGAGGCTCTGGTTGACGGTGACCTCTTGGATGCCTCCAGGGGGGCACACGGGGAAGCCAGGACCACCAAAGCCGCCTCCAAAGCCAGCGCCGCCACCAAGCCCAAAACCTCCACCAGCTCCACCGCCAAAACCAAATCCACTCCCGGCTCCACCTCCGAAGCCATAGCCTCCTCCAGCACCAGCACCTGCACCAAATCGGTTCCTGAAGCTGCCACCACTTGTGCTGATGGAGATCCTCTTGGAGCCTCCCAGGTTGTAGAGGCTCCGGCTGCCATAGCCACCAGCTCCACAAGCACCCCCCAGGCTGACCCTGCCAAAGCCGCCACCGCCACCCCCGGACCGGGACACAGAGGTGAAGCTGGTGCGGGAGACAGACGGGGTAATGGCAGAGGCAGCGCTGAAGCTACGGCTGCCTCCGCTCCGGAAGGATACACTCGACTGGCGGGACATAATGGCTCGTTCCTGGTGGAGCAAGAGTACCGGGCACTTGGGGTTGGGAAGTGCTGGAGAGAACAGAGCTCAGCAGGATGCAGAAAGTGGCTCTGTTACCCAGGAACTGCAATCCCCCCTTTTTATTCTCTAGAACTGGGTTGGGCGGGAGAGCTGTCGAGCTGTGAATGATTAAGTGGGCTGGGCATGCCCGGGGGGCAGCTGTGAGCTCACCGGCACACCTGCACAGTGGTGTGGGGAGCAAACGCTTGCTTCCTGGCAGGCTGTGCTCAGTTAGGAATAACCTTGCCTTGCAGCACTGATGTCTTGGCAGAAAGTTGGCGATGTTGCCAACCAGTCTCTCTCCACCATGGGGGCCTGGGGCTGTAAGCACCCAAGAAGGACACTAGAAAGGCAGGGTACATTTGACCAATGTCCGGAGGGCTCCTTACAGGACTGGGGATATCGTCAGCCATCTCAAGATGGGGCATACTGTCCATGAATTGGAGGCCAAGAGAGTCTCCCACTGCGAGAGATCTGCTCTTTGTACTCTTTTAGGCAGAGGGCTGTTGCAGGGACCTTGGCACTTGGAAAGGCAATGTGACCTGACATCTCAGCTATGTGCTAGAGGGGAGAATAGACTTCTGTCCTTTACTGCAGAATTCCCTTTCCTGGGGGGAGGTGAAGTTATCATCCCAGAGCCCACTCGGCAGATTCTCTGGCAGGATTTGGGCCAGGAAATCTCCCCAAGCCACAAGCTCCAGAAACAGAGAATGTGGGACATTCTTAGTCCCAGGTCTATAGGTCTACAGGGCCAGGCCAATCCCTCCACATCTCCTCCTGATTCAGTATTTTCCGTGGCTTTGACCTCTCCCCTTGCTCTTCAGCCTCTCCAGGACCCCGCGGGGCCTTAGCAAACCCGGGGTCCCCATGCAAGCCCTCATAAAAGGTCCTTAGACTCAGTCTGGCAGTTATGTCTCTCTTCAGAGGGAGCTGCTCTGCCCGCTCCCCCAGCCCCCCAGGTGTGTTCCAGCAAGCCCTCAGTTATTCCACTAGGGAAGAAATGAGTCATCGTATCTGTTGATACAGGCTAAAGGCTGCCACAAACACATACCTGCAGGAGCTCCTAATCTCATCAGGAACATGTTGAGAATCCGCCGGCCTGTTATAACGGAGAACCACCCCGTTGCGAGCAGCGGGGACGGCTGCGCTCTCTCTAAGCGCCAGCCCAGAGTTTCCTTGAGGGCTGGGGGCATGGGAAGTGGAATTCTGAGACTGTGGATTGTCCTGCCAGTTAGGCCCCGTGGAACCAACCCGGGGGACCGGGCAGCCGGCATCACAGTCTGACACAGCTTCTTTAGGGAGGACTCCTGCTAGTCCCCTCTGCTGTGCTGGTCCCGGTGGGCACCACGTGGAGGAGAGTGGTCTGCTTAGGTTTGAGCACGTGTCTGTCTTAAAGCACGTCCCCCTTTTAGCTGTAGACATGAGTGAGGCCACCTCTCGGCCTCCCTAATACAGAAGCAGGACTCTAAGTCCACACAGCACTGGGCCATTAGGAGCTGGGACAGGGCCAGGGTGCTCCTGGGGACGTAGGGGATGGATTGAGAGCCTTGGGGCCGAGGAAGTACATTCTCAAGAGTAAAGGAATGAGAACCCAGCCCAAACTGGAGAATCTCTAGTCAGGCTTGTGGTTGTCTCCAGAGAAGCCGCAGCTGTGGGAAAATGACTCTAGGCTACCGGGGATCAGCTAAGATGTGCTTGTTCACCAGAGGGCTGTGATGAGCAAGCAGTGGACAGGTAAATCCAGACAGACAGACCGATAGCCAGAGCTCACCTCCCAGGTCTTGGGCAATGAGGTCTGGGTTGCCTTGCCACCTGGAGAATTCCTGAAGCTCTCGGAGATTAATTTTGCTGAGTTTGCCAATTTCACACTTGGTTGCTTCTTGGGGGACCGATGTGAGTGTTTAGGGACCCTGACAGGGTCATCTGGTCTGAGAGACCAGATCCAAGCTGAAAGCAGGTGTCTGAGGACTCCTAGCATGGTTCTCCCTCTCCACTGGAAGATCACCATCAGGCTAAGCACCCTGCACCCCCGCACAGGTCCTGGGTTCAGTCCGCTGCCCTCGGGGAAGCCCCACCCCTCCCAAGACACTGGGACATTCTCTTTCCTCCATCCCTCCTCCTCCCAGCTGTGTAGAGGAAAGAGAAGGACTCAGTGGAACAGGAATGCATTCTGGCCAGTCTGAGAATCTCGAGAGTGTGCCAAGCTCAGATTTAATGCCAGGGATCAAGAGTGTGTGGGTGGTGAGTAACTGTGGCAGGGAGTGTTTAGGTGCCTGACTTGGGGTGGGGGTGGGGGGAGGTGGCACTTTTCAGTCCGAGTTTTGTGGGAACCCTCCTCCCAGCAGGTAAGGTGGTCTCTCCTGCAGTGCCAGACCTGGACAGCTATAAATAACGGGGGTGGGGAGCCAGGCACTGGTAACACCGCAGTGTGGGAGAGTCCCACCTCAGCCCGGCATTGCACTGTGGCAGGAAGGGAGGGATTACAGCGAGCTCACTGAGCTGCTCTGCCGGGCACCCACGGAGGGAGTGACCAAGTCATGGCAGCACACGTTGCCTAGCCTTTCCCATCAGCAAAGACGAGCACAGTGCTAAGTAAGCTGTAGTGGCTGGCGCTGTGGGTCTGCCCACAGAGGGGGCAGGACACCCTAACCTCCCTCACAGAGCAGGCAGTAAGAAGGGTAAATCCAGGTGTCCATAGGCAGGGATTGGACTCATCCTGCAATTCCAGCCCAAGGTTCCCTCCTCGGAGCCCCATTGCAATCTTTAAGCCTCTCAGGAAATGTGAGGAGTAGACCCCACAGGTAACAGAAGATGGTTTTGCACACAGCCTCTGGGTCTCACTGAATCGGACATGCCCCAAGGTTAGGAAACACAGCTGGCTCCCCTTCACATTACCACCACACGTTCAGCCCAGCCTGACACACTGAAGGTGCTCAGCAAACGTTTGTTGAATTGACCTGGCAGACATAAGGCATTTCCCTCCATTCCTTCCCCAGATCTTGGTGTGAGGCTCTCCCTAGGCCCATTCTGTGTCTCTGAGTCCCATCCATCAGCTTCCTTCCCTGGATCCATGTCCAGAAGGTGGGCCCCGGTCCGCTTTAGTCTGGGCACCCTCTGATGGCAGAGCTTATGACTCTTTGTCCTTTGCCCTTCACTCCATTCTCCTTCTACCACCTCTGGCCCTGTGAGCACTCAGCACCTGAGCTCCCTAACTGCCCCTATGCCCTGCCCCAGCCGTTCCATACCCTCTGAGAGAGAAAAAAAGTGGTAGCGTCCTCGCCTTTGCAGGCTTTCTATCCCATGCGTGTTCAGCACAAAAAGTGGGGAGCAATAGTTAGAGCATGAATCACCCTATTCACTGGGCAGCGGCTGGCAGCCCCGTCTGGGAGTACAGAGCCAGATTCAGCAGGATGGGCAAGGGCAGAGGGGCCGTGTGCCAGCCCTGGCGCCTCCTCACACAGCCCTGCCTCGGGGAAGAACCGAAGGAAGATTTTTCCTGCCTCCACCCAGAGTCAGTGGAATCCTGCCCCCCACCTCAACTCTGGGTCCCGGCTTTGATCTCGGCTAGATTCTCGGGACTGCAGGGCCATCGAGGAGCCCAGCCCCTCTGCAGACTGGGGAGCTGGTGACACCAGCCCACCCTCCTGTGGCCATGTGTGCTGGGGCTCCCCATGCTGCTGAGAGGGCCTCCCTACCTCTCTGCGACTGTCAAACCCCCAGCTGGAAACAGACCTGGCTAGGAACGCAAACGTCCCCAAGCAAAGCAACCACTTTGCCTTGGTGTGGGTGGTTTTCGGAGGTGGTGTCCTATTGCTGTTACTTGGGTCATGGTCATAAATGGGCCCTTGGAGCTGACTTTTCTGGTGCAAGGGCTTCACACAAGCTGTGGGCTACAGTTTAGGTAGAGAAGCTTGTGGGTCTACTCTGGGCTATGTCTAGGTCCACAGGGAACCCTTGCACTGTTGGGACCCCAGACACATAGCCTGGCCTTGCACTGTCGTTTCCCTCATCACACTGGGAGGAAGCACGGTTTGCAGATGCAGAAGGAAAGGGGCCATGCAAGTCCGAGTTGTAATTTTGAGTTGGCTGGGGTTGGCAGGAAGGGTGGGGCAAACATTCAGGGGGCCCTGGGAGCAGCCTTGCCCTTCCCCCTCACACTGAGGAGGCGATTGGCGCTTGTGGGACAGAATGCTGAGCTGCCCTCTGACAGGCCTCTGCAAGTCTGGGGAATGCTCATTCCTCATTTGAAGGGTATTTTGCCAATGACATACCAAAGCCTTTGAAAATCCCCCTGGGTTGATTGAAACTATGGACTGGAAATCAACAAATACTTTAATTAGTCAGAGGGACTTAAAAAAGGATATACAGCAAAACCCTCTGTGTTTGGTTTTCTCATGGAGGGTGGTTTTATTTTTTTAACAAACACAGAGGCCTCACCATATGCAAGGCACTGTCCTACAAACTCCACATTTGTACATCTAAAATGGTGAAGAAACAAAGAAGGGCTTTTTACCACTTTCTTGGCATTCGCTTTTGTCCTCACACGTGGGTATGAATGTGCCTGGAACTCTGCAAACTCACAGTACTTTCTCTACGAAGGAGAGGCAGGGACACTACTCACTGATCCCAGGCTTCTATCTGATGGGGTCAGAGGAGGCAAGGAGCCCCACTTGCATCCCTAACCTGCACGTTCTTTTCCTCCCTGACCCTTCCTCCTCCCATTACAGCAGCCACAACTAAGGAAGGGAAGGTGGAGGCAGAGGCTAGAGCTGTCCTCTCCAACGGAGCCTCTGCTAGGTGCACTGCCTCCTAGTCCTGCCCTAGAGCAAGGCCTGGGGACAGAGACTGGTTTCCATTTGCCACCCCACCCCCCCACTGCCAGCTCTGCAAGAGCTATGATCACCTGAGGTGAGCCAGTACAGAAAATGGTGTAGGGGAGGCAGAGAGAAGAAGACCCGGGGCTGGCTCAGGAAATACACTGGGCGTTGGGACAGTCCTGGAGGCACACCAACACCTTCTGAGCCCAGCTGCACCCTCTGCGCGCTCCCAGATCCTGTCCTAACACCGTAAAGGCATAAAGTGCTAACCTCGCTCACTGTCCACGGGGACTGACAAGCACTGTCAAGGGCCCATGGAAACGGGTCAGCCTTTTCCAAGAGAGACACAATGTCCAAGGCAACTGCAAAAACACTTGTACCAATTATTTCATCATTTCTTCATTTAACACAAGTGTTTTGAGCTGTTGCAGGGGTTCCATGCAGTGAGCCGCCACCGTGGGAGTACAACAGTGAACAGGATGGGCCTGTGGGGTAGACACAAGGTCTGAGGACAGGATTGGGTCCCCCTGATCTCCTTGCCAGGCCCAGGATGGTGACCCCTATCAGTCGCCTGTGTTCAGCAGGTAGTCATGCAAGGGCTGGGTGGAGACTGGCCTCTGAGCCAAAGTCAGCACCAAGGCCCTTTCCCCTGAAGACATCTGCCCCTGCCAGGCCTAGTCCCTCCAGGGGCTGGTGCCAGAGATGATGAGGAACAAGTACTGGAAACCCCTTTACTCCTGCCCTTCTCCCCTCCCTCCTCTCACTGATGGAAGGAGTGAGAATCACACACTGTTCACCTATGTCCAGACCACATGGTGTACTCAGCTAGCTGTCTACTCAAATCCATTTCCTCTGGAGTCATTTTCAAGGGCTCCTGTTGTCCCTCATCCCACCCAATCCCTGGATTCTCATGGCCGTCCAGCCAGCCAGGTGGATCCATTCACACCCCTACCCCTGGGCCCACCCTCTCCCTGCCTTTCATGCTAAGAGGGGCAGTTACCCTGAGTGTTGCCTCTGTCTCTCCATCTGTCTCTGTCTTTCTGTGTCCCTCTCTGACTCTTCCTCTGTCTTGACTTCTCTGCCACAAAACATGAGACAGAGACCCAGAGGCTTCTCAGGCAGTCTGTTCCAAATGGGTGCCTGACAATGGCTAGTTGGGGTGCCTTTCTGACCCTGGACTTGTCCATGATCCCAAACCACTCACAACGTGGGATGGATCATGCTCAGGATGTGTTCTGTGGTATGACAGAAGACAGTAACCATAGGCACACTTAGCACCGGCTGAGGGCCAGGCCCGGGTCTGGATAGTGTAACTCATTTAATCTTTACAACATCATGAGGTGAGCCAGTTATTATCCTTATTTTACAAATGAGGAAATTGAGGCCCAGAGAACATAAGTAGCTGGTAAGTGCCAGAGCCTCGACATGAACATGGGTAAGTGTGACACCAAAAGCCCTTGTCTTCACCATTGTTGATGCTCAGGTTGTTGGTCCGTGACCCTGACTTGACCTGATGAGGACCTCGGCAGCGTCTCTGCTCTCCGGGCATCCTGTGAGGGTAGCAAACACAGAGGGCCTCAGATGCCACTCAGCCGTGAGTGTGTGTCAGCATCTTGCAGCAGCCCTGGTGAGGAGGAGTGTCCATCCTTGAGTGGGGATAGAGTGGTGGTCCTTGGGGAGAACTCTTCCCTCTTGGGACTGCTAGGACCTGGGGTAGGGCAGCTGGGACTCTGGGACAAGACTCCAGAGGACTGGGGTCATCCTATACAGTGTCCCTGGGATGGAAGCTTGGGGATCACCTACTACCACGCTTCTCCCTACATCCCTGGCACCAGATGCACGGCAAAGGCCCAGATGCCTCTGCAGCTGCAGCCTCTTGCAGATGGCCAAGAGGTGTCTGACCACCACTTTTCCCAAGACCACATGTGTGACCGAGTAGACTTGGTTTGACCTCCAGCCTTTCCCTCTATTGCTCCTCTTTCCCATCCTTGAAACTCTCTACGCCAAGACACCCGGATAGTGTCCCCCAGAACTTTATTCTGGTTGAAAAGAGACTGTGAAGACAAGTGGATAAGAAGGGGTGACCCAGCCTGAGGGTTATTTGGCATTTTTGATTCTTGGGGGTGGATGGGCTACCAAGTAACCTCACAGGGATTAGACTAACTCCTTGAGTTAGGCCACACTACTCAGAAAATAAAGGAACCCCATCTTACTCAGATGTAGCCTCATTTCTTTTGGTGACATTGGACCTGATTTCCTCTCACTCTTCTTTGAAATAAATGGCTATTGAAGCCTCACTGTGTGCCTGAAATTGTGCTAAGATTGAACATACCTTGTCTTATTTACTACTCACATTACCATAGGCAGTAAAGCCATTATTATCCCTGTTTTCTGAACCTCAGAAAGGAATTGTGTCTTCTGCAAGGTCATCAGCTAGTAAGTGGCAAACTTGAGATTTGACCTCAGGTCTGGCTGTTCCTAATGCCTATGTTCTCAACCAGCATCCAAGAGGTGATACCCAGGGGACCCCAAGGAGCCCAGCACAGGTGTAAACTCCATTAGCAGCCCACTTGACCACACACCAATGCCTCCTCAAATCACCATACCACCTTAACGAAAATGGTTTACTGCTCTGCCCACCAGCTCTGAGCCAGCCCTGTCGTCCCATCACCCCTTTCCAATCAGATCACAGTTCTTAAGCCCCAAGCCCTGCTCATGCAGAAATTCTGGAGGCACCCTTAGGACCACCAACACCATGATGCCCCCGCAAGGTGAGACTTCCTGACTCCCTGGATCTATGAGGCCTGGTTCTCCCATTTACCCATCTGCCTTCCCAGACAGAGTATGTGTTAAGGAGTGAACAAAAGCTTCATTCACAGTGACCCCCCGACCCCGCCCCCACCATGCCTTACTTCCCTCCTCAGTGGCGCAGGAGCCCCAACCGGTTTGAGTCTGCCTCTAGGGCCTGTCCCACCCATCGACCTCCTCACCTTCTAGACCTCCTCGGAAAGGGCAGTCTCACCATTCAGGACCAGGGAGACACTCGGTGGCAATCAATAATTCCCAGCCTTCTACCCAGCCTCTCAGGCAGTCCCTAGCTCCCAGCTGACCTAGGCATCCCCGAGGGCTGGGGCCCCTCACTCTGGCACAAGCCATGGCCTCCTGCAGGTTGGCACATTGCCCTCAGCAGAGAACAATAACGTGTTATGGTCTGCAAGACCTCAGACATAACATGGCTTCATTGTTCTGAGTCTGGAAAATGATCTCACATTAACCCTGAGAATTGAAGTTATCCCCCGGTCACTTGGTAAAGCATGGCCTTCCTTTGCTCGAGAACGCACAGTAGCTTCCTATTGGCCTTATACTCACCTCCTCATTGCTCTGGATACCCCTTCCTCACCATCCCTACTACCATCTGGTATAGGCACAGGTCCATGCCCTAATGCCCACCTGGACAATGTTACCTGGCAAAGGGAAATTAAGGCTGCAGAAAAAATTAAGGTTGTTAATCAGCTACCCTTAAAATTAGGATAGTTACCCTAGATTATCTAGGTGGATCCAGCATAATCCCAAGGGTCCTTAAATGTGAAGGAAGGAGGCAGAGGGGAGGTCAGAGTGACGTCAAACCAGAAGACCACTATGGCCATCATTGAAGAAGGGACAAAAGGACCTGTGAGCCAAGGCAGGTGGGTGACCTCTAGAAGCTGCAAAAGGCAAGAAAATGAATTCTCCCCTAGAGCCTCCAGAAGAAACACAGCTCTGCCCACACCTTGCTTTTAGCCCAGCAGATAGCTCCTTTCTGACTCTGACTTCTGCAGCTATGAGATAATAAGTTTGTGTTGTTTCCATCACTGAGTTTCTGATTGTTACTGCAACAGTAGGATACAAATACACTGTCTCTATCTGGATTCTGCTTTGGTCAAAGAACCTACTCTTTATCCTCCACACCACACCCAGTTAACCCTCTCCCAATCTCAAGACCTCACCCCTGCCTCTTCCACCCAGTCCTGCCCCACCTCCCTTCCAGTTCCTCTTCTCACAGCCTTCTTGCAAAAGCTGCTCACAGCAGACGACCACCTTAGGTCTCATTTACTTGCCCATTTCCCATGTTGTGCCACCAGGCACTGGACTAGGTCCATAGAACAGCACCATCCCCTGTAGTTCCTCTGCCAGATACATGTTTTTCTGACCCAGGGACTATATACACTCTGAGTTTTTGTTCACTGATTTCAGTTGGAAAGGTCACTCCAGATGGGTCCCTGAGTCCATTTTCCTCAGTACTGACCTTTCCCTTTTGACCCCTCCACATTGCCTTGCCCCAAGGTGCAGCAGGAGCAATGCCTGGCACAAACTGACAGTCACAGGTGCTCACTTGTTGGTGGAGGATAGGAAGAACCTGGGCTGGAATTAGACCCATCCTTTGGTTACTATTTGATAGCTTGAGCCTTCAAGTTCATATCTGCTCCATCCTGCAGCCTGGCCTCTTGGGCGGGGCCCAGGCTGCTTGGTAAAGATCACTCCACTTTGCCAGGCTTCATCCTGGTTGTCTCGAGGGGAATGGTCTTGACAGCTCAGTGGCCTCATTTCCTGGTCACTTGACTTTGCTCATTCCTGTTTTTGTCCACCTTGGGTTCTCCCCCTGTCACTAGCTATAAGTCTTCATGCTGGTGTGACCAAGAAAGGCAAGAGGCCAATTTTTAGGGAAGTCTCAGACAGTTGGTGAAGAATGTGTCTTTCCTGGAAAATGACACCACAGCTGGTATCTCCCTGAGGACTTTGGCCTCATAACAAACACTGACATTTCCCAGTGGTCCGGTTCCTTGTGAAGGAGGCAGTGGAAATGGCCCCACCCTTTCCCAGACATCCCCAGAGGGCTTACCCCAAACAGAATGGACTCTGTTCATCCTCCCAAAGCCCCAGTTTTCTTGGTTGGCCAAAACAGAGACTGCCTTTTCTTTGTATTGGGATCTTTTTTTTTTTTTTAAGATTTTCTTTATTTATTTGACAGAGAGAGAGAGAGATCACAAGTAGGCAGAGAGGCAGGCAGAGAGAGAGGGGAAAGCAGGCTCCCCGCTGAGCAGAGAGCCTGATGCGGGGCTCGATCTCAGGACCCTGGGACCACGACCCAAGCCGAAGGCAGAGGCTTTAACCCACCGAGCCACCCAGGCGCCCCTGTATTGGGATCTTGACTGAAGTTCTACTCCTTGAGAAGAATGGGGCATGCCTAATATGAAAATAGCTCTGGATTCCTTGCGAATTCTGCCCTCCCTGTCACCGTGCACCCTCACGAGAACTCCCACATCCTGGTCCTCTCCACATTCCTCCAGGGAAATGAGCATGGCTGGCTCATGGCTCTTCCACTGGTGAAGGATAGCCCCAGATGGAAGTGGAAAGAGTAGAGTAAGTTATGTCTTAGTTTTGCTCCCTGAGGAAACCCAGGCAGCATTGCTGTCCTTACACCCAAACACAGGGTTCAGATTGCCAAATTGGGCCCCACCTCATGAGTCAGTTGGGCAGACACCTCCAAAGGCCTCCAGCACCGACAATTACCTGCCTCAGTGTGGTACGGGGATTCAAGCTGGGCCTCAGGCTGGGCAGCAGGTTGGCCACGTTCTTCATTCTGACTCGCTCAGCTCCAGGCTGTGGTTGTTTTCCGTGGACCAGAATCTCGAGATGTCTGAGGCAGGGCCTCCATCCGAACATCTCCTGAGAGCTGAGGCAAGGAGCACATTCTGTCAGGTTCCACAGAGTCTCACTCTCCCTGTTCTCATTCATTCCATTCCCAACAACCAAAGTTGGCCTCAACTGGCCATGAGCCTCTTCTCAGCTGCTACTGAGAGCGTGGTGGTCATGTCCCTCCCACTTTGCCTCATTGGAGAGTCACACTGGACTTGCTAGGAGGAACCCGAGGGGAGGAGATGCCCTTCCCCAACCCTACTGGAGGCCAGTGAGAGGACCACTCTCCCCTGGCCCAGGGCCCATTTTTAGACAGTTCCCTTTAGAAGAAAGTCCTTCCTCACTGCATGTTGAAGTCACCTCCCCCCAACATATACTTCTTGGTTGTGGTTCTGCTCAATAGAGAGACACAGATGAGGCTCAAATTTCTCTTTCCCTTTGCCAAATGGACATTTCTGAGTCTCTACCCCCTCTCTGACTTGGAGGACACTTACTCCCGAGGAGAAAAATGTGGTTCTATCCCAAGCTGTCTACACCGTGGCAGTTTGCCCAGCCCTGAGCTTCTCACAGCCCTCAGCTCCTGAGGGCTGTCTTAGTTTTGCTCCCTGAGGAAACCCAGCCCAGGAAACAAGAGCTGTGCTGGGATAGCTGGCCTCTGCCGACGGTGCCTATTTGCCCCTCTCTAACATGTACATGTCTCCTCCAATATTTCCCCATCTACAGCCATTCAGGTGCCACGTGGGATTTTGCCCGTATCTACAAACCACTTGGACTGTCATTTTCTTAAATATTTTTGCTTTAGATGAGCCTGCAAGTTTACCCAATATATTTACTTTTAAGGCAAATTTTTAAAATATTGGTTCACCTCCCCTTCCAATTTCTCCCAACTCCATTCCGAAAAACAATCTGAGGGGTTTGAAGTGGCGGGGGGGTGGGAGGTTAGGGTACAGGTGGTGGGCATTATGGAGGGCACGGATTGCATGGAGCACTAGGTGTGGTGAAAAAATAATGAATACTGTTTTTCTGAAAATAAATAAATCAATTTATAAAAAAAAATTTTAACTATTGAACGACATCTTTCCTAATACACCTCAAAATAACGTCAGGACTATAAAACAGGCGATGGCAGAGCCTGGGCTGATTTCGTGTGCAAGCACAAGCTGGCATCTGTGCTTTGGGAAGCAGCCTTTCACCTGTCTGCAGGGAGGGAGCTGGGTTCCAGGGTCTCTCCTGCTCATCTCAGCCCCATCCTCAGGCCTCTGCCCCAGACTCCTTGCTAACATGCCTCCAGGTTCCTCCTGGGGTTCTCCAAAATAAGACTAGACCATCCACTCTATTTCCTGGCTCCCTGCATCTATTCTCCACCACAAGTCCAGGTCTTGCTCTCTGTTCTCAGGCCTCCTCTCCTACCAGGTGAGGAGGAGACCCTTCTGTGGCACTTAGGGCAGGGGCAGGGGGCAATACCTGGGCTGCTTTCTGTCCTCAGAATGTTCAGCTGCAAACCTTGGGCCAACAGGTACACCTGACCCAGAGTCAGGGAGGTGGCAAGTCCATTTCTGTAATTATACCATCGAGTGTCTGGAAACCACAAACGAGCACTTAGAAAGCGCCAAATTACAGTCCTTAGAGGGCGAGAAGGTGAATGTAGCAAGCAGCAGCTTCTGACAGGGCAGTCAAAACAACTGGGGCTGTGGCCGATTCAGCCCTGGTGTGTTTTGGGGAGAGAGGACGGCTTTGGCATCTGACCCTACCCACCCTGGGGTAGGTGGTGCCTACCTAGAGATACCGAGAGCCACTGTCACTGACCCCAAGCAGGACCCAAGAGAAATTCCTAAAAAGCTTCTCCTTTGGAGGCATTTGCCCCTTCCCGCACCACCAGGGGACATTACCATGGCCACATTGGCCATCCCCTAAAGATGACCTTGACCATGTGGCACTCGGGCCCTTGCATGTCCTTGAGCATATCTGGCAGTCCTGCCCAGTTTGCAGGACTGGCTCCAGCCTCACCCTTTGCTCTCTCACACCCGTATCTTTGGTCCCAGAATCCCCAGCTTCATAGTACACCTCTCCCAATACCAGTGTCTCAGACCTGGCTTCTGAAGACAGAGCTAAGGCCTGGGGCAGAAACAAGAAGGAAACAGAAATTCCCTCTGCTCAATCTCTAGCACACATGCACCATCCAGGTAGGAGAGTGTGGGGGCCACTTCTGGTTCATGCCCCAAGTGCATTTCATAGTCTCTTTGTCCCTAAGTTTTTTTAGCGTGGGTCCTTACACTAGGTCACAGGGGCCCCTGCTCTGGACCCTTCTTTAGCAGGCCCTGTTTTGGTCCCTCCCAGCTGTCCTCTCCCCACAGAGCCAGGAGTCTGTAGGGTCACTGAGACAAGCTCAGCTGCAGCCACTCTCCTCTATTAGGCAATCCAAACCCCAGAATTTCCTGCCCACTACCCCCAGCCCACACCCAGGCTTATACAGGCCTCTTCCCCAAGTCCATCAGACTGCTTTGCTGGTGGGCTCTTCTCTGGTCTGTCTGCAGCTGTGGTTGGAGCTTGGAATTGAAGGCTAGTGTTTGCATGAGGTCCTTACAGTGAGGACAGAGCCAAGGGTAGGAAGACAAGGGCAGGCTATAGGAGGGGAGTTGGGGGCCTTCTCTGTGCTGCCATACTCAGACTTGGAGCTCTGAGGAGTCTAAGAAGACTCCATTTGAGCCTGACCTGCTGGCCCGTCTGTTGCAGACCCAAAGCCTGGATCAAGAACAACTCCTATACGCTCCTGTTCAGTGTGTAGGGGGGTTAGGGCTATCTGGGGTGCTTGGGGCTCTCAAGAGGTCCGACAGTGAGTCTTCTTGGTACTTCAGCTCTGTGAGGCAAGGATGGGGATGCAAAGAAGATGCTACTGGGGTCTCCCCTTATGAGAACAGATGCAAGGCCAAGGTGTCCAAATATACAGACCCTTTCTCAGAGAATAATGAAAGCTACTTATTTAATCAGCTGTTCTCATGTTTTTTCCTCAGGCATTTCATAGTATTCTTCCCATTCTCCCTGCCATTTTCTGAAGTTGCCTTTCTGAGAGACCTGGACCACCCCCACCCCAACCCCATCAATGCATCTGGAAATAAGCTGCTAAACGGGATAATTACATGAATGTCTGAGTTTGGGCATGAATGCATAAATTAAAAACATACTTATCTATATCAAGTCCAGGGTACCTGATTTTTCCAACTACTAGCTGTGTGACCTAGGGCAAGTTCTTTGACATCTCTAATCCTCATGCTCCTCATCTACTAGATCTCTAAATAAAATCTAAGAACAAAAACTCTAAACCAACTCTAAAACTCTGGTGCATGCCCCCTTTGCTCTTCCTTCCCCTTTATTCTGCAGTCACACCAAGGTAATCATCTCCTGAGCAAAGTGTCCTTCCCATTCCTGCCCCTAAAGTGTGACATCATCTAGGAAGCCACCACTGCTCTTGTCATCTGAGAAGACACCTCAGCAGCTGGAAGAGAAACTTCTCATTCAACACAGAGGAAGCTGAGGACAAAGTGAGGCAATGACCTGAAGACAGAGCCAGATGTCCTTTTACCTCTTCACCTCTGGGGTCCACAGCCCTTCGGGTCACCATTAGAGCTTGCACAAGGTATGGTTTCTGCAACCATCTGTGCCTCCCTTAGATCTTAAGACCTCTGAGGGCCAGAATCATATTCCCACCCTCCCTTCCCTACACCAGCCCTCTTACACAATCCCTATGCCAGAAGGAACCTCAATGTTTTTGTCAGAAAGAAACAGAAACTAAAAAGATATAGGCAGATAGACAGATGGATGGATGGATGGGTAGATAGATAGATAGATAGATAAATACAGACATTCATTATAGGGAATTGGCTCACATGACTGGGAAGGCTGAGAAGTTCCAAGATCTGTAGTCAGTAAGCTAGAGACCCAGGCGAGCTAGTGGTGTTGTTCCAGTGGGTGTTCGAAGATCTGAGAACCAAGAGAGCTGATGTGCAAATTCTAGTCTGAGGGACAAGACCGATGTCCCAGCTCAAATAGTCAATCCAGCAAAGTTTCTTCTAACTCAGCATTTTTGTTCTATTCGGGTACTCAGTGGATTTGATGAGGCTCATGCCGTTCGGGAGGATCATCTACTTTACCCAGTCTACGGATTCAAATGTTCTCTTCATCTAGAAACACCATCACAGACACACCTGGAATAATGTTTGACCAAATGTCTGGTAGCTCAGTTGAGCTGACACATAAAATTAACCACCACTCTCAATAAATGCCTGTTTAGTTCAACAAAGAGAAATCTTATTTTCATTTCTGCCAAAACCCATTGGCCCCTTTGAAGCCTTTCTTTTTTCTTATCTCTCGCCAGTGTTGTGCTGGGGCAAGTTCAGTGGGCTGACGACAGCCAACTGCTAGATTTTTAAGAATTTGTGGGCTGCTTATTATACAGAGCCATAATTTGATTTAAATTATCTAAACTTACAATTAGATAAATTAAACTAAAAACAAAGTTAAAAAACGTTTAAAACTCATAACTTCTTAGTTAAGTTACTATTATCTAAGCTCTTGAGATGACTTACATCTCTTGAATCAGTATGGTGGAAATGCTATGCAACAATGTACACTCTGTAATCAGCAGCATCGTATTGGTGATGGAAATCACCATTATGGGAATATTTACAACAAAGGAATCACCAAACACTACAAATCAAAGCTTCATTCATTGTTTTTTTATACTTTTAAAAATTGAGATATAACTGACACATAACATTATATTCGTTTTGAGTGTACAACATAACAACTCAATATGTGAACGTATTTTGAAGTGATGTATTGTTCTGTTTATTGTCTAAAGCCATAATGTCTGCTATAATTGCCAGTAGCCCCACCTGGCCACTGAACACTTGAAATGTGGCTAGTCCAGTTTAGATGTATTGTTAACATAATACACACGCCAGATTAGAAAGTCTTAGCCTGGGAAAAGAATGTAAAATATTTCATTTACAATTCTGACATTGATTCCGTGTCAAAATAATAATATTTGTGTTAAGTATAATATATCATGAAAATAAATTTGAGCTTTTTATTTAATGGGGCTACTAGAAAATTTTAAATGATATATATGGCTTGTATTGCACTTGGGTTGGACATTCCGGGCCTAGATTTAATTATTAAAGAAGATGTGGTACAGGCTAAATTTAAAAGTGTGTCATTTCTGTAGCCATTACATGATAAACAGCAAAAAAAAAAAAAAGAAGAAAAGAAAAGAAAGAAAGAAAGAAAAAAAAAAAAACCTGACAGAATAATCTTCCAGTATCCAAAAACTATGACCCGATTCGCTGACATCATCACTCCCATCTCTGAGGAGCCAGTGAAGTTTCGACATCCATCCTCCTGGCTTTGCTTCCATCTTCAGCATTAGGATGACAATAAGGACCAGCATCTGTACCTATTTATATACATATGTACATATATGCATGTGTATGTATATCCATGTATACACATATTTTTCAGAGAGCTGACAAAGCTTTTATCAGCACACGGCTGTCTCCAACCCTCTGGCTGCCCCCTGCCCACCCCCCAGGCCCTGTCCTTTGCAGGGTTGGCCAGAATGTCCCTCCCCGTGCTTCATTTCCACATCTGCAGGCATCAGAGGTTAGTTTCCCGAAGGAGGCAGAGTTCAGAAACACGGACTCAAATACAAGAGCCTGGGGTAAAAGATGAAGACAGGAGGAGACGGGCACTCTCGCTGGCGGGAGATCAAATTAGGATCAGAGTTTTCAGGGAAGCCCTAAGCATTACCCAGATTTCCTAGATGGTTACCACTGTCTCAACAGTAGTAGTGAGAATAATAATAATAATAATAATAATAGCAGCTCAGATTTACAGTGGGGCTGGCATTTTATGTCTCAGTTGCAATGGTGCCAGGAGGTAACACTTCTTCCCCTTTTTGCAGAAGAGGAAACAGACGGAGAGAGGATAATGAACTTGTCATAGGGCGTGGTGCTGCCTTCTGCACCTGGAACCAGAGTGACTGCCCAGCAGCCACTCACAGCCTCCTCTCCGCAGCGTCACGCCCGCATCACTGCAAACACTCATGCTGGGTCCCTACCGGCTTCCTTTCGTTGTTCCTTCTGACAATTTTGTAAACACTGTGTAGTCGACAGAGTGATTTTATCCTCCTTGTTGAGACGAGGACACAGAGATCACAAAGAGATGGCAGCTTGAAGGGGTTTTCCCTTGTCCTGTGCAAACAGAGGAAAGTTAAGAAGGGGCTATATGGGTTGTCACGTGGGGCTAACTTGACTTACAGGGTTGGACTTCATTCTGAGAGGCATCCTTCCCACTGTTAGATTGTCCTTTTCCTTATGAGATGATGAAAGTAGGGGATGGTAATTGTTGCTTTTTTTTTTTTTTTAAATGTCCCATTTTGGCAAAATGAAAGGCTGGCCACTGTAGTATCTGATTTGAAATCCTAACAGAGAGTGGGCTCTCTGCATCCTGCCCTCCGGTCCTGGAGCGCAGGGGTCTCAGAGCTCTCCATGGCACCCCTCTTCCAGTCTGGCCCATTTACCCAGGGGCTCCATTGCTGCTGACAAAGCGTGAAGTATACTCAAAGGGTAGTGCCCAACCTGCCTCCCACTGAGCTGGGAAGACGCCCTCCGTTACACTGGACTATGAACCATCTCAGAGAGAGCAAGGGGCCTGGGCTGACCTGGCCACTGACGACGTGCAGAGGGAACACTCTGGGCTTTCTGGCTTCAGAGAGTGAGTATCCCCACCAACCCTCTTCAAATCTTCCCCTTTCCCTGCTGCTCCACTTGTTTGTCTGGGGAAGAACGTCCAGCAGGGATCTCCTCACCACCTACCCTTATCTCATCCCTTCCTTGTCCTTGTCCTTTTCCTATCTGCCCTGAAAGCCATGATTCACCCACCTTGTCTTTCTTTTGAGGATTTTCCACGGCAGCCTGGAGGCCCCTCCCTCCTGATTTGGCTAGATTCCAAGACAATCAAAGAGCCATTCAATCAAACAAACAAACAAAAATCAGGGCCATGTGAGGAGAGCTAGTTCCTGGAGGATAAACATTTTCTGTTTCTTATAAATGGAAAAAATCCTTAGGTCATCTGTGCTTCTGAATGACCTGTTTCATGGCTCATTCTTCATTTTTGGGTGGCTCTTTCCCTCCTCCACTAGCACCCACGAGGACACGGACCGTATTCCAGTCTAGCGTGGGGAGACGGGAAATAGCCTGGGCGAAGGAAGGGAGAAACTTTGGTTCGAAAGATAATTTTCCTCCCTCCAGCTGTGCTGGGATTAGCCCCCACCTGACAGAGTGAGCACAGGAGAACCAGGCCAGCCAGGGTGGGCAGTGGGACCTGGGAATCTCCAGCCCTGAAAAGGGCAGCTGTGGAAGGAGCCAGACAAGAAACAGTGTTTATCGCTGGGCAGGACAGTGCATCCATGCCAGGGAGCTGAGGTCCTGTGTATCTGCAGGAGGGTGGTCAGAGGCAAAGCAGAATTTTCCTAATGCCAAGTTTGAGACACGAGGACTCCAGAGCCTCCTCAGAGTGCTCAAGAAAAGCAGAGATGTCTCTGCCAGCAGTGGTGGCTGTCTTTGGTTGGTTGGGTTGGTCACCGTACCATTGTCTGGAGAAAGGACAGCGCCCGGAAGAGCCCACTCCCAAGAGCATGGCCACCTCCTTCGTGCTGCTCCAGATTCTTCTTGCTGGTCTGGGATTTCATTTTGATACTTCTGTTCCCAGAGCCCAGCCAGCTTCTCAGGATAAATTGTCCACCCCAGTCAGCTTCAGCCCATTCCCTTCAAAAGCACCCCTCCCCACTCACTAGGTCCGTCCCAGGCCACCTCTACCACCTTCTTGAGGCTCCCTTCTTTCCCCTCCTGCTCCTACTACGGATCCAAAACCACCCAGCTTTCCTGGTCACCTCTAGCACAGGATACCAGAACTTCAAGGGGGGCCTTGATCTATGTACTGCTTTGAGCACCCCCAACCCCCACCACAGAGGGGATCCACTTCTGTGACTAGCAGGTGGCAATGGGGCCACAGCCTCCGTGGGCAGCCTACAGTGGGGAAATCTGAGATGGGCTACAGGGCAATTGTAGGCGTAAAAGGAACACTGCTCAGTGCCCGGGACACAGAGCCATCAGGCTTCAGATGATGGAATATGATGGAAGTTCCAACAAACCATAGGCAGGGAACCCGCAGGCCATCAGGAAGCCTGGGAACACACAGCAGCTGGGTGGGCAGAGGCAGGTGGTTCCCATACCGGGAGGCAGGGCGGCGAAGTGGAAAGAGTGTGGGCTTTGGAGAGGCAGACCTCATGGAATTCTGGCTCCATGTTCTGGCTCTGCAGCCGTGGCTATAGCAGGTGTCTGTCTCAGAAATAATAACACCCACCTTAGAGAGGTGACACAGGGGGCATGCCCAGCTCAGGGATATTCCAGCCCATGGTAAGTGCTCCGTAAACATCAGCCTCCCGTTCCTTGGGCCCCCATCTCGTGTGCTGGGCCTAAAATATAGGAAAGGGCCGAGGAGGGTGAGGCTTCACGGAAGGAGAGGAGTGAGTAGTGATCAAGGCGGGAGGCCTCAGCTCCCTGGCAGGCACCCTAGGAACCCTGTGGGACCCCTTTTGTTCTCCTTGCCCTCCAGAGACATCCTGAAGGTGCCAGCTTGACATGGCAGTCCCCCAGCTGTGTCTGGCTTGGCCTGTTGCAGGGTCCCCTCCAGGCAGTGTCCCCAGGGACTGCTCCCATCAGTGGCCACAGCAGCAGCCTGGAGCCGGGGTCCCATGGGGTTTGCAGAGGGCTAGTTGGTCCACCAGCTTGTGCTCAGTGCAAATGGTGTGCCAGACATAAGAGTACAAAGGTGAGAACAGCTCAGGCCCTGTCAACGGCTTTGGGGGAGGGGATACAAAGGACAAATAAGGTGGGCTGGGGACTTTATTCACTCGCACCACCTTTTCCTCCACCTGGATCCTTCCTGAGTGGTCCACAGGCCAGAAGGTTCCTGAGAGCAGGGATTAGAACTTCACTTTCTCTCTTTCCTGCCTCCACTCCACAAGCGTCCCTTCACTCTGAGGGGAGGAAGGCAGCCTCGTGCCTCAGACCCGGAGACAGGATGTGGGGCCCATCACAGCGCTCTTACCAGCTGTCCCTCAGCCTCTGTTGGCGCCCCGTACCACCTCTCACCCTGTCCCTCAGCACATCGCCTTGCACCTGACTAAAGTCTAGGCTATTAGGCGTAAGTGTTCTCAGGGCCACAACCCCATGTCCCTTGGGGTTGTGTCCCGCCATCTTAATTCCTTGGCCCCATCTCCATTCCATTATTCCAAAACCTTGCTCCATTTGCTAGGGGTTTGGTTCTCTTTCTCCGCTGATTATATTCTCAGCTCTGAATGCTTGCTAGAATCCCTCTCCTGACTTTCAAAAGATCCCCATGAGCGCCTGGGCCCTATTCCAGTAGACAGCCTTCACTGGTCTGGAGTACTGGCTTAGACCTCCGTATTTTTTTCAAAGTTCCCAGGTTATTTTTGAGCCTGTGTAAAGTATCACGGTTCCTGGCAACTGCGATCAAATGGCCACTTAGACTCATGGGACTTCAGGGTCACCGTCCCTGCGAGTCATTGTCCTTATTCTCTCTCCTCAGAGCCCTCTCTTGCCCCGCAAGTCAACCATCAGCTCCTGCCTGGTTTATAGCTCACAGCCAGCTGAGGCCCCTCACTCTAGCACCTGCCAAGCTCCGAACTCGGTTCTCTGCCGTGGGCTCCCACGATCTCCCACAGGAAACCCCGCTCAGCCTCCAGCACCTTGGTGAGCTGCTCAGGAAGAAAAATTCCAAACCCAGGATAACTCTGCCCACCTGGAAACCCCTGTGAGCTCTAGGGCACAAAGAGATGTGACAGAGTTCTTAACTTCTTCCCCAAATCTGGGTGAGAAAACAGAAACATCTAGAGAATTAGCCTCCATCCCTCCATTTGAGAAGCCAGTCTTCTTCTAAGCCTTTCTACTTCCTTCTGCTATCCCAGCTCAATTCTTACTGTTGCAAAGGTAGCAGGGGCAGTGGTTTTATGTGGATCCTTTGCTGAGGGAGTGACAGTGTCTCTACCCAGTTCTGAAAACACACACACACACACACACACACACACACACACAGGCTTGGCCTTGTTGACCAGGGAAGCAAACTTGCCACTGAGTCTTGAACTCCTGGCCCTCCTCCACCCACACGGTGGTGTTGACATCCAGGTTCAGAACGGTGGGAAGCCCTTGTTAATAGCCACCTCCTGTGGCAGGGGGTTGAGCCTGGTTCTGTGACCTTGGCCTGCACCCCAGCCACTACTCTGAAGTTCTGTCTGCCAACCTAACCTATTCATCCCTTTCTCCAATCCCTGCGCCTCTGATTTTTTAAGCTCCTTAGGCCCCCAGGGACTTCCTGGCTGAGGTTTGCTGGCTCATGCAGGGTCACTGGGTGATCTGTCTGTCTGTCTTCCTTATATTCCTCCTCACTCCAGGACAGACAGGTATCTGGGCCAGTGACTGACACTCACAGGCTGCCCTGACTCCCGACTAACTTCACCCTCGTCTGGCCTCAGGGTCTCAGAACTTGTTCCCTATCTTAGCATCCCAGCAGGCCCAGCGTGTGGCATCCCCCTCAACTCCACCCTTCCTGGGTGACACCCCACAAGCCCAGGCCTTTATGCAGTAAGGAAAGGGTTGAAAAATACAGACCCCTGCCTGCCACACCCCCAGATTTCCTCTAGGAAAGATCCAGTTCTTAGATGGAGGCTAGGGTCCCTGTCAGGAGCAGGACCATTTCTGCCGGTAGACACAGGTACTTCTTTTGTTGAAAGCCACAAACCATGCTACACATTCACCCTTCCCATGTTCTTCCTTTTTTCTCTCCCTCCTCTTCTTCCTCCGTCCTCCCAAACTTGGCCCCATGCTTCGTGCACGCTCTGTTTTTTCAGCTCTACGGAGAAAATTCCCCTAGAAACATGGGTTGCACAGGCAATCCGCAGTGTGTTTGGTGTGTGTGTGTCTGTGTGTGTCTGGGCGGTGCCTGCTCCTGTGGGTTCTGGACTGAGGACGTGTACACACCTTGACTACTCAGAGACCAAGCCGTCAGATCGTGCTGTTTATTGAGGATGCAATGGGAGGACCTCTAAGAAGAAAGGAGATGTGGAGGGGCTGCCTCTTCTGTTTCTGGATACAGGAGAGCGAAGAGAGACCTGAGCCGTGAGATGGGGCCAGGTGGTGGGGACTGGCCTCTCTTGTCCTTCGGCCCTCCCAGAATAGGCAGTTGTTGGGACTGAGGGCCCAGTGTGAGAGGGGGGCCCGGGTCTGAGACCCAGGAGCCGGACAGAGTAGTTAGTGACTGAGCGGGGGATGTTGTGTCCAAGACAGAAGGCCGGGAGCCTGGAGCTGAGCCCATCCCCTGGCTGGGGGACCTCAGCCAAGGAGCTGAATGTGAGGCACGTACCAGGAGGAATTTCACCAAGTTTAGCCATCCACACCTGTCCAGGCTCAGGAAAACGCAGGCTGGGAGAAGTGTGGTGGCCAGAAGGACAACGGCAGGGCAGGGTGGAGAGGGGGCTGACAGCAGGCTGGGGGACAGAGCATGTGGAAGACAGCTGCGGATGCAGGGGTGGCGGGAGGGCAGGGAGCAGCCCTCTCTACCTGCTGGCTTTCTTGGAGGAGGTGCTCTGGCTGGAGCCCTTCCCCAGGGTATCTTTGTAGTCACTGCTGCTGCCCCTGCCCCGGACGTCCCCGCCGCGGACGCTGCACACGCCAGAGATGCAGCTGCTGCTACTGGCCACGTAGCCGCCGCTCACGGAGCTGGGCCGGAAGCCATAGCCGCCGCTGCCGCTGGTGCTGCTGATGATAGCTGCAGAGGGACAGAGGGGGGCGGTACCCTCAGGGGCGGGGCTAGGCGAGGCCCCAGCCCCACCCCCCCGGGACTCAGGATCTCTTGGAACAATGGGTTAGGTGCCCGCCCCGCGGCTCCGCCCCCTCCTCTGGGGAAAATAGCCCAAAGACAGCTTCCCCCATGTCCTGCTCTTGCGATGCCCCTCTTAGACCCAATCTAGATGATTCTTAATTCTCAGAAGCCCAGGTACCAATCCAACCACCTGTTATTCTGGATACACACTCCCCCTCTTCTATTAGCCTGTTTGCCAAACTTCCGCTCCAACCTTTCTTTCCCTCTCACTAGCTGCCCCATAAATGGCATCTTTTAGAGCTCTGGTTAAGTTCCTAGTCCTGCTGAAAAATACAGAGGTTCAACACTGTCCGCTTATGCTCTGAGGTCCCCATTCAACAATTCCCTCAGCCGCCTCTAATTCTCCAGCCCAGGGCTGGTTGCAGCTTGTGGCCCTGGTGCTCCAGGCCTCACAGACACTCATCCTCTGCTTCCTCTTCTAGCTTTCCTAGCGGCCATCCCCTGGGAGCAGGGAGACAGAGGAATAGGGAGGAAGAGCTCTGCTCTGGAAGTCAGGAGAACTGACTGCTGGCTATGCCTCTGCTATGTGGCTGTGTGATCTCAAAGTTTTTGCTCTCTGGTCCTGAGTTTGCTCAGCTACACACACGGGGTGCGACTAAGACCCTTTCCTGTCTTCAGATTCTACAGTTCTAGGGCCCAGCACACAAGTACTTACAGATGCTGACTGGGGAGGGAAATTCTCCTGACATCCTGTAAGGGAGAGAAATAAAGTAAGAGCAAGCAGTCATCCAACCCGCAGTCTATTAACCTCAAAGCTAGTGTCCCCACCGACCTGTTGTGGGTTTTTGAACCCAATAGGCACCTCTGGAAATTTCCTGGGCTTTTGGTGAAAGCAGAGATTTGGGAGCTGTGGCTGCAGCCCCTGAATCTTTGGGGTTAAGCAGGCAACAACCCAAATCAAACAGTCGGCACAAGGTACACATGCAGGCTGGTATGCACACTTCCCAAGGACTGACTTTCTCGGCTGGTGAGAACATTGGGGAAGCTGGAATGGTTGCTCTGGGACACATCTGATAAGCTCATCTTATTTCTGGACAGGTAAGGATGATGGAACAAGAATGCCTAACATAGTAATGGGGTGGGGTTTATTTTTTTATTTTTCGGTTGGGGTTGGGGGGTGGTAGTATGCCGAGGTATACCCAGGAAAATTGTAAGATGGAATGAGCTAATCACTGAGGCACAGTGCTTGGCATGAGTGAGGGCTCACGCAGGCGTAGGTATTATTTATTACTGTTATTTTTCCCATCATCACCACCCCTTCACTCCTCCCAAGGACTCATCTTTTCTGGATGAGTGTGTTAAGCATTCTCTTTTGTCCTTCTCAAACCCCCTTCACCCCTCCCCCGCCTTTCCTGCCAGAGCACCGCCCCCCACCTGCACTCCTCGCTCTCCAGCAGCTTGCGATAGGTGGCGATCTCCATGTCCAGGGCCAGCTTCAGGCTCATGAGCTCCTGGTACTCGCGCAGCATCCGGGCCAGCTCCTCCTTGGCCTGGTGCAGGGCGGACTCCAGCTCGTCCAGCTTGGCCCGGGCGTCCTTCAGGGCATTGTCACCCCTCTGCTCGGCATCGGCGATGGCCGTCTCCAGGTTGGAAGCCTAAACAGGGAATCAGAGAAGCTGGAAAACTGGACGGGGTGATTAGAGTCATCCACATCCAAACCCCACCAGTGCTTGGAGACTCCTGGGTGAGGATACCCACTTCTATCTTTCCCACCTCCCACCCCTCTAATAGGCTGGAGCCCCTTCTGGGGCCAGCAAGTCCTTCCTAGCTCTATCTCCACTTGCTTGTATTTAGGCATTGGTGGTGATGAACAATAGTGCACCCTGCCCTCCTGCTCTCCTGTGATTGTGGCCAGCTCAGTACCACGTCAGTTCATGAGGAAGACATTTACTTGGCCATCCATGTGCCGAGGATACAGAAGAGCTTTCTGCTCTTGAGTTGTTTCAAGTCTGGGATGAGAGATCCTTAGAATGTTGTGTTGTGGGTACAATGAGAGTGGCCGCCCAGGTACATAGGACCACAGACGAGGGGCACAGGGAAGGAGGTTCCCTAGAACTAACTATTACTTCCCAAGTGCTTACCATATGCCTGGCACTACCCTCAGCCCCGACATGCCTTTTTCATGTCTTAGCTCATGTATTCCTTAAACTCACCTGTGCAGAGAGGACAACTAACTTGCCCCACATCATGGAGTCACTAAGTGTTAAAGCTCCTGGGAAGGTGGAAAGAGCACTGGACTAGGAGTCATAGTGGGTTCCAATCACAGCTCTGCCATTCGCCAGCTTGTAACCCACTTAACCTCTCTGAGGTTTCCTCATTTGTAACAATGGGTAGCTCTTGCCTCATAGAATCTTTGAGACACTTCTGGATGATAAAATGATAGGAGCCACCGCTGTTGTTATTCTATAACCTCATCCTGTCTCCCCATCTACTCAAGCTAAGACTGCGGCCTAGAGCCCTCAGAAGAGTTTGAGCAAGGCCTTACTGATAGTTAAATAGTTACAGAAGGCTCTTGAATGGCGCTCTCTGAGCCCACTTGTCAGTCATTTCATTAACAAATGTTTATTAAGCTGCTACTATGTCCTGGCACTGTACTAGATGCTGGAAAAGCAATGGGGAATGGAACAGCCAGCTTCCTGCCTTCCTCCAGCTCCATGGAAGAAGGGACAGGCTGGTGTGGGGCAATCACCAAAGTGTGACAAGGACAAGAGAAGCACAGATGCCAGAACAGCATGTGATTAAGGCAGAAGGCACAGGGGGGTGTGGTCCTACCCCATTCTGGGGAATGAGAGAGACGGCTTCCTGTAGGAAGGACATCAAAGCAGAGATTCTTGGGGAGAGTGGGAGATGTGATGCCCCAGGGATGTCTGCTCTAAAGTATTTGAGGCAGTGACCTCATTGGTTCCTTTCCTTTCATGGGCAGAGATTCGAAAGGCTGATATTCTTAACCAACTCTTTCCCCCTCCAATTATGCCCTCCTGCCCCAGGCCATGGGTAACCAGTTCCCTCACCTGCTTCTTCACATTCTCAATCTCTGAGCGGATTCTCTGGATGAGCCGGGTGAGCTCTGAGATCTCATTCTTGGTGTTCTTGAGGTCATCCCCATGCCGGCCAGCTGCCAGCTGCAGCTCCTGGAACTGGGACCCCAAAGCACAGAGCATGGTGAGCATGCTGGATGGTCATAGGACCACATGATATCTCGGGATTGCTGATGTCATGGACATCAACATGAAAGGACATGTTGGACACTTAACTAGACATGGCCTCTGTTTTGAGAATGATCAGGCCCAGTCCTCATGCCTGCTGGGGTTGCCCTCCCCAGTCCTGCTTCAGCCCAGCTCACCTTGGTCTGGTACAGCGCCTCGGCCTCGGCCTTGCTTTTCAGGGCGATCTCCTCATACTGGGCACGGACCTCATCAATGATACTGTCCAAGTTCAGGTCCCGGTTGTTGTCCATGGACAGGATGACGGACATATCGCTGATGTGGGACTGGATCTGAGCGATCTCCTATATGGGAAACAAGCCTGGTCTCACGTCTTGACTTTCAGAGGCTAACAGCCCTCCCACCCATTCCTTTAAGCAAGATAAGCAAATCTGGGTGATGCTAACTTAGAGGCTCTGGGCCAAAGCTGTGGCTTCCTGGGCCAAGTGAGTTTCCTCCAGGCCGCAGATAGATTTCTGCCACCATGAAGCCAGGACATGGACCATTTCCTTTCCACCCAGAAGGTGGAGACTGGGAGCCTCTCAGAGCTGAAGTGGGAGATGAATGGCTAACCACGGGGTCTCCCTGAGATCAAAGAGCCTCTCTCAGCCCCCAGAACAGAGTTTTACTCACTGACTGCCAGCAGAGGCGGGAGTGGAGACACAGACTTACCGCTTCATAGAGACACTTGAAGAACTTGATCTCCTGGTCCATGGAGTCCACTTTGGCCTGAAGCTCAACCTTATTGGCATAAGCAGCATCCACATCCTAGAAGATGCCCCCGACATCCCTCGGTCACTGCCAGTGCAGCAGAGAAGGAAACACCCACCCCAGCCTGGGTGCCCAGCACACTGAAACAGTGGCCCTTTTCTATCTGAGAGGCTCATGGGAGAGGAGACGATGGAGCAAAAGGCCCAGCCTTGCCCCATCCTGAGAATCTGCTCCTTCAGCAGGGATGGGGTACCCCTCTAAGGAAGGGAACCCCAGCCAGGCTGCTGTCAGTCATCCCTTTGATGTGTAAGTTGGACCCTGTGGCTACAGGGGAGCCCCTGTGTTTCATCTTCTGCTCTTCTTTACTGTGGACATGAAACACTCAGAAAGGCCATCATCTCTCTGCCTTTTCATTCCCTTTCTGGATAGTACATTGTGTTTTTCTTCAGCCTTTACATCATTAGTTTGGAATCAGCTCTTTCACTGAGAGCAGAGGATACTGGTAAGCTCAGCTCTCCCTGGTCCCAGGCCAGCCCTGGACTCAAGGCCTGTCTTGCCTCTCACCTTCTTGAGCAACACAAACTCATTCTCTGCAGCTGTTCGCCTGTTGATTTCTTCCTCATACCTGCAAGAATGCCAGAGCTTTGTCAGTGAATATGTCTCACTTAGAACCCTCTCACTGAGAACGTCTTTCACTCAAAGAAGATTCTAAGAGGGAGTATGGCCATTTGAGGGACAGATGCTAATGGGCCACAGAGTCCTGGGCTAGTGAGGCCACCAGGTAAAGAAGGCTTCCTGGAGGAGAGGACATGGTAACTAAGTCTGGAGGGGGAAAAAAAGGTGATTATTGAAGATCCAGCTACAAAACTGAGGTAAGAGCATGTGGAGCAAGTGTTCTATGGGAAATCTTACAGGAAGCAAGAAGCAAGCTCTTCCTTGAAAATTTGAATGAAGCCTTACAAATGAATGGGAGTGTTTCCTTAGTTCCTCCTCATAGCCATTCCTCCAGTGAGGACCCAGAAGCTCCAGGAGATTATGAGTAGCTTAATCAAGGTTTCCCTTTTCTAGGCAGATACGGTCCTTTGACCACTGTTCAACTCAATGGACATTTGTCCCAAGGGCCAGACCAGAGGCTGGAGGAGCAGAGAGCAGTTTCCAGAGTTGTGTTGGAATGATTCTGCCAGGTAAGACAAAGAACAATGCCCCTCATCTCCAAAACCTTTAAGCCGGGGACAGCTGCCACTCCTGCAGAAGGAGCTTAGAGGGAAAGGGACAACTCTCCAGCTGCAGGGGGATCCCTTCCCCACTCACCTCTTTTTGTAGTCCTCCACCACGTCCCGTACACTCCTCAGCTCCGAGTCCAGCCGCACCCTGTCCCCGGACAGTGTCTCCAGCTGCTTCCGCAGGTTGCTGATGTAGCCCTCGAGGATGGGCTCCAGGTTGTTCTTGCAGTTGTTCAGGTCCAGCTGCTGCAGCAGTTCCCACTTGGTCTCCAGCACCTGGTTCTGCTGCTCCAGGAACCGTACCTGGGATCCAAAGAGCAGAAACTGTTGAGCCCCCTTGGGAATAGTCATGCCTGTCATTCACAGGGCTCTGTGCAAGGCGCTCTGCCTGCATTTTCTCCTTCACCGCCTCACAACAGCTGCACAAGGTGGGCAAATTGTTAACCTCATTAGATAGGAAGGAAATGGAGCCATAGAGAAGTTGAGCCTCTTTCCAAGGTCTACCAGTTTGTTAAGAGGGGGAGCCCAGAAATAAACCCAGACTTGTGTCCCATAACTCATGCATCCAGTCACTTAGAACCCCATTATGGCCAATCCAGCTTAGGATAGGGGAGTGCCTAAAAACTACCAACATGGGGTCAGGCTGGGTCCATCTTTGGAAAAGTCGACCGTTCTGCAAAAGGGAATCTGCTCTTTATTTTGTAGCCTATCAAACTCAGTGAGGCTCAATGGGCCAAGAGCTTCTGGGTGTTCTAAATTTCTGCATCAGGCTCCAGCTCCATCATTGCTCATGGCCTCCTACCTCTGCCCTAGTTCAGCCCCTTAGAACCATCTTCCACAGAGCAAGCCCGGCACGTGGGGCAGGATGGATAGATAGGGCTCCCCGTGCCACTGTCACCTCACTGGGCCAGGAAACTGACCAGAGGGAGTGGATCTACATACTTTTCTCTTGTGCAGTTTGGGTGGCAGGGCAGGACTTTTAAAATATGACTTAATCCACATGAGCACAGCCATTATCTAAATAAGGTTGTGTTCTCTATTATCATAAGCACAGGACCTCCAAAAACTGGCTGGGATTCAGCGTTGAGATGGGAACAGCTGCCACACTGCTTGCCCCCTGCAGATCATCCAGTCTTGGTTTGGTTTAATCAGTCCTGACTCTTTCACGTATATCCCTAAGACTGAGCATTAGTCACGGAGTAAACCCTACACCCAGGATGCCACAACTGGCATCTGGGCTACACATTGGACAGTCAGGATCACAAATAGGTTGTGTCCTCCTTCTGAGGAATAAAGTCACAGGGACAGTGCTGGCCTCGGAAGTGAGCAAGGGCTGCTCAGAGCAGGAGTCTAGAGCTGGGGCTTGGGGCAGGGGGATGGGGAGGCTCCAATGGCCAATGACCATTTCAAGCATAGGCTTTGTCCTGGATTGACCCACCCTTGGTGCCTTATTGTCATTTAGTCAACGTAGCCCCCAGCACCCAGGACTGGGTCTCACCTGCCTCCCTCCTGCTCCTGCCCCAGATGCCATACTCTGGCAAGGCATGTCCCTCCATGCTTTTGCCGACTCATAGAATGAGAGTAATAATTTCTCATCTATCAAAAGTCAGGGGCATCTCTGGCTTGGATGATGCCTTGAGGGCTCCTCCAGACCCTGGATCCTCCCCTTCTCAACCCTCCTCCCCCATCTCTCTGAAGATGAAAATGATAGTAACGCTAACCATCCCTTCGGAGCACTTCCGTCTGTGGGAGGAGGCACTGTGCCAAGATCTTCGCATGCATTTTCTTTTATCAACCTGACAAAACCCCGGAGAAGCAGGCTATTATCTGCATTACAGAGATAAGGAAACGGAGGCGCAGACAGAATAAATAACTCTCCACACAGCTGCTCCGTGGCTGGCTTAGTCAAGACCCAGCTGGTAAGTGATGGGGCCAGAGCGGAAGCCAGGTCTGACTTCAGAGCACTGTGGAGGCGTCCTCCCCACTGCACTCTTCTGCTTCTCTCTCGAGTCCTTAGCCAACTGAAAAAAATGCCCATGGCCGAGCCATCTGGCAATGACCCGTCAAATGACTAGTGGATGAGACCTGCTGATAATGGACAAGAGCAAGACTCCGGGGCAGATTCCCTCTCTCTGCTTTTTTTTTTTTTAATATTTTTTAAATATTTTGTTTATTTATTTGACAGAGAGAGATCACAAGTAGGCAGAGAGGCAGGCAGAGAGAGGGGGGAGAAGCAGGCTCCCTGCTGAGCAGAGAGCCCAATGTGGGGCTCAATCCCAGGACCCTGAGATCATGACCTGAGCTGAAGGCAGAGGCTTAACCCACTGAGCCACCCAGGTGCCCCCTCTCATTGCTTTTTCCACACACAGCCTGCACGGACCCCAGGCTTAGCAATGGCAACAAGCCAACCCTCGAGTAAGAGACAGAGATCTTTCCTTCGGAGGTCCTGCCAGTAACCCCCATCAGCCTCTGCCAGTAGAGACAGATCTCCCTCTGTGTTCTCTTGAGAACGACCGCAGGGAACCATACATAAGTCACCTCGATGAACGAAAACATCTGCTTTATCCACATTCAGTGCCTCCTCATATCTAACCTGAATCCCTGCTCCTGTAACAGAAGCTCATGCCCTGAGAAGAGAAGGTTAGACCCACCTTGTCAATGAAAGAGGCGAACTTGTTGTTCAGAGCCTTGATCTGCTCCCGCTCCTGGGCTCGCACTTTCTGGATCTCCGGGTCCAGCTCCACGTTGAGGGGGGCCAGGAGGCTTTCGTTGACAGTGACCTGATGGATGCCCCCTGGAGGACACACAGATGGACACACGGGCCCCAGGGCCACACTGCCAAACATGCTGCCAGCAAAGCCACTGGCCCGGCCTCGACCAAACCCATAGCCTCCGCTCTTCCCGCTGCCGCTGGCCATGTTGAAGGAGATATTCCGGATGCCCCCCAGGCTGTAGAGGCTCCGGCTTCCAAAGCCCCCGCTGAGCCCTTTGCCCCCTGCCCGGTAGGAGGATGAGCTGCCCCCTGAGAGCACTGCTGAGCAGCCACTGAAGCCTCCCTTGGTGGCAGCTCCCGACTTGCAGGTGAATTGGCGGCTCATGCTGGTGGTGGAGAGAGGGTTCAGATGCAGGAGGGATGAAGATCAAATCCTACACAGGCTCTACAGGTTGCAGTGAGGACCGGCAGGCACCCTTCCTTATATGTGCTTGGCGTTGGGGCTTGTGGATGGGCAGTCAAGAGCTTAATTCATGGGTTTGGCTTGCCTGGGAGCAAGAAGTCATTTTCTCTATGCTGAGCTAGAGATCAAGCCCTCCCCACCTCTGAAACAACATGAAACCTTCAAATTGCTGGGCTTGCAAGCCTTGCTCATGTAATTTGGGTTTTATCTAATTAACCTACTGTTATAGGGTAATTTGCCCCAGGCCCAGCCTCTCCAGAGGGATGTCACTGGACTTCACCATCCCTATCCTGATTAATCTCTCGGTCATGGACTTCCTCCTGGGGGCTCAGGGAGTTAGAAGGTTATAGACCCTTGGATGGGGCAGACTCCTGGGTATAGTATCTGGGGGCTCCATCCATAGGTGTATCCTCCTCTTTCCTGGAAAGACCCCCTTCATTCAGGCCTCCCAGAGAGACACTCCACTGGTGCCCCCTTCACCTAACCCACAGAGGACAGTGGCCATGTCTGCTGGGCAGTACGGAGTAGAGTGACATTCTCCCTGGCACAGGACATGAGCCCATGGGGAGTCATATGCTTTCATCAATTCTTCAAGAACTGGGATCTCCACACTTGACCTCTCTCTAACTCCTACAAGGCAGGAGGGAGGCCGCACAAGTCACGACCATTGTCTGGTCCAAATGCTGGACAGAGCGAAGGAGGCTGGAATTGCTACAGGTGGGTGAAAATTCAGGCAGTCAGTGCAGAGGAGGCAGGGAGATGGCAGAGAGAGGCTCACCAGGGCCTGGAGGCTTCGAGGGAAGACTTCCGAGGGAAGAATCCTGGACCAGTGGGGGATGACTGCACATTTCCTCCTTCTGATGTGTATCTGTTAGTAAGAGCAGCAGCAGCTGAGGACAGGAAATATTTGTTTGTTTGTTTGTTTGTTTGTTTGGGACCATCTCTTTAGAAAGCAAATGGAGGAGCTGCTGTCCAGGTGACATTGAACCCTGATGCCTCTCTCCAGACGCATGTGAGCCCGAGGTCCAGGCTGGCTGGGAGCCCCCCAGAGAGCAGGCATCTCCACAGTGACTCTGTGGGCTGCTCCCAGGAGTTCCCTCTGAAGGCTGTGTCATATGTCATCTCAGTGTTCCCTTGTAAGGAAAGCAGATGGTCCTTCGGCTCAAAGACCCCCTAGTTACTCCTCCCACCCTTCCTCCCTCCCTCCTTTTCTCCCTTCGGTCACCTCTATTGAAAGCTTCGTGTGCCAGGCAGGTGCCCAGTGTAGGGGACATGGGGGCTTGTGGTCTAATGCTAAAGGCTTTTCCCAGCTCTTGGAACCCATCCTAGCCCTATGTCCCCCTCGATGGCTTCGCTGGCTGTATGGCTTCACTGGGATGTGCGTAAGAGCTCACCAGCCTAGGCTTTGACATCCCCAGAGCTGCCGCCCTGTCCCATCCTGCCCACAACTGTTGTCCTGACTGTTCCCTGCCTCAGCCAGGGACATCTCACCCACATTCCTTATCTCCAAGTATCTCCTTGGTTTTGCCACACTATCCCTATGCAGCCTGAAATACCTTTTCTCCCCAACTCTTCTGATCCAAATCCTCTGCTCTTTGAAAACCCCACTTCGAACCCTGGTTTAACCCCATTTCCTCCTCTGTGTGCTGAACTCTTCTGCCCACTGAGACCTGAGCTGCTGTGTTCCCTAGGACCTGGGGTCTGGGTGAGGGTCCAATGTCTCCCAGTCAGCTCTTCCCTCTGTACCTTTCCTCGGGGCCCAAGACCAGTCTCTGGACATCCCTTCCCATGTGCCAGAGGACTGCCGGTTGTTAGAGCAGTGACCAAACATCAGGGACAGTGCACCTTTAGGGAGCCCCTGGGCCTGCATCCAGCTAGAAGGCCACCAGGTAGGAGCCCAGACTAGGAGCTGGCTGCAGGGGGTCTGAATCCCACCCCACGACCCAGCAGCACGTAACCTCTGGAAGCTTCCATTTCCCTGACATAAATAGGATAATATACTCCTCATAGGGTAGTAGTGACAATTGCAGGCACTAATCCGTGTGAAGTGCTTGATATGTGCCTGCTGCTTTTTCAGTGTTTAACAGATATTTCAATGACCAAAAGTAGGGAGTAAAGTGGAAGTTAGGACTCAGCCTGTCCTCTCCTCTTCTGCTCTTTCTCCTTCTTCCTGTCCTCTGGAAGAGGATGTCTGGATCAACACATCTCCATACGGTGTCATCTGCTCTTAGAGGACAAGGAGGGACTGATGCTCCCAGAGACCCCAGGCTTAAGGAATATCTTTCCATGTCTGGTCATGGAAAATTCGCCATTAGAAAGAATCATAATAGCCACTGTCTAACAAGTGTCTGCCAAGTGCAAAACTCAGTAGGAAACACTTTTCAAACATTAGGCTTCTCACAATTGATCCATTTATCAGATACTTACTGAGCACCTAACAGGTGCTGAGGCGGGCAACACTAAGTTCTTAAAGAACTTTGTTTCTGGATCCATCCAAAGGCTGGTGTCCCTGGGAAGAGCATCTCATCAAGCTATTAACAAGTCATTAACACTTTAGCGTGAAGTAGTTAATCAGATACTGGCCATCGGGAATGAAACACCCAATGTTGTTGATGAGGATGATGATAGGAGAGGAAGGTGGAGAGTTCTGGGCCACCCACAGGAAGGGTGGGCCCATGTAGGTCTCCTAGGGTGCTGTGTTTTTGCTGCAGGAAAAAGGGAGGGACAGAAGGAAACCAGAACAGAGCCACAGTTCAGCAAGGTTACGAAGGCCCTGCCCAGGCTTTAAGTCTCTGGAGAGATTCAGGGGTAGAAGGAAGCAGAACCTCCTGCCTTGGGATACCTCTGCCACTGGCAGGGGAGACTAGAGACAATTTCCTACCTCCCATGTCCCAGCTTCATCTTCCCTCATGCCCTTTGAGGTATCAGGATCACTTGGTTTTCTAGGCGAGAATTAAATTTGGAGCCAGGCACGGACATCTCTGAGTCTCAGTTTTACTCATCTGTGAAATGGTAGGGAAGTATGTCATATTAGAGAATCAAACCCCCAATTTTCCAGGACCCCATAGTTTTCCTTAGACATTCAAGGAAACTTTAAATTGCTTGTTAAATAAATGACATTTGTATGGTTCTTGATTTTATAGCCAAAATGTTTTATTTTATTTACCTAAATAATTTGTAGCTTTTTTGGGTGGTCTTTGTTTCTACATTGTGGTGGTCAGTTGGACATGCTTGTTGTGATCCCATGGCCCCAGTCGAGACCCATTAGCTCCTTACTCTCAGCCTTTCGCGTCTGATAAACCACGAGAGAAGTTCTCAGAGGGACACAGGCAAGAAATCTAGTATAATCCAAGAGAGTAATTGCTGGATTAGAGAAAAAGAAAAAACACAGAGGAGAGGGGACGCTGAATCCACAAGGGCTGCCTGGAGGAGGGGGTTAGCGTTCCAGTCTGTTAGGGGAAAAAGCCTTGGGTAGACTGGCAGTGCGGAATGGCAAAAGCAGTCCAGGAAGGGCATTTGTGAGGAAAGGACCCTCCAGCTGCAGCAAGCGCTAGTGATGGGCAACCACAGGTGACGACTCATAGAGCCCAAGCTCTGTATGTGATAGGATGAGCTATAGGGAGCCATTGAGGGCTCTTGAGCCAGGCAGAACCTAAGCAATACAGTGTGAGGAAGCAGAATGTGGCTGCTGGTGGGTAGGAGTAGCGGGGGTGGGGAGAGGCTGGAGGCACTGAGAGAGGGGCAGGTGGTTCTCTGAGCAAATAATCATCTCCAAAATTAAAGAGAATGAGCTGGGTTATTTGGATGACATCAGCTCTGATCCTGCCAGCTCTGCTCAGCAGACCGACTCAGGAAGGGAACATGTTGCCGGTGAGCCCCCCGCAGGGGTCCCTCCTCGTACCCTTGTACCCCCTGCAGTTCCAGGCAGGTGAGGCACTGAGCCCCAAGCCAGATGGATGGAATGCAGTCTCTGAGGGACTTGGCCACAATCAGAGCCACTCATCTGGGGGCAGGATGGCTGTTCAGCAGGTTTGCAGCTGGCAAGGCTGAAGGTGAGCTCATCCCAGAGGAGCTGGGGTATAAAGGATGGAGAAGGGCTGTCCTGCCAGGCACTCAGCTCCACTCCTACCCACAGTGTGCCTGCCAGAGAGGCTTACTCCTCACTCAGCTCTGGGGCCAGGAGCATCTCCTTCGAGCTTTGCTGACCATCTTCTTCCTCCAGTCCCACCCTAAGCTTCTGGTGAAGGGTGTGGATTACGGGAACCTGAGGACCCAGGTCCAGGTCCTGCCAGGTGACCATGGGCAGGTCTCCCAACTTCCTAAGCCTCTGTTTCCACATCTCTAAAAAGGGGGCTGTTCATACCTGCTGCACCTGCTCCCAGGGGTGGATGGGAGACACCACTTAAATAATCATGATGATGCTGATACTACTAATGATAGCTACCACACGCTGTGAGCTCTGCGGGGTACCGCTCTGAGCATGCCCCATGTAGTAACTCATTTAGTCCTCTCAACAGCTGTGTGAGGCAGATACTATTATTACCCTGTTTTGCAGATGGAGATACTGAGGCACCAAGAAATTAAGTAACTCCCTGGAGGGCACACGGCCACACGGCTCATGAGCAGAGGGCTCAATCCCAGCATCCTGGTGACAGTGTCCATGCTTAGCCTCTACGCTGTCCTGGCTTACTCCTGTACAGATGTCCAGCACAGGTGCTTGCCCTTTTTCAGGTGCACAGGACCAGCTCTAGTCTCCCCCAAGCTCTGGTTCTGTGACCCTGCTCTCCCTCCATCATCCGAACCTCAACGTGATGAAATGTGCTCGCCAGGACCGACTTCCTCCCACTCTTCTTCCTGCCACCACAGACCCTCCAGACAGTGGGATCTGACCCCAAGCTCTCCTTCTCAGCCTTCTCAGCTCTCCTGAAGAAAGTTAATGTAGTGTCAGGACCTGGGTGAAGATGGGTGGCGGGAGCCTATGAGGTGGTTCCGTGTTTCTCACACACAGCAAGGCTTTTCCCTGATGTCCTGCTCTGGGCTGTTCCCCCAGCCTCCTGCCCACTAGGGCAGCTTGTCCCATCCTTTAAGACAAACCAAGACACACCTCCTCTAAGAAGCTCCTCCCCGGTCTCCACATCCTCCTTCTCAGGGTCCGTTGCACCTCTCTGCACACGCCTGATTGCCCAGGTGCTGTGTGCATCCTTCCAAAATGAACGAAGAGGTTCCTCCGAGGTCAGGCAATGCATTTTGCTCCTGTGGCCCCAGGCTCCAGGGCTTGTACCAGCTGATAGATGTGGTCTAACAGGTGTCAGAGGGCGTGTGTGGGTGCATAGCGGTGTGGGGGTGGTCATGAACACGGATGTGAGCACCGTGGGTATCTGGCCGGTGGGGAGTGGCATGGCGGTCCCAGTGATCTGCGGCTGACAGCTACTGCGATGCGCCAGAGCCTAGCTGTATGGGCCTGCGAGCCGCTGGCATGTGTCTGAGCACATATACACTGGCTTCTGGTGACAGTCCACCTGACAGTGGGTCCCTGTCAAATTAGCTCTCTGCTCTTCTCTGTTAGTGGCACATGGGGGACAGTTCCACCTTCATCATATCTTTTTTTTTTTTTAAGATTTTACATATTTATCTGAGAGAGAGAGAGATTCCACACAAGTAGGGGGAGAGGCAGAGGGAGAAGCAGGCTCCCTGCTGAGCAGAGCGCCCGACGCCAGGCTCGATCCCAGGAACCCAGGACCATGACTACGCTGAAGGCAGATGCTTAACTAACTGAGCTACCCAAGCTCCTTTCTTCTTTTTCAATAATAGCCAAGGGCGGAAGCATGGTGACTCCCAGCTGATGACCAATTGAGGGAATCAAATTCATTCATTCATTCATTCACTCAACATTCCCAAAACCATGAAAATTAGAGGTTCTAGCTAGCTGGGCCTGAAAAAGCATCCTTTCCTAGGGGCAACAGGATGGACAAGGGGACTTCTCAAGGTCACAGAGCATCCATTCCACTGAGACCTTCTCTACCAGAGAACACAGATGAATCAGTGAAAGCCTCGCACAATACCAAGTTTGGAAGCCAGGGAGAACACTTCTACAGGTGAGAAAATGGGAAGGTTTAAGGCCAAGGGAAAGGCACAGGGAGGAAAGGCTTGGAAGAGCGGCGGCTCCAAGAGGCAGGGCACATACATTGTGACTGCCTTCTTTTGCATTGTGTGATTCATTCTCCAATTACGGAGCAAGCACTCTGGGCCAGAGGAAGAAGGGGGCTGGCAAATTCCCGGGCTTGCCCTTGGCCAATCAAACAGAGCACTAGTTATTTCCATGCCCCTACTAGCCCCAACTGCTCCCCCATCTTTATTCCAGGTTGCTATTTGCCATATGGTGGGAAAGGCCAGGAGTGTGTCCAAGGACATGGTTTCTTTGGTGTCTTCCTTGCTACCCCTCTGCCCCCAAATTTTATTTTTTATTTGTGTGAGATTCACGTAACATATAATTAACCATTTTAAAGTGAACAATTCAGTAGCATTTAGTGTATTCACAATGTGGTATAAGCACCACCTCTATCTATGTCCATACATCTCATCACTCCAAAAGGAAATGCAGTACCCCGTAGCAGGCACTCCCCATTCCCCTATCCCAGTCTCTGCCACTGCATAGTTTCCATGGATTTACCTGTTCTGGACATTTCACATGAATCGAGTCATACAATATGTGACCTCCATGTCTGCCTTCCCTCACTTAGCATCACGTTTCCAAGATTCATCCATATTACAGCACGTGTCTGCACTTCATTTCTTTTTATGCCTGAATAATACCCCGTTGCAAAGCACATACTACAATTTTTTGTAACCATTCATTGTGGACATTTAGGCTATGTCTCTGTCCTATCAGGCTGCTACAACAAATACCACAGACTGGTCCCTTATAAGCAACAGAAATTTACTTCTCACAATTCTGGAAGCTGGGAAGTCCAAGGTCAAGGCTCTAGCATGGTCACACTGCAGAGCGTGCACAGCCAGCAACTTCTCCCATGTCCCCATGTGGTGGGAGGGGCTAGAGAGCTCTGGGCGGTCTCTTTATTAGAGCACCAGTCCCATTCATGACCTACAACCTAAGTACTTCCCAAAGGCCCCACCTCCTAATACCACCATCTTTGGGGATTAGTGTTTCAACATGTGAATTTAGGGGAGACACAAACACTTAGAGCATAGCAATCTGTTTCTACCTTTGGTTATTGTGAGCCATGCTGCTGTGAACATGCATGTACAAGAATTTGTTTAAGCACCTGTTTTCAATTCTTCTGGATATATAGACCAAGGAAGGTAACTGCTCACATGCCAGTTCCATGTTTAACTTTATGAGGAAAAGCCTGACTTTTTCACAATGGCTGAACCATTTTACATTCCCACCAGTCACATACAAACGTTCCAATGTCTCCACATCCCTGTCAACACTTTTTTTTATTTTCCTTTTTTTTTTAATTACAACTGTCCTAGTGAGTGTGGGGTAGTACTTCACTATGGTTTGGGTTTGCATTTTCCTCATGATGAGTCACGTTGAGCATCCTATCATGTGCTTTTTGACCATTTGTATATCTTCTTAGAAATAAAGTCCATTAAAGTCCTTTGCTCATGTTTTAATTGGGTTGTTTGTCCTTTGGTTGTTGAGTGCTATGAGTTCTTTATATGTTCTGGATGCTAGACCCTCAGCAGAAAGATGATGTGCAAAGGTTTTTCTCTCATTCTTCAGGATTTCTTTTCACTTTCTTGGTAGTGTCCTTGGATATACAGAAGTTTTAAATTTTGATGAAGTTCAGCTTAATCCATTTTATCTTTTGGTGCTTGTGCTTTAGTGTCTTAACTAAGAATCCTTTGCCAAATCCAGGCTCATGAAGATTTATCCCTTTATTTCTTCTAAGAGCTTTCCAGTTTTTATAAAGCTCCTATATTTAGGTTGTTGATCGATTTGACATAATTTTTGTATATAATGAGAAGTGGGAGTCCAACTTCATTCTTTTGCATGTGGCTAGCCAGTTGTCCCAGCATATCCAGGAATGGTGTTGGCATCCTTGTCAAAATAACCATAAATGCATGGGTTTTCTCCCCCAAATCTTTTAAATGTATTTGTGCTAGGTAAGAAGACCCTACAAGTACTATCCCTGGGTGTCTCTGCTAGGTGAAGCTTCCTTAAGTGGAAAGCCCAACAAAGAATAAGGCCAGTCCTTGCCCTCGAGGCCCCCAAGTCTGGGACTGATGGAATCAGTCACACAGAGAGATCATCTCAACTGCATGTGGAAATGTTATGTTGGATGTGAGCAGTGAGCATAGCAAGGTCCTAGAAAACAGACACTCAGACAGGCCTAAAGATTCAAAAAGATTTCCAAGAGGAGTGAGTACCCAAAGGGAATGTCAAAGGAGCAGTAAGAGTTGTCCACATAATAAATGGTGTAAACGGAAGTCTCCATGCCCAAAGACCATGTGAGCACAGGCATCACCCAGACAGATGACTCAGCCCCTAAGTGGATGTTCGCTGGAGGTCTACAGAGAGCAAATGAATAAGATACTTATGCTCCCAGACAGTGTGGACACTCCTTCTCTCTCCACTCCCCTAGACTGCTCTCCAACCAAAACTTCCATGCACATATCTTCCTTCTGGTCTCTTTGCCCTGTGTACTGAAGTCAGACCCACAGAATTTAAGTTGGCGACCATGGTCCTATCTCTATGACTTCCTTTCTTGGGCTTCAAAGGAGTCTTCAACTGAATCATAAAGCAAGAGCGAAGTCATCCTTGTCCACTTCTCAGGATTTTAATTAGGCCCCAGATGACAATTTCTCCATTTCTCAGGCAGATAAACTGCAACCAGAGGGGTTGCCCCTCTGCCCTCCTCAATACCCCAGCATAGGACATGTTCCCTAAATTCCCCAAAATCACATCTGCCTAGCCTCTGGATCCTTCACTGTGCACCCAGCACCGGGCACAGCACCCAAGCCTCGTAACCCAATGGCACACCGGCACTCTGGCCCTGGAGGAGGCAACTCCATGGATGGCTCATGGGTTCCTCTAAAGGCTGTCTCGGGTTGTAGATCCGATCTGCCCATCCCTTACCCATAGCCCCTCTTACTGGGTCACTGGGAATTTGGTCTTTGGAGAAAGGCAGAGTATCAGTGCTGGGAAGGGCCTTAGGGTTTTCTGGTCCTGGGGTTCATGACCCAGGGAGTCCATGGGCTTTGGGAGGTTTGCAAACCTCTGAACAGGTAGACATAATTCTGTACCTTTTTCAGGGGGGAAATGTCCATAGCTCATCTCAGTTGGTCTGAGTGTAACAGGTGACTGGTTAGTGGCTGAGCCAGAACAGAACCCCCTTTAAGTCCTAAGGCATGATTCCCCATAGACCCCACAGCAGTGACATCAGAGGGAGGCATTTGGGCAGAAAGCCCACCAGACTCTTGGGCTCTTGTGCTTCCCAAGGTTTACCGCATCTTGACACACAGAGGAGGACCTCCATAATACATGAAAGACACAGTGAGGCTAATGGAGGTGGCAGCTTGGGGCCTCTCACCCCTGTCTTTGGAAGACCAGCCACTATTACCCTGAGGGATGGAGGAGCAAACAGCTCAGGACACCCATGCTACTAGATGGACCAGAAAGGACATCCAGGGGCTGAATTCTGCACACCAAAGCTGAGGGACTAGAAATCCCACCCAGCCCCTCTACCCACTTCAGAAAATCTAAGATCTCCCAGCCCTCACCAAAATAAGCACACAAAATCTGTCCCCAAACCTATTGTGACAGTGTGATTTAAGTTCTCTCTCCAGGAATCTATGTGCCCATCATTCTAGTTATTTGATTAAACTTTCCTCCTCCTCCAGGAGGCCTTCCTGGTTTAGCTTCTACATCCTGGTCCCCATTCAGCGATGCCTGTGGGGCTTCCCTTTCCTGATTTGTACCAGGACATGGTTTTACACATATGTCCATCTCTCCCATCAGCCTTGAGATCACGTCCAGAGCAGCCTGCTCTGATCTGCCTCCAGACTCCCTAAAGGCTTGTACACGTGTGTGGGCCGGAGCCCATTATCATTAGGAGGTGGGCAATTTGGTGAGATCGACACATTGACAAGACTGACACACTGATATCACCCAAGGGCAGTTTATTGAATGTACAGCAGAAATCCTGAGTCCTTAACTCAAGTGATGGAGGGACTGGGTGTTGCCATTCTTGGGAATATTTACACGAAGAGCCATGACTTCCAGGCTGGACAGTGCCACCAAAGATGGATCAAGCTCCCCTCACTGAACACAACTCATAGCAACAGGAATTGAGGATCATAAGCACTGCAGGATATGGCCCTAGCAAGAGGACTAAAGATACATCACATACCACAGTCCTTGACAAAAAGGCAACATAATCATGTTACCCTCATCAAAAAAACCTAGCATTTGAAACAATTCCCTCTGTTACAGAGGCAGTGATATGCCATGGAAAGAACATAGACTGTGGAGTCAGCTAGACCTGGGCTCCACTCCCAGCCTGGGGAACTTAGTGGTGACAGGGGCAGGTTCTGCAGCCTCTCTCTTGGAGGCTGGGACTTCTCTGTCCTGAGGTTGCTGATTACACCCACCTTGCAGGCTGGGTAAGCACGAGGGGCAATGCATGCAGGGAGCCTGGCACATAGCAGCTGCTTATCATAGGGTAGAAGCTCTTACCAGTAGTAGAGTGGGTGTGTGACACAAGGTGGCAGGAAACCCCCAGTTCTCTGTCACTTGGCTTTGTGAAGCTGGCTATAGCTGGTGGTCTGAGCATATACACCTTTTCTCCTGAATAAAGGGGTCATTCAGCAAAGAGCTTTCGGAGGGGACAGGCAAAGCTTGGCTGACCGTGCCCCTCCCGGGCACATACCTTCATCCTCACCCCCGAAGCTGGGGTTGTTGGGGGGAACTTCCCAGACACCTGCTGATTCAGCCTAAGCCCCAAACAAGACCATTCCTCTTCCCCTCCCTCTCTGCCTCCCTCTTCTTCTCTCCCTCTGGGGAGGACCATAACTTCCCAGAGCCAAGAAGGCAATTATAGCCTGGGTCCCAAAGCCTTCTGCCAGCTGAAGGCAGTAAGGAAAATAAGAAGTCAGTGTCCACACGGGACCTGAGAGGATAGAGAATGATGGTGCCAGTCAGAGCTGGACAGCGAGGGGGGGCCAAGGCACAGGTGGTCAAGTACACTATAGACAGTCCAGGACTCAGGGGGTGCAGGATGGGGAACAGCAGACATCTCTGGGCTCGGTGGCGGTGGCAAGGGCATCTCTTCCTCCAGATCCTGAGGGGAGTGGGCCCTCGGGCTTATCGGGCAGCTTTCCTGGCTGGGGTGCTGGCAGAGGTGCTCTTGCCCTTGAGGTCTTGGGAGTCCTTAAGGTCTCCTCCACGGGCCCCTTTGGCCCTGGACTGCTCAGCCCGAGAGCTGCTGTAGCTGCCCACCATGCTGCTGGCCCCGGCGTCGGCACTAGAGGAAGAGCTGGGATGGTAGTAGCCGCTCCCACCGCTGCTGATGACGGCTGAGGAGGAAGGGCCAAGAGCAAAGAAGAAGGGCAACAAGGATCAGTCAGAAAGGGAGTCATCCTCCCTTGTCCCCAGCAACCCTCAGCAGCCAGGAAACACCATCAGTATGAACGAGCACCCTGCAAAGTGCCAGGCTCTTGGTGAGGTGAGGACCACATGACACAGACGCGGTCTCTGCCTTCCTGGAGTTTCCCGGACCATTTGACACCCCAAGTGTACATTTGCAACCTTCTTTCTCATTAATAATGCCCCGGGGAGAGACAGAGAGGAAATGCAATGGGAATGACTTCAGCCACTCTTTCCATGGGTCAAAGGGAAATAGGTTTCCTTTGAAGCCAGAGAAGTTTCAAAAGACAGTAACAGAAACTTCCCGATTGGGGGAGACCATGAGTGGAGGGGCCATCGCCCTATCCTGGGGTCCCCGCCTGCCTACCCAGCCAGAATCCACACCAGACCTATCTCTCAGGGATACTTACAGATGCTCACAGAGGATGGGTTCTCACCAGACATCCTGTAAGACAGAAAGTTAGAGAAGGATAAAACCTCAGTGAAGTGTCTACACTCAGCTACAACCTTGATGGGCACCTGCTTTACCATGTACGTTATTTTTAATTCATCCTTAAAACACTCTGTGAGATGGAGATTATAATCCCATTTTATAGGTGAAAAAATAAAGACACAGAGACACTAAAGGATCTGTCAGAACCACAGCTTGTATGTGCCAAAGGAGTGAGGAAATCTGTTCTGTCTGATCCCACTTGCCCTTTGACAGCATCACCTGTGCTGCCTGCTTCATGTTTGAGTTCCCCTCGCAGGGAGCAGGAGCTGAGCCCCCCAGTCAAACCAGCACTCTGTGCTTATGTCTTTTATCTTCCACTTCCCAAATGTCCCCCGCCCAGCAGGGAGCCACCCACAGCCCCTTCTCGCCAGAGTTCCCCTCCACTCCCCCTCCCACCTGCACTCCTCGCCCTCCAGCAGCTTGCGGTAGGTGGCGATCTCCATGTCCAGGGCCAGCTTCAGGCTCATGAGCTCCTGGTACTCGCGCAGCATCCGGGCCAGCTCCTCCTTGGCCTGGTGCAGGGCGGCCTCCAGCTCGTCCAGCTTGGCCCGGGCGTCCTTCAGGGCACAGTCGCCCCGCTGCTCAGCATCGGCAATGGCCGTCTCCAGGTTGGCACACTGAAAACCAAAGAACAGGGAGCTCATCAGAATGCAATATAGTTCTCAGATCTTCTGGGTTCAGTAGCAAAATCCCCTCACTTCCCAGATGAGGCCCAAGGTGACAGTGAGTAAGGCTCCAGGGATGGGACTATAGCCCGGCCTCCTCTATTTTCCATTGCAGATGGATTTTCTGTGAGAAGCTATTGAAGTAATTGCGTTTCACGAATATAGGAAGAAACTTGTGATGTTTGCGAAGTTGACTAGTTCCTGCTGTTGGAGGCCACCAATGGCTCTAGGCTGAAAGGATACCAGGTCCAGGAGAATCATGCTGAGACCCCAGCCAAGTCGCCTCTAGGGATCAGACAGCACGACAAGGCACCACTATAGTCGGATTCCTGGCTGCAGGACAGCTCCCAGTGGGGACCCTTGACCTGTTAGCACCAAGAGTGAGCGTTTCTGGAACACTCCAGCGTTTAGCAGGAGGGTCTGGCTAAACACTCCCCTTGTCAGCTTGAATTGGGTGAGGGAGGCTTCCCTTAGAGCTGGAGGTTAAAGGCATGAAATCATACCTCAACCTCAGAAACTGGGTTCTGACAAACATCTGGCAGCACTGGGATGCCTTGTACTGATGGAGAGCAAGGCTGTTGCCATGCTCTGTACGTTGCCTGGCGGGGAGGTTGTGGGGACACAGGGAGGAAAATGGGCTCTGATCTTTCACCTTGGTGTCCTATCACTAGTAGAGTTGACCTGGTTCTTTGAGGAGGACAAAGAAAGAAATCCCCACCCCTTTAATATTATCTCCCCGCTGCCATGGTGTTTAAGCTTTGCTGCCTTCAGGGAAGACAGGATTCCCTAGATGAAGTGGACATGGTATCATGATACAGGGAAGGGACACCCAGGAGGGCTTCATCTGCTGCTGTCCTCCCTTGGTCACCAGGATGATGCCCCACCTTAAGGGCAGGAACTTAGCATGGCCACAGAAGAGCCTGGGATACATTTCCTATGCACTCCTCCATATGTATTATGTGTATACTGGGAAGAGAAGGCGTGGGACCTGCCATCAGAGGATACGTCTGAAGGGAATGTAGGGCAGGTTTGTTGCATGCAGAAAAGGTCTGAGTAAAAGGAGGAAAGAAGGAGGAAACCTGATTTCTGTCCTGACTGCTGATAACAGCTGGGGACCTTGGGCAAGTCACTTCCCCTCTCCTATCTGCCCATCTTCTTTATCTGCAAACTGGGAGTCAGATGGAGTAAACTCAAGGCACTTCCCAGCTCTTAGCAGAGTGCCAGCTCTGACCAAAGGTACAGAGGCAGGTAGGAAAGAGAGACATTAGATGGCTGAGGGGCTCCCAAATCCAAATTGGGAGATAGGCTTTTTACTAAACTGGGCCCAGTTTCTTCACTACAGAGGATGAAATTGAACTTCACAAAGAACTTGACATTCTTGGCGAGGTTGCTGCCCACCTGCTTCTTTACATTCGCAATCTCACACCGGATCCTCTGGATGAGCCGGTTCAGCTCTGACATCTCGTTCTTGGTGTGTTTGAGGTCATCACCATGCAGGCCTACTGCCAGCTGCAGCTCTTGGATCTAGTTTCCGAGAGATAGAAAGTTGGTTATGAGACAGGACTGCACCCCCACCCCCGAATCGAAGTAGGGGAAGGGTCCTGAGCAAACAATTCCATGGCTGAGGCCAGACAGGGGAGGTGGGTCCAGGACAGGGCATGATGGAGCCGAAGCCTGGGCATCCCTCCAGCTGTGTGTTGGTGGTAACCACCAAGAAGTCCACCCACTTCTCTAAGCGGAAACTGTGCACTGGACACATCCTTTCTCTTTGCCCTGCCTGCAGTCTTTTCCGAGCTGGCTGAAAGAAAAGTGCAGGTCACATTTATTAAGCACTTTTGAAATGTAAGAAGAACTCTCTGCTCATTAAGCATCTCTATAGAGGCCTCTGCTAAAGGCCAGATTGTACTACTCGACGTGCTAGGGATGCAGCAATGAGCAGGATAGGTGAGGTCCCTGCCTCACAGAACATGAATTCTCCTGAAGCCCTTTCTCAGTGACAAGTGGAGGGCCAGAAGCTGAGGGCAGTGTGTACACTTGGGGTGGTTGGATTGTTAGCTCAGGGTTTGTAGCTCATACCTTCCCCTCTTCCTTGACCAGTCCTCCAGAGAAGAGGGGATGGCATATCCATGGAGAGGGAATGAGGAACCTATGATCTTTGCTGTGGGTGGGATTTAACAAATGTGAAAAGGAGTGCCAGAACAGGGCAGGTAGAAAGCCCTGGAGAGTAAACAGGTAAAGGGTCTTCTCCAAGCATTACTCCCAGTACCCAGAAGTCAGATAGACTTCCACTTCCTCCTCTTGGAAGTCTTCCCATATTGGCCAGAAAAGAGCTCATGGCTTCCTTTTCACTCCCTACCCCACCCTGGATTTCCCATAGCAGCTCTCCATCATATTTGTTACTCTCTCTCCTTCTGCCCCATGATGACAAACCCTAAACCCTGGAAACATATTTGTTCTACAGCAGAAACACCTATCTTCTTTTCTCCACCAGATGATTGCCTGTCCTTTTCTATTGAATGTACCCATCAATTCATCTTTGATAATAGTCTCTACTGAGAATTCTTTTTGAATAGAATATCATTAAAGCATTGGTTATAACCATCCTTTCATTCAACACATCTACAAAGGTTGCTCTTACATTCCCTGGTGGAGGTATCCCTTCCCAGGAAAGGAGAAGCTGGTGGAGGACAGAGATCCCTCTGGTGCCCACCTTGCTCTGGTACAGTGCCTCAGCCTCAGCTTTGCTCTTCAGGGCGATCTCCTCATACTGAGCTCGGACCTTGGCAATGATGCTATCCAGGTCCAGGTCCCGGTTGTTGTCCATGGACAGGATGACTGAGGTTTCACTGGCATGAGTCTGAATCTGGGCCATCTCCTGAATTGAGAGATGAGGACAGAGTCAGGGCCCCCTAGCCTGCCTTGGTTGCCTACTCATCTTCTGGGCTCAAGTGTTGGGAAGAAGTTCCTGCTCCAGATCTGAATGTTGGAGCCAAAGGAGAAGGCTCACAGCACCAGGATGCATCCTTCATGGGAAGTAGGCAGTGAGAGACACTTCCTATAATTCACAGAGTCAAGAGCCTGTGTTTGTATAGGACCTCAATGGGTCATTTTTTTCTGCCTGAGTGAAAGATCACTGTCAGCCCAGGTGGGATTGTCTCTTGCATGTATGGTCTTTGGGGACCAAGATCCTACACTTCCATGGTCTCCCGTGCAGAGTTTTGCACCTTCCTATCAAAACGTCCTTCATTCTGTTATCCTAAATCCCTCTTACTGGCATCTCCCCAGAAGAGCCAAGTGAAGCCCTCAGCTGGAAAGGGGCGGGGTGGGGGAAAGGCAGGAGCATCCTCACCGCGTCATACAAACACTTGAGGAACTTGATGTCTTTGTCCAGAGAATCTACTTTGGCCTGGAGCTCCACCTTCACTGTGTAGGCTGCATCGGCATCCTGACAAGAGGCACCCAAAACATTCAGTCAATGCAACCCTCATCTTGTGAGCTTTCCCTGTCCCTGCTCTCAGAGCCATCTGATTTCCTATTGTTTGCCTGCAAAGGGAAGCATATGGATGAATAAAATTATTCAATATTGCTTTTTCTCATACTCAATGGCTCTTTGAAAATAGAGAAGGGGAAAAGTTGCTCTATTCCACTGGAGGAAACAAAGGCCAGAGAGGTAGAATGAGTTTCCCCAAGTCACACAGGAAGGCCAAGCTGGACCAGAGTTTCCCTTTTCCCAGAAGAGAATTCTCTCCTGTCTGTCTCTGTTCTTTGCTTGGGTGTGTATCCTACCTCTAGCTAGAGGCCAGAACCATGACTCCATCCCAACTCAGGCATCTGCCCCTCTCCAGAAGGCCTGACCTGGAGTCCTGAGCATAGTTAGTTAGGAGGGGGATGCAAAAGAGAGCATAAGCTCTTTGTTCCCTTACCTTCTTGAGCACCACAAAATCGTTCTCAGCTGCTGTGCGCCGATTAATTTCCACCTCATACCTGGGGGCAAAGAGAGAAGTTAGCAGATCCCTGCACGATCTCCTAGAGGTGAGTGCCACATAGGCTGGGGGTGGCAGGACTCTGCCCCTGAGTTACGTCATATATATTCCACTCACTGGATCCTAGGAAAATATCCAAGTGCCTATTAGGTTCCCCAAACTGGCCACTGAACCAATCACTGGATCAAAGAACAAGAAACTCCTTCTGATCAACCAGGTAGGAAGTTCTCATCAAACAGGGCAGACTCTTCCCCCATAACCAAGGGAGGGGTGTGAGCCCCTGGCGCTAGTTCTTGCTCTCCCCTCTCCTAAAATGTAGGCACAGAGATTGGGTTTTCCCAGGAATCTCTGGGAACATGACCCACGACCTTGGTGGGGCCTGCTCACCTCTTCTTGTAGTCCTCCACCACGTCTCGCACACTCCTCAGCTCCGAGTCCAGCCGCACCCTGTCCCCAGACAGGGTCTCCAGCTGCTTCCGCAGGTTGCTGATATAGCCCTCGAGGATGGGCTCCAGGTTCTTTCTGCAGTTGCTCAGGTCCAGCTGCTGCAGCAGCTCCCACTTGGTCTCCAGCACCTGGTTCTGCTGCTCTAGGAACCGCACCTGGGACCACAATGGAGGTGACCATGTCCACGGACATAGACTATTGACTCTCAGGTTACATAGATTTTTCTAAAGTCATTAGCCTCAGGTGTTGACTCTACACTCGGAATTCCATGCAAACTAGACCCTGTACGAGTGCCCATCCCATACCTTTCTAGACAAAACCAATCCCTGAAAACTCATGGAGGAAGGAAATACCATAATTTTCTTTCATTGTCTGACTCAGCACGCAGGAGATGCTCCTCCTGATGACTCAGCCAAGTGTTTCTTCTGTACTGTGAACCCTCCCCTCCCATTGGTGTTGACTCTACCAGTTCTTCATCTTCTTTAAAGAGCTGGAGATTCGTCCAACTGTCCTCCAGAAACCCAGTACTTCTTTCTCAAGGTGGGGCTACACTTTACTCAATTTTCCACCCTTCTCTGCAAAATACCCTGCAGAAGCAACACATTCATTTATTCCTTTGTGCTACCTAGCTACAGGATGTTATGATGGAGGAGCCCCAGCTGCCACCTTTCCATCCACAGTGCCCTGTCCACTCCCAAGCAGCAGAGAATTGCTCACATCTCACTGAACTCTCTCATCCTCCTCCCTTGAGACCTACCTTATCGATGAAGGAGGCAAACTTGTCATTCAGAGCCTTGATCTGCTCCCGCTCCTGGGTGCGCACTCTCTGGATCTCAGGGTCCAGCTCCACGTTGAGGGGAGCCAGGAGGCTCTTGTTGATGGTGACCCGGTAGATACCCCCAGGTGGGCACACGGATGGGCACACAGGCCCTGAGGCCACACTGCCAAACATGCTTCCAGCAAAGCCAGTGGCCCGGCCTCCTCCATACCCAGAGCCAGGCCCAAAGCTATAACCTCCAATGCGAACACCACCACCTGCCATGTTGAGGGAAATACACCGATTCCCTCCAAGGCTGTAGAGGCTCCGACTGCCAAAGCCAGCCCCGGGTCCTTTGCCAGCTGCGCGGTAAGAAGCCGCACTGCCCACAGCCTTCCTCAACACCACTGCTGAACGCCCACTGAAGCCACCCTTGTCACCACCAGACTTGATGTTCAGTTGCCGACTCATGGTGGGAAAGATGGAGTTGACAGAGTTGGAGGAAAGCTGTCACTAAGGGAAGGAGAATGAACGCTCTGATGACGCACCCAGAGTGTGGCCTCCTTTTATCCTGTCAAGCCCAGGACACCGGAAAAGGGCGTCTCTCCACTATCTTCCTTTCCTTGTGCTGAAGGGCCAGGAGCCATGGGTAATTTGTAGAACAGAGATCTCCAAGCTCTTTATGGCAACAGAGCGTTTCCGATAGCCTGCAGAATATGCTGCCCTTGCAGACTGGGGTGGTCTAATCAGGCATTTATCTGTGCTCTTAATTAGGGACCTGGGGACTTATCCCCTTCTGAGATCTCCTAGCTTTCTTTTTCCAGGGCTACCTCCTTCTTGCTTATCTATCAGCAAGGAGCAGGGGAAATGTCTGGCTTTATCGAGAAAGGGCTCCTCGGAAAACCCAAGGTTTCCTTCCAAGATAATCCGTCTCCTAGTATCTGGTCTCATTGAGGAGTTGAAGTGTTCATGCCAGAGAAAAAGAGACTCGGAAACGTGAGTGGTGTCTTCAAAGATCTAGATCCAAGACAGAATTTCCAGAGTCACTCTTTGTGTCTCTAAGAATCCCAGCTGTCCAGCGGTGAAACAGACCCCAGGAAGATAGTGGAAATGACCCCACAGAGTCTGCATGGTCCTCAGCTCGGGTATTGTCTGGGGATTTCTGTGGGTGAGACCTAGGTGGTAGTGACCTTGATGTTGCCTTTTCAACAGTGAGAAACTTTTCAGGCAGCTGGCAGTTCCTTCAGCCACGTCTTTGCTCCTGAACAAGGTCTGCCCCATCCTGGGAGCCCAGGCATTAGTTCTTCCCTCCTTGGGGAGAACATCTTCCCAACTCTTATGCTCCCTGGGGAAACATTCCATGCCGAGGGACCAAGAGGGATCCCTGAGCTTCATTCATGGGTTCAGGGTGGTCTGTTCTGCCAGTTTCCAGATCACTTCAAGAAGTTACTCGAGTTGGGGACATGAGAAAGCAGTCCCTTGTTAGCTCAGGCAGTCCTGGCAGGGTGAAATGTTACAAAATTACTCCAAAAATGGGCATCTGGTAGCTACCCTAATGCAGGACTCTGACCACTTCCTATAAGTAAACTGAGCAGCTTTAACCCATTTGGATCAGCCAGATAGTGGTAGACCAGTGTTCCCACTGCTGGGGAGAAGGGTGGAAATAGTGCTGGCCAGCAGGCTGGATCCTGGAATGCTTCTCAGAGGGTCTTTCCTGTCACATGGTGTCCTCCTCACATCCCAAAAAGTGGCAGTGGGAGTTCCTTCTCTAGCAACCCTGTCTCCCCACCTTCCCAGCAGGGCCTAGCCCCAAGGCACAGGAGTGCATCATTTAAATGGTTTCTTGTGGTTTTCTAAGCCAAACTGAAAGTGCTGGTGTGTGCATGTCAACAAGCGGTGTAATTCCCTAGACCAGCATATGGCCCCAGTCCCCAAGGAGGCTCCAGACCAAAGAGAGGGATCTACATAAAGAACTGAATCTGCGGCCCATGCTCCAGACTGACAGAAGAGCTTTGTGAAGCACGGATTTGGAGGTATGCTGGGGAAAACAGGCTAGTTTTGATTGGGGTTTTAAAAACGTCCGGAAGGCTGGGCTTGTACCCCCACCAGCACTCATAGCAGGGACTGCTTCCCGGTAGCTTCCCCCTGGGAGTGAGGACTGACATATTACTTGTAGTAGCAGCAATGGTGGCAGCAATAGTACCCACCATAGTGATCATCACAGTCATAACAAAAAGCACATCCGTTGTTCACATTGCATGAGCCAGGCATCGTGCTGAGGACTACTAAGATGTCTATTTCAACCTTGATGTTACTAACTTCCCTTGACAGAGATGTTAAAGAACTTGCCCAAGGTCACTCAGCCAGTTCATCAGAGCTGGGACTGGAATCTGAAGGTGTCCGATCGCAAGGTCATGTTCCTAACCAGCATGTTAAGTGATAGGATGACAGCTAGAGGGAAGACACAGGGCTTTCTGTGTTGGGGGCCAGGAAGTAAAGGGGGCAGGGATGTTGATGATACTGACTTGGTGGTGACTGTGACACAGAAGGAAAAGGAAGAGGCAGAGGGGGATTTCCTGACAAGGGTCATCATGGTGGCCACACAAGGTGTCCCTCCTAGCTAATGCTAGGGGATGGAACTGCAGGGGATTGTCTCTGCCTACCCAGTAGGATCTCCAGCAGTCCCAACCTTTGTTGCGTTGGTTACCTTCTAATCAGTCACCACACTCCAGACCCCAGTCTTTGGGTTCATTGGGCTAATGGGTGTTCCAAGTTTGGAAGAGATCAGTCATTCAATAGCTATAAAATTAAGCGCCTACTGTGTGGACTGCTCTATGCTGGACAGTGAGAGAGAAACATCTAAGACACTCTCCTTCTCCCCTAAGAAATTGAAATTGGAGTGGAGACAAAATACAAGCTTGTGAAAGTTGTTTTGTTGTTTCTCTAGTTGTCATTTTCACTCCACGTGCTTGCATTGGATCATGAGTGACTCGGACAAGTAGTTAATGGAATTCTGATTTCTTAAAAAAATCAGAATAAAAGACAGGGGACTTTCTGAGGTAGGGTCAGGAACCAGAAAGCAGGCCAGGCTGCACATGGGCAGGAGAGAAAGATGGTGGAGGAGGCCGAGACACGCCCTCCTTGCAGAGAGTATGGAATCATGCGAGGGTAAAGAGGAGAAGACACTTCACACTTTAGGTTAATGAACAGGCTCTGTGTTGCATGAGATCATGACAGAGACAGATACCCAGGAAACCCCAAGAAGCTGAGCCTGTGAGTACCATGATCTCCTGCCGTCTTGGCTAAGGATGCTCCTGGAGGTAAGAGGCTCACTCTGCAGGGCACACCACACTGGTGGTAAATCAAAAGAAGGGACTTGAATAATCCCAAATGGACATAACCAAAGTCGTGTCTGCTTTTTAAGAATGGATACCAAAGGCCATTTTTCTCTAGTCCACTGGCCTTTTGTCTACCTCTCAACACAGTCCAGGGGTGCAGTATTCTGTAGATAAAGGTCATCGATAGAAGAGGGCACCTGAAGGATCCTCGAGGTAACTTTGGGGTGACAAGACCTGGAGACAAACCACAGCACCTTAGAAGCAGGAAGGACCTGAAACCAAATTATTTGATTTCCCTTTGAAAGTAAGCTCAGTGCAGGGGCGCCTGGGTGGCTCAGTGGGTTAAGCCTCTGCCTTCGGCTCAGGTCATGGTCCCAGGGTCCTGGGATCGAGCCCCACATCGGGCTCTCTGCTGAGCAGGGAGCCTGCTTCCCCCTCTCTCTCTGCCTCTCTGCCTAATTGTGATCTCTGTCTGTTAAATAAATAAATAAATAAATTTAAAACAAAAAAAAAAAAAAAAAAAGAAAGTAAGCTCAGTGCAGAAACCTAATACTTTCAACCTGTCTGAACCAGTTTGAAAAGAGGCTGTTTTCCCATCCTCATCCACATTTAGCTAGCTCAAACAATAGAGTTCATCTGCTTTTCTCCCGTGCTCACGACACCCCCTCCCGGCACCCTTCCCCTCCCTGACGTGAAATGCTCTGCATCCTGGAACATCAAGTCTGACAGCAGATGGGACATGCACCTATGAGTTGGGGCACAGCCCACTGTGGCAAATTGGGGCTCTAGACACAGGACTAGATGCAGAGGGGCAGGTGATGCGGAGGGAGTAAGGCAGAAAGTTCTGTGTTAGTGAGAAGGGGTCGAGAACATGAGGGACGATTGGGAGTAAGCAAAGACCATTTTGTAGGGAGACCAACTATCCCGTTTGCCTGGGACTGAGACATTTTCCCTCAGCACTACTACCTGGATAGCTCTGGACCACCTGGACAGTGGATCACGCTAACATCCCCCGTATGGCACAGTACAGAGTCGCAAATTCTCCCGTAGTCCGTAGGGATCACTGAAGTGACATCTCTCCCAATCTGTAAAACTTTAAAACCCGAGCAATGCTCTGGTTTCTCTCCATCTGTGCTGGACTCCCTCCCCACCCCACCCCCTCACGTGTTAGCATGAATTCCCCCAGATTGCCTTTAGCACATCCCGGGCCATGTCTCACTGAACTTCTCCATTCCTGTCGCTTTCTTTCTCCCTGCATTCTGGCCCCTAAGGCTTTGGTGGCTGGAGAGACCCCCAGCCCTTTAGTGTAAATCAGGTACTTTATAGCTCTTGTCTCCCCTGTTTTTAAAAAGAAAAGCTCTCTGAACTCTCCACAGCTCCACCCCACCACCTACCTAGTCATCCTAGGGAATTTTCCTCTCAGCCCAAATGCACAGAGGTATGTGCAGACAAGCGCCGTCTTGCTCTGGAAAGGACATATTTTCTTCCATTCGCTTGTTTCAAAATACCACCAGGCCCCCATTCCTGTATTACTTCGTCCATCTCCTTACCTCAGACCCCTCCACCCAAGCCCCTTCTGGAAGAATTTTGGAAAGTATTTCCTGCCCCCTCCCTGCTTATTGCCTGATTCTCTCTCCCTCTCTCCCCCTACCCTTTTTTTCAAAGACAATGGAGAGGCTGGGGGAAATGAAATGCCTTAATCTTTTGATCGTGACTATGAAGTTGGTGCTTGATCCGCCTCTTCCTTTGCCCGTTTCCAAAGCAAACAAGCTGGGCTGTGTGGTGGGCTATAATTAAGCCAGTCATCACTAATGACATGCTTTCTATCTCCCATCGGAGCACAGCACAGCCCTGTCCAAACAGTGGGGGGAGGACCATTCCCTACCCCCATCAGGAGTGGTGGTTTGAGCCTGGGGGGGCACCTGCCTCAGGTGTGAGGGGAATGGCCATCCCCCTTCCCTGTGCCCACATCATAGCTAAGCCTATGGGGTCCTGGGGAAGGGAGTTGGGAAAGGGGCAGGAGAAGAGGAGAAGAATTCAGGCAGGACCAAAGCACTAAGGGGCTTGGGTGACCACAGGCAAGGTAGGAGGTAGGAGGAAAACTGTAAAGGTAGGATGTCCAGAAAGAAATACAAAGAATAAGAAGTCAGTGTTTTAGGAAAAGGAAGCTGGAAAAGATTGGGTCAGTGGGGAGGGATGGGTGGGTCCTGTGAGCAGGGAGCTAAGGCATAGACAGTGTGAGGAAGAGGCTACAGGCAGAAGCTTGAACTGAACCTTCCACCATTCCAGGAAAGGCAAGTCCATCCAGCCCCAGCCTGGGTGGAAGGAGTGAGTTACCTGCTGGCTACTGTGTGGAGGGACCCTAAGCACCATCCTCCAGGATGCAGCCTGCCAAGGACAGAGAGGCTCAGGCAGGTGGGGCTTAGGTGACGTCCAGCGCTGGCACCTGAGGTTGGGCTCAGAGCTTTATTCACAGCGGAGACCCAAGTGGAGCCCCCTTGTAAGAGTCTGTCAACTTTCCCTTCTAGAGCAGGACGTCTAGAGACCAAGTCCCCATCTCTCCAGTGTCACGGGTCCCCACTGAGGCATGTGAGACTTGATGGCCAGGCTACTAGGTATGACATGCAGCTGTGTGTTCATGAGGCTGGTTGGATCTGCCCTGCAGATCAGAGAGTGGGGGACAGGGACACACAGACCAGGACCCAAGCAGTCTGGAAGTGGGAGCCAGCAGACACAGGAGACTGGGGCCCAGTGGCCCAGCTGGGCAGCATGAAGCAAGAATGAGGGGTGCACGTCATGACCTAGAGCCAGGGAGAGGGTTGGAAATCAGCAGTCTGGTTGCCTGGGCAACACGGAAGCTTAGGCCACCCTGGGCATGCTAGAGAGTGAAAGGGCATTTCCTCCAGCTGGCAGCCCTGTGGTGGGCACAGAACCTGTCCAAGATTATCCCCAACCCCGGCCAAATGTGCACCGACCTCAGGGAAGTCTTTCCTCACCACCTTGGGGACAGGAGGTGCAGTACCTGCGGCTGCTGGCAGAGGGCAGTGTGTGCACAAACTACAGGCGCCAGAGAGTTGTTTCTCCGGCTTAGAAATTACCAGTGACTACAGGGGAATGTGTCTCCATGAGAAGATCCAGTGCCCTCCATCCTGCACTCAGCCCCTGTCAGCCAGGTCCCTGGGCACAGTCGTGCTGTGGATTGATGGGTCCTGAACCAGCACACGGCCGGCAAAGAAGGCCCCTGCACACAGGTTAATAATAATTATTATAATAACGACTAACATCTCTTGGCTCCAAACTGTATTTCAGGCACTGTAGTACTCCCATTATCCCCTTCCATATTCTCAGCACTCCACTACGATGAGAACTTTGTCAGTTATGAGGTGTCCTATCTGGAGGTACGGGCTCTGCCGTTGGACTGGGATTCAGCTCCCAACTCTGCCATTTACTACACAACATCAGTTGGTTTCTTTTACCCCTCAGAGCCTCAATATTCTCATTAGTGAGATGTGCATTATTATAATTGCACCTTATAACAATAATACCCATCAGATTTCTGGAAGAATTCATTGAGTTGCTAGCCATGGAGTGGTCAGAAGTGTCGGTGCCGAGAACAGTGGCTGGGCCAGCTTTTATCAGTCCTATTTTACAAGGGCAGGATCCTACACTAGGACACAACTAGCCGTTGGAAGAGGCAGGATTGGAGGCCAAGCATATGACTCAGCCAGTACTAGCAGGTGGGCCCTTTGCCTGAGACTGTCCTGGCTTATGCCGGTCATCTGAGAATCCCGTTCAGCCTGGGTCCAGAATCAGTGTTCCAGTTTGGTCAATAAATTGTATATACTGCATATGCACAGATGTATGTCAAACTCAAATTTATTAACACAGATGTGTTTCATCACGCACAAGCCAAGTCATCGGGACACATGTGTATGCCCCAAGCTCCTTCTTCCCACCCAGTGTGGGCTAGACTAAGCCAGGCATTCTTGCAGGAAATGTATATTGCATGCCGTGAGCCAGACTGGGGACCCTGGAACAAGGGGTTGAGGGGGAGTGGGATTAGGGGACAGACGTCTTGACACCAGGAAAATAAAGCCCCAAGTATAATGCAGATTCGGGACCAGTGTCATGGGTGTTTGGGGCTATGACCTTGGGCAGGGCGCTGAACCATCCAGGCCTTTGCTTGCTGGCCTATAAAGTGAGGGGACGGGGAAAGGGAGAGCAGTCAGGCCATCAGTTCTAATGCTTCCTCTCATTTAATGCTCAGTGACTTTGCTGGAGTCCACCTGGAGGGACCAGAAAAAGCATGAGCAAGGCAGGTGGCATTTCAGCGGGCCACAAAGGATGAGCCGGCTTGCAGTAAAAGAGGCCTGGGCACCCACGAGTGAAAAATCCTATTTGTAAAGGTCCTTGGGTGTGAAAAGGCCTGGCCTGCTGGCAGAAAGATCAGAGGATAAGGCTAGGGATGCAGGAGGAGGAGAAAGTGTCACGGGCACCTTGAATGCCCCCCTCAAATGAGGCTCATCCTTGGAAGGTGGTCTCGCCCTTGAGGATTCTCCTGTTAGCACCTTGAAGAAGTCAAATATGGAAACGGATTCTGGGAACACAGACACCCTTGTGGAAACACACGCACACCTCAGAGAGCCCCCTTCTTCACGTAATTTCCCTTCAGAGAGGGAGTCGCCGCTTGCCCACATGTTACGGATTATCTTTGCTAGTTGCTTATTTTCCCTCTCCCCATGGACTGTAAGTTCTATGAGAGCAACGTCTGTGCCTGTGGATTTACTCTGCTCCTCCCAGCGCCTGGATCGCCTCAGTGTGTAACTACTGTATATACACAGCGGACATGAACGCATTCAGAAGCCTATGCGTGTGCAAGCCTCGGACTCTCAGAATGGGCTAGAAGAAGAAAGCATGGCCTTTGTGGGGGGACAGGGTTGAGGTGCATTGGCAGGAGAGCCAAGAGGTAAGGAAAAGGAGGGACTGACCACTCTGGAAAAAGAGGTGCTTAGTGTGGGGCTGTGGGTACTTTCGAGAAGTAATGGGGGAAGACACCCCAAAACCCCCATGCCTGATCCTGGCATTCCCCAGCTCCTTGCTCACTGAGAGTTTACATACACACCTCGCACTGTGTGGACTGGTGGCCCAGTGCCCAGGAAGCCCCAAGCTGCCCAAAGGCATGTCAGTAACAAACTCAACCGCTGACCAGGAATGACCCTCACCAGTCCCTACTGGGCCAGAACGGGACGATGGAGACTCGTGTCCACCCAGAGACCCAGAGGGAGGCAAGAGTCAGACGGAGAAAAGGCAGAGGGGCGCTGTGGATGCTGACATCCTGGGCAACATATTTGACACTGAGAATCCAATGGCTCTGATTGTTTATTGCAGGAAAAGCAGAGAACTGGACATGACCCAAAGCAGAGGACAAAGAGAGCCCCTGGGCTGCAACGGCCACAGAAAGGCATGGGGACAAAGGGGTTCACACTGGCCGCAGAGAGACATCCACATAGCGGTGTTATCTCTGTGTTGGGGGCAGTGACCCAGTGAAAAACAGCCAAGGGGGAGGTCACCGGGAGCACCCCCCATGGGATTTCCCACCTCACAGCATGCACCGCGTGGAGGACCACAGGGCTAGGGGATGGCACGGGGATTGCGGCCACAGAGGAAGCACCTCCTGGCCTGGACAGGGCAGGGGCAGGGGGAACATCTGGGCCCTGTGGCTTTCTGCTCACAGAGCCAAGGGTCACCGCCAGCCCTTCACCTCGAGGCCTTCCTGGCTGCACAGCTGCCGCCTGAGCTCTTAGGCAGGGGATCCTTGAACTCGCTGCCACAGCTGCCTTTGGTTTTGACGTCCATGGCCGCTGGCTTGAAGCTGTAACTGCTCGAGGTGCCAAAGCCCATGCTGAAGCCAGCCCCTGCCCCTGCGCCCGTGTTGCTGATGACAGCTGAAACAGGGGAGAGAAGATGCAGGATTGGGGGTCTTTCTGAGACATCCCGGCCCACTCCCTCAGTGCCTGCCCTGTGGAGACAGAGTCCCTCTGCTGGGCCTTTCAGTGTCCTTGGAGGTTTTTGGCAGTATGGATCATTTCTCAAGGATTTGGCCCCATGTATTTGACCTCCCGTTAGTCTGTGTCCCTCCACCAGCATCAGACTTGGAGCCTTTGTAGGCTCTTTCAGTGAACCTCCCCCACAGGACAGGCCATATGAACCAAGGCCCTTCACGGAGGCCTCTGGTGCTGTCCCCGTGGAAGGGGCTGCGGGCCGACACCCCCTCTCCTAGGAGAGTGCCTCCCTCTGCACCTGCACTGTCTCTAGCTTTTCAGTCCACAGAAGGCTGTTATGGCCCGCCCTCGGTCCCTCTGACTCTCCAGTTCCTTCTTACTGCAAGCTGGAGCCTTGATTTCCGTCTGGCCTCAAGAGAAATACAACGTGGCCAGTAAGCCTCATTTTAAAGAAGACTTTGGATTGATACACTGTTAGATATCCTTTGATCTCTCTATAGGCTGTACTTTGGTATTTCATGGTATTATTTTTCTCCATCACTGCTTCTCATCGGTGATTCAAGCCAGCTCCCTCTTGCTGCCTCTGACCCTTCCCTGAACCCCCTCTAGTGTCATGGAGTTGGAGGCTCAGACTTCTGGAAGGTGACCACACCCAAACCTGGTCCTGCAGGTACTTACAGATGCTCACAGAATTCGGATGTTCACCAGACATCCTGGAGAGAGAGAGGAAAGGCAGGTAAATGCTCTGTAAAGCAGGACGGCTTCTCTCCAGGGGGTCACAGAGGTGCCACCGTCCCCCTCATCCTTCCTTGGGGTGTGTGTGTGGGGGGCTTCCCCCCACCACCACACACACTCCAGCGGGACATCTGCTGGGAAGGCTCACTTCCCTAGCCATCAGAGTGGCTCTGGGTGATCTGATGGGTGGGGTCATTGTGGAGGCCCTGCTCACCTTTATTATGTCAGTGGTCTCACACAATTAAGAGGAATGAGTCCACCTGCTTGCTGGGTCCCAGGCTTTGCCGGAGTGACCTTACACTTAGCTGACTCTTGGAAGCCATCTTGCCCCTCCCCCCACCTCCCTAAGCATGCAGCACAAAGGGCCAGGGAGACTCTGTTTCTCCAAAGCTGCTGATGTTCATATTTCCTCTCCCACCTCCTCTTTGGGATTTTGACAATGCAGTCCTTCCTGCAGTCTAACTTTGGTCTTTCCTGTTGTACCTTGTCAAACTCATTCCCTATAAGGTTGTTACCCAGTAGGACCTGAACACCAAACTGTTTGCCTTCAGTCTTCCTAAAGCAAAGAGGTAACTGCTCCAAATAAAAGATATCTGGCCCCTACCTGCACTCCTCGCCCTCCAGCAGCTTGCGGTAGGTGGCGATCTCCATGTCCAGGGCCAGCTTCGTGCTCATGAGCTCCTGGTACTCGCGCAGCATCCGGGCCAGCTCCTCCTTAGCTTGGTGCAGGGCGGCCTCCAGCTCGTCCAGCTTGGCCCGGGCGTCCTTCAGGGCGCAGTCGCCCCTCTGCTCGGCATCGGCGATGGACGTCTCCAGGTTGGAGCACTGAGGGGCAAATGCATTTAGCGCTTTGAGTCAGAACACAATTCTGAGATCCTGCCCAGACATCCCCTCTCATTTGGTCCTGACTGATAGTGAATGCATTAAGGTCCTCCTAGTTTCTCCACTTTGGGACATCGCTAGAGATGAATCTGTCCTTCTCCTATCTCCGGGCACGGTTCACCTCCACTCATGCATTGTCATATGAAGATGGCCCTTCCCTCCCTTGGGAGAGAGACAAAAGGCACCAAGAAGGGGAGCCTCCTGGGCCTGTGGCTCCTGTCCTCTTCCTCCCAGTCTGTAACACTGGCCACAAGATTCTGATGCCACCCTTGAAAACTTTTGGGGTAACTAGCTTAATTCTGCACCACAGGTGAGGTTGTCTTGAGAGATCCTGTAAATTGTAAACAAAACAAAAACCAAAAACGAGAGAGAAAGAAAGATAACAAAGGGGGGGATACTAAAAAGGTTACTACTAATAAAATTTCTGTCCAATAAACCTGCCACAAGGAGACTAGCTCCCAAAATTCCACAGAGAATCCTGGTATGGGGCAACACTCTCAAAAGATACTTTTGTGAACAACAGGTCTCACTAGCTTACAGACACCCACTGTTAGGTGGGAAGGGAACTTGCAGTATGAAGTTGGGGATGGGGCTCTCAGCTATGTCCATGAGAAGGTGCCAGGGGTTTCTTGAGTCTTTTAGTCTTGGGAGGTTTTTCCCATCACTTGGCCAAGTCTTGGTGGGATCTAAATATGGCTTCTCTTTCCTGATGTGTCCCCTTCCACTGGAGTCAAATTTGTTTCACCCCCAGGAGAGCAGCCGGTCCCAAGGCTAGACAGAATTCTAGACTATTGCCCAGCCGGTGCCTCCCCCTCTGCCAGGCAGGCCCCCCACCATGCAAACACCCACAGTGTCTGGATGAGTGGTTCACAGCCTCTGCAGAGATGCCTAGGACCCAGCTGTCTGGCCACAGAAGGCCATGTCCCGTCCTCGGGACCGTGGAGGTCTAATCATTCAGGGGATGTCCAGACACTCTGTGACCTGAATTCTATCGAACTGTGCTCTGCTCCTTTTCACTGACCGAGGTCCTACAGGGTGAATCGGGGAGACTCCTGGGTCTTGTGAAAGTGGCGTGAGGTGAGAGGGCATGAAATCTGGGTACGCTTGGGAACAATTATCACATGGATTCTGGGATCACTGAATGCCAAGAGGGTCTGCAGGTGACACTATACGCTTCTTCAGTGGAAAAGCCAGAGGGCAGGAAATGACTTTGGCTGGGGGCCCTCAGTAGGAGCTGCGATGGGGCCTAAGAATCAAGAGTGAACCCCACTGGCTCCCCGTGGAGGACATCTTCCCTGACCTCCCTGATGGCATTCTGATCACAGTCACTTTCTAGTAATAAGTTCACCCAACCGTGAACATGTAACATTTTATTAGATAAATATTATAATTGGATACTGAGGGCGGCCTCAAACACCTTGTGTTTTTCTTTCATTTATGCAGAACTTAATTAAATGAAAACACCACGAGTTCTTATTTAAGAGGTCTTTTTTCTTCCCCTCACCATGAGCCTGGTGCACAGAGATGATGTGTGTGCATGTGTCTGCATATACATGTGGGGCATGTGTGTGTGCGCGCGCGCACAGGCCAGGGAGAGGCCACTGAAGAAGACAACATGGAGACAGGGCCACTTGACTTGTCTGGAAAGCTCAGAGCCTTTATGCCAACCTCCACAAACTCTGGGAAATTCATGAGTTTGCTTGCATCAGAAACATCAGTGAGACCAACACTGTACCCAGGGTCATGGGGTCACTCAGTGCCAGGCCACCACACACAGCACAGCCACGGGGATGGACAGACACAGAGCAGAGCCCTGGGCCAAGCCAACAAAGGGAGGCTCTCTCTCCTCCCCTCTTCTAAACTCCGTGGCTGGGCTCTCCCTCCAGCATGGATTCATCAAGTGAAACCTTCAAACGGCTCCTTTTAACCTCCTGCATTGGGTCTAAACTCCACTGCCCCACTTCGAAGGTGCCCCTAACCTGCCCGTCCTATGTAGTGATGTCCTGCCACCTGCCACCCCAGCCATCGTGGAACTTCTGCTTGGGGTAGGTGTCTTTCCTCCCTGCACACACGCCATGCGGTGTCCACATTGGACCCACTGCTCCTGCTGGCTCCCTCACCAGGACCCCTACCCCTCTCCTTCCCGCCCATGCATCCCACCTCCTGCAGGAAGCCTCACTGGGGTCTGCATTCCGTTCTGGCCAGTCGGGATCCTTAGGGAGCAGGCTGCACAGTGGGTGGAATGCTTCGCCCTTCTATGTGGGCTTGGGCTGTTCCCTCCTGAAGGATTACACATGCCCTAAGGAGGGGCTATGCCCTGTCCTTGTTCTGCATTTAGTCTCATACCTTGGGTGCACAATAAACCCACTAGCTGACTCATTTCACGGAACCCACCTGCTTCTTCACATTCCCTATCTCGGAGCGGATCCTCTGGATCAGACGGTTGAGCTCTGAGATCTCAGCCTTGGTGAGTTTGAGGTCATCCCCATGCCGGCCTGCGGTGACCTGCAGCTCCTGGATCTGAGGTTGGGGGACAAGAGAAGAGGAGCCCAGCACAGTTGGGAATTCGCCTCTTAAGGGTGTTGAACATGGGGAGTGGGAGGAGGACCACATGCTGTTCTCATTGCCTGAGCAACAAATGCACAGTAGAGAGGGAGGGAAGGGAAGGAGGAGAGGGGAGGGAAGTGGGTGGGGGAACCACCTTTTCCTTCTCGACAAGAAAGCCCTGACCCAGCTCAGTAGGATCCTCGGGCTCACAAATGTGAAACCCTTGGTGGAAGTAGAATATCCCCTCCTCATTTTGACAAAGCAGGAAACACGAAACAAAGCCAGGATAGAGGGATTATGCACAGAAACAGTGTCAGAGTCTCCCCAGGGTTGTGGCTAGTGTGGCCTCTGCTGTCAGCAAGGGCAACTGCAGGGCGAGGGTTGAGCCCATATATGCCCCCAGCACATGCCAAGACTGTGAGGGACCTCTCGGCCCCACAGAGGGAGACATTTCCACGAGGCCCAACTCCAATACAAAGGAGGTCTCAACCCAGCCTGGTACACACACCACACACGCGCATGCAGGCAGGCATGAGGAGAGAGAGGCAGCTGGGGTCCCTGGGCCTCGGCACACCTGGCATGCAGCCCACCTTGGTCTGGTACAGTGCCTCAGCCTCGGTCTTGCTCTTCAGGGCGATCTCCTCGTACTGGGAACGGACCTCATCGATGATGCTGTCCAGGTCCAGGTCCCGGTTGTTGTCCATGGACAGGATGACGGAGGTGTCGCTGATGTGGGACTGCATCTGAGCGATCTCCTGGAGAACAGTTAGGGAAGTGGAGCCACTTAGAGGGTCTCCACGAGGGGAGCCCCTCTCCTGACCCTCCCTGGCAAATCTCTTGAGGCCCTTCCGTGGTGGTTGAACTCCACCTTCAGCAGAGCCCGCCAATGCCGCTGCCTGCCGAGAGCGAGGTGCCCGCATCTGGCTTTCAGCCCCAGTGTGGGACCCCCCTCTCCATCCTGCACTCAGGACTGCTACCACTCCTGTTCCACGCTCTGCAGCAACGGCCACCCTTCATCTGAAGAATTAAGTCTGATCTCCTTAGGTGGCCCGCAGAGCCCTTCCGGAGTCGCCAACCACCTTCGCTTCTCCAGGCCCCACTCACTTGACCCAGCTCAGAGTGCTCATCGCGCTCCCTCAGCTGCACGCCAAGCCCTTCTCAGCACCCCTGAGATCTTCCTCATCCTTCCCCAGGAATCTTCCCTGACAGCTCGGACAGAATTCCCTACACCTTCCTCTGCTCTCCCAGGCGTCAGCCACAGACTGTGACTTCCTAGGGGACAGGAATCATCCCTTCTTCTTCATGGCCTCCTCAGAGCCCACCTCACTGCTCCGCAAACATCAGCTGCACGGAGCTGCCAGCCTCTGGTCCACACATCCATGCAGGCCAAGGGACAGGAGCCACTCATGGGAGAAGCAGGCCATGCAGGAGCTCCGTGGAATCCTTACCCCTTCATAGAGGCACTTGAAGAATTTGATCTCATCCGTCAGGGAGTCCACCTTGGCCTGGAGCTCCACCTTGTTCATGTAGGCGGCGTCCACATCCTGGGGGACCGAGAGAGGAGCCAGCTGCCTTCCCCTGCCCTCCCTGCCTTTGTAAGGAGACTCGGGTTCCCTGCTCTCGCCACTCCCCTCACCCTGTGCTTCCCAGTTGCTGAGAGCAGACCAACCGATGTGCAGGGCAATGGCCGTGCCAGGAGTATGCCGAACGTCTGGATTCTAAGCGGGCAGACTCTGGGAGCAACACGCATCCCAGGCAAGGGGACTCAGACAGAGGAACTGGGAAAGGAGAACCGCAGCCACCCCTGCCCAAGGGACTGAGTGACCCACGGAATCCCTTTCCTCAGCCTACCAACACCTCCGTGTCAGGTACTCAGGGAGATTCCAGGTTTCTTCCAGCCCTCCCTATTTCCCCCTTACCTTCTTGAGCACCACAAACTCATTCTCGGCAGCTGTGCGTCTGTTAATCTCCACCTCGTACCTGTGTGCGGCAAGAGAGAGGCGGTGGCATTGTCGTTGGGATAATTCAGTTCTGCAAACACTCGCTGAGCAGTCAGTGAGCATGGCTTGCCAAGAGCTGCATGGCCGTGACCTCCACACTGGAGTTCCTGCACCGCTGGGGTATGCACAATGATCAAAAGGGACCTTGACCAGAGTAGGTTTAAAGGAATCAATGTGCAGCTCCTTAGTTCACATATAACCTACCCTACAATGCCTCTGCCCAGGAACGCACCTGTGATGGGCTTCCACCATCCCTCATCCCTTTCACAACTACCCCTCCCTTGTGACAGCAGAAAGACACCCCTTCTCCCAACAGGGACATTAATTAGTACAGTGCATAGCCCAGGGTGCAAAACCTCTCAGACACCAAACAAATACTATCCCGACCTTTGAGTTGTATGTTCTGCTTGTTTTTTATACATATTTCTGTTCCAGGTGAAGCAAGGTCTTAGAAACAAGATGTTTGGATAGGGCCGGGATGTTCTTCACACAGATACATTGTAGACTGGGGAGATGGGAGTATTGATCCCTTACAGACCTCACTATTCCAACTCTTATTATTGTCAAAGAATGTATTGCAGGATATTTGCATTGGGAAATGAAATAGAACCCTGGAAAGAAATAACTAATGCTAGCAACTGGTTTCTTTCCATACCCTGTCATGTGAGCTATCCTTTTTAGCTTCTTACTCCTTCCTAAGGCAAGCGGCTGGCTGCCAAAGGGGGGAAAGCCCTGTCAGATGACAGTACAGGTTAACGAAGTGGGTTATTTTAGAAATGCAACTGGAACATTTTCTGAGACTGCCAAATTGTGTTAGTTACACTGGATAGAACACACAGAAAACAATTCATATGATTTATCTCAGATTCCAGGTGTGTTATTTAAAAGGTAAATGAATACTTTCTTGTATCAAATTATATTATGATAGGGTTGTTTCTATTATAATTATCATTATCTCCTATTATCTCAGAAAATACTACATTTTTCTTCCTCCTGTTAATAAATAAGAGCGTATGTTAGTTGCAGACTAGTTTTTAGCTTACCTTCTTGTTTCATAAAACACACAGAAAAAGTTTGGTCATGATGGCTATCAAATTAATGACATTTATTTGTCGTAATTTTTCATTATTTACTTCTAGAGACTAAACACCAGAGCATACACAGACATACACATTTATAAAGAAAATCAATACATTTTTAGTACTATTGGCTTTATCAATAACTCATGATTTATAAAATACATTATGATGCACAATTAAAAGTTAAGCCATAACAAAGTGCAGGTTAATTTTGCTTGTCTTAGAGCACAGATGTATTAATTATATCAAATCTTCACCACTTTAATCCTCAGTGCTTCCAATAACCTATTGTACAAGATGTTGCCTTTAGTTTGCAGCTAGGTGGATTTTATAACAATTCTTAATTCATTTCCTTATTTCATTTCACCCCACAGCAACCCTATCAAGTAGATCCTATCATTATCATCTCTCAATTTTATAAGCAAGGCAAAGACTTTTCCAAAGTCATAAAGCTTGTCAAGCTAGGATCCCAGTGACATCACTTAGATTTGCCTAGAACTTCGGTTCTTTAAAGAGATGATGATAATACATTAGTAACAGCATTACTATCTCAACAGCTCTTTTAGGTGGTAAGGCAAGTGTCAGTTTCTGAATTTTACAAATATTAAAACTGAAGTCCACAGAGAACCAGGAGGCTCACCCATCATCAGCTCAACTGAGTGGTATTTCCAGAACACCTGGCCTTCCAGAGGCAGCAAGACCTTTGGCGGCCTCCAACCTGACATCTGGGCTGTGCCTGGAAACCCCCTCTTTTTTTTTTTTTTCCAGAATTTTGCTCCACACTGTATTCACAGTGTGGACTGAGATTGATTTAGGCTTCAATTTCCCTCTGAATGCCATTCAATCTCAATCCACACTGGATTCATTTCACTTCCTGGGGGCTCTCTGAAAGTGCTTGTCAAGCCTGTCCCAAACTGGATGTTTTCTGAGGTGAAAGACCATGCCACCTCTTCCCTCAGGACTCGGAACAGAATTCCACTTGAGGGTAGTTCAGAATAGGGATGGCCCGGCAGACTGAACGTGGAACAAGAGAAATCGCTCAGCTCTAACCAACTCCATCCCCTTGAATTGTGGAAGAAGTTATCTTTCCCTAAAAATCCTGGCACCTGGAAGCAAACTTCCAAAATATCAGATCATGCTAAGCCGGGATGTGTCATGCTTTCCTCACTGGCTCAAATCCAGGAGAAATTATTTCTGGTTTCAAGTCCATTTTCAATCTTTCTCTTTAATGGTGGGATTCAGCAGCACAAAGACACCTCAACATGAAAAAATTTTTCAACCCATAGTTTGTTTCGTGAGATTAAGAGTCACTTATGGTTTGTCTCCCTCCCTATCCCATCTTGGACTCTGAAAAACAATCTGAGGGGTTTGAAGTGGCGGGGGGGTGGGAGGTTGGGGTACCAGGTGGTGGGTATTATAGAGGGCACAGCTTGCATGGAGCACTGGGTGTGGTGAAAAAATAATGAATACTGTTTTTCTGAAAATAAATAAATTGGAAAAAAACTTTTTCAAAACTTTTATTTGCTTAGCTTTAGGATTTGTTCTGGGATCGGGGTTATGGTTCACATTCTAGGTACTCCCACGAAGACCTCACGCAGGAGGAGCTACAAAGCCATCTGGGTTGTCCATCTGGTTTTGAGACAACTCTCCTGTACCCATTTCTCCATTTCCAATGTTAAAAGTTGGGCACACCATTTCCTAGAAATTCAGGGCACCACCCTAGATAGATCTTTTCTCTTCCTAAGTCTCAACCTGTCTGGATCTCCCCAGCTCCCCTATGGAAAAGGAAATAGCAAATGTTATAGTAAGGGATCGAAAAAGGCAAAAATGCTGACTCCAAATCGAAACCTCATCTGTAGTCAAGACCCTCCAGGGGCAGATTCTCTGCCTTTCCACTCACCTCTTCTTGTAGTCCTCCACCAAATCCTGCATGTTCCTCAGCTCTGAGTCCAGCCGCACCCTGTCACCTGTCTGGGTCTCCAGCTGTTTCCGCAGGTTGCTGATGTAGCCCTCATAAATGGGCTCCAGATTCTTCCTGCAATTGTTCAGGTCCAGCTGCTGTAGTAGGTTCCACTTGGTCTCCAATACCTGGTTTTGCTGCTCCAGGAACCGCACCTGGGACCCAAAGGTAGTCATAGCCCAGAATCCCCACGCTGTTGCCTCTCAACAGTGGGGAGAGGGCCCCCAAAATCAGATACAGTCATCCTACAGTGGGAGGCAGGAAAGAGCAAGATGCATCAGAGAATAGATTCAGCCATGAGGATGTGCTTATCTGGGTCTCCAAGACAAGAAATAAGACTCAGTCTAAAAGAAATCAAGGAGGTAGGTTTAAGCAATGCTATCAATGAATGCCACCATGAGTTATCATGTGATGCAGGTAGCTTCTTTTGCTGTAAATGCTGGGGTTTTCAGAGTGAAGGAAGATGGGAACCAAGGGAGAAACAGTAATGGGGGAATAGGATGGGAGGTCATTTTGGTGGTTAACCTGTCCTCTCTTAGGTGCAACCTCAGTTGCTCTTGGTTGGCTGGTTTCTTTGGTTTTCATTTCAAAGTGGGTTATCGCTTTACAAGGTTCCTGCATACTTGACAAAAGGTCTCACATGTTTGGACTCAGAAACTTCAAGCCTCTGCTACTCACTAGCCTTCCTCTTCTTCCCTTTCTCTAGCTTTAGGGAGAGAAGGGAACGTGAGGGGGAAGAAAAGACTCTGAAGAGGAAAATGAACCCTGCCCCCTGGGATAGCAGCTCTGTTTCTTCTACTCCTGCCCTCTCACCTCTGTCCACCTCCCTTCCTCTTCCCAACCAAGCACAGTGGTAAGGGACACAATCTGCTGTTGCTGCTCTATCAACCTGGGCATGTTTCTTAGCCTCCCTCTGTCTTGGTTTCCTCATCCACGAAGCAGAATGATGACAGAATCTTGGGTCACGTGTGATATATGAGGACCCCTTGGGACAGCACCAGGCACTGACTAATGTCAGCTTTTATCTGGATTATGTCCCCTGTGAGTCATGGTCTAGATCTTCTGCCCAGGCTTGGATATAGAAACCTATTCCTTCTCTGCTCTCTATCCTTTGGGGTCACTGCCTCTGAGTCACCAGGAATATCTTCCCTTTTAAACCCTGCATGTCCCCCTCCCCACAGACACACAAAAAAATCCACACGTGTAACTTGACAGGCCCTCCTCAATAGCCCTACCCTTCCATTTTCTGGTCCTTTTCTCTCATCTCATCCAGAACCCTTCCTGGCTTATACCCCCAATTCCACTTCCTACCTTTTAAGTCCTTTCCCTTCACCAAGCATCATGTCCTGAGATACTCCCTGGTCAGTATCCCTCTGGTGCTCCTGTCCTGGATATGTGTCCCCATCTCCTTGTCTGATATTGCCAACTCTCAGAGGGTCATTCCATATGTCTTCTGCCTGTGGTGCACCCCCTTCCATTCCAGGGTCTTGTCCCGGAAGGAAAAATTAGGCTTCTGTTAATCATGGGGTGGGGGTCGAGAGAGTGAGTGAGAAGCTCTGTTCCAAGCCCTTTATAAACATCCAGTTCATCCTCACATCATCATGTGAGGTAAGAGCCACTGTTGTGCCTACTTAGATAAGCAAAGGGAAGCTCAGAAAAGATAACCAGGTTGCCCAAGTTTTCAAGCAACTGTCAGTGGCAGAGGGAGTACCCCTGGGCACACTGGTAGCTGGGGACCAAATCGACATCTGAGGACCCACCTTGTCGATGAAGGAGGCGAATTTGTTGTTCAGCGCCTTGATCTGCTCCCGCTCCTGGGCGCGCACCTTCTGGATCTCGGGGTCCAGCTCCACATTGAGGGGGGCCAGGAGGCTTTTGTTGACGGTGACCTGAGGGATGCCACCGGGCGGGCACACGGACGGACAGACGGGTCCCAGCCCCGCGCTGCCGAAGACAGTGCCCACGAAGCCGCCCAGCCGGCCGCCGCCCGAGCCAGAGCAGTGGCCCAGCGCGAAGGCGCCGCCCCGCCCGGCCGCGGCGCACAGGGCTAGGCGCCGGCTGCCCCCCAGGCTGAAGAGGCTCCTGGAGCCAAAGGCGGCCGTGCCCTTGACGCCGGCCCGGAACGAGGAGGAGCTGGTGCTCACCCGTCCCGAGATGACGGCCGAGCAGCCGCTGAAGCCTGTGCGCTCGCCGGCGGGGCGGTGGTGCAGCTGGCGGCTCATGCTGGGGGGACGGGCTGCGGAGCGCGACGCGAGGTGGGACAGGGGCGCAGAGGGCGGCTCCGCTGGCCTGCCTCGCTCTCCCCTAACCCCTTAAATAGCCGGCTGCAGGCAGCCTAATTTGTAGGTCGGGAACATCTATTAGCCACATGGGGCCTCTATGTTCTCCGTTTAGGAAATTACCACTCCTCCCTGAGATTTTTGTCTCCCCCACCCTGAACTCCTCATGAATTCCCTATAAAATGGCCCTGAACCCTGCATTTGCTTTGCTTACCTCCTGCATTATAATAATTTGGCTACCTTATCTCCACTTGCTGCCCTCCAATTACTAGGGTTATCACGGCCAAGATCTATGGTAGAAGCTTCCACTGGGTCTGGCTCCGGGGTGGGGGAAGACACCCTCCCACCAGGTGGAGGAGCGTGGTATAGGGGAGCAGATGTCCAGGCCAGCTCTGCTTCAGAACGACATGAACAGGATCAAGACTATTCCAGAGAATCATCCTTAGCCTGTCAGCTAGCTGCTGCTTCCCCCAGACTTCCAGAAGAGGACGGCTCTATCCTGAGTACTGGAAGGAAGTCCCAGAGGGTAGAGACATCTGGCCTATCTGCAAGGAATTCTCAGTCTGTTGGGGGAAGGCCAGACACCACAGGGACAGAGTTCAGGCCAGTAAGAGATCTGGTCACAAGAGCTGGGGTGGGTGTGGTGGTGGGGCAGAGGGGGTTATTTTGGGCCAAAGCTCAAAGAGTTCTCCAGAAAAACATTTCTGTTCTCTCTCTCTCTCTCTCTCTCTCTCTCTCTATATATATATATATATATATATATATATATATTATAATAAATAAATAAAAGTGAGGGAGATACTAACTGGGAAGAAGGGAAGGGGACCTGAGGAGCTGGTACAGGAAGGTGGTCTGGAAGACAGTCTTACATGAGTTTGAGTTTTTTCTCTTTCTTTAATTGCAGAAGAGAATCATCCATCCCATCCAAGGAACCCCCAATCAGAACATTCGTTGCCCTGGCATTTCTGATTCTGGATCAAAATGTGACTGAGTATTAAGAACAAGTTGAGAAGGGCCAAGAAAGACACCTCCAGCCTGAAAAATCAAAAACTAGATTCTTGAACTTCATTCCAAATAAGCTCATAAGTATCTTTTCCAATACAACCCACTTTCCTTTTTCCAACTTAAGTTGCCTTTAATTCTCCTCTTCTGTCAGAAAAGCCCCTTCCCATACGGCTCTTCTGGTACCCAGGTGGCATTCTATTTCATCACTCCTATTTCTCAGTCTGTCTGAGTCCTGGGTGTGTGTCCCATTTCCACCATCAGATTAATAGGTGCCTGGATTAACCCTTCCCTCCCCTGCTCAGCCCATGCTCAGCCCTGGCCTCGGCACCAGGGACATTCAGGATGAGTGTGAAACAGACAAGGCTCATCGCTGTGCCCCCAGGTATACCCTGGGGCCTGGGCTCTTCTTGGAGCCCTCATGGGGGGGTCAGGTGGCACCTGAGGGTAATTGAGTGACACAGCCTCAGCTGAACCAATAACAGAGCATAATAACAACCAAGGTGTTTACCCCACAGGGAATGAGACTGGGAGGGAGGGGGGGAGGGGAGGCATCGGTGAGTGATCGAGATGGCGCCAGCCACAGATGAACAGATAGAAGAGTCTGGAATATCCTGGGTGGGAAAGATGGTGGGCTCTCTATGCTTCTTCAGGGGAGACCCTGTAGTCCATTTCCTCTGGATAGGGAAGAGGCAGTGTCAGTGAATCTGGGCGACCAGCAGAAACTCAAGGTTGTACTTCCCATTATTTCATGAGATTGCTTCCTACAACCCATAAATTTAACCAGTTTTCTTTCACAAGTACAGAAGAGAGTCTATTAACTCTGGTCATTGAGAATAGAAAAGTGGAAAAGTATTTCAATTGAAATAGGAGAAACTTACATAAGATTGTCTTTTGAAGGGAGCCTTTGAAGTCTCCTTTTTTCTGGAAACTTCTTAAGAATTTGAGATACCCATTCCTATAGAACCAAGCCACTTCTGCCCAGGGTCAAGGAAGAGGAAGGGCGACCTTTTCTTATCTTCCTGTGAGAGAGTTGACAGGCTGGATGAATCAGGAATTCCTGAATCCACAGGCTCACCTTTCTTATAGGCACAGACCAAAGTGGCATGTCCAGGTTTCAGAGGCATTGGATGTATGGGGACAAGGCCAGATCAAAAGGTGGCTGAAGCCTGGGAGGAGGGCTTCTCATGGCAACTGCCTCTAACAGTGTCTTCCTATGTCATCTTGGGCCCCATGACTAACTCCACCATTAGTACTGGGTGAAAGCAGCCCCTGAATTGGGAGACAAGCAGCAAATATCACCCTTGAAACCAGAGCTCAACAAAAAAGATGAACAGATGGCTCCTCCAAGAAAGGATTTGCAAACATGCTGTGATTAAACAGGTTCTTGTTTGCCCTGAAACACTGGTTCTTAGGAGATTAATAGGTATCATGCAGGGAAAAAAGTGTGGGGATGGATTCCCTGTTGGGGTTAAAAAAAAAAAAAAGAAAGAAAGATGAAGCCGGCATCACATTGCCATGCTTTTTCAATCCGTCACTGTGGACCACTTAGGAAAGCTACTCTAAAGGATGCTACAAAACTAAGTGCTTTCCAAAGACGGTGACTGGAAATAAGATCATTAAAAAATGAGGGTTTTTTCCTACTTTTTAATATTTCTGAATTTTCTCATATGAGCATATAGTGTTTTTACAGGTGAGTTATTTTAAAAACAACTACATTTTTTCATGTGTCTCTTAGCCATTTGTATGTCTTCTTTGGGGTTCATTATCATTAGCCATCAGTGAGATTCAAATTAAAACCACATTGAGATACCATCTTACACCAGTTAGAATGGCCAAAATTAACAAGACAGTAAACAAGTGTTGGAGAGGATGTGGAGAAAGGGGAACCCTCTTACACTGTTGGTAGGAATGCGAGTTGGTGCAGCCACTTTGGAAAACAGTGTGGAGATTCCTCAAGAAATTAAAAATAGAGCTTCCCTATGACCCTGCAATTGTGCTACTGTGTATTTACCCCACAGATACTGATGTAGTGAAAAGAAGAGCCATCTGTACCCCAGTGTTCATAGCAGCAATGGCCACAATTGCAAACTATGGAAAGAGCCAAGATGCCCTTCAACAGATGAATGGATAAAGAAGATATGGTCCATATATACAATGGAGTATTATGCCTCCATCAGAAAGGATGAATACTCAACTTTTGTATCAACATGGATGGGACTGGAAGAGATTATGCTGAGTGAAATAAGTCAAGGAGAGAGAGTCAATTATCGTATGGTTTTGATTATTTGTGGAGCATAAGATAAACATGGAGGACATTAAGAGAAGGAAAGGAAAAGTGAATTGGGGGAAATCAGAGGGGAAGACGAACCATGAGAAACTGTGGAGTATGAAAAACAAACTGAGGGTTTTGGAGGAGAAGGGGGTGGGTGGTTAGGGGAGCCTGGTGGTGGGTATTAAGGAGGGCACATATTGCATAGAGCACTGGGTGTGGTGCATAAACAATGAATTCTGAAACACTGAAAAGAAATGTAAAAAATAAATAAAAAATTTTTAAAAATAAAATAAATAACAACTACAGGGGCACCTGGGTGGCTCAGTCAGTTAAGTGTCTGCCTTCGGCTCAGGTAATGATCTCAGGGTCATGGCATCAGCCCACATTGGGCTGCTTGGTCCCTGCTTGGTAAGAGTCTGCTTCTCCCTCTCCTCCTACTCATGCTCTCTATCTCTGTCTGTCTGTCTGTCTCTCAAATAAATAAATAAAATCTTTACCAATAAATAAATAAAACTAGAGAAGAAAGGAGAGGTAGGCTGACTTTAGTATCAGAAATAAAGTAATTGTTATTGTTTAAAAAAAAATCCAGTGTCTTCCAAACCTTTGTTTGATCATAGAGCCCTCTTTTTGGCCAAATATATCTTATAGGAACCAGGGTTTCAAGGAATGTACTTTATGAGACACAGAACAGGGGCACCTGTGTGGCTCAGTGGGTTAAAGCCTCTGCCTTCGGCTCAGGTCATGATCCCAGGGTCGTGGAATCAAACCCAGCATTGGGCTCTCTGCTCAGCAGGGAGCCTGCTTCCCCCATCCCTGCCTGCCTCTCTGCCTACTTGTGATCTCTGTCTGTCAAATAAATAAATTAGAAAGAGACACATAACAAGTTCTATTTCACCATTAGATAGACTAACATTTCCCAAATCCAGAAGACTTACAATATCTCCTTAAAAACACGAAGGCAAATGAAATATAATTACTGTGGTGTGTGGCCTGACCTAGCTTATGGCACTGTGCCCAGCATTACACTGTTCAAGCCAAAGGCAGGTTGTTTGCTTGGACTAGAGCGCCTGTGCCTGCACCATCCCAGCACCACTCAGGGGGAAAGAATTCTCTGGCTGGTGACTGATGTTGGGGATCTACACTGAAGAAGGCTGTGCCAGAGACTTTCAGGGCTTATCAAGTATCCTCCCTCTCCTCCTCATTTCCCAGCCTCCTTGGGGGATTGGTCAGGGCTTGGGGCCGTGTCGGCCAGTTAAATGTGAGGGGCATTGACATGTGTTGATTCTAGGATGAGGCAATTAGCAGCCCATATGTCTCCTTCTCTCTTTTCCCCTGTCCCAGTAACCTTGGAGGCCATGTGTCCTGTCCCAGACATGCACTGGGAGAGCCACGTGGGAGAGCTGCCCAGATCCACCATGGACTGTGAATGAGAAGTGGACCTCTGTTGCATTAAGTTAAGCCACTCAGACTTCAGGGTTTGTCCTTTGAGGCCATCAGTGTTAATATTCTGGGTCTAAGGATAGAAGTTGGAAGGTAGAAATATCTCTTAATAGCCAATGCTTTTTCTCTTGAGTTCCTGTTCATCAAATAATCTGATGGCTATTAGACCTTCTCTATCTCAAGTCTCCCTTAGGCTTTCTGAAAGACTCATCTAACCTAGCAATACTAAGAGAATTAATAGTAACACTGATATAACAGTAACTATCTTGAGCATATACTATGCAGCACGTACTGAATTAAATAGTTCTCATGCACTCTTTTGTTACATTTAATGCTTATTTAATTCTAATAATTAATAATTATTAATCAAATTATTTATTAAATAAATATTATTTATTTAATTTTTATATAATTTATTATTCAAATAAATTTGAATTTATTGTTTATATTAATTTTTATTTTATTCATTTGTAAATTTAATATTTATATTAGATTAAAATTTATTATTTAAATAAATTTAAATATATCTAATTTATTTAAATTATTATTCTAGGGGCTCCTGGGTGACTCAGTGGGTTAAAGCCTCTGCCTTTGGCTCAGGTCATGATCCCAGGGTCCTGAGATGGAGCCCCGCGTTGGGCTATCTGCTCAGCAGGGAGCCTGCTTCCTTCTCTCTCTCTGCCTGTCTCTCTGCCTGCTTGTGATCTGTCTTTCAAATAAATAAAAATAAAATCTTTAAAAAATTATTATTAAAAATAATTAACTTTAATTAATTTTAATAAAATTAATTCTTATTTAATTTTCAATCTCACAAGTTTATGCAGGAACTTTTATTATTAACTTTTTACTGATAAAGAATCTGAGCCTCATGGAGCCGAAGTATTTTGCCTAAGTTGAACAGTTAGTGAATGGCAGAGGAGGACCAAACCTGGGTTCCTCTGACACCCAAGATGTTGGCTTCTCCCGAGAAACTAAAACATAAAATCCTAGCTTCATAGCAGATTTTTTTTTTTTAAAGTAGCCTCCACACCCAGCATGGAGTCCAACCTGGGGCTTGAACTCACGACCCTGAGATCAAGACCTGAGCTGAGATCAAGAGGTTCCACTCCATAAAAGATTGAAAGGACCTCTATGATGTGGCTGCTACCTGCCTCCCCAGCCCCAGACGCCTCTGCTCCCTCCCTCTCCACCTGCTGGGCCTCTTCCAACCTGTAACTTCACACTCCGGCAATCAGACTCATTTTCACCATGCTAGTGCCTCTGACCACAATGCCCACCCCTTTCTCTTGTCTGCCTGTAAACTCCATCCTCTAATGACTCTGCACCTGTTGCTTCCCCTGACCTCCCTGGAACTCCTACTCTCCTCTTTGCTGTCTCTGTATCTTCTTTGGTTGCCAGTATCTCTCCATGTTACAGTTAACATTTCTTATGGTTATGTCACCATCAGGGCAGTGAACCAGATTTATATATCTCTGTATGCTCAACATTAATACATGCCAGACAAATGCTAGATATTCAACAAGTATTCCTTGATCTGACCACAATTTATTTACTGGCCCCGAGAGTGTATTCCCAGAGACTACTCTTCAACTAGTTCTCCTTAGGGCAATAAATAAACTGGCATATAGTTTATGAGATGGTGTCCTTAAAGTTTGGAGCTTGCAAATTGCTTCACCAGCACTAAACACCTCTTTTAAGCGACCAGATTTAGTCAAGTTTTTGAAGCAAAAAGATTTGAAGACAAGATTCTGTTTCCACTGAATGTTTATTAAGTATGAACTTTGTACCAGGAGTTGTATAAGATGTGTTTATGTCACCTCATTCTGGCCCAAGAGTAATACACAGGTGCTTAGTCTGTCTATTTTATAACTAAAGAAATGAGACTCGAAATGAAACTCTTGAACTCTTGAGAACTTTGCTCTTGATCCCGTTAGTTGCAGAGTCTGAACCTGAATTCAAAGCCATTGACTTGAACTCTAAGACTCCCTGGATCCACAGTGACCCTGTTCAGAGGCACCTGTGAGCCCCAGCCTGAATGGCTGCCAGTCTCTCCCTGGCTCTTTGCGTCCTGAGAGCATCATCACAACCTTGGAACCTGACACACGTCTCTTAGCACAAGAGTGTTTTGGAAGCTGGGTGGTGGGTGTCACAGTGATGGTCCATGTTTCAACACAACTCATACTCATAGACATTCACTAAACCAAAGACCAAGGGGACATGGCTCATTACTTTAAAGAGACTCTACTTTGGTCTTTCCCCAGAGAACAGGGAATAGCCATAACTTGAGCCCTAGACTTCCCAGAGCTGGCTTTCTGCTGCTTCTGGACCAGTTTTAAATTCTGCCACTGTTAATGTGTTGTCCCTCTCTCCCTGCCCATAATCTGCATGTTGTTAAAGATTGCCTACTCCCTGGAGCGTTGGCCTGAGAAAAGCATGAATCAAAGGTGCATCTGCTGGGGATGGCTGTTGGAGAGGAATCCTGAGTGTCACAAGACCCACTGTGACCCTGTGGTCACAAGGATCTCTTTCCCTCAGATTAAAACACACTTAGGGGCGCTATGGAACACCCCGGACCTCTATGCCCCAGGTTCCAGGCCACTGATCTCCACATATGGAAGAGATATGGCCTGGGATGAGGATCCCCTTGGGAGAGAGAAGCAGCCTGGTCCTGCATAAGTTTTATTAAGTTTATTGGTGAGACACAGGAAGCAGAGAGGTAAGGCCTAAACAAGGACAAGAACTCTCATATGGAGGGCACAAATCCCTTCATGAATGGGATCAATCTTCAAGGCTACTCCCAGCTCTCCATACCTGCAGGGGCCACATAAGATATAAGCTATAACCTGGTCTTTCACCTGAGCCAGTGTTGCTGTAACAGGAGACAGTCCCCGTGGATCTGTCAGTGGACATATACTCTCATGACCCCATGGAGCTTGTGGCCAAACAACCAAAGCCAGGGCATGGAGGGGATTATGACTAAGGAGAAACCTTCCTCCAGGCGAGGCATGCAGGCCAGAACAAGGTCTGAGCCATCATTGTTGGCAATGCTTCAGGAAGGGGGTTCTGAGTTAGGGGGTCTCTCAGTATGGAAGCAGAAATATGGGATAGCATCCTGATTCTAGATTGAGAAAGATTAATGTAGGATGTAGAGGAGAGGAAATGTCAGTGGCAGAGGAAAATAAGGAGACCAGGAGAAAGGTGAGACAGGAGTTTCCTGGAGAAGGGAGTCCGGAGGAAAAACAGGGTGAGGTGGACAGCTGGAAAATGGACTTTTGCTTTATCTTGTGGTCTTCTTGGCAGGGGAGCTCAGAGCGGAGGTCTTCCCCTGGGGTTCCTTGAACTCGCTTACACTCCCCAGCCTGGTTTTGGCCTCCCCGCGGGGGCTGCAGTTCCCACTGCCAGTGACACAGCCCCCCGGCAGCATGCCATAGCCCCCTGAGACTGAGCTGGGCCGGTAACTGTAGCTTCCAGTGCCGCTGAAACCAAAGCCGGCCCCAGCACCTGTGGTCCCCGCCGTGGTGCTGCTGATGACCGCTGTGGGGAGGCAGAGAGGAGTGATTAAGTGTATGTCCCCAAAGAGGCCTGACCCCAAGACCCCTCCAGTCTCCCAGCTGCAACTAGCATAGATGTCTCCCTCTTAAGCAAACAGTTCATATCAACTGTGGACTCTAATGACATGCTCAATGCCTGAGTGGCTCAAGCTCTGGAAAAAATAGCCCAGATCCCAGATCCCAAATCGGGCACGTTCTCATTCTTTGGACCAACAGGAATAGCAAGAGCTTCCCCCAAAGCTTCACATAAGCCAACAGGTCTTGCATTTAACTTCAGAATACATTCTAAATTTTTTTTTCAAAGAAATTCCTAATTGCCCAATTTAGGGAAGATTTTGCCGGCCAGTTTTAGAAGGAGACCAGGCTAAAAGCTACAGAGTCAGCATTAACACAGGTGGTGTAACCCCGTGTCTGTGCACCGGTCTCCACTCTCAATGAGGAGGTGGACTCGGGAAGCTCACAGCCTCCGTCAAGTAGGAAAGCCCATGTGGGGAGGCAGAAGAAGAATTTCATCCCAGCACAGATGAGATTTCTGGGGAAGCGTCCCTGTGAAATATCGGAATGTGATGGGAAGCTGGCAGTGGGAGCTCCATAGAGGAAGAGACAGCAGGTCTCAGCAAGTAAGGCGATGGTGACCATGGTGATCTACCAGGCAGAGCCCAGGCTGTTCCATGGGGGCCTGGCAGTAGGTACCTGCTTACTTCCTATTCAGTGATGGACTACAAATATTCCCTCAGAGGTGTGAAATACTCACAGATGCTCACGGAGTTGGTGTATTCTCCAGACATCCTGTGCAGAGAGAAAAGTGTAGGTGAACCTCCAGTGTGTGGAATCCGAGCTCCCCACATCACAGCTTGAAGTCAGCAGGCAGCCTAGCCCAGCCTCCAGCAGCCCCTCCAGCCAGCCAGCTGGCCTCGGTGTACCTGCAGTCTCTGTGACCCCCACCCAGAAGGCTACTCTTCCCACCAGAGATGTGCCAACTTGCAAACCTGTGGCCCCAACAAGAGTACCCCTTGGAGTCCCTCCTCTGGGCTTCTTTTTATCCCATTTGTTAATTCCTGCAAGCTAGTGCTGGAATAAACACATGTGTGGAAATACTGGCATCAGAAGTGCCATTAAGTGTCATTAATCGGACATTAATGTCTGATTTTAGGACCCGTAACTTCTCCCCTGTGAGTCTCAGTAATATGGTGGTGTTCAGTTAGAACAAGGTTTTCTCACACTAATGCTTCATATACACTTGTCTGACTGCTGTTTTGAACATGTACTGTTATATATTTAGTGCTTGTCATCGGCTCTGTGTTTTATAACCAAAAAATGCATTTTTCTTAAAAAGAAGTTATATATCACCAGGGTAAATAAAAAGCCAATGCTACCTGACCAAAAAAGGGGAAAAAACAGTGGTAATAAAAATAAATACAAAGATAAACTCGAAATGGATAAAAGACCTCAACGTGAGACAGGAATCCATCAGAACCCTAGAGGAGAATATAGGCAGTAACCTCTTCAATATCAGCCACAGCAACTTCTTTCAAGATATGTCTCCAAAGGCAAAGGAAACAAAAGCGAAGATGAACTTTTGGGACTTCATCAAGATCAAAAACTTCTGCACAGCAAAGGAAACAGTCAACAAAACAAAGAGGCAACCCACAGAATGGGAGAAGATATTTGCAAATGACAGTACAGACAAAAGGTTGATATCCAGGATCTATAAAGAACTCTTCAAACTCAACACACACAAAACAGACAATCATATTTTAAAAATAGGCAGAAGATATGAACAAACACTTCTCCAATGAAGACATACAAATGGCTATCAGACACATGAAAAAATGTTCATCATCACTAGCCATCAAGGAGATTCAAATTAAAACCACATTGAGATACCACCTTACACCAGTTAGAATGGCCAAAATTAGCAAGACAGGAAACAACATGTGTTGGAAAGGATGTGGAGAAAGGAGAACCTTCCTACACTGTTGGTGGGAATTCAAGTTGGTGCAGCCACTTTGGAAAACAGTGTGGAGATTCCTCAAGAAATTAAAAATAGAGCTTCCCTATGACCCTGCAATTGCACTACTGAGTATTTACCCCAAAGATACAGATGGAGTGAAAAGAAGGGCCATCTGTACCACAATGTTTATAGCAGCAATGGCCACGGTCGTCAAACTGTGGAAAGAACCAAGATGCCCTTCAACAGACGAATGGATAAGGAAGATGTGGTCCATATACACTATGGAGTATTATGCCTCCATCAGAAAGGATGAATACCCAACTTTTGTAGCAACATGGACAGGACTGGAAGAAATTATGCTGAGTGAAATAAGTCAAGCAGAGAGAGTCAATTATTATATGGTTTCACTTATTTGTGGAGCATAACAAATAGCATGGAGGACAAGGGGAGATGGAGAGGAGAAGGGAGTTGAGGGAAATTGGAAGGGGAAGTGAACCATGAGAGACTATGGACTCTGAAAAACAATCTGAGGGTTTTGAAGGGATGGGGGGTGGGGGGTTGGGGGAACCAGGTGGTGGGTATTAGAGAGGGCACGTATTGCATGGAGCACTGGGTGTGGTGCAAAAAACAAGGAATACTTTTTTCATGTGTCTGATAAAACATGAAAAAATGTTCATCATCATTAGCCCTCAGGGAGATTCAAATTAAAACCACATTGAGATATCACCTTACACCAGTTAGAATGGCCAAAATTTACAGAACAGGAAACAACATGTGTTGGAGAGGATGTGGAGAAAGGGGAACCCTCTTACACTCTTGGTGGGAATGCAAGTTGGTGCAGCCTCTTTGGAGAACAGTGTGGAGATTCCTCAAGAAATTAAAAATAGAACTTCCCTATGACCCTGCCATTGCACTCCTGGGTATTTACCCCAAAGACACAGATGTCGTGAAAAGAAGGGCCATCTGTACCCCAATGTTTATAGCAGCAATGGCCACGGTTGCCAAACTATGGAAAGAACCAAGATGCCCTTCAACGGATGAATGGATAAGGAAGATGTGGTCCATATACACTATGGAGTATTATGCCTCCATCAGAAAGGACGAATATCCAACTTTGTAGCAACATGGACGGGACTGGAGGAGATTATGCTGAGTGAAATAAGTCAAGCAGAGAGAGTCAATTATCATATGGTTTCACTTATTTGTGGAGCATAACAAATAGCATGGAGGACAAGGGGCGTTAGAGAGGAGAAGGGAATTTGGGTAAATTGGAAGGGGAGGTGAACCATGAGAGACTATGGACTCTGAAAAACAATCTGAGGGGTTTGAAGTGGCGGGGGGGTGGGAGGTTGGGGTACCAGTGGTGGGTATTATAGAGGGCACGGCTTGCATGGAGCACTGGGTGTGGTGAAAAAATAATGAATAATGTTTTTCTGAAAATAAATAAATTGGAAAAAAAACAATGAATACTGTTATGCTGAAAAAAATAAATAAATTTTAAAAATATATAATGAAAAGAAACTAATTTTAAATTTTTTGGCTAGATATTATTGTCTGCCAGAGGCTCTGAACCTGGGATCTACTGTCTCTTTATTAATAGGGATATTTGCAATGGTCAGGGCAGTGTTAAAGACACAACAGCAACAGCACCACACTGAGACTTTCTCCTGTCCTACTCTGGAAAGCCATAGGAGAAATGAAAAGGACATCACCATCTCATTCACTGACTGCTGCTGTTTCAAGCTGCTTGGGGTTGACGTGAAAAGTGTCTCCAGGCCCTCCAGCAACTTCTCCCACACTCTGGGAATCTGAGTCGGGAGATTCCAAAAGTTCTTCCACCCCCAACATTCTAAGAGCCCTCCCACCACCCACCTGCACTCCTCGCCCTCCAGCAGCTTGCGGTACGTGGCAATCTCCACGTCCAGGGCCAGCTTCGTGCTCATGAGCTCCTGGTACTCGCGCAGCATCCGGGCCAGCTCCTCCTTGGCCTGGTGCAGGGCGGCCTCCAACTCGTCCAGCTTGGCCCGGGCGTCCTTCAGGGCACAGTCGCCCCTCTGCTCGGCATCGGCGATGGCCGTCTCCAGGTTGGCACACTGAGGGTCAGGAGGTAGTATTTTCCCATGAATTCTAGGGCTCTCTGGGCTTCCCCTCACCCCTCACCCCTCACCCAAATGAGCTGACTGTGGTCGGACCCGCCTCTGTCTGACCCCACTTCCTAAAGCAAAGCCACATTCATGGTGAAGGAGTCCTGCCAACGTGGGTCAGAGAGGATTGTTACTCTCAGCTAGCAGGCTTTCTGAAAAGACCCTTCCAATTGTTCCAGACTCAGATGGGAGGTTAAGTGTTGGAGATGAGACCAGGGGGTCCATATGAGAAACCAGGTTCTGAGATGGAGAACCAAGAGCAGGAGAGAGGCCCAGTACAGTTACGTATGATAAGCAGTTCACTCCTCCCTTGGGAGATAAGCCAGGACCCGCCAAAGCCCCTTCACCTGCTTCTTCACACTCTCAATCTCCGACCGCAGTCTTTGGATAAGTCGAGTCAGTTCAGAGATCTCGTTCTTGGTGTGTTTGAGGTCATCCCCATGCCGGCCGGCCACTAGCTGAAGCTCCTGGAACTAGGGGAACAGGGAGCAAAGTAGAGACCTCAACTCAGGGCCTGGCTGAGCTCAGCCTGGCCGACTGTGCTTTTGTCTTCAGGGTGTGAGGGGTGGATGGGGGACCCCAATCTCACCAGGCCTACCAATAGCCTCTCACTCAACCATCCACCCATTGAATATATGTTTGCCTTAAGCACAGTCACCTCACTGATGGTTAGATTTGGCCATAAGAACTCTTGAAAGCTTCTACTCTCTGCACTGCCACTTTAAAACACTCAACTCCAACTATGATGCTCCTCTACCCACAGCCCTTCAAAGTCAAGGTCAAATTTAAAGTATGAGCACGGCATCAAGGTGTTCTCAGGTTTGACATCCACCAGTCTCTCCAGACTCCTTTCTCACTGCTCTTGCCCTTCATCTACTTGTCTGTACACCTGTGCCAAACAGTTCCATGTTCCCTAAATGTCCCCTGTGCTCTCAAACCTCTGAGTCTTTGCATGAGCCACTACTTCCACCTGGAAAACCCTTTCTCATCCATTTTCCTCTTTTCCTTAGCTATTTCCAACTCAGCCAGGGCAGAGTCACTTCTTCCAGGAGGCCTTCCTTGATTTCCCAGTTGGGTGTCCTTCTATTTCCATAACTCCTGGCACTCCAGTCCATAGATCTTACCACACTGTACTACAAGCACAACTTTCTGTGTTTTCCCTGTCAGACTTAGCATGACTGGATGGCAGGGACCTGTTTTCTCTGTGACTTCCTCCTCTTCATAGCTCAGCTGGGTCCCAGGCTACTGGAAGTCTTTCCAGTCATGAGGAAAAATTCAGAAATCTGGTGGCTGTGCACTGTTTCTCTCTGCTCCTGGTACTTGGCCTTGGGGGTTGTCATATCTGACCCTAACAAGGTCCTAGGTTCAGGATTCCTCTTAAAGGTTCCAGGTCCCCTAGAAGGCAGGGGGGATTCTCATTATGATCCTATGTTTTGTCTTTGGTGATAATCTTGGGACAATAAACACTGGGGCAAAACAAGTGGTCTTTTCCTGCTTCTCTGCAACACTGTGTGAGCAGGATGGCTCTCCCTACACACTGACAGAGAGGGAGGCACTAACTTCCCCAATTCTGACACCAAGCAGTATCCTTTAGAAGCAAACAGGTGAGCATCCTTCTCTGTTCCACTCCCAGCCTATCCCAAATCCTCACTATAAACACTTCTTACCAGAGTCATGTCCTGATCTTTTGTCCAAACACTGTGGAATTGGCAGTCAGTCATCTAGATTCAATCCAGTTCCACCACTTACCAGCTAAGTGAGCTTGGCAGGTTACTGACACCACATGAGCCCTGGTTTCTTCATTTTGAGAGGGGAACAATAATAATAAGACCTCATAATTCTGTTGTAGAACTACGCTAATGAAACTCTGGTCCATAAATGCTTACCCGCAGATGAAGTGCCAGTGTGGGTAACCCCAAATAGCAAGTGACCCAAAAATCATGTCTGTGCAGACCTGCCTGACTCTTCTGGAAGGAACCTGGGGTTAAGCACTGGCCACTGACAATCCAGAATGGCTGGGCAACATGGCCACATGGCCATCCCTGACACTGGCTTGCAGCAGCCACGTGAAGGGATGTGGGGAACTAGAGGCTTGAGTTTGAACTCTTATCAAGGATTAAAGTTGTGATTGCCTGGGCCTTGAAAGCCTCCCTTCCTCTCAGCCCTGCTGGCCACATCCTTCTGTCCTTACAGTGGCAAGGAGGCAGGGGGAGGGACAAGATAAGTCCTCAAGTGTGTGAATCTCTCCTGAGAAGGAACTCGATAAGCAGCATGGAACAATTAGGAAGCTGCCATCTTGATCTGAGAAACCAAATTATCTAAAGAATTATTTCCCCACCCACAACCCATTAGAGGAGTTAAGATCTAAGGGACTCATACTCCCCCTTTATCCTTTCAGTTGGACTTGAATGAAAGGTAGGAATTACCTGATCTCAGATCACACTCAAGAGACCCCCTAATTTATTGTAATTAATGAGGGAGTTGAGATGCTAACTACCTATGTTTTGCTCCCTCTCAGACTCAGTTCAAAACCCTCTGCCTCCAGGAAGTCAGTCCTGACCTGCCCCACCTGGTCCCCTAACCTTTGTCTGCTCAACATCCTGGACTCTGTCTGTGCCACATTCATTTGCGCTTGGCTGTAGATGTCTTCCCATGGCTGTCCCAGTCTAAGTGGATCAGTCTAAGAGCTTCATCTTCTCCGCCTTTTGAGTTCCCCCCAGCACCCAGGACAGTTCTGTGCTCCAAGCAAATGTGTGGGAGATGGTGGGCCATGGACTCCAGGGAGGTGTGCAGCCCACCTTGGTCTGGTACAGTGCCTCGGCCTCAGCCTTGCTCTTCAGGGCAATCTCCTCATACTGAGCACGGACCTCAGCAATGATGCTGTCCAGGTCTAGGTTCCGGTTATTGTCCATGGACAGGATGACAGATGTGTCGCTGATGTGGGACTGTATCTGAGCAATCTCCTACATGGGAAAGAAGGAAACATGAAATGCCTTTCATGGGCAGAGGAAGGTGCCAAGGTGATAGCCCTTTCCTAGCAGGAGATCCCCTAGGCACTCCTAAATAGATGCAAGATACATTCCCCCAAACCCCCCATTGATGTTTCAATACCACATCTGAAAACTGTTGAATGAGTTTGAAGCAGCTCAGGAAGAAAACAGCCTATATGTTTGTCATTTGAGACAAGTCAGGAGTATAGGAAATAGTGGGGAGACAACCTCGCCACCACACAAGAGACACTAAGGACACAGAAGCCCATATATGCTTGGCCAGCAGGTTTGGGCTTGAAGTCAGGTGGTCAGAGGCAGTAGAAAGGGTGTGAAGACTCCCTACCTCTGTCCCTGGATATTCCTGCTCAAGACCCAGGGAGACACCCAAGTGTCAGGGAGAAGACAGGCAGAAATGAGACTATCCTTGTGAAGACCAGTGGGAACCCTGTAAGGGCCCATGGCTTCCTGAAGGAAGTGAGACTAAGACATCTGGAGGCCAGGCTAGGACTGATGGTACACATCATTTGGGAGCACTGAGATAGAAGTCATGCTTTCCTTTGGTCAACATGGCCCCCTGCATCCAAATGCTGGAGATCCCCTGGGCTCTTAAAGTTACTAAGGAATGAATAACCAACCACTCATTCATTCACATATCCATCCTTTCAGAAGACAGAGCTGGGAATAGGACTGGGTGATGGAGCATTACCCCTTCACACAGGCATTTGAAGACAGAGCCAGGGATAGGACTGGGGAATGGAAACTTACCCCTTCATACAGGCATTTGAAGAACTTGATTTCTCCATCCAGAGCATCCACCTTGGCCTGCAGTTCCACCTTGCTCATGTAAGCTGCATCCACATCCTAAAGGAATCCAGAGATGCCCTGACATTGCCATTCTCGAAGCCCAGACAGGGCTCTCCCAGGAACTGGCATCTGAGCACCAACACTGAGATTAGCAAGCTGCCCTCAGGGAATGGAGTCAAGACCCAGAAGGCAGGAACAGGACTTCCACCCAAGACTCACTGCAAACCTCTGGAACTCCTCTGTGCCCCATCCAAAATGGAAACTTGTTACTGCTCTATTTCTCAAAGAGAGGGTTTATGAGGGAGTGCTCTCTCCCACACAGGGGTCATTCAGCAGTCAGAGCCCAGGACAGCCACGGAGCTTTGCCAGAGACAGGCAGAGTTGGAAGGTAAACCTGCAGCTCTTCTCAAAGCATGTCCTGTTTCCCAAGCCAAAGTGGACACAACCTGGGCATTGACTATCCACATCTGGGCTCCTGCCCACTCACACCAAATATAAAAAGCAGACAAGGTGATATATTCTAGGTTACAATCAAAGGGTCCCAAGATGTCCCAAGCAGTACATCCCTCCGTCCTCCTGTGGCTCTTCTGTTCAAGGTCATTCTACAAGGAGCACAGACCTCAGTCTCACCTCTGTTATCTCACCTGCCCTCCATACTCCACCGCCTAGGTGACGAGAAATATGCACCCCCTCCTCACCTTCTTGAGCACCACAAATTCATTCTCTGCAGTTGTGCGCTTGTTAATTTCCTCCTCGTACCTTCAGGAAAAGCATTGTGGTGAGCAAGGCAGGGTGGGTGTGTGTCCTCATCATGAAAGCAGAAAACTAGTTGCCCACACTATGTCCCATATAGCAGGTATTGTTCCATATCTTTGCAAATCTGTCCAACTCACTAGGACTTCTTAGCTGGTGCTACATACAGGGTTTTCAAGCAATTCCCTCCCAGGCCAGGGACCAGATAATTTGGGGTCTGGATTTCTCCTCATACCTGGAGAGTAAGTAGGCCCTTCCTCTTCCCATTAAGTGTCCAAATCACAGGAATATCCTGGTGTCTCTTTTAGCTGTGATTCCTATGTCACTCCAGCTGCCTGCCACCCCTGTTAATAACTTCACCCCATCTCAAAGCATGAGTCTTAAGGAAGCCAGAACTATCCCCTGGAACAGGAAGAGGGGGCATGGCCCAAATGTCCACAACTTGAAAGAGATTAGAGGAACTTCAACTCCCTGCCCTGGTGGGTTGAGGCAGTGGGAGGTGGTTCGTTGGAACTTGGGAACCCACTGAGCAAGCTTAGGAGCTGGGAGGCTCTCTCCAGTGGGGAGCAGGAGGGAGCATGCCAAGGAGGTGACCACTTGCCATGAAGTCCTCTCACTGCCTGAGAGGCTGACTCTCCACTCTCCAGATTGCCCAGCCACCCAGAGACAGCCTCATGTTGCCTGGATAGGGGAACTCAGGATGGGCCACTCTCATCCAAGCTCCGTGACCCTGAGGCCAGTGGCAAGTGTCCCCGTGCCTGCTGGGAAAGCCCAGCTCTGGCAGGCCAGTCAGCCTAGGTGCAGGGTCCCACTCACCTCCTCTTGTAGTCCTCCACCACATCCCGCATGCTCCTCAGCTCCGAGTCCAGCCGCACCCTGTCCCCAGACAGCGTCTCCAGCTGCTTCCGCAGGTTGCTGATGTAGCCTTCAAGGATGGGCTCCAGGTTGTTCTTGCAGTTGTTCAGGTCCAGCTGCTGCAGGAGCTCCCACTTGGTCTCCAGCACCTGGTTCTGCTGCTCCAGGAACCGCACCTGGGATCCAAATCAACAGGTACTTGTTCAGTAGGGAGGCTGTGTGATTTCCTTTCCTGGACAGTGGCTAACCCTCAGCCCTTAGGAAATATCCCTCACAGCCCTCCCCGACCCAGGGCCATTTGTTTGACCAAGGTTCCCTTTCTAGGGACAGCTCTATGAGCAGGCAGGACCGCATCTTCATTTCCTGCTACTCAGAGCTGTCTCCTCTGCACCTATCTAAAATCTGCCTGGACCAGTATCCACGGGCAGCCCGGGCCACCTCTCTAAGGCAAATCCTTAGACACATAAGCTGGCCTGTCCTGGCCGTCACACTCTTGAACACCCCTACTCAGGGCCTGGTGGTCTGGCCTGTGCTTTGTCTTCTCTTCGTCTCCTCCATCATAGTATCTCCCAGCCCAGTCAGAGGCAGGTACTCAGTTGACTGAGGGTCTTGGGCCTTCCTATATTGCTTTCATGTCCAACTCTCTGATCTCAGAGCATTTCTCCAGGGAAAGAACCAGCATTCTCAAGTTGTAGCTTGCAAAGGCCATACAATTCCCTTGCTCAAAATGCCCTGGTGGTTTTCTATCATCTGCAGGACCGAATCCAAATTCCTCCCTGTGCTCTTCACAACGTGCCCACCCCTTACTTCTCCTCCTTCACCATTCACCTGACTCTCACAAAGCCAAATTCTCCTCATGCTCCTGACAAGCCTACCATGCTATGTGGGGTGGCTCTCTCTCCCTAGGCTTCCTTTCCCCACCTCCAACCAGTGAACTCTTATTCATGCTCTGCCACCCTACTCACTGTCACCCCGGTGAGCTTCCCCTGCTCCCCTGTGCTCAGGAAGTCTGTTTCCCAAGGCCTTGCTACCCCATTGTTCCTCAGGGGTTCTCAAGCTCAAGTGGGCATTAGCATCACCTGGGGGCTCCTGGTCTCACCGGAGAGCTCACGATTCAGTAGGTATAAGACAAGGCCTGAGAATGTGCATTCTACAAGTGCCCGGCAATCCTAAAGCTGCTGGTTTGGGGAGCACTTTTCAGGACCACAGCTCTAGTACATCACTGATCCCCATCTGCCTCACCTTGTACACTGGGCATATTATAAGCTATGAGTCTGTCTTTCAACCAGAATCTGGTTGGTCTGGGAGCTGGTCTGGGTCTCATGAGAGGAGAAACTGAGTCCCACAGCTTTATAGATATCTTAGGCTGCCATGGAGCTCTCCGCTGTCCAGCTTCCTAGTTTCTTAAACTGTTCTCTCCAACTTTCAACTTTGAGGCCACTTCTCCTGCCTCCTGGAAACCTTCCCAAATCAAACTCCCTGTCTCCTCCTGCCCCTCTGACCAATCCCTACCACCACCAGCACCTCAGCACTGATTTCAGGTTTGTCCAGTTCTTCCCTGCTCTGTCCTCACCATGTCTGCATCCTGGGGAGTGTCCTGCCTTCCTCTCCTTCAGACAGGGAGCCCCTGAGAGCAGTGAAAGTAGAGGAAGGAAGGGGTTCTATGCTTGGTTTGCTCCAAAAAGTCCCACCTTGTCGATGAAGGAGGCAAATTTATTGTTCAGAGCCTTGATCTGCTCCCGCTCCTGGGTGCGCACTTTCTGGATCTCCGGGTCCAGCTCCACGTTGAGGGGGGCCAGGAGGTTCTTGTTGATGGTGACCTGGTGGATGCCCCCTGGAGGGCACACAGATGGACACACGGGCCCCAGGGCCACACTGCCAAACATGCTGCCAGCAAAGCCACTGGCCCGGCCTCGACCAAACCCATAGCCTCCTGCCCGCCCACTGCCACTGGCCATGTTGAGGGAGATGCTCCGGGTTCCCCCCAGGCTGTAGAGGCTCCGGCTTCCAAAGCCCCCGCTGAATCCTTTGCCCCCTGCCCGGTAGGAGGATGAGCTGCCCCCTGAGAGCACTGCTGAGCAGCCACTGAAGCCCCCTTTGGTAGCAGCTCCCGACTTGTAGGTGAATTGACGGTTCATGCTGAGAAGGCCAGAGAGATGGAATAAGGTGCTAACCCTTAGCTGAGATGCAATTCACCAGCCTACAATCTCAGGCTCCCCATTTATAGGGCTCAGGAGGAAGCCACTGCCCTAATTTGTGGGTTTAGTTTGCCTGGGAGCAAAAAATCATTTTCTCCCAGGAAAATCAGAGACACCAGGTAAATAACTTGAAAACCCCCAAAGTGCTGGGCTTGCAAGGCTTGCTCATATAATTTGAGTCTTATCTAATTAACATGGGATAATTGGCCTGACCAAATTATCCCTAGAAAGATCTTGGTTGAGAGGTTTGTCACAGCCTCAATTGCCCTTCCTCAGGGAGGGGGGAGGCTGGATTGCAGGGGTGCAGAGGAAGACCTTTAATTGATAGCCTCACCTGTGAGAGATCTCACAACTCTACCAGGATCAGATCAGGGACCCTGACTGAACTGCTTTTATGTGGTTACGAAAAGACTCTGTGGCCTGGCTTCCCAGGGCTCCTGGAGACGGGAATCCAGGGCCTCTGCTGTGGCCTTCCAGGCAAGTCTTCTGCTACCCTGTGAAGCCAGACTGCCCTGCACACACCAGCTTCTTTGTTCCTGTGCTCTCCCACCACCCCACACTTGACCTTGAAATAATAGCATTGCCACCATTCACGATGGCTGACAGTAGTACAGCACTTTACAGCATTAAAAGAGCTCCTTGAGTACTGAAGCTCGCTTGATCCACTCAGTCAGCCTGGGAGGCATATGATAATCCACATTTCACAAATGGGAAAACAGAGGCTCAGTTAGTTGAGGACAGTAAACATTTCATTAGCCCCCCCTTTTTTTTAATTAGCTTATTAGCCCATTTTTTTGGTATGAATCCCAGAGGATGCAAAAAAACAACAAAACAAAGGCCTCAGCTTTGAGGTTCTCTGGGCTGGCCTTCTGACCCTACATACAGACTGTGAAGGCTGTATTTGTCCATCTATCCACCCACCTGTCCACTGACCTACCTATTTCTTCATCCATCCTTCACTTAACAGTCTTCTGTTAAGGGTTGACTCTGTCCCAAGTACTGTGTTAGGATCTGGGGTCATAAATTAATAAGACAGAAGCCTAGCTCACAATCTAGGAGGGAGAACAGACACTTGAATTTTATTAGAGTCTTGGCAACACCAAAGTATTTGACCCAAGTATTTCACAGTTCTCAAATCCCAAATATATACATAGTATATAATATCCCTCATAAAAATGCAATTATTTCACCAGAGTGCTTGAATGAAGTTTGCCAATCCCACTTTTCTATTTCTGTCCAGAAATTATTCCCCTATTATGTATCGGGTAATATAATACACCAGTATTTTGCCTCTACTGTAGAACCAAGCAACTGCCAAATTATTAAGAAGAATCATTTCCTTAGATGGTCTCAATTTCGCTACCACCAGCAACAGCACTTAGCAATCTTTTCCATTTTTTTTCACTAGGCACAAAGGTTTTAGCCCTTTTTAATTTCTTTATAGGCATGATGAATGAAGACCAACAATGCTGTGTTGTGATGAGGATATAGAGTGTTCCAGCCAGAATCACTCCATAATTGACTCCTTTCAGCACACCAGCATCAAAGCAGACATGATTCAGACCCATGTCTTGACAAAACTACAGACTGCTGTCACAGGCCTTGAGATCACTCCCTAAGAGCTGACAGCCAGTGGTCACACTGTGAACATCAACTCTGCAGTGCGGTTGTGTGAATACTAATGCCCAACCAGCCCCCGTTCTACATAGCCTTCACTACCCATCTCCCGCCCTGGCCTTTCTTCTTTGTGAACCTGCCATATGGGTACCCAGGGAAATTTCTCTGGTCTACATCTCAATCCAACTCCCTTCTCTGGCCAGCCTGCTCTAAGTGTACCTATTTTTTGCTCTAATTCAATGTTTCCTTGTGTATTCCAGGTTTGTGCTAATCTTCCTCAATAGCCAGAAAGGTTCCTAAGGATAAGACCCACCCTTATCCTCCCTGTTCACTGTCCAGAACCACAGGAGAGATGGACTCTCAGGAAATCATGGAGGGACATGTCCCTTGAAATCATTCCCTCTAAGGACAAGACCCTTGGCATCTGTCTTTAAGAATTCCACTATGTGGTCCTCTTATAGTTCACATCCTGACACTGCTATTGCCAGGGGAAACCCAATGCCAGCTGAATCCTTATCTGATCTTCACCCAGTTGCTAAGTCACCTCCGTTTCCCATAGAAGGCTAGTGCTGCCATTAGCCTTTGCTCAGGCCTCTAAGCAGGCATCTCTGATGGGTTCAGCACACAGGAGCAGGAAATCAACCTCACATCTTCCCCAGAGGCAATAAAATCATGTTGTAAAAGGATATTTAGTATTTCCTGTCAAGGAAAATGGGGTGGACATACTTTCCCCTTCTTCTGACACTGCTTTAGCAGAAGAAATAGCATGAACACTATTCTTCTACTTACTGCAACTAAGAACCAGAAATTCTGTATAAAACAAACATAAGAAGATTCTGAAAGGGGGAGAGAAAAAGTCACACTGGCTAGGGATCTTGGGATCCAAGAAACGATTTGGTAGTGAGTTTCTTGGGTTTCTTATTTGTTTCATATATCCCAGACTTGGAGCAGAAGAAAGCAATAGCCTGGAAGGGTACAGATTTTCCAGAAGCCTTACAGAAGTCTAAGCTTTTTAGCCAAATATCCAGGAATGGGAAAGCCTAGAAAGGAAAAGGTATAGAAAGCAACTACTCTACTCTAGCCAAGCACTACAAAAAGCACTGAAGTCCCATCCCCACCTACTCAAGTAAAAGTTGAGCAGGAGGGCTAGACTCACCAGACTATCATGAGGCACCCTGGGTGATGCCAGGGAAGGCCAACGCAGAAGCTGGGACTTTCATCCCCCACCAGGCAATTGTCCCAGATCCATCCAACATGGTGGACACCATGGGGAGCTCTGTCTTCCACCCCCACCTGGCAGTAATAGGGTGGCACCCAGTTCTTTACCCTGCTGGAGCAATGTCAGAAGAAGCTAAAACAGAAGACATAAATAAGATCCAGGGTCTTATAACATAATGTCCAGGTTTTGATCAAAAATCACTTATCATAATGTCCAGGTTTTGATCAAAAATCACTTATCATATCAAGAACAAGGAATATCTCAAATTGAATGAAAAAAAGACAATAGATGCTAACACTAAGATGACAAAGATGTTAGAATTATCTGATGAATATTTTTAAAAGATTGTATTTATTTATTTATTTATGAGAGAGAATGAGAGAGAGAGAGAGCATGAGCAGCAGGAGGGGAAGAGGCAGGGAGAGAGAGAAGCAGACTTCCTACTGAGCAGGGAGCCTGACACGGGGCTCAATCCCAGGACTCTGGGATCATGACCTGAGCTAAAGGCAGATGCTGAACTGACAACCACCTGAGAATCCTATGATGAATATTTTGAAGCAGTCATCATAAAAATGCTTTGGTAGCAATTAAGAGCGTGTAAAGCAGATGGAAAAATAGAAATCTCAAAAAATAAATAAAATATCAAAAACCAAGTGGAAGTTTTAAAATTGATAAATATAATAATCAAAGTTTAAAAAAAAAAACCTCAAAGGATGAGGTTAATAGCAGAAGAAAGGGGCCAGATAAAAGACTCTGAACTAGAAGTGCCTAGGTGGCTCAAAGGGTTGAGCCTCTGCCTTTGGCTCAAGTCATGATCTCTGGGTCCTGGAATAGAGCCCCACATTAGGCTCTCTGCTCAGCGGGGAACCTGCTTCCCCCTCTCTCTCTGTCTGCCTCTCTGCCTACTTGTGATCTCTCTCTCTCTCCCTCTCTCTCCCTCTCTCTCTGTCAAATAAATAAAATCTTTTAAAAAAAGACTCTGAACTATAAGATAGAACAACAGAAATTACCCAGCCTGAACAACAAAGAGAAAAATAGACAAGAAAAATAAAGAAAGAAGAAAGAGAGGGAGGGAGAGAGAAAAGGAGGGAGGAGGGAGTAAAGAAGAAGGGGGAGGAGGAGGGATGGAGGAGAGGAAGGGAAGGAGAGAGGAAAGAAAGGAAGGTAGAAGAGAAAGGAAGGAAGGAAGGAAGGAAGAGAGAGAGAGAGAGAAAAGAAAAGAAAAAAAGGGAAAGACAAGACCAGACCAGACCTGAACATCAGGGACCTGTGGGACTATAACAAAAGAGCTTGTATTCATGTTATTAAAGTTTCTTGAGAGAAGAAAGAGGACTGACTGAAAAAGTACTCAAAGAAATAAGAACTGAAAATTCCCAAAAAAACATAAATCTAAAGATTCAATAAGCAGACACATGTAAAGAGAATAAATCCCAAAAAATCCACACCAAGATAGAGCCTAGTCAGAATTCTGAAAATTAAGAATGAATTAAAATTGTGAAAACAGCAAAAGAGCAACAATACCCTACCTATAAAGGAAAGTATTTCAAAGGAAAGCCAAAGTCTCATCAGAAACCACAGAAGTTAGAAGGGACTGACACAGTATTTCTCAAGTGATTGAAAGCAAAAAACTGTCAACATAGTTTCCTATACCCAGCAAAATTATCCTTCAGGAATGAAGGGGAAACCCTAACACAGATGAATGAAAACTAGAAGGATTTGTTGCCAGCAGACCTACCCGAAAAGAATGGCAAGAGGAAGTTCTCTAAACAGAAAGTATATGATAAAAGAAGTAATCTTGAAACATTGGGAAGAAGGAAAGAACATGATAATTTAAAAAAATGGGTAAATTCAATAGACTTTCCCTCTCCTCCTGAATTTTCTAAATGATATTTAATTGTTCAAACAAAAACTATAACACTGGGGTGGTTCTAAATGTATCTAGGGAAAATATTTAAGAAATTATATCATGAAGGAGGGGGGTAAAGGGATATAGAGTTAGGGTTTCTTCACTTGCACTAGTCAAATGGTGACAGCAGTAAACTGTTGTGAGCTCTGTATGTGTCATACCCCCTGCAACCACTAAAAATAGTAGACAAAGACACTATAAATATATCAAAATAGGCTCTTAAAAATGTTCGAGCAACCACAGGAAGGCAGGAAAACAAAAAGAAACAAGAAATAGAGAACGTATAGAAACAAAAAAATAAAATGACAGACTTAAGCCTTAACATATTAATAATTACATTAAATATAGTCTAAATACATCAGTTAAAAGACAAAGATCGTCAGGGCTCAAAAACATTAGCCAACTATATACTACCTACCAAAAAAAGAAGAGAAACTCACCTCAAATATAACAATATATGCAAGCTAAGAGTAAAAGCTTAGAAAAAGATAATATCATGCAAATATTAATCAAAAGAAAATAGGAGTGGCTATATTAACATCAGATAAAGGAGCCCTCAGAGCAAAGGGAAAAAATATGAAACAGAGACATTAATATTGTATAATGTAAAAGGGTCAATCCACCAAGAAGACATGACAATGCTAATGTATATATGCCAAATGGAAGAGCTGCAAAATATGTGAAGCAAAAGATGAGAGAATCAAAAGAAGAAATAGATAAATCCACAGTTAAAGTTAGAGACTTCACTATTCCTCCCTCAATAATTGGTAAAGTCACTAGAAAGAAAATCATTAAGGATATAAAAGATCTCACTGACACTCTCACCCAACAGGATCTAATTGACATTTATGAAACACCCAACAAAAACAATAAATATTCTTTTCATGTTAATGTGCTCAGAGCAGTACCAGGCACATATTAAGTGTTAGATAAATGTTGCAAGATCAACAGACACTTTTTACAGATAACTTTTTAGAGAAACCGAGGCACAGAGAGGTTAAGTTACCTAGATAAGACCACACAGCTGCAAACTGGGAATGGAAGTCAGGCAGCCCACTGTAGAGCCCATGCTCTTAACCACTGCTGCCTGAAATATTTTTTTAAAACTCAACCCTGCGGTTCTTATTTAAAAGGTTTGGGCAGAGGGCCTGAATTTAGAGTTTCTTAAACTTCCTCACATTTTTCTCTTCGGAGACTGAACCCACTCTTAGGGGCTCTGCCTTTTAAGGGCACAGTCTGGACCATGGTATGATTTCAACTCACATTCCACTGTCCATAATTTTGTTTCATAGCTGCAGTTATTTGTAAGGTAGACTTGAAAATGTTCCCCAGAGCTGGGTGGTAAAGGTGGTATGCTCATCTGTTAATTTCTATTTCTGTTGAAGAAGAGAAAGGATATTGGGGGACAACTGGCAGGCTCAGGCACACTGCTCAATAAACACTCTTGGCCCCCGCATCACTCTACTGTTAAATAGTTAAATGTTAAATGTTAAATGTTAAATTGGGATGGAGTCCAAACTGCTTGAGGTAACAAAGCGGCAGGACGACCAACCATCCCGGTTTCCTGGGACCAAGTGGGTTCTCAGACATGGGATGCTCAGTCTTAAAAGTAGGAATGTCCTGGGAAAACAGAACAAATTAGTCACTTTGCCCAGAAAGTTCTTCACCAACCTGGGCTGTCACACCTCTCGCTCAGCGTCACCAGACTGCACTTCTGGGAAAGCCTGAAGAGCCAAACTCTTGTCAATCTCTTTTTCAGTCCTTCAACAAATATTTATTGATTACCTTCTGTGTGCCAAGCACTGCTCCCATCACCAGGAGATAGAACTTCTATCCCTCCCCCACTGGCTGACTCCTCCTCAATGTTTAGGTTTCAAGGTTCAGCTTGAGAGCTCCTCATCAAGGAAGTTTTCCCCCATCCTCCTAGTCTGACCCCTTGCTCCTGATAAGCACTTCCCCTAGACAACACTTATATCCTGTACTCTGCACATTCTTTCATCTTTCTTCCCAGTAGACATAGATCTTGGTCATCTTTTTGTATTAGTGTCAAGGACAGAATCTAGCACATAGGAAGTGCTCAATAAATGACTGTCAAATGAATGAATGCCTCTCTAGAAACCCAGATGAGAATTTATGCCCATTGTCTCCCTGGCTGGCCATGTTCCCTCCTTTTGGCACTTCCCAACAGTACTCACGACAGGGAAGGGATAAGACCATCCTCCCAATCTCACACAGCTGGACTCCATGGGGTGTTATGCTGGGAACTACTTTCTGAGGGAAGCAGGAGACAAAGTAGCGGAGTTGCCCTTGTGACCTGAGCCCCCAGGCTGCTGCTTCCCACTTCACATCCGCTGGCTATTAACTGAAAATAATTCTTATAATGAGAATGATAACAAGACTATTATCCTTTAATTAGGCAGTAATGACACCAGCTTGGCTGCCAAGCAAGTCTGGAGGACCTGCAGTTAATTTTTTTAAAAACACATGCTTCTTCAATAAGGAGGGGAAAGAAGGGTCTTCTCCCCACCACCCCCTGCCTTCCAAAGTGAAGTAGAAGTAATACTCCCTTCTGTCAGCATAAGGAAGTGAGTGTGGGGAGGAGAGTGAGCATAGATGTGTATGGGTGTGTTTCAGGGTGATGGTTGGGAAAGCGCAACATTCAGAGCCCATCTGAGTAAGGAATATTTTTGAAAGTTCCCAAATGAATTAGTTTCTGATGAAGTTTATTGGAAAGTATGGTGGGGTCGGTGAGGGGAGGGGAGGGCAAGAAGTAGGAAGGTAGAAGGAGGCAGAAGGGAAAAATAGGTTATGAGATCTTCTCCTTAGATAGTAGGGCCCAGAACTTGCACACCCTCTAGCCTAGCAGGTCTCACTGGGTATGTATTTTAAACTGGAATCTACCTGGAGTATAGTCCTAAGACATATTTGCTTCTGTCATATTTTTATCCCCATCCCTGGGAAAGAGGAAACCCATGAACTCAGCTTCTGTCACACTTATCTCCAGGTATTGATGTACACAGGCTTTCTCAGGGAAAAGGGTGGGTCTGGGCTGGCATGCTCACACCCTCCAGGTCCCCAAAGACCTTCTTCTCTACTCCTCTCTTTGGTAAGCACCCAGGGTCTGTGAATCTGTAGGAGACAGAGTGTCCTGATGTGCCAGAATGGGTCCGATGGGGCTTCAGAAAATCATCAAATCAAAGCAAGTTCTTGATAACCCTAGGTTGCATATTATCAGTAAAATGAATGACACCCATTAAGGTGGATAACTGAGAATTGATAGTGATAGTAGAAAATAGGGTATGTGTATGCCTGTACTTCAGGACTGAGATGGAAGAAGAGATTTTGCTTCTGTACCATAGAAAAGGACAGTGTGGACTAGGAGCACTATGGGGATGCCAGGAAAGATAGGCAAGAAGGTGAGTGATTGCCCCATAGACCCACTGAGACTACATGTGAGGAGTTTCCTATGAGGTCCCAACCTTTGGGTGTATGAAAAAAAGGAAGAATTTGTTTTGACCCAGAAGCCTGCCTTCAAATTGCAAGAAAATGAAAAAATTAAAAGGTGGTATACAGTCAGAACAGATATGAACAAGGTGAAATAGGTTAATGGACACCATGAGATCAGGGCCAGATATCGTTTTGCCTCTAGGGGGGAATTCTACAGGTTTCTGTGTGCTCAGCTGGAGTCCTGATTAATCACTGAACTGGACTCCTCATTTTCCACACCAAAACCAGTGTCTCCTGAATTCCCAACTTGAGATCGGGACGCTCCAGGGCTCCCACTGTGCCCTGCAGACCTCAAAGCCCTGGGCACAGCCCCAGGTGCTACACCAGATCCTCTGAAGGTGTTGCCTCCTCTTGCAACTCTTCCCCCTGAGCTGATGCCAGATGCAACCACATCAGAAGTAGAGCCTGTGCTTGACACCACTGCTGTGGGGAGACAGAGAGGAAGGTTTCAGGATAGCTCCGGGCATCCCTATACAATTTCTACATCCCGGAACACCCATCTCACACACAGCATTGAGGGGCTTCTCCTGAAGTGTTCCATAAAGGAACAATGACCATCAATGCTAGTCCTCCTGCTCCACCCATCCTTCTGGGCCAACTCTCCACACGAGACTCAGGGGGTCCTAATGGCAGGATCTCTGTTTCCTTTACCTAGAGATGAGCACAAGATCCTAGAAGCAAAGGAAAACTTGATCTCGTCTACTCGAATCCCCTTCTCGTCTTGTGGTCTGTGGGATAAGACGCACAGCCAGTGCCCTCAAAAGTGAGGTCATGGCTGCAGGTCTCCAGCCTCCTAGCTGAGAGCTCCTCCTCCTTAACTCAGGAAAGGTCAGGGGTGACTCCCGACTCACCAACAAAGGAGAACCCCTCTTTATTCACAGTAGCTCACATTGTCAGTGACTTCTCCAGACAGCCGGTTGGCATGAAAACAATCAGAATAATCAGTAAATCCTCTGACGGGATCAGAGGAGGACAATTTCCAAAAGGAAGGATACCCTAGCTATGGTCCATAAAAAGTGTAATTTATTCTCACTCTGGCAAATACCCGGGCTCCAGAATTGCATCAGTTCCCACCTGGAGTAACAAGGGCAGCTGTTCTCAGTCTTCCCTGCCCACAATCCTGATTCTCGGTGGGTACATTGCTATTGTTCCTCGACTCCCACAACTGATCCTCTCTCCCCAGCCACCTCCATCCCAGAGACCTTCTCTATGTTCTCCCCAGCTAGGGCTCAGGCCAGCCATACCTGGACTGAACCAAGCTAAGAAAAACTCTTTTTCCTCTGTCTTTCTCAATGGCAGGGAATTCTCCCCACTTTGCCTTTGGTCCAGAGGTTCAGAGGGAAAATTGGGAGGAGTTAGGGTCTCCAGCATATAGGACCAGGACCTGCACTACTCAAGTGCACTCTGGACAAAGGTCCTGAGCAGACACATGAAAAAATGTTCATCATCACTTGCCCTCAGGGAGATTCAAATTAAAACCACATTGAGATATCACCTTACACCAGTTAGAATGGCCAAAATTAGCAAGACAGGAAACAACATGTGTTGGAGAGGATGTGGAGAAAGGGGAACCCTCTTGCACTGTTGGTGGGAATGCAAGTTGGTGCAGCCTCTTTGGAGAACAGTGTGGAGATTCCTCAAGAAATTAAAAATAGAACTTCCCTATGACCCTGCCATTGCACTCCTGGGTATTTACCCCAAAGATACAGATGGAGTGAAAAGAAGGGCCATCTGTACCCCAATGTTTATAGCAGCAATGGCCACGGTCGCCAAACTATGGAAAGAACCAAGATGCCCTTCAACGGATGACTAGATAAGAAAGATGTGGTCCATATACACTATGGAGTATTATGCCTCCATCAGAAAGGACGAATACCCAACTTTTGTAGCAACATGGATGGGACTGGAAGAGATTATGCTGAGTTAAATAAGTCAAGCAGAGAGAGTCAATTATCATATGGTTTCACTTATTTGTGGAGCATAACAAATATCATGGAGGATAAGGGGTGTTAGAGAGGAGAAGGGAGTTGGGGTAAATTGGAAGGGGAGGTGAATCATGAGAGACGATGGACTCTGAAAAACAATCTGAGGTGTTTGAAGTGGCAGGGGGGTGGGAGGTTGGGGTACCAGGTGGTGGGTATTATAGAGGGCACGGCTTGCATGGAGCACTGGGTGTGGTGAAAAAATAATGAATACTGTTTTTCGGAAAATAAATAAATTAATTTAAAAATATATATATATATTAAAATAAAAAGGTCCTGAGCAGGCACCCACTTCCCCACCACTGACAAAGCTCAGTGTTTGTTATTCCTGATGTTTCAGGAATAAGTGAGTTAATTGATTGTTCATGATACAGATGGGAAGGTTGACACAGGGTCACCACTGATGAACACACACGTTCTATGCCCCCTGGGTCACCTACCTATTCTCCTCACTCTCCAGCAACTTGTGGTTGGTGGTGTTCTCCATACCCAAGACCAGTTTGGCTCCTAGCACCTCCCAGTAATGACAAAGCAGCAGGACCATGTCCTCCTTAGACCGCTGCAGGGCGGCCTCCACCTCAGCCATCTTATCCTGGTCATCTTTGAGGCTCACCTCACCCTTCGGCTCTGCCTCCAGGATGGTGCTCCACTGTCAGGGGGACAGTGCTCTTCCAAAAACCATCAGCAAGTAAGTGGGACACAGAAGACCATATACCAAACCCCTTGCTGTGCTTCTCTTTTGCCCACCTTCATAATTTATTATAGAAAAATGAATAAAATAATCTTTCTTAATTCCACCCCTCTAAAGCTTCCACTGCCAAGTTGGTGCCCCACCTGTTTCTTAAGATTGGTGATTTCCACTCAAAGTCTCTGGAAGGCTGGGTTCAGCTCACTGACCTCTATTTTAATCACTTTGAGGTCATTGTTCTTTCTTCTGGCAGTGGCCTGGAGCTCCTGGCACAAGAACCGGGAAAATGCAGGAATGAAAGGTAACACAGGGACAGCCAAACCCAGAGTAACCCACCCCAGACCTCTAAGCTTCACTTAGCCAGACTCATGTGCCCTGCCCAGTCTAGTCATTGTGGCTGAAACGAATCCATAAAGGATACACATTCCTAGCTGCTGGGAAAGCAGGGTCTGGTTAAGGAAATAAAACCTTCCTACCCAGCCTAGTTAGGCAACTACCAAAGATCACGGAACCAAATCTTGGGCAGGAATATGCCTCTGGTCTGTCCTTCCCAGCCAGACCCTGACAGGAGAGCTAGCCAACAGGCTACCCACAGTAGGAAGAGGGCAGCAACTATTTCATGTGTGGACCTGGAATTATTATTCCTGTTAAGGAACTTCCTTCAACCGTATTCCACTCAGGTGGGAAGATCAGGCTCCCTGAAGATATCTTCCCATGGGTAGATATGGGTATGTGGGAGGGTATGTGGGAGGGAAGGCAGTTGGAGCAGCTCCTGGTAGAAGGAAGCCAGCCTGGGTGAGACACTGGCTACCATGATGCATGGGTTGAAGAGTTGGCTGTGCAGGTTTAAAAGCCACCATGTTATCTCTAGATGCATCTGGGTCTGCGGAGATCCCCCAACAAAGGAATGGCAAGACCCACTTCTAGTGGTGGCTGAGCCAGAGACTTTCACAGTATCCTTCCCCATGAATCTTCAGGACAAGACATAGGGTCTTGTCACTTCCCAGCTTGACCCTACCAACCACAAGCCAAAGGAGCATGTCAATCTCTACTGGCAGGAGTGGGGATCCCATATGCCCTCTGGGCATAACCCAGAGGTGGGCCCCTTGGTCTGAAAGAGGGTCTTGGTCTCAGCTTTACTCTTTGGGTGGTCTCCTCATACTGGGCCTTGACCTCAAAAATGATGCTGTTCAGATACCCATTGTTGTCCATGGACAGCACCATGTTGGTGCCATTGACTAACTGCTGCACCTGGGCCAGCTCCTTTGCAGCAGAACAGGGATCAGTCCTCTAGAAATGCTTGGCATCCACCTTTAGGGGGTTCCCAGAGCTATTTCACCAGCAGCCATGCAGAAACTCAGGGGCAGCCCAGTGAAACTTCTTTTGCTTTCTCAGCTTTCCAGCCATTCCCAGGGCTTCCAGGGAGCTTAGACCCCAAACTTACAGCAACATAGAAGACCTGGAGGAACTCAGTTTCCTGCTGCAGGGTCTCCACTTGGGCATTGAGGTCCACACTGACCAAGTAGGCACCATCCACATCCTGAAAGAAAGGAGGCAATGGCCCCAGTGGTCTCAAGATTCCAGGGGGAGAGTGACATAGATAGGACAGGCACTGTCGGAGACTAACAGAGTAGGGACGATGCCAATGGATTTGTTATCTTTAAGAAGTTGAAAATAGGACCTCTGAGACAGAAATCAGGGTAGCCTTCTTTCTTACCACTTCTCGCAGCCTTGCCCACAGCCCAGTTCCGACTTGTCAGTTAGCTGGGGCTAGGGATGCTTCACAGCAGAAGAAACTGAGCCCAGTGCAGAGCAGGCTGGAGAGAGTACCAGAACTGAGCCTAGGGGACAAGGCCAGCTGCCTCTCCCCTTCTTCAGCACCACAAAGTCACTCTCAGCCTTTCTGCTGCTGTTGACCTCTACTTTGTATCTGGGGCAGTTTGTGGATAAGAAGACTATTACATCTTGAGGCATTCCCTTTTCTCTGCTGCCCCACACTCTGAACATATATCCACAAACAGATTCACAAGAAGAAAACAAACAGAAAAGACCCTACAAGTTCCTGGGAAGAGAGACCAATTCTATGCCCTAGCATTGCTTCCACACCAGACTTGGGAGTCACACATATTTTGACCCAACACCAAATGTCCCACCTTCTCCCACCACTCACTTCTTGTACTCCTCCAGAGCATCCTGGGTGATCTTCAGGTCTGCTGCCTGCCTCATCTTCTCTTCTGTGAACTTGTCCACCTGCCTCCTGAGATTTCCAACATAGCCTTCAAAGTTGGGCGCCAGGCTAGGGTTGCGGGTTCTGACACCCAGCTGCAGCAGCTCCCACCTCTTTTCCAGCACTTGGTTCTGCTACAGGAACTGCGCCTGGAAGCCGTAAGTCCAAGGGCTCAGCCCCAGAGGACAGCCAGAAATGGGCATGAACCTGGCGAGAGTGACAAGTGACTCTAGTTTAGTGTTAATTCCTGACATGCTATGGATGGAGGTTAGTTAGCCCTATTATTTGAAGAGGTTTTAGGCATGTTTACACAGAAGTCCAGGTTTCCAAATGTAGGATATCGTCTGGACCTTTGAATGTTTACCAAGTTCCCTCCTTGATTCTTATTTGCACCAAAGTTTGAGAATCATTGGCTTGCATCATTTGGGAATAGGTCAGGAAGAGACTTACCAATGAGCCAACAGAATAACTCACTCTTAGGAATATTCTTTTCTCACATAGGCAGTTACTTGATGTGGACAAAATATTCCCTTTTCCTTCCCTTCTCTCTGCTTTCAAGACATTGCAAGTGATAGCCACAATAAGTAGCAAAAGAGAAGAATTAACTGATAATCAATACGTTGAATGTGTTGAGCACCTTCTTGGTAAAGCTCATGAAACACTGTCCTCCTACAGCGAATCTCCTCTGCTACTCATCCCTCAACCCTGTTCCCGTCTTTTAGCCCATCAGCCCTTGTCAGGCCATGAAGGAAAAGCATAGGTTTAGTTTAACTTTTTCCCAAGCTGGAGCTTTAATCAAGCAGGAGCCCCATACAATTTCCCACATTTTTTTCAGCCTTATAGAGGTATAATTGAGATATAATAAATGGTAATATATTGAAAGTATATAACATAATGATCTGATTTATGTGTACATTGTGAAAGGGCTCCCACAGTTAGTTAATGAACACATCCATCACCTCACTTAGTTAACTTGTGTGTGTGTGTGTGTGTGTGTGTGTGTGAAAGAGAGAGACAGAGAGACAGAAACTTAAGTTCCACTCTCTTAGCACATTTCAATTACACAATACAGTGTTATCAACTACAGTCATCATGAAAAAATGTAGCTACTTTAAAAAAAAAAGATTTTATTTATTTATTTATTTGAGAGAGAAAGAGAGCACGAGTTGGGGAGGGGGGCAGGCAAAGGGCAAGGGAGAAGCAGGCTCCCTGGCGAGCCCAGAGCCTGACGTAGGGCTTCATCCAGGACTCAGGGATCATGACTAGAGCCAAAGGCATATGCCTAACTGCCTGAGCCACCCAGGTGCCCCAAGAACATAGCCCTCAGTACACCATCTGCAGTGATAAGATGGCCCTAAATCCAGAGCTCTGGGCATATTTACCAATTGTACTTTATTTCTTACTGGCTTCTCCTTAATTTTTTCCGCAGCTCCAAGTCTATGCAATAGTGCTAATCCACAGTTGCCCCTCCCTAAGGAAGAGCACCCTGAGAAGGGTGGGGCCGGGCAGAATTTCAGCATTCTACCCAGACAGTCCTGAGCGTCCCATTGGAACAAACTCAAGGTGCAACCATCCTGCCAGCCTCATCTTCCCCAGAGTTATTCACAGTAAACTTCAATCCAAGGTTGCTCCAAAAGCACAGTTTGGTGTAGTTAGTATAAGAAGTCTGGCCTCCTTTTGGTGCTAAGCCTGAGATCTGATGGTCAGGACTCCTCCAGGCTATGAATATAGTTCACCACTCTCAGCCTGGCCAGCAGAATTTGAAAATCACTTGGTCAAATCATTTGCGTTGGCCCCGTGCTCCTTTTTTCAAAAGCCCATTAATTGGACCACATCCAGTTTTTGTGGTCTCCACTCACTGGCCCTATGACCCTGCAATTGCACTCCTGGGTATTTACCCCAAAGATACAGATGTCGTGAAAAGAAGGGCCATCTGTACCCCAATGTTTATAGCAGCAATGGCCACAGTCGCCAAACTATGGAAAGAACCAAGATGCCCTTCAACGGATGAATGGATAAGGAAGATGTGGCTTTGAGAATGGAAATGCCAGTCTGATGGAAAGAAACTCCAAGACCTAGAATCATGCGGCAACTTATGGGGAAGAAATCATTTGCCAAAGTCAATGTGTCCACTTACAAGATAGGTTTTGACTTCTTTGAAACTGAACCTGTCAGGCTGTTCAGATTTACTATACATGCAGAATAGATTGCTTTATTTCAGGGTGAGACGGTAGGGCCATAGTTCGATGCAGTGGTGTCAGACAGGTAGCTGAGGGTTAATCCAATCTCCTAGGGAGGCTTGGAGAATAAAAAATAAAGTGGGCACCTTCCACCAGGGCCAATTTTAAGAGACAGGGACTGGGCTACTGGACCTCAGAAAATCTTGACCTGTACTAAGATGGTAACCACTATCCCATTTCCATCCTGGAAGAAACACCTGGAAGTGAAGAGAGTGAAATTGTCATTGAGTTCTTTGATCTGCTGTCACTCCAGCTGCTTCACCTGGACTTTGAGGTTGATCTTCACATTCAGTGGCCCAGCAACCTATGATTCATTTCAACTTCTTGGGCTCCCCAAGGCAGACTGCTGGACATACAAACCCCAGCCCCCCAAAACCACCAAGAACAAAGCTCACCCTACTGAGGCTACCCACCCCAAAACACCCACCCTCATACCTCCCCAGAATGCTGCATTGGCCCAGGCCTCTAGCTATACTGATGGAGAAGCTTCTGCTCCCACCAAAACTTAAGACTCTGGCTACTGTAACCTCCCAGGCTGGAGGTTGCAGTTGGAAACAGCCACCACTCTTGCAGACCAACAGTGAGTTTACTGCCTCTCTCCAGCCCCCTCTAGGCAGGATGGCCAAGCCACTGCCAAATCTCCTGCTCTGATACCTCAAGGAGTAGATCTGCCTGCCCATGGTGATGCAAGGGGCATGAGTGACACTGAAGAGGTGGGAAGAGTCTGTCTCAATGTTTCTCTGCTAGGATTCAGAGGGATCCCCTCATATATCTCCTGGAGTTATCACCTGGCCAAGGATAAGTGCCCTTGAAGCTGAAAGTGATAAGAAAAAGAAAGAAAGCACCATCTATGTGGGAATAGTATGTCAAATAATCATCACTTAGTTAGCAGGGTTTTCTTATTATTATTTATCTATCAACTATCTGCTGACTTAGGCAACACAAAGTGTGTGCGATTATAATACCAAAGCTCTCAGAGAGTTTTCTGAAACCATTGGTATTCCAACATTTTTAGTTTCTACCAGAGTGGTACCGAAACTCAAAGTACCTCTTCTAGCGGCTTAAGATAGTGACACTGATGAATTAGAAACTGATCTGGAAAGAATGGTGATCCAGAGAGACCCATTCAATGGAGTTTTTTATATTGGTGGGAGTTGCTTCTGCTTCTCTACTACCCACCTCCCACCCTCCAAATATGTGTGTGAGTATATGTGTGTGTTCCCAAAATATATGTCCAAAAAATAATAGAAAATAGTAAAATAAACTGTACCCATAAATGGAATATTATATAGGTAATTTAAATGATGGTTACAACTTTTATGCAAAGGAATTTTTTTCTGTTTTGTTGTTAACTGATAAAAGGAGAAATCAAAACTGAATAATCAATCAGTACAACCACGAAGTCCAAGGCACAGAAAAAGAAGACCTAGAATAAGATTGGAGAGTGAGTCTGAGTGTAGCTATATATTTTTTAAAACTGAGTAAAGCTAAAAACCTTAGAAAAATATGCTCAAAATATTATACATCTATATCAAAGTGTCAACAATAGTTATTTCATATAATGGTTGATTTTAAATTTTTTTACCTTTCTGTATTTCCAAACCTGAAATAATGAGTAGGTGTTGTTGTTGTTGTTTTTAAAGATTTTATTTATTTACTTGACAGAGATCACAAGTAGGCAGAGAGAGAGGAAGGGAAGCAGACTCCCCGCGGAGCAGAGAGACCGATGTGGCGCTCGATCCCAGTACCCTGGGACCATGACCTGAAGGCAGAGGCTTTAACCCACTGAGCCACCCAGACACCCCAGGTGTAGTTTTTATAATACTATATAATAGGGCAATCAAATATAATAGGGCAATCAAACCCTACAATTCTCCAAACCTCTGCAGGGAAATGAAACCGCCCTTTCTTTAGAAAATGCTCAGGGAGACCAAGAACACTGGTCCCTTCTTTTAGTCACCCCATAATTGTGAGGGCAGCTGCCCAAGGGAATATTCTGGACTCAGTCTCCTCTCACCACCTGTCATCCAGGCCAGAAAAATGCAGGTTGCCACACTGACCCATGGCCCCATCTCAGATGCTTCATGCTTCTCTGCACCCTGACCCCACAGGCCTGCCAGAAGTCACCTGGTACGCCTGAGCATTCACACGTGCACTGGCAGGGCTCAGCGATCTTTCCTAGTTGGGCTCCTTCTTCAGACCCAGGCTGAGAAGCTGAGATGTTTCCCTCATTCTATAATCTTGTACCTACCTGCCTGCTCCCCCAGGCTTTATTAGCAGGCCCCACCCATTGTACAAACACCCCTAATCCAATCCAGGCAAAGAAGGAAAACAGAAAGGGGCATAGTGGAAATGATGTACACCCTTCGTTCTTTGTTATGGCTCCATTACTTCCCAGTTTCTTGACTGGAGGCTCTTCAGCCTCGGTTTTGTCATCTGTCAAATGGGGACATCTGTTCTTGCTACTTAACTTCAGTGTTATATAAACCACTCAAAAGAATGGAAGTAACTACTAATTTTCACCACTGGCGTTTTAGTAAGTCCATGTCTTTCTGCAGCAGCAATAACAGCATCTGCAGCCCTAATGTTCACTGTCCGATCACTGTATTCCAGAATGTGTGCCGTGCTTCACAAAGATAATCTCAGGGCGCCTGGGTGGCTCAGTGGGTTAAGCCGCTGCCTTCGGCTCAGGTCATGATCTCAGGTCCTGGGATCGAGTCCCGCATCAGGCTCTCTGCTCAGCAGGGAGCCTGCTTCCCTCTCTCTCTCTCTGCCTGCCTCTCCATCTACTTGTGATTTCTCTCTGTCAAATAAATAAATAAAATCTTTAAAAAAAATAAAAAATAAATAAAAAAAAAGTCACTTATAAAAAAAAAAAACAAAGATAATCTCATTTAATCCTCATGGCAGCACTGTGAGGTAGATATCACCATTATTTTCAGTTTCTAGAAGTAGAGACTAAGGTTCAAAAGATTAAAGGCTTTGCCAAATACTTCAACTAGTGGAGAGGTAGAGGCCGGCTTTGACCAAGGCAGACTGATTCCAGAACTCAATACATAAATGTCTAATTGAATCAGATATTGAATGCATTAAACCTCCAGCGGCATGGATTCGGAACCCTGCTTGGAGATGGTGTACTTTGGCTACTAGACCCGCCTGGGCCCCCTGGGAGAGAGGCGGTCTGAGGTGGTGGGACTGGGCTTCCCGGATAGAGGCAAAATGTAATAGTGGGTGTGGTGAAAAAATAATGAATACTGTTTTTCTGAAAATAAATAAATTGGGAAAAAAAGTATTAAAAAAAATGTAATAGTCCTTTCTGTTTTGTCCTCTTCGAGGAAAGGCTGGGATTCTCGTGAAAGTCATCACTATTTTGAAAATCATTTTCTTGAGCACCCCAGGCTCATTCAACCCTGGACCAATCTCTGTGGAAGGTCATGAGCTGGAGAAAGCATTCTCCCAGCCCTCAGGAAGTTTCCAGTCAAAATGGGCATAGAAAGAGCCAGCTGCAGTGGGTCCCAAAACTTTTTTTGCTCCGACCTCTCCCTATGCACTTTGGAATACCCTTCTCTGGACCTCCCTGACTGAAATCCCATCCCCCCTCCAGCCCTCACCAACTCAACAGCACACACAGGGCTCCTTCCACCTGAGCTGAAGAGATAGGTAGAGATAATCTCATTCTGTCTCCTTGGGAAGAGGAATGCCTAGTCTGATGTTGCACAGCAATTACCTCCAAGGTGAAGGTCAGCATTTATTTTTTTTTTAAGTTCTGATTGTTTTTATTAAATTTAAAGTAGCAGTCTGTTTATCTTATCAGTGAAGATGTTCCAAAAGTAATTGAAGATAAACACTTTTAGCTTGTAAGATGAAAGCACATATATTGCTGAATGGGGACACCATGCAACAGTTGTATTGTATAAGATCTGTTCTTTTGCTACTCTTTTATTTTTTTTATTTTTTATATAAATTATTTTTAAATTTATTTATTTTCAGCATAACAGTATCATTATTTTTTCACCACACCCAATGCTCCATGCAATCCGTGCCCTCTATAATACCCACCACCTGGTACCCCGACCTCCCCCCCCACCACTTCAAACCCCTCAGATTGTTTTTCAGAGTCTATAGTCTCTCATGATTCACCTCCCCTTCCAATTTACCCCAACCCTCTTCTAACTCCCCATGTCCTCCACAAAAAAGTGAAACCATATGGGGCGCCTGGGTGGCTCAGTGGGTTAAGCCGCTGCCTTCGGCTCAGGTCATGATCTCAGGGTCCTGGGATCGAGTCCCGCATCGGGCTCTCTGCTCAGCAGGGAGCCTGTTCCCCTCTCTCTCTGCCTGCCTCTCCATCTACTTGTGATTTCTCTCTGTCAAATAAATAAATAAAATCTTTAAAAAAAAAAAAGTGAAACCATATGATAATTGACTCTCTCTGCTTGACTTATTTAACTCAGCATAATCTCTTCCAGTCCCATCCATGTTGCTACAAAAGTTGGGTATTCGTCCTTTCTGATGGAGGCATAATACTCCATAGTGTATATGGACCACATCTTCCTTATCCATTCATCCGTTGAAGGGCATCTTGGTTCTTTCCACAGTTTGGCGACCGTGGCCATTGCTGCTATAAACATTGGGGTACAGATGGCCATTCTTTTTACTACATCTGTATCTTTGGGGTAAATACCCAGGAGTGCAATGGCAGGGTCATAGGGAAGTTCTATTTTTAATTTCTTGAGGAATCTCCACACTGTTCTCCAAAGAGGCTGCACCAACTTGCATTCCCACCAACAGTGTAAGAGGGTTCCCCTTTCTCCACATCCTCTCCAACACATGAAGGTCAGCATTTAAATCTCCCAACTCCTGATGAAAGGTCTTCCCCTTGTCACAGCAAAGAAGAGTTTGAGTGTCCCATTCAAGCAGACTTTCTGGAAGTGGGAAGCTGTCCAAGGACTCTCATCTGAGTTGAGAGGAAAGAAAGTGCGGTAAAGGGGTCAAGAGGAAAGAAGCTCATTTGAATTCATACAAGAACTCACAGGTAGAGAAAGGAGGGAACCACAGTACAGGGCTTCCCAAGTACTCTGCCACATCATCAGAATGTAAATATTTAGCCCAGTTCCTTATGGAAATAGAGCTCGTAAACCATTTTGCCTGTGCCCATCTCCCTTCTGAAGCCCTAAACCTGACAAGTCAGTTACCAGATTTAGTGGAAGACGAGCAGAGGTAGGAGCTGTGTGACCCAGATTCTGGACTAGTTTCCCATGACACTTAGAGGGAAAGGAAAATCCAACCCCCAAAGCTGGTGCCTCACTCCACTACCTGCTTACAGCCAGATTTCTTTCAGACTTCAGGCCTGTGTGCCTCTGAGCTCATCTACAGTCTTGTTTTGCTGTTTTGGAGCCCAACATAAAAGTAACACGAGTCTGAGTAGATCCAAAGAGAAGGACTTCGTCCCAGGTAGAGTAGAAGTGAGGAGTACAAACCATAGAAGGGGTCAAAGACTCATACCACCAATAGTCTCAACAATTAAGATCGTTGAGAATAAAAGCTGCCACCTTACCTGCCTCACCTTCTTTCCCCTCAGAATGTTATCAGTACAGATTACTGTTCCCAAAGCTTTAAGCAGTGTGTGATTTGGGGAGTGGAGGCCTGGTTTCTATGTCCACCCTGGACTTTATCTGTTTCCTTACCTATACTGGCAGCTCAGAATCACTGATGCCAAAGCTCCCTTCCAGCCCTAAATGTCTGGGAAACTAGCCCTATTTAAGGCCATGTTCATGCCTCCATAGTAAATATACTGTAAAACAGCCAGACCCCTTGTCCTTTCCCTTCCCAGCTGGCACCCTCACCTCCACAGACCTCCCCCACCTAACCAAGGCTGCGGCAGGCACAGCACCCTGGACTGATCAGCCTCAGGTACTGTCTGTCACCCTGTGGCCCGTAGCCTTCAGAGCTCTTTCTGTCCCACACCCTCAGACCTGGGGACAACTGGTCTGGGATCAGGTGAAACTATCTATTCCTTATTAATGTCTCCCTGATTTTCTTAAAGTCATCTCAATAGCCTCTAGTGATGCAGAGGGGTCTCACAGACTCAACTAAGGCCTCACCAAGATTTTGAAACTAAAGTAAGATGAAAGAGAAGAAAATCCCCTAGGATTTTTTTTTTCTGGTTTTAAGCCACATCTGCTGCATTGAATACCACATACATATAGCTTGACCTGACCCAACCAAAGCTACCAACTCTCATTTGGGCAACTCTGGCCAGTTTAATCCCAACCTCAAGAGCCTAGCCCTTCCTCAGCTCCAGAAAGCTCCAGTGAGGTGACAGTCCTTTGTGGGAAAGAGGCTGAAATCATCCCAACCACAGGGGAAGTCTGCCCTGATTGGGATGTCCAGGGCTAGGGGGTCTTAGAGGGCAGTTGGATGTGAGACAAGAAAAGGGTCCAGTATCGGTTGGATATGTTGGGGGATTTCTCTGATGGAAGTGGAGAAATGTTCTGTGAAAATAGTGGTTATTTTGGAGATTACTTTATAGTCCTTCCCCAGAGACTTCCCCAGATCCTCTTCTTCAGCCTTCATTGAGAACTCCTGCCAAAAGACTTAGGGCTTTGAGGATGTCTAGTATTCATGACCTAGGTTGAGCTAAGGGACTTTTACATTGGAAGCTCAGAGATGCGGACAGCCTGGATGGAACTCAAGGGGCTCAGCTGATTTGCCCTGAGGAGAAGGGACCTCAGGTCAGAGCTCTTGTCAGAAGACAGTTGGGGTGGGGTTGATGGGTGGGAGTAGTTGTGGGAAAAGCTTGTTAAGAGTGGCTTTTTCAGGAAAAGAGAATTTTCCACAAATCCCATCATCATCCTCCTGGCAATATCACAGTTCCCAGATCTGGAGAATACTTTGTAAGAACATCACCCTCACACCCTGACTCCAGGGTTAGCCCCTCCTGTCTCTGTTCTTAAAGACTTCCAGAAAAAAATACCCTTGGCTTCTCCCAGCCACACTGCCTCAGGGCAACATGTCCCTGCTCCAGGAAGCTTGTCTTTTATCACTTCCCAATCTCTCCATTTTCTGGTATCTTCAATCAGACAACAATGAGTAATAGCTCTTGGATACCCACTCCTGCCAAGGCTTGACATTAAACACACACCACATGTTATCCATTGCAAATGAGGTTTATTGTGCAGACACCAAGACCACAGAACTTCAGATGCAGAGCCAGCAAGGTGGGCTATATACACAGAAACATGTTTCTCTGGGGGCAGGGTCATGAGACAGGTACAGGCTTTGAGATGGGGCCCTCCACAGAATAGTCATCAGGAGAAGGTCCACCAAGTGGGCGATGCAAGGAGGGGCCAGGAAAGGGGCCACAGCAGGAAGTCCAAGCCCAGGCAGTGCAGAGCCTTCCCTAGGGTTCAGATAGTGTCACTGGCTCCAACTAATTGGTGTGGAGAGAAGATATTTCAAACATGGTATGTGGGCATCCCTTTCTTCCAGAATGCCCTCAGAGGTGGATCACGAGGTTTGACTTGCTGTCAATTGGATGTACAGAGACAGGCTTCTACATTCTAAAGCAGAAGAGTCAAGAGGGTAACTCCATCCTTATCTAAAAGAGAAGGTCACACTGGAACCATAACCTTCACCTGAGCCAGAACCCCCCTTTTCAGAGCTGGAACCCCCTCTAGAGCCACCTCCAGAGCCATATCCCCCTCCAGAGCCAGAGCCTCCCCCAGAGCCGGCACCTCCTCTAGAGCTGCCTCCGGAGCCATATCCTCCTCCAGAGCTGTATTTTCCTCCACTGCCACCTCCAGAGCCAGAGCCTCCTCTGGAGCTGCCTCCAGAGCTGTATCCTCCTCCAGAGCCAGAGCCTCCTCTGGAGCCCCCACCAGAGCCATAGCCCACTCCACCGCCACCTCTGGAGCTTGAGCCTCTGCCTCCAGAGCTGTAACTTGAACTTCCAGAGCTGTAGCCTCCGCCTCCTCCAGAACCGGATCCTCTACCTCCAGAACCATAGCCTCCAAAGCCAGTCTTGGAGGCCACACTCGAAGACACGCTGCTGCTGGTCACAGCTGCAGAGAAAGATGGCGTCCCCATGGAAATTCTGACTGCCAATGCCTGTGTCCTCCCAACACACCCCACACAGGACAGGAAAACCCCACTACTTACACACAGTGACGTTGCTACTGAGGTCTCCAGACATCCTGTCAGGGAAAGAGAAAATAGGTCATGGCAGGGCCCTTAGGTTCCATGTACTTATTGTTCTAGAGCTTCCACCTGCAAGCAGGCACCTCGACCATTAGCCACCAGGGCCTTCCAGAGCCCGCTCTCGTCCATGCTGCCAGACCACAGAGATGGGCAGGCCCCATGTTTGTCCACATGGCATAGCAGCCCAACACATCTCAATTTTTTTCTTTTTTTTTTTTAAGATTTTATTTATTTATTTGACAGAGAGAGAGAGATCACAAATAGCCAGAGGCAGGCAGAGAGAGATGGGAAAGCAGGCTCCCTGCTGAGCAGAGAGCCCAATGCGGGGCTTGATCCCAGGACCCTGAGATCATGACCTGAGCTGAAGGCAGAGGCTTAACCCATTGAGCCACCCAGGCGCCCCCGCATCTCAATTTTTGGCTTAGATGAAAATGATCAAAAAGCAAATTCACTTCTGATGCACAACCCGTTTTTGTATTTAAATCCTTCAGAGGGATTCTGCTATTCCAAATCCAGGCCACACTAGAAATTTTGAAACAAGTCTGCACTGTGAGCATCTAATTCAGAAAGAACTGCAACCCTGTACAACCTCCCCCATTCTATCCTCCTGCCCCACCTCCTCGGCTGCATCCGAAATCTTTCCCACTTCTTCCTGCTGGCTGGGGGTAGGGGGCATGGCCTTGCTCCTTCCCTGTCATGCTGGCTTGCTGGTGGCCTGGACTACCTTGTCCCCTTCTGGTTGCTTCAGCCAGATAAAATCACTGGGGATATTGCTAACACAGACAAAGGGCTCAGACAAGGTCTTCAGACAGGGGAAGGAAAGGTTCCCTTTTGGGAGTTTGTCACCCTGGAAATCTGCACAGAACCAGGCCTGGCACCTGCTGCTGGGGAACAGCCAGCCAGTCATGCCTCAGCCAGTCAGAGCCTTTCAACGTGGTCCCCTGGCTCTGGGTCACAAGGTGAAGGGAGAAGACGCCATGCACCCTGCTTACCCATAAGCCAGTGTTTCAGGCTGTCTAGGACTGACCTGTTTACACCACACTTTATTTTCTCTTTCAGGAAAGACCAAGATTAACTTATTGCTTAGTTTAATATGCTTGGACAGTCATTCCTGTACTGATAAATCTACAACTGTACACTAAATGCTTTGGGTCATGAATGGCTGTTTGAGGAACGTAGTGAGGTTAGCTCTCAGCTGTCAGAAGGCCCTGCTCCACCCCCAGCTTTCCCTGCCTTAGTCTTCCTTCCTGGTTCTAGGAGACAGCAGCTACGGCCTTCCCAGCGCCTCTCACCTGCACTCCTCGCCCTCCAACAGCTTGCGGTAGGTGGCGATCTCCACGTCCAAGGCCAGCTTGACGTTCATGAGCTCCTGGTAGTCCCGCAGCAGTCGGGCCAGGTCCTCCCGGGCCTGCTGCAGAGCGTCCTCCAGGTCAGAGAGCTTGCTCTGAGCGTCTTTGAGGGCGTGCTCTCCCTTCTGCTCAGCATCTGCAATGGCTTCTTGCACACTCTTACACTGGGAGAGAGGGAGAAAAGATTTCTGTTGGTTATGGAGAGTGGAATCTGCCTGGCAGGTGGGGAAGGGAAACGAACGTGTTCAGGACAAATGAATGTGTGGGAAGCCAGACTCACTGGCCCTGGAAGGATTGGGTCCCTCTGGAGTTAATGCGAGTCACAAACAGTGATGCCAAGACCTGCTGTCATCTCCAGGGCATCATCTTCCAGTCACCTCTGACTAGACCCTTATGCTTTCCCCATAATGACTTTTGTCCTCACAACACAGAACATTATCCTAGTTTACAGCTGCAAATGGAAACCTCAGATGTGGACCACTTCATAGAACTTCTGCTGTCCCTGGAGTCAACTCTCCATCCCACGTGATCTCTTCCAAGCTAAAGTCCATCCCCTGGCCATCTCCCTGCCACAACCATTGCCCCACCACCACGCCACTGCTGGTGCTTAGATTTGGCACCCAGTGCGGAGCCTCCAACCCTCCCCCCATCCAGCCAGATGACCTTGTGCTTTATTTGTTATCACTCCCTCTCATTTGTGGAAGCGATCTGAAAGGTAACACTGTACTTTCCCTGCACAGATCCTTACTTTGGAATCTCTTAGACCACCATAAAAATTGTTACAAGCCTTAAATTATGTTACACTCGAGATGTTTGGGATCAACATATGCTAGTTTAGAATTTCTCAGGTTCTCCTCTCTCTTATTCTCTCTCACACACATACTCACACACTCCCACTCCCTACACACACCCACACACAACCTCCCACCCACACGAGCCTGGCTCAACCCCCGGAGCCGCACAGCCCTAAGGGCTGTGCCTACCTGCTTCTTCACGTGAGCGATCTCCCCTTGCAGCCTCTGGATCATGCGGTTCAGCTCGCTGATCTCCATCTTGACCTCCTTCAGGCTGTCTCCGTGTTTCCCTGCGGTCACCTGGAGTTCTTCATACTGTATGGAAAGAGGAGGACAGTGGCAGCTTAGAGGAAGCCTAGCTTGAGCCCAGGAAAGTCTAATACAGGGTGGGTCAACCAAGCTGCCTTTGAGAGAGGTAGGGAGCTATCTCATATCCCCAAAAGGACTCGGTGCCATTCTCAGTTGAGGGCAGTTGTGGTCCTGAGTTCACTCTTGCTTGGGAATGATGCCCAACTGCCGTTAGACAAAGGCACTCATCATCTCACGGATGCTCTCCAGCCAAGGTGAAACCCAGCTTGTCAGACAGCTGTGGCTCTCTCTGCATACTTACCTTGCTGTGGTACAGTGCCTCAGCCTCGGCCTTGCTCTTCTGGGCAATCTCCTCATATTGGCTCCGGACCTCAGAGATGATGCTGTCAAGGTCCAGGCTGCGGTTGTTGTCCATGGATAGAATGACATTGGTATCGGTGATAGTCTGCTGCATCTGGGACAGCTCCTACAACACAACAGGAGGTCTGGCCATGGCTTCCCTGCCCACAGCCAAAGGCTGTGAGGAGGCATCCGCCTCCCTGGTATTAGGGAAATATAGATGCTCAGACTAATTTGAGTGGGGTTCGATGGGTGGAATAAAAGTGAGACAGCCACCAATCTCAGGCATCTGCCAAGGATGTCCAGAGAATTATGGGAGAGGAGCCTATTTCTGAGCCTCCTGCTGGATAACCTTCACCATTTAGACAGTTTTGTTAAGTTTGATGCCCCCAGAAAGAAACCTGTGAATGACAAATGTTTCAGAAGATATGTGTACACATGGGCATGGAGGAGTGGTCTGAAGTACATTAGACATAGGAATGGGGAAAAGACAGCACTCTACCTAAGGGCAGCTGGACATTTGAGGAATGGAGTGGAGGGATGTTGTCCTGTGTTTCCTGAGCCTGCCTTCCTGTGACATCAGAGGAGATAATTCCTCTCCTCCAAGAACTATACCCCAGAAACCCCATAGTGGTCTGGAATGGTGGCAAGTGGGAGTCAACCAGTCCATAAACCCACTCATCCCACCTTTTCACTCATTGGGAAGGACTGCTTTGGTGGGAAGGGTGGGAAGCAAGGGTCTCTCCAGGAGCAGCCTCCTTACCGCATCAAAAAGGAATTTAATGAACTCGATTTCCTGGGTCAGCACATCTGTCTTGGCCTGCAGCTCCACCTTGGTCATGTAGGTATTATCCACATCCTACAAAAAAACGTGAGGGGCCCTCTGGCGAAACTCATGCATGGCTCAAGGTCTGAGCCCCACCCTCTCTTTGTCTCTCTCTTCCACCCAGTCCCTGTCAGCTGCTCTCCAACACCCCAGGCACCCCAGGTGAGCCAGGTATCCACAATGTCATTTTGCACAGAGCCTACAATGCATCTCGACTAGGGGCCCCCATGCCCTCATTCACTGCTCACACACTCCCATCGGAGCTCCGGGGGGACAAGTTTGTCAACCATTCTCTCCCTCCTGCTTGAGACACTGTGCGTTCCTACCACGGGACCTCTGTGGCTTTTAACAGTCCTCAGCTCTCCCATCCTGTCTGTCTATCCCACCTCTCCTGATCTTCTCCGGATTTTACACCAAAGCTTCTGCCTTCTAGCCTGAACTCATCAGCACAACAGACAATATCTTTAGGCATTCTAAGAGAGGTCCATCCCTTCCTCAGCACTTTAGAAGAAAATTGAAGTGTTCTCTGTGTTTGCATCATGCACAGACCAATATAGGCTTGAAGGAGGTTATTGGTGGAAATGCTCTGGCAAATGTGCAGAACAGCTCCAGAATCTTGAACTGTAGAGACACTTCTGTTTTCAAGAGAACGAGCGGTGGACATGTTTCACCTCTTTCCCCTGGTTACTGCTGTTTCCACTCAGAGATATTCCCCAGCCTGTCTGCCTGGACCTGGTGGGCCTCTGAAGCCCCCTCAGTCCCACCCAGCCATGACATTCTCTTGCTCACCTTTTTGAGGGTCACAAAATCATTCTCAGCAGCTGTGCGCTTGTTGATTTCATCCTCATACCTGTAGGGACCCGGGGACAACGCTGTTAGATTATTTCTACCTTGTTTACTTTTTTCTTTTCCTTTTCCTACTGGACTCATCCCAAATCCTCCACTCTCTGAGTATGAAACACTCCTTCACTCTCCAAATGGTAACTGTGATGTCCCAAATAATGATGCATTTCTATAAACTAACTCCCAAATGTGTGAAGAAAACGTGATCTCTAAAGCGGATGGCTACAATCGCTATTTTCTCAGCATTAACTCGGCCACCTACTTCTTCTTAAAATCCTCAACAAGATCCTGCATGTTGTTCAGCTCTGAATCTTGGGACGTTCGTTCTGCAGAGAGCGTATCCACGTATTTCTTCAGCTTGGCGATGTACGCTTGAAAGATGGGCTCCAGGTTGGTGGTGCGGGTGCCCACATCTAGCTGCTGCAGCAGCTCCCACTTGGTCTGCAGCACCTGGTTCTGCTGCTCCAGGAACCGCACCTGCAGGGACCAGAGGAAGAGTGCAGGAGCTCTGGAATGCCCCTCCCACCAGCGGGCCTCACTTGCCAGAGACAGCCCTGTCCCTGCTTCAGGACATAAGGAAGTTTACTTGACTTTGTGCTTACAAGATGGATGCTGGATCCAGCCCCAACTCCCTATCTCCGCAGACTCCTAATGTTAGATCTGGTACTTTCCAATGCAGAGAACTCCTTTTCCTAGTACACCGCCTACTATCTTATTTGCAGCTTCTCCCAAGACTCCAGGCCATTTCCCTCTCCCATTCCAGTTGAATTCCCGGCAAGTCCCAGAAAGTCTTGGGCAAACCAAAAATAGGCGTCCACTGGCACTGCTCCCGAAGGTGCTAAGTGTGAGAGCACCACAGGGCAGGGCTCCTCGGTCTGATTTTTAAGAGCCTCATAAATTTCTTAGGCAAGTTCATCTGCCTTGGAACAGGACAAGATCCTGAAATGCTCAAAAGTGACACCCATAAAGATGTTACAGGTCACAAAACTGAGAATGCTTCTCTTGAAGGCAGGAATTTCTTTCGTCCCCAAGCAGGTTCAGCTTCCCAGAACTTAAGAGAGTGATAACTTCCAGGGAAGGAAAGACTATCTCAGAAGATGTCTTACCAACTTCTTCCAACACCTGCTGCCACTTGACCTGACTCCTCAGTCCATTACTTGTCTAGATCAGTTTTCCCATGATTTTCAGAATTTTCCAACAATCTTACTTATTTAGGCTGAAACAATAAAGCCAAAGGCATCCATAATTCCTAACTGCAGACTATTTCAGAAGACGCAGCTCAGGAAGACAGCATCTTTCCCATTTGGGAGATAAGCCATGCTAGCTGGACTACACCGAGGGCTCCTAAAAGAAACGAATCTCTGCTGTTTACTTTCCAGTGAGCAGTGGAAGTAGGGCATCCTGAGCATCAGACTGAGCCAGCTTCTCATGACTCACCTTGTCAATGAAAGAAGCAAATTTGTTGTTGAGCGTTTTGATCTGTTCCCGCTCCTGAGACTTGACATTCTGGATCTCTGGGTCAATTTTCACATTGAGAGGCTGCAGGAGGCTCTGGTTGATGGAGACTTCGTGGATGCCTCCACCAGGGAATCCTCCAGGCCCAACACCACCAGGACCCCCAAAACCTCCAAAGCCACCACCACCTCCAAAGCGTCCTCCGCCAAAGCCGCCTCCACCGAAGCCACTGCCTCCGCCAAAGCCGCCTCCACCGAAGCCGCTGCCGCCACCGAAGCCGCTGCCGCCTCCGAAGCCGCCTCCACCGAAGCCAATGCCGCCTCCAAAGCCACCTCCTCTGCCACCAAATCCACCACCGGAGCCAAAGCTTCCACCTCCTCCAGCCACACTGATGGAGATGCTCTTGGTGCCTCCAAGGCCAACAAGACTCCGACTCCCAAAGCCGCCTCCATAGCCCCCTCCGCCACCACCATGGCGGCTCAAGCAGGAGAAGCTAGAGGCCGATCTCCGGCTCCCACCGGAGACCACAGCTGAACCGCTGCTAAAACCCCGGAATCCTCCACCACCTCCTCCTCCTCCTCTTCGAGATTTGCACGAGATCTGACAGCTCATGATGCCTCTGCCCAGCGAGGAAAATTGAGGTTTCCGAGACGAGTTAAGGCTGGAGACTATGCTCTGCTGTCGGGAGACTGTCAGGGTCCCCTTTTATACCTGCCGACTAGGTGTTGGTGTGCATGGGTGTGGACACACTTTATGCATGGGTTTGGTCTGCCTGGAAGCTACGCCTGGTTAGTGATTATCAAGCTAATAGCCATTAAAAATCTACTAATCAGCTCCATCCCAAAACTTGCTTTGACTGCAAACTTCTCCTGTTTATCTGGGCATCTGTCATGCAATTCGATTTTTGTGAAATCATCAAAAGAGGAGATCAGGACGTGGGTTTCTCAATCTGAAAAATAGACCTTCTGCAGAATGCTGTTCCCTGCTCTGGACCAACCCAAAGGAGGGCAACTACCACCGGGCCTGTGCCGGCTTGCCACCCGATGAGGCTGATGAAAGAGGTGACAGGTTTATTAACTTTACGGGGCCCCTCAGTAGCGGCTTCAGAGTCCTTGCTTCTCTCCCTCTGCTCCAGGAAGAATGTCTACAAGTGCTCTCGTGGAGTACAAATGTCATGTGGGCAAGTATTCATACTCTTACAGAAAGAAGTTGGCTAGGATGCTTCAGAAGGGTTATCATTTTTCAAAATATCTTAACTCCTTTCCCCATACTACACCAGGAGAGCACAAGAGCCAGTCACTAAAAAGAGGAGAAATTTCTTTCTTGCAACAAAAGTCTTTCCAGCTATCAACTCTGTCATTTTTCGACTTGAAAACCCAGAGGATGAGGGACTTAGGAAAAACTTCTCTATTCCTGGGTCTGTCTGACTCTGGGTACTCAAAAGAGGTTGCCATCAAAGGCTTTCCATAACTCTGAGGTCCAAGTGTGTATTGATGTAACTAGTCACGAATCGTGGATTATCGGGTGATTCTGCTGAACATCCAGGAAGTCTGACTTCTCAAGATTATCAGGGATAGATGAGTATCAGAAAACACATTGAATCACCAAATGCAGAGAGCTTCCACACCTAAACTCAATCACAGTCCTTCCTTTGCCTGTGTAGCCAGGCACATGAGTCCTGGAATGGAACTTAAGGTCAGATGGTCTAACTGTGAATTGCAGTTAGTGATTTCCTGGCTCTGTGACTTTAAATTCAATGTTGAGACTCTGTACTCTTAGCTATAAAATGGGAAACTTACACCAAGTTGTCTGAAAATCATGACATGATACAAATGTTAGGTATCACTATTATTTCGGGTGAAGCAAATGATCTCCTCCTTTCTGGTGCTAAGGGCATGCATTCCATGTAGGCCCTTGAGTTACAAAACCAGAATTTCTCAGGGCCCAGGAGAAAGAGAGCATGACATAACATAAAAAACTTAAGTTTTGGGGGTGGGAGGTTGGGTGAGCCTGATGATGGGTATTATGGAGGGCATGTATTGCATAGAACACTGGGTGTAGTTCATAAACAAAGCATTCTGGAACACTGAAAAGAAATTTTTAAAAAATAATTTTTTTTAAAAAAGAGCATACAGCATGATACTTTATTAAAGACACATACATCACAAGACAAAAAAACCCGTAAATTTTGAGTTTAAGTCTCAATTTCACTGTATTTTAGTTAAATGGCCCTGGATCATTCAAAATGCTCTTTGAGCCTGAATTTCTTCATTTCCAAAAGCGAATGAGAAGAAAAATATGGCTAGTGCAAAAACAGAACAGAGCATATATGCATGTGCTAAATGCAGTTCCTAGTTAGTAGCAGAAACTCAAAAAGTGTCATTTTCCTTCTCATATCCCCTCCCCTCAATCTCCAATCCTGTGTCTTAACAACAAGGCCGGAGCAGGAATGAGGGTGAAGAACAGGGAGCTACCGGTTCATGTTACTTGCTTTGCAGTAAGAGAACACTGAAGGAAGCAAACCCATATGCCACTTTGTTTTTTTTCCCCCAATCTGGCTTATATAATCATAATCATGCCAATAAATCCTGAGGCTGAAAGATTTGGAGAGAACCTCAATCCAAAGTCAAATGTGTCCGTATCTGTGGTATCTGAACAACGCCCTAATTGTCCATTACTCCACCATGACTGTGCCCAGGCCATGCCAGCCTCAGGAGTGTCTTAGTCCCTCTGTGAAGGAAAGGAATGGACATTTATCAAGCATCTATTATGCCCCAGGCTTGTGCCAGGCACACAATCTGCATGTGTTCCTGCTCTGTGATTCTGCTTTTACTCCGAGTCTCCCTTCCCATTCTCTCCACTGGACACCTTCCCTTTCTAGACCTATTTCCAGTTTTTGAAAGTCAAGTTGAGAAAGGAGAGTCCTCCTCTTCCCTTGACTTTGATGTCATATACCATTTTACTTCCATATTTTTCATACCTTTTACATAATATCCATGTGCTTAAATATTAGATAGCATTTTATTTCCATTATTTCTAAACTTCACCTTTTATATCACCTCAGTGTGCTCATCCAAATAACATGTCCCACATTCTCTCTAAGGCAGTGCAATGGGAGTGAAGACTCAATTCTGTCTGTGACTTAGCAGCTGACTTCAACTTTGATCCTCAACACCTTCACCTATAAAATGGGAACATTTGCTCTGGATCCTGACTATGACACAAGGATGTTGACCTGCTTATATAATGAGCTTTAAGCTTTGATATCTCTGATAACAGAAGAGGGATCATCCTGCAGAACAAAATCCTTCTTTCAACATGCTGCTGGCAAGCATAGACCCCTAAATGCTTTCCCTCATAAGTTTTCAAAAGCCTCTAACCTGGCCAGTGGAACAGAAAGGCAAGCCGCCAGTGTGAAGGGAACCATTCAGCCAGAAAGAAATACACATGGATGCTGAGGGCAGACTCTCCTGGCAGGACTGAATGCCCCTCCCGCCCCTGCCACCTCCACCCTCCACACACTCCCTTGGACCTCTCTCACAGCCTGCCATGTCCTCCTTATGTGGCAAGGAGCCACATCCCTGGACGTGAGCCAAGGTCACATTCATCTTTATCCCAAACCTCCAACCCCTCAGCACAGAGCAGGTGCTCAGAGCATAAGTCTAGGATCCAGTAATCAGGCTTAGGGTTTGGGATTGGGAATTAGCAGCCTTCCCTGACACGGGAATGTGATGCGACCAATGCTTGAGTCTTCACAGGCTGCCCTGCACCTGTTCCTCAACAATTCCACCTGGACCTTGTCTCGGGCTTCTGACTCAGCCCGGTCAGGGAGGGGCTTCCCTCCACAGACCAGCAAGGTGAGTCTCTCCTTCCAAGGACTCAAGTATCACTGAACGAAGGCTGCTGAAACCAAGCGGTTAGATTTCAAACACAAAACATAAAAAACAAACCCTCCTCTTCCAGCCCCAGGTGCTGATTTCAGGGTGCTCTAAGGACTAACAGCCAAGCAGAACCCAATAGCATCAAAATGTTTAGAAAGCACACAGGCTGGAAATAAGGCATCCACAGGCCAGCTTACAGCATAGACCTGTAAAGGCAGCAGATGTCCCATCCCATCCTCACACTGGTTGCTAAGCAGGGAGTACTCCACCAGAGGGTCTAGATGATGTTCCAAAGCCTGGTGGCTCTGGGACCAAAGGAATTTAGGATAGGAGGCTTACAGGCTCCTAGCGGGAGCCACCCACTCAGTATCTCCTCGGGGACAAGTCATTGTCAATGATTATTTTAACTCTGCTCGCTCATTTCCCTAGTCCCAGGGTCATCCATTCAGCCTTAACTGCTCCTTTCCTATCTGATGTGTCCTTTTTTGTTGTTGTTGTTTTTTAATTTGACTCCTTTTTTTTTTTTGCCATGAACCCCATGACTGTTGATTTGAAGGTTTGAAGGTGTCCCAGTCAAACTGGTTGTAAGAAGCCAGGCTTGTGGACGGCCAGGCTCCCACAGCATGAAATGCCCAACACTCTACATTGTGGACCCATTTTGGAAAGCAGACCCCAGAAACAGTAGGATAAGGGCAGGGACACTGCCCAGGACACAGCAGGGCCTCACAGCATGCTACTTGAACTCCAGCACTCCAACAATCACGAAATGAATCTTCCAGCCTAGTGCCTGGCACACAGTGGACACTCAACAATGTCACTTCCTTTCCCACTGCTGTGGCCATAGAGGTCACATGTAATTCTCATTTTCTATTTGGGAACTTCCTATTTCCCAGGAGACCTGCACCAGACAGTGGGAAGTTACCCCTCCCTGCTCCATTCTCCACGGGGTCAGAGCCTGGGGCAGGGCACACGGTCAGTGCCCAGGGCAGTGCACGGGGTCGGTGCCCAGCTGCATGAACTCAGTGCTGTTGTGGCCACCTACACCTCATGGGGGCTGGTGTCTGGATGCTTCCAAGCTGTCTGGTTAGTGATACCACTCTGGCACTTCTGCCTGTGTGTTCTCACCTGCAACACGTCTTCAATCACAACACAGAGAGCAGGAAAATGGGTCTTCATGGAAAGTTCTTGCTGTTCCCAGCCCCACCTCCCGTTCGGGAATGTTTCCCAGGCCACGTTTTCCTCCCATGCTGGCACCAATGTTCTTATTCTTGCCGGTTAACCATGTAGCCACCCCAGTATGGAAGGACAGACAGCCATCAGATAGTCCATCCCGCCCTGGTTGTGATTTCGGGAATGTGGGGGCATCACAGATACACCACTCAGGCCTTCCTCACAGTCCAGAATCCTCCAGGCTTCCCCAGACTTAATGCTGTCTCCCTCTTCCCTACCCTTCACTCTCTAGGTGCCTTCCCGCTAATCTGGTATTACCCTGCTGCCATCCGCCCTCAGCGCCTCTACCTGGACATCTGCCAGTTCTTCAGCAGTGCCCCCGCACGGAGCTGTCAACCCACACCTGTCCTCCCACCTCCAGCCCCCGGCCTCACCCCTCCCCATTATTAAAGCTGCCCCTCCCTCATGTGACCCCTTTTATTTCTTTCAAGGCTTCCCATGTTGGCCTGTCTGGGGATAATGGCAGGAGGAGGCAGGTGAAGAAATCCTCCCCCTCAAAAAATGAGAGAGAGAAATGCATGAAAACAAATGGAATTGTGGAAGACCAAACAAATCACCTCTTATTTCAAGAGATTCCTGCTCCTCAGTGTAGCAACAAAACTTCAAGATGCCTCAAACCTTTGGCTCTGGGATGCCTCATTTGGAAGAAATGGCCAAAGGGCTTGCTTCTGCATGATCTTCTTGCCACAGGAATTTTTATTAAGGGAAAAAAAAAAGATAACTGTTCAAAATTCTTAGGCCACCTTTTTTTTTTCCACAGCAGAAACCATGGGTCTTCCAAACTCTTCTTAAGAACCTTTTGGGTTAAAGCCTCTGCCTTCGGCTCAGGTCATGATCTCAGGGTCCTGGGATCGAGCCCCACATCAGGCTCTCTGCTCAGCAGGGAGCCTGCTTCTTCCTCTCTCTCTGCCTGCCTCTCTGCCTACTTGTGATCTCTGTCTGTCAAATAAATAAATAAAAATCTTTTAGAAAAAAAGAACCTTTTAAAACTTAAGAAAAGCAAGTGAAAGCATTGTTAATTCAACTGTAAATGTCTAATAGGATGAATAAAGCCATTCTTTTTTTTTTAAGATTTTTACTTATTTATTTTTTTGAGAGAGAGAGTGAGCATGAAAAGGGGTGGCAGAGGGTGAGATAGGAAAGGAAGAAGCAGACTCTCTGCTGATCAGGGAGCCCGATACAGGGTTTGGACCCAGGATTCCAGAATCACGACCTGAACTGAAGGCAGACGCTTAACCAACCGAAACACCCAGCGCCCTAATATAACCATTTTTTCTAGATGTGTTACACTCGTGACGCGAGCTGTAGTTGTATGAGCCATGGGGGCTCTTCAAAGCCGGCCAGGTAGTCAAAGCAGTATATTTGTTTCTATTTAGCAGTACTTTTATGAGGGAAGCTTTGTGACAAACTGGAAAGAGCCTGTTGGGTTGTACATGTTAAGTTTCTCTGCCTAAAAGTGACTGTGACCATGGCATGTGACCCCTCTTGCCAGGCTTCCCCTTCCTCACCTGCGGACTGAGCGGTGGAAACCAAGAGGACTGGGAAGAACGTTGGAAGTGGAGCCAGAGGATCTGCATTCTCTTTGCAGTCCTGTGACCGACTGACTCTAGAACCTAGAGGCAGCCCTTGGCTCTCTGAGCCTTGATCTTCTCATCTGCAAAATAGACATTGAAAAACAGACCTGGAAGGATCCTTTCAGTTCAGAAGTCAGCCCGTGCTTCAAATGGACATGGAGAGGTAAAGCCCTGTGAGTTGAGGCAAAACTCTGGGAGAACCTGGAGAACAAAATGTGCAGACCCAGACCTTTCATTGATCTTCTCACTGAAAATAGAGCGATGGCAGGAAGGGAGGAGGAGAGGGAAGCTGGAGAGGAAGGAGAAGGTCAAACAGGTATGGCTTCAGCTGGTGAAGGAGAGCTTTGTCAGCAGGCAGGAGCAGAGCTGCCCCTGTAGGCTTGGGGAGTTGGGATCTGAGACATGCGATTTCGTTCTGTCTTGAGCATCACCCCTACCCAGAAGCTTCTCCAGAGTTTATATCTCTGTTTTTCAAAGATGCCTAGAAATAGAGTTGCTAACAAATAGTTGTGTCTTTGAAGTAGCATTTCACCACCTCCAAATGCCGAGCACAGCAGCTAAAGCCTAGGTCTGCTGCTTCTCCTTCCATTCCCGGTCCTGGGCATCAGAGTTCACCAGCAGCCCCGGGAGCAGCAGAGAATTTAGCTTCTCTTTCCAGGACCCCACATTAGCTAGTCACAAATAATAGAAGTCCATCTGTCTGAGATTTGGAGCCCTTGGAATGTGAAAGCTCCAGGGTCTCTCTCCTCCCTTGGGTGGAAATACCTTTGCCGTTTCCAGCATTTGTCCAACTGCCGACTGGCCTGGGTTTGCAGGCTTCAGTGTTGTATCTCTTCCACACACAGCAAGAGCCAGAAATGGGAATGTCACAGGACCTGTCAACAAAGATGCCAGGGGGCAGAGGTGGCAGTGGAGAATCTATATGGACCCCACCTTCCCCACCAGGCCCCCAAATCAGCCTTTCAGCTGCCCCCTAGACACCAGAGGGTAGTACACGGACTGTTTCCCAGGCCCTGTCTTGCAGGGAAGCTCTCAGACAGCCATGCCCTCTGGTCAAGTCCTGTCCTCCAACGACCCATTACTCTGTTCATGGGCTTGGCTCACTGTCTATACAACTGAAGTCCCCATGGAGCCAGGATAATGCCCATACTTCTCTACGTGGGCTTAGCTCCATGCTGTTCACTATTAAGCAGAAGCAATGCTCTGGCAAGAATGAAGGATGAAAATGACATTGGGGTAGGGCTGTCTAGGTGAGCCTATGACACTTCCCGTTGCCCTATGCCATGTGGGTGCTCACCAAGCACACATCCTCCCATCCATAGACAGCAGAAAGGAGGGTAGGAGCCACCAGGCGAGGCTTCCTTGGGAGCAGGAAACACAGTAGCTGGAGACACCGACCCTCGGAGGGGAAGGGGGTAGGGTATCTGCCTGGTTTGGCCTCTTGGCAGGACCTCAATGTCTCCCATCTGCACTTTGTTTGGGAGATGCTTTTTCATTCCTCACTCTATTCTCCAGGGTATGGTACCAGACAAGGAAACTGAGGCATGGAAGGGTTTGCTGTAAGGACACAGGCCTTGTGCCCAGAACACATACTGTTGTTCATCACAGGGATTCCCAGTGTCACTCCAGACACCAGAGGGCCAATAGTCTGGAATGAACATACTCCTGGCTCCTCTCCACCTATCCCACTTCCCCAAGGAAAGGCTGCTCTGAATCCCTCTTTGCTGGAAAGCTTTTCAGATTGACCCCAGGGGTGCCCCCCACCCCACAGCACTGCACCCCCATGCCCTGTTGCACCTGTGCCTTGTTCCCCTCACTTATTTATGGCACCTTTCTCAAGTGGTAGCCTCTCTCAGCACAGACTCCCAAGCTGGGTTCTTAAGCATGGGTCTGTGGTGCTATCCATGCAGAGACCGTGACGGGGCTCTGGGCAGTTCTTACAAAGCTGTGTTCTTACAAGATGCTTGTATGGGGCTGTGCCGTTTCACTCAGGAGACAGGGTAAAGCTCTTCCTGAGTCTCTGCAGGGCCCATGACCCAAATATGTTGACACACCACTGTCCTCAATTGATCTAACTTCCTGTGTCTCTTCTTGCCTGTGCCAGGCCTTGACTCCCAGAATTGGACTCGACACCATGTTGTCTCAAATGTGCTGACTAACTCGTCTCTCTCAGGCCACTGCTTCACAGTGGCACAGGGGGGCGAGAGAAGAGGACTTTTCCAGGCTTTCTGTCCACACTCAAGGGGGTTGAGACAGTGGGCAGGGAGCAAGGAGGAGGATGGGATGTGCATGTGGGCCGAGGAGTTGTGGGGGAGAGAAGACGTATGATAGATCATCAGACAGAGTACGAGAAAGAGGAGTGGTCTCCTCCCTCCTCCCAGAAAATGGGTGAGTCACCAGCCAGAAGGGACAGGACAAATTTTAGCCTCCTTCTCCTCCCTTCTCAGAGTGTGAATTCAGCTCACAGCCCCTGTGGTGTGTTACTGCAGGAGACAGCAGGGAAGGGCCAAGGGTCTCGCTGAGAACAAGTTTCAGAGGCCCCTCGAGGTGCTGTCTTTGGGCACAGAGGTGCTGACACAGCAGTGCTCCGGGGGCAGTGCTCCGGGGCGAGTGGAAAATAGGAGTAAATGAAGCACACAGGTGGGGAAGTTGCCACCTGTGCTGTATCAGGGCCACAAAACCCCCCAGGGGAATGGGTCTCAGCACTTGTGGGGAGGCTGGGAATTAGAGTGTCCTGAGGGCTGGAGGGCCATCCGGGGGCAGACAGTGGGGGGGCCGTGACTTCATGGGTGAATCCCCCTGGGAGGAGTGGCAGGGCAGCAAAAAAACAGGCAGTGAGGAGCCTGTCCTGCTGCTAATCTCAATGCTGTTGAAAGAAGTGCCTGGCTGTCTACACAGTATTTTAATAGCTCCCACACCCTTGGGGTTTGATGTCTTACTCACCAGCTGTCCTCCTCCCGTATTTTCCACTTCTCTGCTTCCCTAGAGCAGCAGCTGGGAGGTTGAGTTTAGCATGACCCCCAGGATACCCTGAACCTTCCTAACCCTTGCTCCTGAAGAAAGTTCCCTCAGCCCCAGTCCCCAAACAGACCCCAGCTTGGGTCCGGTGTCCTGGCTCTCCTAGGAGCAAACTGCTTCCCAGACAGCAACCTGGACAACCTCACAGTCCAGCACTCAGGCTACTTAGATGGCCCTGGAAAAGCAGGCTTTCCCTTTGCCTTAAAGTTCAGACAACCACCTGCCAGTGGGGAGCAGTCTCCATCAGCTTCTCCCAAGAGCCAGGGACAGGAGTAATGCTAGGCAGTGAAGGGGAGGGATTTAAGTTATACTACTGCTGAGGCTGGGAGGTGTCCTCACTGGGGTTTTAGCAATAGCACTTGGCTCTCTGCTTGACACTGGGGAAAGCAGCCTCCTCTGTGCCCAGGCAGACCAGGGGCCCTTCAAAGAGCACAGGGAACAATGCTCCTTATCAACCATTGTGAGGCTCCTGGTAGGGAAACAGCATGAGAGGGAACTTCTGAGACAGGGTCCAAGGTCAAGCTGCCCTGTTCTAACTGGGTCGTAGAAACTCAGGCTTCCAAAATGGGGCCTTTGGGAGCCCCTCCTATCCCTTTGGTCTTCTCCTCTCTCTCTGACTCCATGGAAAAAGTGACCACGGTCTCCAAACAAAAGATTCTGAGCAGGGTGCCTGGGAGGCTCAGTAAGCTAAGCATCTGTCTTCAGCTTGGATCATGATCCTGGGGTCCTAGGATGGAGCACCATGTTGGGCTCCCTGCTCAGTGGGGAGTCTGCTTTTCTCCCTCCCCGTCTCCCCCTGCTTGTGCTCTCTCTTGCTCTCTGTCAAATAAATAAAAACCCTAAAAAAACAAAAGAAAGAAGAAAGAAAGAGAGAGAGAGAGGAAGGAAGGAAGGAATGAAGGAAGGAAAGAGGGAGGGAAAAGAAAGGATTCTGAGGGACTCTGTGTTCAGGGGGAGAAAAGCTATGGTGATAAGCGACCCCCATGGAGTGCTGTGTAACACACAAAGGCTACATCACATGCTGGTTAAGGACATGGATGTGTGTCACACACCTTCAGTGAATCCCAGCCCCACCATTTATCAGCTCTGTGACTTTAAGAGGGTTACCTTCCCTTTAGTGGCCCCTATATCCTCATCTGTAAAGAGGGCAAGATGGTGGTCTTTACTTCAGAGAGTTGACATGAAAATAAATGGAATAATGTATGTGGCACTTAGCACAATTTCCAGCAGGAAGCACATGTTTCTGCTTTCCCATTGCCCACAGCAGTTCACAGATGTCTAGAAATGTCAACACTGTGGTGAAATAAAATAAATAAAATAAAAATAACATCACCACCCAACCCTGCTCTCAAGACCACCTGCTCCTTATGCTCCTGTCCCTTCTCCAGCTGGATCCCCACTGGCAGTCAGCTCAGCCCCACTCAGGTATTAACCAGCCACTCATTGCAGAGCTAGAGGTATCAGTTCTAGGAAATGAAACCACCCCGTGGATGAGTACTTCTTTTTAAAGGAAGATTCTTGAATGCTCCAAGACCCATAAGAACAAAGCCATAGGGAAGAATGAGAGACAGGACTACACCTTGGTCCCCAAGGAAGCAGCCTTCTCCAGGCACTCCAGGCTGCCCACTGGCCCCACTTCACACTCAAGAGCTTTCTCCAGGACGAAGGACGGTAGTAGTGATGCGCCCTCCCTGTAACAGATCAGATTGCCCTCACAGATGTCAGTTCACTTTCATAATCTCCTGAAGTAAGCAGGGCAGGTACTGTTATGCCCACTTCACACGTAAGCAAACTGAGCCTCTAAGGTAGTAAGAGAGTTGCCTGCGGTCACCAGGTGAGTAATGTGGCAGACTTGGGACTTGTACCAAGTCCAAGCAGGCTCCACATCTCTCTGTGAGCCCCACTTCTGCTCACTGCACCCTCTTCTGCCTAATGCCTGCTCCCCACACAGAGACTGGAGGAGAGTTCTCTGCCCCTCTGAAAGGCTCTCCACTCTGCTCCAGTATCTGGATTAACAGCTCAGAAACAGGTTAAAAACCACCCCAACTGATACCTTCATTTGTGAGAAGAAACAAGCTCAGTGACTTGTCAAGGTCCCGTGACAGAGGAAGAACCCACCCCACAAGCTCTGCTTCAGACCCACCTACCCCTGACAGCAAGGAATTTCCATCCAGAAAACACCTCAGGTAAACCAGCTGTGAGGGCTCAATAGATACCACAATCAACGCTCAATTACCCACAATGAAGGAAAATAGGAAGTAAATAGGAGTTTCATCCTTTCCAGGATGTCAAATCTTTCATGGTAACACTTCCCCCAGGCTGTTAAGGCATCAAACCACCTCCTCCTTCCTATCCACACCTCTGTGGATGGCCCAGGAAGAGGCTAATCGGTTGGGTCCAGGGGCAAGATCGTCCAACTCTCACTCCATCAGACATTCAGTAACCACAAGCTGGTGATCGTCCTGCCACAGGATGCACTGCATTTCTCGCCCTGGTCCTGCCAGGGACAGTCCTCCCTGTGGTAGCACGTGGTAGGTCACAAGTACCAATGAGGAGGCATGAGGCTCCTACTACAGAGCCTTGCCTCAAAGGCTGATGTCTTCACCATGGAAACCTTGTTTATGCATTATCAAGCCAAGAGAGAGGATTACGGAGGAGAAGGCAACCAAAACTTGGCACTTCCCCTGGAGCCCAGAGGAGTTTCTCCAATCCCAAGCACACCCCAGCAGTGAGCACACTGTGAGTGAAGACACTCAAATGTTAACCTGCTGGTGTTGATCAGGAATGCTTTCAACAGCAGGAATGTCTCAAGCTTTCTTCAGGGACACTGAGGTAGCACACTGTCTTCTGCTTGCCTAGAATGTTCTTCCAGTTCCACCAGGTAGAGAACAAAAGGGAATCAACTGTGCTGACAACAGGAAAAATGTTAAGGTTGGTAATAAAAGGGACTAATCAACTACCCTATTGCATACAGAGTAGGAACGAGGAGAGTAGAAATGCATAGGTTGTTGGTCCGGAAAGCTAAGCCAGGGACCCGCCCATCCCCACACCCCTTCTCGTCTTCCAAATAATTGAGGTTAATTAAGGACACCTGGATGTAGCTAGAGGAGGGGCAAGATGGCCTCACTGCAGTCCTTGCCTATGCACACCCCACCATGAACAACCCATGCCCAAGGATGGAATTCTGGCATTTTCTCAACTAAACAAACAAAAATATTCCCCAAATCACCTAACTGATCAGTTCAAACCAAGATCTCACTTTTATACTTTCTTAAATAATGAGTCAAAATATTCTGGAAGTTGAATCTGAGACTTGGGGAAAAGAAGAGAGGAAGAAGAATATGGAGGATTTGGGGAAATAATGGGGGAAGGAAGAAGGAGGTTTCAAGGTTGGAAGTGGTTCCATTCATAGCTGACTCTCTCTTGAAGTACCCCTGCCTCAGGAAAGGCCAGTCTACTCATGTATCTCTAGCAGAAATTAACTTGTCATCTCATCTTTCACAGGGTGTCATGCCAAGTGAGAGCAGGCCTCAATCTCCCTTCAACAATGGCTTGGTCCATCTTCAGTGAAAGTGACTGTCATGCCCACCCTCGGTCATTTTTTATCTCCTTTCAAGTCCTTCCTTTGCCTCAGTTCTTGCCCCTGAGTTCACACTAGCTTTTCAGGGAGTCCCTCAAACTTTTCCAAATGCTCAGGATTGAATGCCACACTGTGGCAGGGGCGGAGTGGGGGGAGGTTCGCAATACATTTTACCCACTACCAAAGACTCTCTGTACCAAGAGGATTAGGATTTAGCTGCTTATGTTTTATAACTATCAGAACAGAACCAAGAAAAACATCTTTTTATTATTCCCAAGAACTACATGATCTTTATTATTCCCAAGAATTACATGATCTTCACCTTCGCTACCCCTTGAGAATGACTACCTTGCCGTAACTGATCTAGGTCCCATCAATGTTTGTAAAGGAGCCTTTACACCAGCAGAGGACACTCTATACTGCTTAGACAGAACTAACAGAGCCTATTGACAGATCGGAAAATGGGCGTGGTGATGAGGGAAGGGTGGGAATAACCCAAGGTGAACCTGGGAAGGTCATAAGTTGACTAAGACGGCTCCATTTTTCTGATAATGGGTGACAGGGAGTGCCACCTTCCCTCCAGCAGATATGGGAGGGGCAACACAGTGACACAGAGCATCCCAGAGCAGCTCGGGTATCCATCCTTCCAACAAACACCAAAACTTGCTGGTGCTACCCAAATGTCTTGTGGGCATCTTTACCCTCCCTTTCATCTGGCACAAGATGCCTGCAAACTACGACTCCAGCAACTTTATAGACCTTTTCTCTGGCCTCCTGCTCTAGCCAGCCTATTAGCCAAGGGAAGGGGCCAGTAGTGTCCCCTTCAACCCTTTCACCTGCCTGAGTCCTGCTCATGTCTAGGCTCTTCTCAATGTGTCGCTCCTCCAGGAACCTTCTGCTCACACTTGACCTCTCTTCCTGGCTGTTTCTTGGACTGCGCTCCTTCCCTCTTGGTTTCAATGACATCACACTCTCATTTCTACTATCCTCCGTGACTGCTCTTGTATACTTTACTGATTTCTCTTTCTTTTCTGTCCTTAGGAAAATGGTCTCAGGAATTGGTTCTTGATTCTTCTCGTTCTCTTCCTTTTTCTTTTAAGGGAGTAAGTTTCTTTAATTGTAAATGAAACAAACTAATGGAAATAGTCACACAAATCAGGGTCTATCTGAGATGGAGATATAACTTTTCCACAACGTCTCCCACTCCATGGGTGCATCACACACACACACACACACACACACACACACAGAACAACTGAAAATATATACCTTATATTCTCCAGTGGGTGTTCTAAATATGTTCCAATTTCCAAGTGTCCTAAAGCAACAGTAATGGCAGCAGCTCTTTCTGCCCACTGGTCCTGTCCTTGTGCCTTAATAAAACTACCTTTTAGCACCAAAAAAAAGAAAGAAAGAAAGCAACAGTATTGCCCTAGAAATCTTTCAGAAATCTGCTGAGTCATTTTTATGCTGGTCGCGGTGATTGGGGGTGGGGTGCAGCTACTGACACTTAGTGAGCATGACCCGGATTATGCTAGACTTCCTGAACAACTTTTAAATGCCCCACCATTTATAATGGCCCAGCCCAGAACCCAACTCCATGTCACATACACACACAAAGTGGTTTTACTCAGTTTTCTATTCTCAACAACAGAGTTGTTGGAAAATGCAACAGCTGTGTAAGTCAAAAGAAGACTATATTTCCTTTTCATGAGAAAGCTTACAGGAATTTTCACCTTTTAGGAAAATTGTGTTGGTCAATGACAAAGTTGCTCACAGTATTTAGATTGCCAGCACAGCAGACCTGCGTCAACCTGCGTTTATAGCTGACTGCACAAATAGCGATTCCATCTGTCGGTGCAAACATCTAATGCTTCATTATGTGTTCTAACACAGTCCTGTCTGAGAAGTTACGGAGTGAAATATAGATGATATGATTACCAGTATTTTCCCTTTTGTGTCTCCTTTATATTGCAGTTAATAAGGCACTGTGTTGATTTGTTTTAATTATATGGGATTATAAGATTTACCATCTTTTCTTTTCTTTTCCTGACAGTAAAAGCATATTGTTTTAATCTTTGTTATAAAACAGAGACTGATACCTTTAGAATAACTGACCTAAAGAAAGAATTTTCCTTTGCAAAGTAAACTCTTATCAATGTCCATAAAGCCCCTGTTAAAATATCCACACACGTGTTTGATAGAGCTGAGTAGTTGAATGAAACTTCCTCATAGTCCCTCCTAGGGACCAACATTCTAATGAAGACTGTCCTGGGAGGTTATGGTTCCTAAAATTCCATGCAAAGCCATAAGCTCTGGCTCAAGATCATCTTTAGAATTTTCTCTCCCAAGGGCTAGTGAACAGCCCTAAGGCTAGTGAAGACATTCCCCCAAGGGAGGGAGTGAAGATGGCAGAACTGAGCTAAGCTAAACTAGGAGCTGAGAGGTTGCAGGCAGAGCTGCTGGGTTTTGCTTTTTCTCCCCCACAGGCACTAGATGATTGTCTGAGGCCTGGAATTGTAGGAGAAGAGGCAGTCAGTGTGGGAGAAAGGGAGAAGGTGGGATGGTCATTCTTCTTCAGAGTTGGATGAACTTCAGAATTCTATTAGAGATATGGCTATGTTGAAGCCAAACAGTTAAAAAAAGAAACTTTGGCCAGTTTAGAACTTTGGAAGAGTGACCTTCCACAGTGAACTGATGTCTGTGACACTGTGACCACTCAAGAAAGAAGAATGACCCAAAAGGAATTCCAAGGGTCGATGGAATGATTCTGTCCCTCCGGCTGAAATATTAAGAGTGAGACACATGGATCCAGACCCAGGGAAAGGAGCTGGGTGCAGGCAACTTAAGGTAAGGGCAAAAGGCTAAAACTGGCTCATAGACTGTGGCATGTGGGCGGAAGCCACAGCCAAATTCCAAAAGGTTCATCTGTTGAAGAATGTGCTGTTCTGGTGAGGGTTGGGGAAGGCCGGGGTGGTAGTACCTCTGAGAAAAGAGAATAAATATTTAAGTATATTTTTACTCGCATGTGCATATGCACATACCTTGGAAGGATTTCCAAGAAACTACAGTAGCTCCAGATAAAGGGAACTCAGTGGTAGGGGATAGAAGAATTTTTATCATATGGTTTTACTTATAGATTTCCATCCTTCTGAATACTTCAATAAGTACCTAGCATCAAATTTGCACTGGACTTACCCAAGAATGAAATATGGGGGTCTAAGGGAAGCCTGGGTGGCTCAGTAGGTTAAGTGTCTGCCTTTGGCTCAGGTCATGATCTCAGGGTCCTGGGATCCAGTCCTGCCTTGATACTGCTTCTCCCTCTGCCGATGCTTCCCCTCTTTGTGTACCTCTTTGTGTACTCTCTCTCTGAGAAGGAAGGAAGGAAGGAAGGAAGGAAGGAAGGAAGGAAGGAAGGAGAAATATAGGAGTCTAAGATTTTGAGAGGTCTTCACTAGATCTGGGGGAACTCCACTGTCTTGGCTGGAGAGCCCCTGAAGAATTACATCTAGCCTCATGGACTTTATATTTTCTCCTTTTTAGCAAGTTCCTCCTATATCTGTTTTTCTTTCCCACTGTGTTTTCTTGGCAATTCTCCCTGTACCCCTTCTTCCTGAGTTATCTCATAGTTTAACTTTCAGATTTTGATGAAGTTCAGTTTATACTGCTAGCCCCCAACAATTACATGGAAAGAGTAGAGGCACCTCAAAAAACCTAACTCATCATTTCTCCACACTAGCCCTCTTGCTACATTATGTTATTGCCCAAGCCAGAAACACGGAGAATTCCTCAACTCTACCCTTTGTGTCACCCATTCCCAACCCACATACCAATCCATCACCAAATCCTAATAATTTGAATCCTAACTACCTGTGGAATGCAGATCCACACGCTCATTTCAGGCACCCACCCTGAACTTAAGATGTGAGATTTTGCTGTCTTTTGCCTACACCTTTGCGATCATTCCCTATCAAGTCTTCCTACTCCATTATGGTCCCTTCCAATGTGGTCTGAGTGATTCCTTTAAAACACCCATCTGACATGCCAGTCTTCTATTAAATTCCTTCACTGGCTCCTTCTCACCTATAATAGCTGTTTCAGCCCCTAAACACTTGGGGGAAAAAAGTGTTTCCATAAGCAGATCTCTCATAAGCAGACCAGATTTCTTATAGGATATTCAGGTACAAGACAAACTGTGGTTCATGCTCAACTTTTACTCCACCAGCAAAACAACCCTTTTGTCCTCTACTATCCCAGTATATAGTAGGTTGCAATAAACCTATAGATCCAAAACCCCACCTGAGAACTTCTGACCCACAAACTAGAGTCCAGAATCCTTTGATGCCTACAAGGAAGGTCCTTTCTGAGTGGATCTAATGAATTCTTCACCCGTATTTCTTGTCACTAACTTCATGCTCCTTCAGATGATCAAACACTTCATGTAATTTCATTCTTCCATGTCATTACCCATATTATTTCTTCTGTCTGGAGTGTCCTTCTCTGCCTTGTCTGCCCAAAAAACTCCTGTTTATCTTCTAAAACCCTGTTGTGCATCCCTTCAGTATGTACCATTTCTAGATCTTCTATGTGTTTTTATCATCGCATGCTTTGGGTGCATTGTAACAGCACATTTGCATACAACCCATCACCCAAGCCCTCTGAGCTCTTTGACAGCAAGAGCCGTGTCTTGCTCATCATAGTATCCCTGAACTTATGAACTTGTCCCTGATACATAGTATGTGTGCAGAACTGTTTGTTGCACAGAATGGAAGCCCAGATCTTTTCTCTGCTACCTCTTTAGTACTAATGCATTTTCACACATATTATTCAATTTAGTTCTTCATTATATACTGACCTACACATGGTTTTCATTTCGTCCTGTGACCTGACAGGTTTTATTAAGTCTTGCTGTAAATTGTAGGATCTGTGTTTCATGTCTGAACTTACTAAGAAAATCCAAGTCCAAACAAGGTCAACAAGGATTTCTCTGATGTGAAATGTAACTGAGGAAAGTTATAATGTAAGAAAGAAGTTAGAAAATGTGTGCCTGAGTACTAGAACATTCTCATTGGTTCATTCACACAGTAGTATTCTAAGCAGCAGTATTCTAGTATCTAGTGCCCCAGAATTCTTCTCTCCCATGGAGGAAAGTAAACCATCTACTTCAAGGCCTCGAAAATCCCATTGTTCTAAATCAACAAGCACCAAGCCACCTATTCTGACTAACTCAGTTTCCTAAGTGTCTTGTTAACAGGATGGGGAGCTCTGGTATTTCAGTCACTGAATCTATCACTAACTAGTACATGAACATTATGGTTTACACATCCATTGCTTATGTGTTTGGTTCACAAATATTAGTCCACTAGGAGGAAACTCAAATTGGGTGCATTAATAAAATCAATTCTACATCCCTACCAAGCTGTCGCTGGGTCACAGTGACCCTGCCAAGGCACTTCCTTCCTTGGTGCCCTCAGCAGCCAGCTGTCCTTTACTTCTCTGTCACTCTCTTTTCATTCCATTTAACCACTTCTATACAACATATTCACAATTCACAAAACATTTCACATTATGTATCCTATCCTCTTGATGTCCAGAAACAAATTGTCTCATCCTCATTTAACCTACAAGACAAGGGAAGTTCAGAATGGCCAACTGATTTGTCCAAGGAGCCACACATCCAGTGACTGTGGATTATTTTCTTTAGCCCACCCCTTAAATACCACAGTAGCTTAAACCCAGTTTATCTGAATTGAAGACTGTTCTTTTTCACATCAGTTCAGACAGGACTGGAGACGAGAGATATAGCTCACCAGGTTGTATTTACATTATACTCTTGCTGACATATACTCTCTTTATTCCCCTCAATTCTACTTGACACTGGAGCTAGGAAGACTTTTGTTAACTGGAAGTTAATAGAATTGATCTCCAGGAAAGTTGACTTTTTCATGATCATAGAACCCCTTAGAAGCTGATATTCATTGGTCTTTAGAGCAAGCATCTACTGAGCTATCTAGAGACCAGCAAGATATGTTACGGCAGCCAGATCAGCAGCAGCAACATTACAATAAAAATGGCACTCGCTGCGTGCTTATAGCTTGTAAATGGGGTAGTAAGATCCAAACCCAAGCAAATCTGAGTCCAAATGCCCATGCTTCTGATCACTCTGCCTTCCTGTTGAACTACTTCACAAGTAAGAGCTATATGTGTACAACAGAACTTCTTAAATTGAACAGAGTTTTGGGTAGGTATCTGAAAGGGAGGAAATTGATATCTAGCTATTCATTACCACTTTTGGTTCTTGAACTCCCTAGCCAAAGTCTGCATTCTGGCTGTAGCAGCTGTTGACCCTGTGTTATCCACACCCCTCTCATCACCAACTATTCCACATAACAATTATTCTTCCAACACTATACTTTCCTTTCTTCTCAATACCAAACTCCTCCTTCCCAAACTGCCTGTTCACTGTCCTTTCCAGGAAACACTTCTCAGATTAATACCTCGGTCTCTCCATTTCTCTATGACATCTGCACACTCTGGGAAAGAGTGTGTTGTATTTAACTATCAAATGCTTAAAGATGAATGGTGTCTGACCAGCGTCCCCATCTTGCCCATCATTTTCATATGTTCCAACTCCCCCATATGCCATATGGCTCTAAGGTCTTCTTTCCCTCCCACAAAGCACCACGCAGGACAGAGAGTGCCATCAACAAAGGAGATTGAGACTCGTAGAGAATTTCAAAATGCAGTTTATTGCAGCAATACAAGGAAGGGGGGAGTTTAAGACCTCTCCACAAAAGACAATCAACTTGCTCACACCTTATATACAAAACCAAAGCAGCACAGAGCTTGCTCCAAGAACTAGGATAGTAAGGAATGTTCAAGGTGTGTGCTCCATGTACAACAAAGAAGCCAGGGTTCTAACCAGCCCTCATCTGGCTGACTTAAGGAGATGCTTTGAAATGTAATGTGTGTAGTGGTCATTGCTAGACTGTTTCTTGGGTAAAGCACAAAGCAGGGTCACAGCCAGAGGGACTGAGATTGCCACTGATCTAAAAACTTCTTTGGGAAGCAGAGAAGAAAGGAAAGAGCTGGGGAACTAGGGTGAACTAGGGTGAACTAGGGTGTAACTAATGATAGCTCTTTTCTCCAGTGAGATTGGGGCAACTGCCCTTGGTCTTGCCAAACATATTTGGTAGTGATGGAGAGGGAGAGCTAACATGTTAGAGGACACCTCTTTATCTGACAGCTCTGGAATAGCTGGTAGAAACAAACTTCACGCTGGAACTGCCACTAGAGGTCTTGGTACCCCCAGAGCTGGATCCCCGGCCTCCGGAGGTCCCGCCGCCAGAACCCCAGCTGCCGCCTCTGTGGCCTCCACTGCTGCTACCGGAGCCGTAGCCTCCGCCGCCACCACCTCCAGAACCATAGCTGCCGCCGCCACCACCTCCAGAGCCGTAACTGCTACCTCCGGAGCCGTAACTGCCACCTCCAGAACCATAGCCACCGCCGCTGCCGCTGCCGCCGCCGCCGCCGGAGCCGAAGCCACCGCCTCCTCGGCTGCTACCTCCACTGATGGTGGTGTGGCTGGTGTTCACAGCTGCAAGGGGACAGTCAGTTCTCGTCAGCCCCACTCCCTCTCCAGCCCAGCAAAACCTTCACATGCCCCTGAGAAAGCAGCTGGTACTTACACACGCTCACGTTCGGGGCACACTCTCCGGACATCCTGTAGGAGGAAAAAGAGCAAGTCTCGCTTGATTCCCTAGCCGCACAAACCCTCTCAGCAGGGGCAGAGACTCTCCCCATTTGGGACTCCTCCTACCCACTTGATCTGAAACCTAATCCAGTGCCCTCGGGATCCCAAACTGGTGCCATTTTCTCAGCGTGAACACAAACAGGAAGAAACCACCATAGAAAATAGACAAGAGTCTTGCAGAGAGTGCAAATTAACAGTACCATTGACCTTCAGGCCAGATGACGTCTGAACCCTCCTAGATGGAGAATAAATTATTCCTTCTCAAAGCATTTCATACAGATGTTCTAGCCCTCCAAACAAGGTTGGGGTCCCAAAATGAGGCCTCATCTTTCCTCCTGAACCCAGTATCTTTCCTCTCCCCACACCCAGGACAAGCTGCAGTCCCTCGGCTGCATGCTGGATGGCAGTCAGCCTACAAGGGAAGAAGCACCATAAGAAATAGCCAAAATGCCCAGAGTTCTGTCCTCACCTGCTTTCCTCTCCTTCCAGAAGGGTTCTGTAGGTGGCGATCTCCATATCCAAGGCCAGTTTGGTGTTCATCAGCTCTTGGTAGTCACGCAGCAGGCGGGCCATGTCCTCCTTGGCCTTCTGCAGGGCGTCCTCCAGCTCGGCCAGCTTACCCTGGGCATCTTTAAGGGCATTCTCACCACGCTGCTCGGCATCGCTGATGGACTGCTGCAGCGCAGAGATCTGAGAGAGGAGAAGCTCACACGTCACTCACTCTCTTATCACCTAATCCCACCCTGGGCACCTCAGTGAGGCTGGTACTCTGAGTCCAACAGAATCACAACAGTTTTAAGTCCACTTATGGCTCTGGATAACACATCACTGCCTCTGGATAGCTAGTCACTGAGTTGACTTCCTTAAAAGTCCTTAAAGGGAATACAGAGCAGCCTCTCCTGGCCCTGACTTGAGGCTTCTCCACCTTTCTCCCTTTTTCTAAATGTCTACCCCAAAACCTCCTGACCACCTTTCATCTCATTCACCAAGTCTTTGCCTCATGGGCTAGATCACTCATGACCATCACATCCATTTCTCTGCTAGGTCATTTTCACCAGCTTCCCTAAAGAGAACCCAGCATGAAGCCTGAATTGTGGAGACCAGAATAATCACCAAAGGCTTGGAACGGACGGCAAGATTCAACACTAGAAAAGTGTCCTCCAGTTACCTGAGCCTCCCTCCCCAATGCCATATAGATATAGCTGAGCAGCAGAAGGAAGAAACAAATACCTGCTTCTTGACACTATCAATTTCAGATCGCAGTCTCTGGGCCACCCGATTCAGCTCTGAAATCTCCATCTTTGTACTCTTCAGATTGTCCCCATGTTTGCCAGCAGTTATCTGGAGCTCTTCATACTAAAGATGGTAGATCAAGTCAATTATATGTGGCAGCATATACCATGGCTCACACAGAGAAATATAAGAGAAGACACAGACAGCAAGACAAGACATTTCAGGAAAACTGGCTAGACATTCGGCTCATTCACCTTGGTCTGGTACAGGGCCTCAGCCTCAGCCTTGCTCTTCTGGGCAATCTCCTCATACTGCGCTTTGACCTCAGCGATGATACTGTCCAGGTCCAGGCTGCGGTTGTTGTCCATGGACAGGATGACATTTGTTTCACTGATTTGAGTCTGCATCTGGGACAACTCCTGCAAGACACAACAGCTCAATGACTTAGAATGTTAAAACAAAACACAGCTTAGACAGAGGGAGGAGGAGTCAGGAAATGGAAGATATATCTTTGTTCTTCTGGATAGTGATGGCACAGGTTCAGAGGCTCTACATTTGGGTAAATGTGGTCAAAAACAAAGGACTTACTGCCTGGTAGAGTGCAGTGAGGAAATCAATTTCCTGCTGCAAGTTGTCAACTTTGGCCTGAAGGTCCACCTTAGCCATATAAGCAGCATCCACATCCTAGAGGAATAATGGACATCACAAAATCATGTTTTTCCCAGGATGAGTCCCTCTCACCACTGTGAGGGGCTTTTCCAGTAGAACAAGCATTTGGAGTCTCCTCCACATCTTTCTACACCAGGCAGATCACAATCCCTAGACTGCCCCACCCCTTGGAATCACAATCACAGAACAGCTCACCTGAGCTGCTAAGAACTTGCCTCCCCACCTTCTCTGTGAAGGGCTGAGAGAGCTGGAGAAGCAAAGGGTCTGGAAAAGCCTAGGTCCATGATAATGTGGGGGGGGGAACCTCTATTCATCTATTCATCAGGCCCCCACCAGGTTCTCCACACCATGACCTCCTTCTACTTAGTAATTGGAGACCCTTTTCTATTCTTTATTTCAGATGTGAGGTCCCTCCCACAGATTTGCTCACCTTTTTGATGGTCACAAATTCATTTTCTGCATTTGTCCGCTTGTTGATCTCATCCTCATACCTGCAAAGAAATCAGAGGGATTTGGATATTTGGAGAAGGTGAGATCTGAAGTTCAGCCTCCCCAACTGAGATTGGCATCACCTGTCATTGCCTCCTGTAGCCTAGGACAGCTTGGTCACCCTGTCCTTCGGAGCAACCAAACTTCTAAGCTATTTCCAACTTCTGAGAAGAGGAAGAATTCTAAAAATACTAAATTAATTGGCCTCTAACCTAAGAAAATATATCACTAAATACTCTCTTAGCTTAAGACTCGTAGTCTTAACTTGCCACTTTCTGGAAGGATTGCTTGGTCAGTCTTCCTTACTTGTTCCGGTAATCTTCCACCAGGTCTTGCATGTTCTTCAATTCTGAATCCATCCGAGATTGGTCACTCTTCAGTTGGTCCACTCTCCTTCTAAGATTGTTGATGTAGGACTCAAAGTAGGGCTCTAAGTTGTGGGTCCGAGTGGAGGTGTCTACCTGCTGCAGCAGCTCCCATTTTGTTTGCAGCACCTGGTTCTGCTGCTCCAGGAACCGCACCTGAGAACACGAGCCCCTGTTACCAACTGGTGTAGAAATGGAGTCCGCCGGCCACTGAGAGCCGTAGGCAACCACAGTGAGACCCATGCCTCGTTTGAAAAGAACTTGTTTTTTCAAGTCCTGTTTTCCTGGCCATGGCAGTGAAATAGGAAGAAAATCAAGTTAGCATCATTTTTTGGTACAACATCTAACTCACTGTGAATTCACAGGAGCTTTAATTTCCCTGAGAAGGGTAATTACTATACTGTCACAGCTGGAACTTTTGAAAGGAGTAACTAGACAGATACCAGACAGCAAACCCCTGTATAAAATTACTGCAATTACACTTGAAATAGATACATGATATTTAAGAGATTTGCCTTTCCACTTTTTTTAGGTAGATTGCCACAAACATTCACACTTTCAGAGGGATGTTGGGGAAATCCAAAATGGAATTTGAAATCTATTGTGGATAACTTTGAGTTGACATGATTGATGATTAAGCAAAAAATAAGAAATGGTTTACATATTTTTCCAGAGGTATACTCAGAATATCAGTATTTTGAAAAACTGCTACCAATGTAACATTTTTAGAGGGCAGAGCTCCCTGCCTAAAAGCAAAAGATGTTTGGTGCTACTTACTACATCCTTTCTGCTACAATATCACAGTGCACTCTATTCACCCTCAACTCCCTTTAGGAAGACTTTTCCAGAGCTCCCATTTGCCCCCTAGAAAGATGAGTTAGCCCCATTTCTATTTCCTTCATTCACCATATGTTAAGTAAGCCCCAATTCAGCTCAAGAACTGAATGAGAAGACACTTCAAGGTGATGTCACATTGACCCACAGACTTCTTTGTTCAAGAGAGAGTTTAGTCATTAGAATCATTCACAAGAATACTTCTAACGTATCTCCTAGAAGACAATTCTACGAAATCCCAAAACAGAAACTTGAGGCTAAACCCAAGGGATCTGAAATGGACCAAGAGCAGTCCTCCCCGTGCACTGAGCAGATAAACTCACCTTGTCAATGAAGGAGGCAAACTGGTTGTTGAGCGACTTGATTTGCTCCCTTTCTTGAGTCTTTACTTTTTGGATCTCGGGGTCAATCTCCACATTAAGGGGTTGCAGAAGGCTCTGGTTGATGGTGACTTCCTGTATGCCACCAGGGGGGCAGACAGGCCCAAAACTACCTCCACCAAAACCACCTCCACCAAAACCACCACCCCCAAAGCCACTACCCCCAAAGCCACCACCCCCAAAGCCACCACCCCCAAAGCCACCACCACCATAACCACCACCAAAGCCACCACCTCCGAAGCCACCACCACCAAAGCCACCACCACCATAACCACTCCCAAAGCCACCACGTCCACCTCCTCTGGCCACGCTTATGGAGATACTTTTACTGCCACCAAGGTTGACAAGGCTGCGACTTCCAAAACCACCACCGCCACCACCGCCTCCACATCTTCCCCCTGCAAATCTCCCGCCACCTCCCCCACTGTGGCGCACAGAGCTGCTAGTGCTCCTGCGTTGGAAGCTGACCACTCCGGCAGAGCCAGAGCTAAAGCCCCCTCCGCTCCGGAACCCGGACCTAGAACTGAAGTGTCGACTCATGCTGCCTTGGAGAGAGTTGGAGCAAAGTCGGGAAAGGAAAGGAGCTCACACTCCTCTACCCCAAGCACAGAGACTGTCCCTTATATACTGGGAGCACATCTGGGCTTGGTCCTCGAGTCAGCGGGACGCAGAGCCTGTCAAGGGTTTGGCTTGCCTGCAGCCATACAAGATTTTTACGAGCCTCAACAATACGATAAACACTACACACCTAGCTCCCAGGATAGCTCTCAAAATTGCTGTGCGTGCAAGATCAATCGTGTGGTAATCATTTTATCAGACAAAATCTCCCTTCAAGTGCTGTGACCTTGGGAAAACAGGACCCTGTATCTGCCATCTGGTGCTTCTTGGTAGGATTTCATAACCTCCTGTCACAGAGATATGTATATTCCCATTCTTGCCTTTGCCCTTGTAAGCTGCGAAGTGCACTGTCCCCTCAAGCCTGGCAGGTGCAACTCCTCATGCTCAAATCAGCAGAGGAACTCTCTGGCCCGTATCTGTGATGACTCTCTAGAGCCCAGAGTTCACCAAGTCATATGTCTGGACCCCAAATAAGAGCTTTAATAAGTGAAAAACTCAAACAACTTATTTCTATTATATGGGCTTTAATACTATAGGAAGAGACACTAGCAGAGAACAGGATGGATGGGCAGATATTCTAGAAGGGCCAGACGGAAAGACATGCTCTTTCTGAGTTTGCCAGTTGTTCTTTTTCCTCAGACACAAGCTGGGGCAGGAGACAGAGACACCAGCAAAGGAAACTGGTGCAAACAGAGGGCACAAAGATGCCTGCGGAAAAGCTTAGAGAGCTGGAAGGTAACCGGTAGAACCTATTCCATACATTTTGTAAAGCCAAGGGGTAGAGGTGAGGCTTCACAGGGGCTTAGGGACCGACACTGGGTGATGTGGAGAGATGGCTGTAGACTTGGAAGAGAGGACAACGATGTGCATCTGGAAAGCCTGATCCGAGAAGTGAGCGCTGTTTCTGGACAATAGTAATGGCCATAGTAACAGGCACGATACTAGCTAAGATGTGTGAAAAACCAGCACAGTACCAGACCCTGTTCTACAGCTTTTGCATGTATTCACCTATTTCATTTTTACAACTCTGAGACAGATGCTATTATGCTGCCCGGTTTTAACATGGGGAAACTGAGGCACTGAAGCTCAAGTTTACAAAGGCACTAAAGGGGCATGGAGGGGACTTGAACTGAGGATGCTGAGTGACAGTGTGCGGAATCCTAACCAGCAGTGTTGTATGACACCACAGCGATGATTTTGGGGTGTGCTGGCCGCTGCATGTAAAGACAGACAACACAGCCAGCTCCCCGCCTCAGAGAGCTCCAAAGGCAAGAGGCCCATTCCATCCCTTCAAATCCTTAGTCCCAGGCATATGCAAGCACTTGCAAAGCACCTCAACTCACTCACAGAAGGGGAGATCACAGGCACAGAGTTCAGTGGGGAGGTTTCACTTCTATCCAGGTGCAAGAGTGTCCAACTGCATAGCGACCAACCAGGAAGCCGCTGGGGCCCTCCCAGAGGAGTACCCCTTAATCAATCTTAATGAACAGAAATGAGTGGGGTTGAGACTGAGAACGACCTGAAGCCCACATAGACTTCCATTCTGCGACTCCTTAGAAGTCCAGCCTACTGCCCACCCTTGCACATGAACACAGAACTGAAGAGTCGGTGAGAAGCCAGTGCTAAGTCCAGCCGGCTCTGCACAGCTCTGAGTGGTAAATCACAGGCCTGTGCAGAAGGTCCTCACTGTGGAATATAAGATATGGGGAGAAGGGGGGGTCCTGCGAAGACCCTCCAGCCAGGGCCCTGTGTTCCTAAAGCAACACAGCTACATGTCAGTCCTCCCCAGCCCTTACTTCACTGCTGAGGCTTGTCCCTCCTCTTTTCCCAGTTTTTGCACACACCGTCCTCCAGAAGGTGCCCTTCACTTCTCCACTGATCCCCTTCTCGCCCCCCATCGTTGTGACTCTGTAGTCTGGGACTCGGTCCTAACATTAACATCCGTGGGCTGCTAAACCAGCCATGTGTGTGAAGAATGAGTAATTCAGATCCTGTTCCCAACTAGGAGTAATGGAACCTGGGACGGTCTTGGCATGGTAATGACTGTTGCCTAACCATCTCCTGACAGGCAATCAAAATTCTTTTTGTTAAGCATACTCCCCTGGGAGACACGTCGCCCTGCACATTGATTCCTTCCAGCAGTTTGGAGGGGCGTGCGCCTGGGTGTGCATGCGTGTGTGTGTGTGTGTGTGTGTGTGCATGTGTACATGTGTGTCTTTATTCTCTCAACTTTGCCAGCCAACAACAGATCTCTCAGGGGCCCGTGCTCCCATCCCCAAACTGAGAAACGGACACTGGAAGAAAAGAGGTGGACAGGCATTTGCTAGACAATTGACAGAGCTGCAAAACTGACTGTAGGGGGTACCGTGAGGAGGGAAAGTCGGAGGGAAAAGAAGAAATGAGAAGGCATAAAAATCACCGTCAGCGGACACGTGTGCACTTCACCTGACCGAGGACATACACCAACACCCCCCCACGGGAGCAGCGAGAATGAAGCAGTCAAACTGTTTGGACCCATTTTACGAAGTGGAGAATCGAGGTGCAGAGAGGTGAGGGGACTTGCTCAGACACTCCAGCCCAGAAAACACACATCTGGGACTAGAACCCTGGCTCCCTGGTTTCAGTTCAAGGGTTCTTCTAAACCTGAGAAGGGGCGCAAGGATGGGCAAGTGGAACGGTGTCCAACAATCACAGCATGTTCCCATCTACAGGGACTCAAAGACCACACCATCTAAGCCACCAATCAAACAAGGTCCCTTGCCCTCCCTTTGCCCTGAGAAGGCAGACTCAAAGAGGTCAAAAAATGGGTCTAAGTCATGTAGTTCATTCCTGGGAATTGTCCAGTTTCTGAATTCAACTTCTATTCTGTTCCCACCGCTCACTTTTTTGGGACCCCAGCAGGACTGGAAGCCGCCATGTCACCAGCCGTTCCAGCTCGTCCTTCCCTGCCATGTCCCCAGGACTGTGGTGAACATGTGGTGATATTAAAAAGTAGATATGGGAGAAAGGTGTGAGCCACTCACCCTTCTTCTGGCTTTCTTGCAGGCCCTGCACTTAAAGAGAGCATGAAAAAGGAAAGAGGCACCCATACCCACAGACACTGACTACATGCTAGGAGCCATATCTCATCTAAAGATCACCCAAGGTCCTCACAGTGGTCACTAAGATTAGCTTCATTTTAAAGAAAAGGCAGCTTAGGTCCATGGAGGTTTAAAGACGTGCACCCAAGCTGACAAGCCAAGCCTGTCAAAGTGTGAGAACATGCCTGCCGCCATCCCAAAGACCTCCTCACGTCATGCCCCCCCCCACAGCCTACAGCTTTCTTGCCACCCACTTGCAGAGCCTCACCCCTTGACCTTTCCACTCCTGTGCTTTGTCCAAACCAATCAACCCTCTTCCCTCTTCCTTTGCTCCTCTCCATCTGCCAAACCCACTCACACTCTTCTCTCCCCAATGGGCCATGCAGCCTGTCAGTGACCCACTTCAAACTTCTACTCGTAGGCAAGCTCTGGGGCACCCACAATCTCAATTCCTGAGCATTTGGACCTGAATCAGAATTTGTCCATCAGGCCTTGAGAGCAAATGTCTCCATCTCCCCTGCTCTGCCAGGCAGTGGACAAAGCGCACTGTTCCAGGAGTTTTCCTTGATTAAAAGCACTCGGCTTCTCCATTGGTTTCTTTTTCTCAGCTCAGTTGCTGCCAGATTCAAGTGCATATTCACATGTGTATGTATGTGTGTTTGCTAGTCCCTCCATTGTTCTGGAAGGCTTTGAAAGCAAAACTAAGTCCTCTGGGTTTTTGGGTGCCCTCCTCACACCCCCAATTGCTCCAGCCTCCCACACAATCCCCTCACTTGGAGGGTACCCCATCCATGCTGGATATCAGAGTGCCAGAGCACCTCCAATCTCGAGGACACACACACACACCCTGGAACTGATCACTGGGATGAAGCTGCCACAGGTAGGCTGTGGCCATGGGCAGGGTCAGGGGTGGTGATGTTTTGATAGCTTTTTGCAGGGACTAAGAAAAAAGTTGAAGAAAGACATGCAATGACAAGTCACCCAGCCCCACGGGACTCCACCAGAGACGTAAGAGAAGGAAATTTCAGGGGAGTGGGGAAAGCTGAAGGCTGGGGGGCATAAAGGAGAGTCACAGACAATGGGGAGGCGGGGTGAGATGTGGAAAGCTGGCAGCCAGCAGAGGAGGGGCCGAGGCTTTTTAGGCAGGAAGGAGAGGTGCTCAACTGGGGCAGCCTGCTCAGGACAGACAGCAGGGAAGGAGGCCCCCAGTGGCTTGCTAGCAGTGCTGGAGCAGGATAAAGACCAGAAAGGAGGAAGCCAAGATGGGCACATAGGAGAGGAGAGGTGGAGGTTGTCTGAGCCAACAGAGAGGCTGGAGGTCTCTGAGCAGCCAGAGACCTGCTCCTGACTGCACATCTCTAGCTGTGTGACTCTGGGTAGGTCCCTTGCCCTCTCTGAGCCTGAGTTTCCTCATCTAAAAGAGGGACTGCATCTACCTTAGAGGGAAACCGAAATGTAGGAGATGCTAGATACAGAGAGCAGGAAGGATTCTCTCTCACTATTGCATTTGGAAGGCGCCAGAGATGATATAACTATCAGGAAAAGCTTTGAAACAAGCCCCTGTTTCACTGGAAACTAAAAAGACCCGGAAAGGCAGCTTAAGTTCTTGCGATGAAGTCATCTTGTGGGTGAAAGCCTTGGGGGAGGAGGCTGTTAAGTCTATAACAGGGAAGCTAGGGGCCCATCACACACAGGAGGGAATGCTGAGTGCACCTGCACCCGAAGGGGGCTAGGCAGCTGGGAATTACTGTCACTGTGGAATACTTGCTCTGCAGGGTAGGGACAAATCCCCATGGCTGAGCATGCCCGGACAGGTGTGGAAGCCAGAACACACCCTGGGAGCCCCCAGAAGCCTTTCCGGCCCGGCACTGGGACATTCAGAACCAGTCTTCCATGCTCAAGTACCTCCCAGCATCCCAAGTTCCCAGCTCAGTCTTCAACAGAGTGTTGACCAACCTGAAGACACAGTTTCCTGGACTGATCGGAAAGCTGATAAAACCAGGGCAGCAGGTCCAACCAAATGATGGAAGTTACACCGTGCTTGAAGAGGGCCTATCGGAGCACATGGCTCATAATTGGAAGATGCATTCTGGGCCAAAGGTCCAGCAATGGAGGGAGAAGCAACGTTCTTCACAGGCTTCCTGATATCGAGGACTCTCTCAGCCCAGAAACGTACACCTTGTCCAAGGTCAGACAGAGTTAGAATTTTATTGAGCCAATGCTTGCTCCTCCTGTCATCGGTTCCTAGACTATAATCTATGTAGATGAGAAGCTGGTGGAATTAAATTTAGATTCTCAGAGTGCCCTGCCCTGTTCCAGACTCTCAGCGTGAGAAGCAGCTGGCAAACTCTCCCTGGGAGTGGCCTCCTGCCCTCTTCTGTGTTCCCTCTGGCCCGCCTCTCTGTTGCTTAGTGGTTAGGCCTGCTTGACTCTCCCTCTGAGTATCGCTGTGGGAATAGCACTACCCAGGAGCAGGGATGGAAGGCTTCCTGGTCCCTGGAAGGACCACAGGTGTTCCCCCCAGGCCTTCCCCAGGGCCCATGAGAATCATAGAGATACCACATGTGGATGCATTTTGTACATGGTTAGAGGACTATGGAATGGCTGCTTGTTGTCACAGGGGTGAGCTACAGTGAGAGGTATTTGCTCCTAATGGGATCTCATTGTCTCTAACAAGAGTATTGTTTATACCAAGAAGCCTCCTCTGGCATCTTTTAGTGCTAGCCCCTTTGCTCAGGCCCAGAACATGACACTGAGGCCTCTCCTTGGAGTCTCCTTGGACTTCCTTGGCTAACTCCTCTCTCCTTGCCCTACATTTCTCATGCCCCGACCCTATGGAATCTCTGTTCAAATATTCTAGGATTCAGGCACATGGCTCCCTCCATCTGTCCCATAGTTCTCCATCATTGAGAAGGTCAAGGTTTCTGAAGAGAAAGAGCAGGGCCATGTGTTTTGGAAGAGTCCCAGTTACTGCCCAAAAGGAGAAAGGTGGGTGAGATGACCTCTGATCCACCTTGCTGTGTGTTTTTATCCAGAGCCAGCTTGGATTCCTTAAGCACATCATATGCACATGCATGTTCCCAGGGAGCATTGGTCCACATCCTAGACTAGGTCTGGTAGTGTCAGAAGACTTGGGTTCATTTCACAATCCTTGGCCCTGGGGCCTCTCCATGACTTGATCCTTCCTTGGCATCCGAGTTTAATTTCCCCCAATGTGAAATTCCTTTTTTTTTTTCAGGCTCCATCACATGAACTCTTAGGGCAGCAGAGGGATGAATGGCCACTGCACACATCTTCCCACATGTCCTTCAGTCCCTCCCTCAACCTCCTGCCAGTTAATTAGTCAACCTCTGCTGGAAATGTGCCAATTCCTCATGCCTCTCCCATCTCAGGATCAATAAAAGTTGCTTCTTACCCTGGGCCAAATCTGCTGCGGTTCCTACCCATCCATCTGGGTCATCAGCTGGGGTCAACCCCTCTTTGCAGGGAAGCTCATCAAATCTTTGCAATTAACTGTCACATCTCTTCCCAAAGACATCCAGGGCCTTCCACCATCCCCCTTTGGCCAGGTTTTTGGTCACCCACTGCCACCACAATGGCCACTGGCGTCTGAATGGACTACTCTTAAGTAATGTCCTCAGAGTGATAAGACTACAGAAGAGCTAAAGTGGATTCGGAACACTACAATCTTCCTGGTCCCCACACCCATCCCCAGTGGCCACCAACAGCTGTTGGTTCATGTGCTGTCCCTGCTGGCGGCTGAACACTCTACATCAAATCAAGTTTACACCCACTGCTGTTTTCTCTCTTCCCATCCCTGTCCCATGGGGTTTTTTTTTTTTTTTTTTTTTACTTCAAATGTGGCATGGCTTCTCTCTAAGTCCTCTCTCCTTCCCTTCAGACAGCTCCTCTGCCCATCTCTCCTTTCCCAGCCTATTCCCCCACAGGGCCATTACCAAGGTGCAATGAGGAGAAACCTCTCAGAGAGCAGGTAGGGGTGTGCGTGGGAACACACTGTCTTATCAGTATGGGCTGCAGCCATATTTGAATGAATCCCATATCCAAACTGCCATCTGTACTCCTTCAGGGAAGGAGAAAGTAGGTCACATCTTTTATGTGACTTCTTTACACAGACTCAAAATATCACGTAGGATAAAGTGGTAGCTTAATTTGCTCCATTCTTGAATATCGGCATCTGTGTTTTCCCCAGAGGCATGGATTCCAGAAACCCTGCCCAGGACCCCCACTGAGTGAATGGGCTCAGTCTCTTATCTTCTGAGCTCATGTCTCCTGGAAAGCCACCCTCTCTCATTCACACACATTCACTCTCTCTTACCTTTGAGTCTCTAGAACACTAGTCCCCTGTCTGAAGGGCCCTTCCCTCAGTCCCTGCCCACACCTACTTCTTCTCTGTTCCCCAGTTCCATTCCACATTCTAGCCTAGGAGAGCCAAGTTCGGGGGCCAACTTCTCTTCCCCAGCATTGGCACCTATGGCAGGTTCCACCCCTCCTGCAATGAAGGGTCTGCCTGTGTCCACAGGACAGACCTTGCTTCCACCTTCAGACTAAAAGGTCCACAGGGACACATTGCTCTGATTTCTCCTCCTTCTGAACTTTCCCCTTTCCCATACCCTAACGTTTAGATTGTGAGTACCTGAAGATTCAGAAACATGTTTAGTCAATACTGCACTCCCAGGCCTAAGGCCACTGCCTGGCACACAGCAGGAGCTGAATAAATGTGTAAGTGACTTTGGAATGAACAGCCACTTTCAGCACTAGTAAGATTATGTCTGCAAGGTCTTTTAAGATCATGTGTTACTCATTTAATAAAAAATAATAAAAATAATAATTTCCAGATATGAATAATTGCAGAGGCCTGCAGATACTTAAGAAGAAATCACTTATCTCTGACTCAACAGTAGTTTGAGGTCACAGAAAATTTTATTGTAGAAACACCAAAAATGTCAAGCCCTTCAAGGTACAACCTTCAACCAGGAAATGATGAAGGGACCCCCACTGAGCCCGTCTGAGGTCCCAACAGAATCACGGACTTGGAGGCTGCGTTAGGACTCAGCAAGGAAACGAAGGTGACTCCAGATCTCAGAAGCAACACTGCCCTCCCCCTCCCCCTCTCCAGGCCGGCTCATTGGCTGATAGCTCTTCCTGTCCCCTCCAGCGCATTGCAAACACCTGTGAAGGCCTGAAAGGAGGGGTCAAATTCTCATGAAGTGCCCAGTCACAGAGAAGAGGAAAACAGAGGGACTTTGAGACCCCAGGAAAGGACACCAGGCCAGCAGCTTCCAGACTGGTCAGGATAGAACCCTCCTGAGACCCATGCTTGATCCCCCAACTCCTCAGGGCCTGGCACATGGACACAACAGTGCTAGGCTGCATGTGCCCAGCCTCCTGGACAATTCTCAGGAGGGCCATTATGGAGCAGAATTCAGGAAGGGCCAGACTGACAGAGAATGGAACAGTCAGGAGGGGTAGGACAGAGCAGAGCTCCACTGCTTGCCCACTGACTCCTCTATTCACCAGTAATTAGTCCTCCCAGGGGACAAGGACACATGCCCTCTGAAATGCTCCCACCTTGGGCTGTTAACCCAGAGGACAATGCTTAAGACAGAGATGCAGAATCAGGACCAGACATGACTTCGTGGTGTCTGATGAGGACAGCAAATCCATACTCTCCACCGACATGAAAGTATGAGGCCAACAGACCAACGGACAGGAATGCGTCCGTGGCACAGAGGTTCATCTTGCCAAACTACTGGCCCAAAGTCCTCATTCTGCAGGTCCCCTAAGGGATGGATTACTGTTCACAGGGCATCTCAGGTGCAGGAAAGATGCAGGAAACCTGATACCCTTGACATTAACTCTCCATCATCCGCTTGGTGCAGAGTCTACAGGCTCTCTTTCTCCAGTGCTAAACTGGGGCCCTGGGTGTCCGCAAGGGCAGGAGCGGGGCCAGCTGAGTGGAGTCTGAGCGGAGAGCCGTCTGGCTGTGATTCTGACCGCCAACCAGCGCCCTCCAAAGCCAGATCTGCAGTTTGGGGTTATCCACCTGCTTCCCCCGCTAGCGTGGAATGTGTTAGCAAAGCTGCTGAGACCCAGGAGAGAAAGGTAAGTGAGAAGGGTTCAGGAAGGGCGCGGGGGAGGGGACAGGATAGCGCCTTGCCGGCGGGGGTGTGTGTGAGCCTCCCTCTACTCCAGGATCCGTTTGTGGGAGGTGTTGGTGGAGGTCTGGATGATCTGCACGCGGGAGGAGCCGCCGCCGCCTCTGCCCGCGTACTTGCTGCTGCTCCGGCTGCTTCCTCCGTAGCTCCCGCCGCCGCCGCCACCCGCGTAACCACCTCCGCTGGCCCCTCGGGAGGCCCCGCCGTAACTGCCTCCGCTCCCACGGGAGCCGCCGCCGCCGGAGCCCCCATAGCCGCCGCCACCGTAGCCTCCAGAGCCACGGCTGCCGCCGCCCCCGCCGCCTCCGCCGCTGACGGTGGTCTGGCTGCTCTGCACAGCTGTAGGGAGAGGGCATCCCCAGCGTGGGTCAGAAGAGCTGGCCAGGGCACCAGCCTGGACCTCCCCCGTGCACCTCTCTGCACCCTCCGTCAGGCAGCCTCCTGCATCCTTAGTGGCTGGCCTCATCTGACTTGCAAAAAGTTACCTCGGATGAAAGGCTTCCCCTTTTCAAAGTATTCTTCATAGGAGAAAGCACTGGGTATTTTAGGGAACTAATGAATGGTTGAATACTACATCAAAAATCAATGATGTGCTATATGTTAGCTAATTGAACATGATCATAATAATAATTTAAAAAGACAAAGCACGTCAGGACCTGCTTTCATTATCCATACCCCTGACAAGTTCTAAGCTGCTACTGATTATTAGGTCTCTTGAACACTAAAATACATTAAGAACTAAAATCGTAACAATTTAGTTCAGAGAATTTCTCCAGGCTTTGCAATTTGTTGGCTCACTGGTTTTTTTTCACGTGCAGGACTGGAAACTAGAACGCTGAGCGTGGTCCTTGCTGGTCAGCCATCCGGGGCCCTCCCTCTGCCCTGCCCCGCCCCAAACAGCCCACCCCCTGGGCCCTGTGACTTACAGATGCTAACATGGCTCTGCAGCTCCCCAGACATCCTGTAAAACCAAAGCACACACATCAGCCAGACCAGCAAAGCCCAGGGGAAGGCAGGTGACAGCCTGGAAACATCCGGAGCAGAGACATTCCCCTGAAGTGAAAACTGTCCCCGAGCTTTAGGGAAAGGTGGGTGCACAGGCTAGGGGGTCAGGGAGTGAGGGGCTAGAAGGGGTTTTAAGCAGTTTCTGGAAGCCATTTAGCACTGGCTGCATGGCTTAGGCTGGGGTATAGGGGCATTCTGCTGGGAGGCAGGGGACTGAAGACAATGACATATCTTCTGCTTCTGATTTGAATGCTTCTACTCAGCCAGATCTACTCATCTTCCCAGAAAGCAAGGCCTGTTTTCTCTCCAAATAGTCAGTTTCACCACCCCATGGGGGCAGCCTGCAAGCTGGCCCCAGAAGCAGGGCCCACCTGCTCTCCTCGCCCTCCAGCAGCTTGCGGTAGGTGGCGATCTCCACGTCCAGGGACAGCTTGGCCCCTAGCAGCGCCTGGTAGTCACGCAGTAGCCGCGCCAGCTCCTCCTTGGACTGCTGCAGGGCGTCCTCCAGGTCCCCAAGCTTCTGCCGTGCATCCTGAAGGGCCTGCTCTCCTCTCTCCTCTGCATCCGAAATGGCCACATGCATCTGCTCAAGCTGCCCAGGGGACGGTCGCAGAGAAGAACCGAATGGGAGGTGAGTTTCAGGAGCCCCATCTGACAGGGCCCTGTGGGAGGTGGCGTGTCCAGACAGCCCACCCTGAGCATCTTTCTCACCTGCTTCTTGACATTGCCGATCTCTGCCTGTAGCCTCTGGATGGTGCGGTTGAGCTCAGCGATCTCCATCTTGCTGTTCTTCAGCTCATCTCCATGTCTTCCCGCCGAGATCTGGAGCTCCTGGTACTGAGAACAAAGACGGCATCATGGTCAGCCTGCTGTGCTGCAGGAGGCCCTCCTCGAGGGAGTGAGTCTACCTTCCCAGGCCCCGCCCAAATCTGCTCTCCTGGGACAGTTCCCAGCTATGCCCCATCCCCAGAGCCGTGATACCCTGATAACACACTCACTCCTGTGCCAAATGTCCCTCATCTGAGCCATGACACCCCCTCTACACACACACACACACACACACACACGCACACACACACACACACACATACAGTCTTGTTCAAGCCGCCCTCTTTCTCACCAGTCTCTGGCCAGACCCAAATCCTAGACAAAGCTGCTCCTAGATGCCCTTTTCCACTTACTTGTTCCCCTATCTAGGCCTTACTGCTGGCCTTTACCAACACCGGGACCTCTTCCCTTTTGCCAGCACACCACATTCCTTCCTACCCTTTTCCAGGATGGTTTCCCTAGCAGCCAAGACCTGATTTCCTCAGAGGCCTTCAGCATGCCCCTTGTTTATTCCCATTCTCCTCTCTATGTCATTTCTGTATCTATGTGGCCCCATCAGTAAGCTCCCACAGGGCTCGGGAGGAGGTAAGGTGGCAGGGAGTGGGGAGAGTTGCTGGTTCAAGGGAAGCTCTGCATTCTGATGCTTTCCCTGTTGACCATCTACCTCCCTGGTCTGACACTGAAATCCACCCTGCTCGGAATGCCTGCCTATAGGGCAGGGGGACAGAGGCCCTCTAGGATTGGTGTTGAGAAAGTAGATCTCAAGTGCTAGGAGTTCAGAATGAAGGAACCAGCCTTTGATCCTTAACTACAGTTTTCACCCTCTGAAAAGGTCTGAGTCCACTGATAATAAATAAGTAATCAGAAATGTGCCCAAAAACTTAGCCAAAGAGATGTTTATGCCATAAATGAGGGTATATTCTTACCATGAACACCATCTGCTATTAAAATGATGTATAATATTTAATGTCACAGAACAGCATTCACAAATAATAAGTGAAAGACAAAAGTACAAAACTACAGTTTAGAAGATATCATTAAGAATAAAAAACATCATAAGTGGTTTAGGGAATGGGTTTGTAGACAGGACACCTAAGTTTAAGTCCTGCTTCTGCCCGTTACCTGCCATAAGACCCTATGGAAACTAGGGAAGGTCATACTCCGCTATCTTCAAAATAAGGGTAGCCAAATCTTTACCTTGCAGGCTTGTCATAAAGAGCAAATGAGATTAGATATTATATATATATATATACATATATATGTATATATGTAATGTATACAGATACATATATGTATGTGTGTGTATATATATAACTTCCAAAATAAGAGAAAGATGGTAGAAATTCTGAGGCTATGTCTGGTTTGGGGTACCAAGTCTGGGTAGAAAATCAGCAGTGCTCACCTTGGTCTGGTACAGCGCCTCAGCCTCATCCTTGCTCTTCTGTGCAATTAGCTCATACTGGGTCCTCACTGCATCGATGATGCTATCCAGGTCCAGGAAGCGGTTATTGTCCATAGACAAGATGACATTGGTGTCACTGATATGGGTTTGCATCTGGGACAGCTCCTGCAAGGCATGGAACCCAGGTTGACTCTTTCCACTTTCCTCCTGGGGCCTCAGTTTCCCTCTCCTGTCCCCTCAAGTCTCTGGGGAAAACAGAAGCCTGGGCCAGATGGGAGTCTTGGGGAAAGATCTTTGAATAGTTGTTCACCCCAAGAGGTACCTTAACTAAAGGTAAAGACCCCCAGACCTAGCCTCTAGGGAAAAGAAAGGAGCATGAATCCAGAGCCCTTGTAAGCACCCCCTGCACACAATGCCTCTCCTGTACCCTCTCTCCCTGCCTTAGTTGGCTTGGCTGCCATTTTTGGTTGGCTCTCTGATAGGCAGACTTGTTCTTAAGAAATACATGCAGCCATTCCCTCACTTTTGAGCCTGGACTCTACTGCCAACTAGCTAGTGACTAGCTGAGGGACTGAGCTAGTGACTGAGTCTCTGAGTGCCTCAGCTCTCTTATCAGCAGAATGAAGACCAAGACATGGCAAAGCTCCTCGCACGACATCTGGCCCAAGGTAGACATGGCAACAGTAAGGTCAGGGGTAGGAGCATATTATCCCTCACCACTGCAGGCTTCATCCTCATTCCCTTTAGGATCCACATTGTCCTCTCCTACAGAATTCCCCAATAGCCCTATTGGCTTCCCAGCACTGATGAAGATTTCTGGTCGGTTTTCTTCCTGTATGTGCTGGGTATTAATCTCATGTCTAGGTAGAAAAAAGGGCTGTTCCATCTTCTCCCTCAGGAACCTCCCTGCCTCCCATCTCCAGCACCTGCACCCAGGAATCTGAGCACTAGGGCTTTGGAGATTGACTCCAGTTCCACAGAGCTGAGGTGACTGGGGAGAGGAGTCCCTAGTGGGTCATGTTGGGTTTCAGGCCTCCACCTCCAACAGCCCCTTGTGACATGTGAGGAAAGAGAAGAGTTTCTCATGAGGACTGAACTCACCATATCAAATAAATACTTCAGGAAACTGATCTCTCCAAAGAGGACATTCACCTTGGACTCCAGGTCTACCTTGCTCATGTAAGCAGCATCCACATCCTGATCAGCAAGCAGAAATAGTCTGACTTTATTGTCCAGGTGTTGGCTGGACGCTCACGGGGTGACCCAGGCAAGTGGCAAAACCTCTCTCGGTTTATTTCCTTGACTGCAAATTTCCTTACCTCACTCAGGTGAGGGACCTGCAAAATCTCTGGCTCTCCTGGCCAGAAGGAAATGTGACACTAAGCCCTTCATCCCAGTCATTCACACACAGCGCCTCAGGTCCCTCCCCAGGTCTCAAGGCTGCACATGACTGACAGGTGTCAGTTGATTGAACTTTACCTTCAGGACTGTAGAGAGATAAGTACTCCAGGAAGCCTCAAGATTGATATCAACATCACTTTCAGACTTAACCCCTTCAGTGCGTGCAGGGGCTTAGCATTCAGGCCACACCCTCAACAAGCTGCCCCCAGTGGTCACCATTCCCCTCTTGGTCACATAGTATCCCACAGTAGTTCCTCACTCTGCTCAGCCCCCTGGGCCCACTGTCCCCCTGGGATCACCCCCATCCTTCACCTTCTTCAGGACGACAAAGTCATTTTCAGTGTTGGCCCTCCGGTTGATCTCTTCCTCGTATCTGTAGGGGGGAGTAAGAGACACAGATAGGCTGCTGAGGCTGACCTTGGCTCCTTGAGATTTTTCCTCTCATCAGGCGGCTTGGAATATCCAAACTTTTAGTGCTAGACTTTCACTATCCCCTGCCACTCTCACAGACAAGCAGCTGAAACCAGTTCTGGGCCTTCCAGGTCAATAGAGAGGACAACAATCTAAAGTGGAAAATGCAGAGCCACACAGAACCACCCTGAAATGTCCCTCTTTCATTTGATGTTTTACCTTTGTAAATTTGTTGCACTCACTTATTTTTTGCAGTTGAGAACATAAATAGCCACTTTTGCTAAATTGTTTTAAAGAGAAAAAAATGTCACCTACCATGTTGCCCCCCAACACCTTCAGTGTGAATTTCATCTTGCCCTTTTGGAGCCACAACCTCTTGACTTTCTGATTGGCATGTCAGGATGGCGTCAAGAGTAACACCCTGCACTGTCACATGGGGAGGGAGAAGCCGTTCGGTTGCCTATAGGATACAGGAGCAGCTGATCTGGCATTAGACAAGTCCTGCCATCCCTACCATTCTGACTAATAAAAACTAGTGCTTAGTATGTGCAGACACAGTCTAGGAACTCATCAAGCATAATGTCATCTGAACAGGTGGTTCTCAAAGTGTGGTCCCCAGTCCACCAGCATCACGTGGAAGCATACCAGAAATGCAAACCCTCTGGTGCTTTTCCAGGCCTACTCAACCAGCCTGCTGCACAATGAAGCCTGAGAACCCAGATCTGCCTGTCACAGCAACCCAATAGGGAGGGTGCTTACCATCCCTACTTTACTAAGATGAAAACTAAAGGCTTAGAAAGACAGAGTTGCAAGCAGTCAGAAAGTGGCAAAACCCACTGGAACTTGGCTCATCTGGGTCCAGCACCCTGAGGATAGTCTTCCCTTCCCACCTAATACAACTGAGAACTATCCTACCCGAGCTGCCATAGGCAAGATGGTGCCCTCTGTGGTTGTACACTACAGAGCCAGGTAGAGACCCTGGTCCCCCCTGACATAGTAACACAAAAGCAAAGCGTCTTGCCCCTGAATCAGTTCCTGACCCATTTACCCTTTCTGGGGTCTCACTTGTTCTTGTAGTCCTCCACGACATCCTGCATGTTCCTAACTTCACTGTTCTGGCGCATCTGCTCGGCGTTGAGGAAATCCACCTGCCTCCGCAGCTCACTGATGTAGTTCTCCAAGATGGGCTCCAGGTTATTGGTCCGAGTAGAGGTGTTTACCTGCTGCAGCAGCTCCCACTTCGTTTGCAGCACCTGATTCTGCTGCTCCAGGAATCGCACCTAAGAGCAAGAAACTTCCAAGTTCATCCTGGGCTGTGGGTCCAAGAAGCACCCCCACGGGTAGCAAGTCTGGCAACCAGACAGCATATCTGACCTCAGAGAATCAAGATGGTCCCCCTTGGGATCAGAGAGCTTCCCTTTCTGTGGGACCAGGACACACAGAACACAATATGGTTTCTGATGGTTGATCAAGGGCTATAAGGTCAACTTGCCTAAAATTAACTCTGAGTTACTAAGCTAACTCTGGGGGCACCTGGCACCTGGGTGGCTCAGTCATTAAGCATCTGCCTTCAGCTCAGGTCATGATCCCAGGGTCCTTGGATGGAGCCCCGCATCAGGCTCCCTGCTCGGCGGGAAGCCTGCTTCTCCCACTCCCACTCACCCCTGCTTGTGTTCCCTCTCTCGCTGTGTCTCTCCCTATCAAATAAATAAACAAAATCTTTAAAAAAAAAAAAACTAAGCTAACTCTGATTTTGATGGTCAACCACCTCCAGTGGAGTGCCTTCTTTTCTTCAGCTACGGCCACGTATACCACAGAGCTGTCACTCCCACACACCACACCCCCTGCCAGCGTAAAGAAATGGTGATGCATGCAGAGCGGCTGAAACATTAATATCCAAGGCTCATTTCTCTTTGTGGCTGAAATGCTGTCTGTGATTGAGAAGAGGAGACAATAAGAGGGAGGAAACAATTTGACTAAGAATATGATACTGATTTCTGACCAAACCAGCCTGGGTGTCCCCATCCTGCAGGGTCCACCATGTCCATTTCCTGCCAGTGTATGTTTCAGAAGGTCACCTCACATAAATGCTAACTCAGAATTTTAAAAACAAGTCACCCCACTTTTTTTATAACGTTTTATGTACTCGTTTGGGAGACAGAGAGCATGACGGGGGCGGGGGAGACAAAGGGAGTGGGTAGGCAGACTCCCCGCAGAGCAGGAAGCCTGAAGTGGGATTCAATTCCATGACCCTGAGATCATGACCTGAACCGAAGTCAGATGCTTAACCAACTGAGCCACCCAGGTGCCCCGTTCCCACTTTTTAGAAATGTTATATAATGCATAAGCATGCCCTAAAGTAAGGACTTTGGGGTTATCTAGTGTTTGGGAAATACTCATGTTGCGATTCCCTTCATTAACATTCACTGACATGGAAAATGGAGAGTGGACATCATCCTATATTCTCACTACCTCTTCTTCCAAAACTGGGCACAGAGGTCAGGTACAGGGTCCAGAGAGCTGACTGGCTGTGCAGACCAAGTGCATGGATTGTGCTCCGCAAGACTGTGATCAATCTTCACCTTACCCCCACAGGTGGCCCTTAGATGGAGCCTCCCTTCCCACGCCTTTGGTGAAGATAGGGGATGCCTCTATACTTCGCTCGGGTGCAGACACACACACACACACGTGTACACACACACAACACACACACACAAACATTTCAGAATCCTCCTGGGAGTTGTGTATGAGGACAAACCCACTGCTTTGTGTGGTCAGGACAGAACCCTGAAGACACTCCCCTACAATGCCACCCAGCCCTTAGGACTGCCCTTCCGAGGGGCCAGCCTTGTTAACTCCCTTTGAATTTTTACTCTAGGCTGGGAGATAGTGAACACTATTCCCCATGGCTCATTTTTTTAGCTTCATTAAAGCAAGAGTTAAGGCAAGCAGATCTCACAGGTTGTCTCAGCTTGAACCCCCCCAACCCCCGCCATGGGAAATTCCTGCCACCTGGCCTAGTTTTGTTCTAGCAGCATTGCGAGGAGGTAGACAAATCAAACAGACATGGGGTCTTAGCCCTGTGCTCAGTATTGCAGGAACTAAAGGAAAAAATTTCATGGACCCACAAGGAATCTCCACACCAAACAATAAGGGGCAGGTTAGCCAGAGGACCTTCTCCCCATGCACATACACGATAACTCAGAGCACATCAGCAAAGGAACCCATGGTTTCGTCAGGCCACCCAAACTGCAGAGGCAGAGACTGGGTGCAAAGAGTGCCAGGCAATTTTAGTAGGATTTAATAGCTAGAAAAATCACTGAAAGCCATTGTGATTTTTTCCCAGTCCCCCCAAAACATACCTGGGCTATGTCCCATCTGTACAGATGAAACTAGCATCATGCTGAGCTCACCTTCATTCTGGAAAAAGCATACCCCTCTTGGCTTGTCATGCTCCTCTCCCTCCTGTTTATGACAGTCCAGCCTCCTGCTGCCTCCAGCAACTCTTTGCCTGGCTAAGCATTTACCCTCTTGATCTCAACTAAAGTGGCATTCTCCTGGTATCTCGCCTTTATAGCCCTCAGTCCCTTCCCCGGAGCATCTAGTGTGACTTGCCGTCGCTTAGTGCTGTTTGAACATAACCCTCCTTGGCTGGGGGAGCCTCAGGAAGGCAGGCCCATGTTGGCTTTGATCTCCTGTGGACACAAGGTGCTCAGACCCATAGACACACAGTGCCCAACACAGAGAAGACAGTTCATAAGTATCATGGACTAGTGAAATGCTAAGGGCTTTGGAATTGCCTCCAAGTGTAGACAACTGTCCTTCTGAATAGACTAGAAACTCCTAGAAAGCAGAGACTTTGTCTGTTTTGTTTATAATTGAATCTCCAACACCCAGAATAGGCTGGCATATGATAATTACTCAATAAATACATGTTGAATGACAAGTCTAGTCAGCCCTTCAGGTGTCAGGCTTGGACATTCAGAGAGTAGAAATAGACACAAAGGCTTTTGTAGAACCAAAGGCAAGGAAAAAGGACCTCTGGAAGGAAAGGGGGGTGTCCATCTATTCCCATGGGAACACCGGCCTGATCTTGTTCAGCTGAGCTTGAATCCTCTATGCCAGGGTGGTAATTGGCCTGGATAGTCTACACCCAGAGGCATTTGAAATATACAGTGTGTCAAATGGCCTTAGGGACAATGGAGAAAAGTAACACAGGGATAAGGATGGATAAGGATGCTGGTATGTGGGTGCTACTTCAAAAGGGAAATCAGGGAAGGCTCCGCTAAGATAGTGGCATCTGAGAAAAGACCTGAAGGAGGTGAGGGAGCAAGCCAGACCACTCTCAGAGGGAATGGCAGGCGCAAAGGTCCTGAGGCAGGCATGGGGTATTAGAAGGTTCAGGAATGCAATAGTGTCCTGGTAAGTAAGAAAGAAAGAGGAAAGGAGCACAGAGGGAGTGAAGGGTCACTGCAAGCAATGAGTTTGTACCTTGGGGAGCTAAAGTCCAGTCCTCACTCTGTTCACCAAAATTTGCAGCTTGAGAGATGTTCTACCCAGTGGTGGCAATGTTGCCTCATTCTCACAAATGCAATCCGGGAGTGAGCAGCAGCTGTGGGGCCGAGGCTAGATCACACAGGGCCTTATAGGATCTTGGCTTTTATTCCAAATGAGACAAACAGCCAATGGAGGATTCAAAAAGAGAAGTGATACAATGATACAATGTTCTTAAATGGTGGCTCTTGTGTGACTCTGAGAATGGACTATATGAGGGTAAGGGTGAAAGAAGAAAGACCAGATGAGAAAGTAGAGTCAGAATCCACTCTTCTCCCTCCCAGCTATGCTAGAGTCCTCCTGGATGAGGGCTCTTTCTTCATGGTTATGACAAGCCTTAGGGAAGGTCAGCTTGCCACAGTCACGTACAATTTGGCCTTTGCCCATAGGCCCATGTCATAAAATGTAACAAATGTCCTATATTAATGGTGGGAACCACAATCTCCCAGGAGATCAGGTGCCAGTAGCCCATGGCCATTTCACTGACCTTCAGTCATCTCTTCTCTCATTTCTCTCATCTCCTCCTTTAGCTTAGTCTTGAACTCCAGTGGTGTCTCTTCACCTGTCACCTCCTTACACCAGTCAAGACTTCCCAGTCCCTGCCCATGCCTGATGTATGAAAATGTTCAGCCAAATTTCCCACCCAAGGTGATCAGAAGTAGCACTTTGTTCTATTCAACTCCCGTTTGGCTATCTTTGGGCCTCAATACTCTTACCCCTCCTCCCCCAGCCCACACACTCTATCCTTTCCCAGAATCGACCCAGATATCAGACTGGATATACACAGTCCAGTGGTTGACTTTAGCCATGGGTAATCTGCAGTCAGACCACAGGTCAAGCTCTGGCCTCAACACTGAATTCCTATGGGACTGAGGGAAAGTCACTGAGCATCCAGGAGTCTTTGTGCCCCAGGGTGCTTCCCATTACATCACCAAGAACAAAGACATTTCTGGGGCGCCTACAGGGTCTACTGTGCCTCCAACTCTGGATAAAAGGAAATGCTGGAGGAAGGTCCTTATCATAGGCCTCTACCAGCCTCTACTTGCTGATCTGGGTCTGGACCAGCCCTAATATGAAGTTTAACTAAGGAACTAGAGAAAGGGGCTATGATGGCTCCATCTGGCCCATTCTTGGAACAGTGATAGAATCTTACCTAGTATGCTATTCACTTTAGCCCCTAGTAATACCCTCAGAGCATTCGTCTAGACTGTGCCATGGTTCCTTGAGGCCGGGACCTGTGTTCTTGTCACTCTGTAGCACCTGACACGGTATCTGACATATAATAGATGCTTAGTAAATGTTTGTGGGATGGATGTGTGGATGGATGTGTGGATGGATGGATGGATGGATGGATGGATGGATGGATGAGGGGATGGGTGGATGGGTGGATGGGTGAGTGGGTAGTTGGAAAGTAAATAATGATGAACGAGAATAAAGTCACTACACCATGTATTTTTTCTGTGGGACATTTTCACACTTCTTACCTCCTTTCAGGCCAAAAGGAAAAGATAAATCCCCTCAGTAAGTCAAATTGAGGCCTAATGAAATAAATGCTTTCTTAAGGTCTCAGAACATATACTTCTGGAAGTGATTGTCACCACCAAACTGAGATAATACAAGGTGGTAAGAGGTGGCAGGGCACAAGGCCCTCTCAATTATTTGATCAGGGGCCAGAGATCCCCCTGCCCTTGAGGTACTCACCTTGTCAATGAAGGAAGCAAACTTGTTGTTGAGGACCATAATCTGCTCCCTCTCCTGGGTCTTGACTCTCTGAATTTCAGGGTCCACCTCCAAGTGAAGTGGCTGAAGGAGGCTCTGGTTAATAGTCACCTCTTGGATGCCCCCTGGGGGACAGGAAGGACCAAAGCCCCCAAGCCCAAAATTGCTACCCCCAAAACCACCTCCTCCATAGCCACCACCTCCGAAGCCACCGCCCCCAAAGCCACCGCCCCCAAAACCACCACCTCCAAAGCCACCTCCCCCAAAACTTCTGCCCCCTCCTCCAAATCTCCCTCCTGCACCCCCACCCTGGCAGAAACCACTAGCACTTCTTCCCACTAAGCTAATAGAGATGCTTTTACTGCCTCCCAGGTTGTAGAGGCTCCTAGAACCAAACCCCCTGGCATGGCTCCCATACCCGCCACCACCACCACCACCACACCTGCCTCGGACCTGACACACAGACCCGACAGCCCGACTCCCACCACCAGAGCCTGCAGAAGAGCCTGTGCTATAGAACCGCCTGCTCCTAGAGCTAAATGCTGACTGAGAGCTGAATTGGCGGCTCATGGTTACTAGAACATTCAGAGAAGCAGCCAAAAGAAAAGTCCCGGCTGGAAGGAGGCAGAGACCCAGGAGGAAAAGAGCTATGACTCCTTTGACAAGAGAGCTGGCTTAGTCCCTATATATACATGCATTCGCTGGGCTGGGCACCTTCCGAATCCTGGGAGGGGAATATTTATGTTTAGTTTGCCTGCCAGCAACATCTGTTTAAAACCTCACACCTATGAGTTGCAGAAATTGTACTGTAGATAAACTTCCCCAACTTGATCATTTATCATTCATCTCTTGCCATTTAGAGATCAGAATGCAATAATCTCTCAGGACCGAGTTGCTGGAAACTCCTATGCAGTTTCCCCCAAATCATTAGCTGATACCTTCCTGAGAAACGCCACCGTTGAATTGTTTGTCTTGGGGTGTGACCAGGGAGATCTGGGGCAAAGCTAGGGGTTGTCTAGCTGCCTTTGATCACAGCTGGGACAGGGGTAGAACAGGTAATGCCATAGCATTACCCTGATCAGATGAAAGTTTTGTTCTCCCCTCACCTCCCCCTGCTTCTGCTCCCTATTGTTACTGATCACCACCATGCACATCCCAAATTTTAATCACATGAGAACAGAGTATTGTGGTCATTGAGTGCAAGTGAAAGCCAGGAGACTCTGCCCAAGACTGTTCTCATTTTGCTGGGTGCATCATGTGCTGTTCTGTGTGCCTCAGGCTCCTCCTCTGCAAAGAAGATGAGCTCCTATAGCACTGAAGGTCTGTGGTTGCAGATGCATTGAGCATCTCTCAGGACTGAACATGGTCTTCTAGACCAGAAGACAAACTATCATGAAATCTCTTTTTTTATGTCCAATGTATTTTAGACCAATGCTTTTGTAAAATAAAATTTTAAAAATTTCCCTTAAGAGGAGAATTTTTTAAAGATCTACAATATATGGGCCCCAATTTTTTATTTTTAAGTTCAATAGACATAAAATTGTTCTACTGTAAATGGGAAAAAATAATAAGTTTCTAAATGGTTATTCTCAAATTCTGTATTTATCTCTTCTCAAAGTTGTAACAAAGTGCCCCTGGACCAGCACTAATGTATGGGCCCAAATTCTGGAAAGCACTGCCAGCAAGCCTGGAATGAAGCTCTTTTATTGAGCATCAGTGTCATCCAACAAAAATGTGTGTTTGCCCTCTGAACTCAAATGGATGGTGGCTTTCAGCCGAAACTTAATAAAAATAAAGTAATAATATTAATAATAATAATAAATGTGGGAGAAATAGCCTTAAATGTCCAGAGTCTGAAAAATGGCTAAACGTTTGCTTGTCCATTTAGATACAACTATTTAAAATTATCTGCAAGGAGACTGAGTAGCAGCATTGTTGAAAACGCTTATGATACAAGGTTAAATGAAGAAAGCTAAATATACACCAGTGTGTCTGCACTATGAACTCATAAAAATTAAGAATGCACAGAATGCAGGCTTAAAAAGTAACCAAAAAAGTACATCAACTTATTGAGAATTATAGGAGGGTTTTTTCCTAATATTTTAAATGTCCTTTTCCTTTGTATTTATGCAATAAGTAAATATTTTCGCAAAAGTTGGAACTGAAACCACAGAGGCCAACAACTACAGAGGTGGGAAAGGCGGGTGGTGGGAAAAAACAAGACAGGTGTCGCGGAGCCGCAGTGAGGAGAAGGCACCTTGGGCTGGGAGGGGCTCTGTGGGTAGCTTCAAGTCTCCCCACCTTATCTGCTCAGTAACTGCTTTAGTGGACTGTCTCCAGGAGACACTGTGGGATAGACAGAAAGTGAACCTGAAATTTATAGTCACAAAAACTGGTTTCAGCTCCCAGCCCTGCTTCTACCAGCCTGTGATCTTAGGCAAGTCTCTTACGCCAGAGTCTCAGTTATGTAAAGGACTCAGAGAAGCTATTTCTCAAGGAAACTTCTCAATGCTATAAGGACGTGAAAAGGCATGGAACATTATAACACACTAAACAAGCATAAATATAGATAACTCTCAGATCCTGGTAAGATGACCAAGGGTCCCACTTTGCCTGGACTTTCAGTGCCTAAACCAGGATAGTCCTAGGCAAGTCAGGACAGTTGCCACCCTAGTTCTGGCATATCCACCCTAACCACTTTGGGGAGCTCTTGGTAGGAGAGGGAATCCATGGCTCAGCCCCCAGTCTTGGGAGACATAAGGAGAAAACCAGCGAAAGGGAAGTGAAGCTATGGAGTGGGATGGGTCATGTAAGGGAGATATCTGAAGGCGAGGATTCTGAGTCAGGAGAGGCAGAGAGAAGAAGCAGAGAAAACAGAGGGTACATGGAGAAGGGATGGTAGGTCCCAGACAGGAAGTAGCAGCAGTGTGGGGGAAAGATCCTTGGGTTCAGCTTCAAATCCTGGCTCTACCCTTCCCAGCCCCATGGCTTAGACAAACTCTTACCTCCTTGAACCTCACTTTCTTGGTTTATTAAAAAAGAGGATAATAAGGCCAGATTCACAGGGTGATTATAATAAGTAGCTGACATCAAACATGGAAGAGCACATTAGAAATTCCAGAGTCATAAAAGGGGGGTTCCTCAGGCCGCCTTCCATGAACACCCCAGAACATGTGAGCTCACCCCACGTTCACCTGATACGGTGCTCTCTTGTGCCACTCACTTTCAACCCCTGCCATGAGGAATGCGCATCATTAACCCCTTCTCATGTGTCTCTCCTGCCAACTAAATAAATAGGAAGCTCACCAAGGATTATATTTACCCCTATGCTGAATATAGGGAATTACTAAATTATGATAAAATAAAAGAGGAAGTTCCAGACAGGGTTTAGAAAGCTTCTTTGGTCTCTGACTGTGACCAGTTACCAGCATTCAATGCCAACACCCCAGTCTATCTCTTGTCAGCTGGATGGTCCCCAGTAGGCTGCTGTCACCTCCTCAAAGGCTTAGGGGTGGGAGACCCAGCAAATACTACTCCCTGAGCCTTTGCTATAGGGTGACGGTTATTCTCTACTCCCTCAAAGAAAGAGAAAATTGAGTCAAGGTGATGCATGAGAGATTTTTAATAGTCCCAAAGGAGATACTTGACCTCAAATAATATTAAATGCTGGATGAGGTTTCTGGAACAAACTGCTATCCCTAAAGGAAACCCCTTCACTGGTTGGATGACAAAGAATAGTGATTGCTAAACTCGCTACAGGTTGGGATCCCCTGGAGATCTTCAGCAACAACTAATGCCTGTACCTCCTCCAGCTCTCCTCATCCCAGACCAGGATTTCACCAGTCTGGAGTGTAGTCTAGGCTCTGGAATTTTTTAAAGGTCCCAGAGGGTCTTAATGGGCAGCCAAGTTTGGGAATCACTGGCTTGAAGGAAGAAGAACCAATTAAATGGCCTCTTGAGATTCTATTCAGGCTGAGGACAAAAGAATAATAATGAACATCATAATAATAGTTAACCTCTTACGGAGTACTTTTTCAGTGGGCCATGCACAGTACTAGGTCTAAAACATGGAAAGTCTCAAGCTAAAAATCAACATAAGGAAGTCATTCTTTTTTTAAATTAGCATATAATATATTGGGGCGCCTGGGTGGCTCAGTGGGTTAAGCCTCTGCGTTTGGCTCAGGTCATGATCTCAGGGTCCTGGGATCAAGCCCTGCATCGGGCTCTCTGCTTAGCAGGGAGCCTGCTCCCCCTCCACCCCCCACCACCTGCTTCCCCGCCCCTACCTGCCTCTCTGCCTACTTGTGATCTCTGTCAAATAAATAAATAAAATCCTAAAAAATAAACATATAATGTATTATTTGTTTCAGGGGTACAAGTCTGTGATTTCATCAGGCTTACACACTTCACAGCACTCACCATAGCACATACCCTCCTCAATGTCCATAACCCAACCACCCTATTCCTATCCCCCACCCCCTAGCCCCCCTAGCAACCCCCGTCAGTTTGTTTCCTGAGATTAAGAATCTCTTATGGTTTGTCTCCCTTCCAATTCCATCTTGTTTCATTTTTTTCCCTCCCCACCCCCCATGACCCTCCGCCCTGCCTCTCAAATTCCTCATATCAGAGAGATCATGTGATAATTGTCGTTTTCTGATTGACTTATTTTTCTCAGCCTAATACCCTCTAGTTCCATACAAGCCTTTCTCAAGAAACAAGAGCGGTCTCAAGTACACAACCTTACCCTACACCTAAAGGAGCTGGAGAAAGGATGGAAGTCATTCTGACAATCGCACTCATTTTACAGGTGGGGAAAAGGAGACTTGGAGAGATCAAGTAACTTGTTCAAGAATGCGGGGGTTGGGGTAAATTGGAAGGGAAGGTGAATCATGAGAGACTATGGACTCTGAAAAACAATCTGAGGGGTTTGAAGTGGGGGGGGGTGGGAGGTTGGGGTACCAGGTGGTGAGTATTATAGAGGGCACGGCTTGCATGGAGCACTGGGTGTGGTGAAAAAATAATGAATACTGTTTTTCTGAAAATAAATAAATTAATTTAATTTTTAAAAAAAATTTTTCAATAAAACACTTGTAAACCAATTCCAATAGTACATTAAAAGAATCATTTTCCATTATTAAAAAAAAAAAAGAATGCACAGATGAGAACGGTGGTGCAGAGATTTGAACCACTCCGATACCCACATGTATTGCAGAAGAGGTGAGCTCTCTGGTGAAAGAGATGTCCCCTTCCTTCCCTTCATACTGTGCCCACCTGCCACCAGCGCTCTCCTTAAAGGAAAGGGGCGAGTCAATGGAAGACTTGAACTGGCCCTGCTGGTCTCCCAGGTACTGAAACCGAGGGCTGCCAAGAGGGTGAGGCCCAGGGCACTTATCAGGCACCGAATCACAGTCTCGGGCAGCAGCGGGAGGCAGGGTTCAAGAGGAGTTGCTGGCATGACCGGCAGGGGCAGCCCCTGCAGATCTGCTCCCCATCTCAGCCTGCATCTCCCAGGTCTGGAGGTGGATATCACTGAGCAGCACCCACGTGCGGCAGGGGTGTGGGGACAGAGAAAGGGAGGGTGGAAGAATTTCAGTTACCAGCCCACCTAGGAAGGAGGGGACAGCTACAGTACTAGTGTAGGTATGGATGCTTTTAATCTCCTTCAAATGGGAGTTTTTAGACCCCTGGGCAACAGAGGAAGGCAATGATGTGACAGGGATCAGAGAAAGCAGTGTCCTGGGACTGAATCAAAGCTCCTGGTCTTGGCCTCCACACCCTGAGACTATTATTCTCCCTACAGAAGAATGTCAAACCTGGATGGGTGACAGAGACCACCAGCCCAGAGCCTTCCTTTTACAAAAGAAAATAGCTACAAAGAGAGGAAGGACTTAGTCAAGGTGACAGGAAACCTGGTTGGTGCAGAGAACTGGAGCTTGGGTGCCCTGCCTCCCAAACCAAAAAGAACATGAGCCTTTGAAGAATTCCCACAGCCTCCATGCTCCTGCGGCCTGGGGGAGATGGACATGGGGAAGCCCCACTTCCCACCTCTAATAGGCCCTGCCTAGTAGGGTCAGAAGGCAGTGCCGGGGCACAGAGGAACACCCCTGGAGAGTCCTTCTCCTGACTTCTGGGTTATGGTGGGTGTTTTTAGTAACGACTAAGCCTTCAAGCTTCTCCTCAGGCTCCAAACCAGCCAGGACCCCCACCTCTGATATCCTTTTGACAAGTATCCCAGGACCTACCCAAAAACTATTAGGCAATGTTCTCTTTCTCCTAAAACTTAACAGGTGCTCTGGGCCCTCAAGCCCTCCCAAAGTCTCAGGGCAGCCCTGCACATTCTCATGGCCAAGGTCCAGAGATAATGTTGTTCCAGGCATATTGTGCTCCTCCATCCAAAATGCTTGAAGTCATGACTATTTATACACCCATTTATAAAGCTGGCAACTCTCTTGTCTCTGAGGCAAAAGGAGCAGCTACCCAGGTGTGGGCCCAAAGGAAAATAAGGGTTAGACCAGGATTGACTTCCAAGAGAAACTTCGAGGCCCTGGTAGGGGACTGGGATTGTCTGGCAGAGGATGTTTCTATGTGCTGGGTCAAAGAGGAAAATGGGAGAGACTCAAGGTTACAGGGCTAGTTAGTGCTGCAGTGGGGACCAAAACCACAATCTGTTGTGGGTGGGGGGCAGAATATGAGAGCTGTGGGAAACTCCCAGGTCATGTCTCACTTTGCCGGTGATGGGAGAGACACAAATGAAAGGAATTAACAATTTGTCACCCTTCCCTCCTTTAAAGAATAGGCGGGTTCCTGAAATGTTTTCCAGGGGCACCTGGGTGGCTCAGTGGGTTAAGCCTCTGCCTTCGGCTCAGGTCATGATCTCAGGATCCTGGGATCCAGCCCCACATCGGGCTCTCTGCTCAGCGGGAGCCTTCTTCCTCCTCTCTCTCTGCCTGCCTCTCTGCCTACTTGTGATCTCTCTCTCTGTGTCAAACAAATAAATAAAATCTTTTAAAAAAATGTTTTCCATAAAAAGTAATGACACTTTTCTGAGCTTTCACCGTGTGCCAGGAGTTAAACAGATGACATCATTCAACCCCAACAACCTCATTTTATTGCTGAGATTTAGCACGGGGCCAGGTACCAAGCAGCCTGCCTGCAGGGACACAGCTTGCAAGGAGGAGGCCCAGATCACACCAGGCCGGTCTGCCTCTAAAGCCTGAGAACTTCCCGCTGCGCTGTAGTATTTCCTGCTTTACGAGACAGTTTCAGGATGTTTTGGAGTTTGGCTGTTAGAGCTTGAATCTTGGCTCCACCACTTAATCTCTCTGTGCCTCAGTTTCCCCATTTGTAAAGTAGAGATAATAACGCTGCCCGCCTCTGTGAAGATTGAAGGAGTTAATTCGAAAAAAAAAAAAAAAGCTACTAGCAGAGTGCCAGGCAAATCACAAGAGGGCATCGTTTTTTTTTTTTATTTTTGTATTTTTTATATAAACATATATTTTTATCCCCAGGGGTACAGGTCTGTGAATCACCAGGTTTACACACTTCACAGCACTCACCAAAGCATATACCCTCCCCAATGTCCATAACCCCAGCCCCCTTCTCCCAACCCCCCTCCCCCCAGCAACCCTCAGTTTGTTTTGTGAGATTAAGAGTCACTTATGGTTTGTCTTCCTCCCAATCCCATCTTGTTTCATTTATTCTTCTCCTACCCACTTAAGCCCCCATGTTGCATCAGAGGGCATCGGTTTTAACAAAGGTTATATTGCTGCACAATATATGCAAATTTCAATGAACCAAACTGTATTTTCCATCCAGATTCCCTTAACAAATCAGAATGGCATCATGAGCCAGAAAACACGGCGCTGTGATATTTTTAAATCATATGAAAGATGCGGAAAGCTTTCTTCTTTAACCATTCTGCTTAAAGGAACGTGGTGATTTCTTGTACATATGAAATGAGTCATGAGGCTAAAGGTACCTCTCTCCGAGCTACATTCACCGGCCAGGGCGGGGGTATGGCCAACAGTGGGTTTGCTTTTGAGAGGTGAGGCTACAATCCCGGTGAGGACCGGCTGTGGTGGGACAGTCCCTACACTTCTCTCTCTCTGACTGTTCTGGCTGTTCCAGGTAAACTTTCCACTCTAGAGTCAGAATGTTCTCAGTCAAAGCTGCACTTGTGCTGTGTTTCTCTAGCCTGGTGAGCACCTGGCCCTCCTGCAAGTGTGTGTTTACTTAGATAAGAGTGTCTGTGATCACTATAAGGTGTGTCTCCTCTTTCTGCTTATCTGACATCCTTTGTCAGTCCTTTATGCTAATGAGGACCATGATTTATAAGGAAGGTACTCCTACACGTACTCATATGTTTGTTCACCTTTTATTTTGCTTCTCCCACCTATGCATCCCTGATTTGAGAGGGGCTCCCTGGCCCTGCACTGAGCTTCTGTTCTGTCCAAGTGCCTCCAGATCCGCCTTGATGGTGTGCTGTGTCTGCTGTAGGAGTAGGGGGAGATCGGCCATGAGGCTATTCTACGTTCTTTGTCAGCTCTCATAACTCTTCGTATTGGAAGGTTTCACCCCAAAACAAATCAAACATGATAAAATATACCCTTGGCATATGTAATTTTTTGATATAAAACATTTGAATATTTATCACTGCTTTTTGAAAATATTTGTCTACCAGCAACTCATTCGATTACAATGAGTTACAATTAACGGACAATTTCACACCTACCTGGAATTACTGAAAAGCAAGGAAATCTAACCTACAACTTTTTTCAAATGTAATGAAATTTTTAAGAATTCAAAATCTTATTAATTAAAGAAGTTGATCTGGGGACGCCTGGCTGGCTCAGTGGGTTAAAGCCTTTGCCTTCAGCTCAGGTCATGATATCAGGGTCCTGGAATCGAGCCCCACATCGGGCTCTCTGCTTAGCAGGGAGCCTGCTTCCTCCTCTCTCTCTGCCTGCCTCTCTGCCTACTTGCGATCTCTGCCTGACAAATAAATAAATAAAATGTTTTAAAGAAAAAAAAAGGAGAAGAAGAAGAAGTCGATCTGTATCCTGGCTAGTATCTGATAGCTGAAAAGCATGCCTCTCCTGCCTGAGAACTCTAGAACTTCCTCCCTAGAGCCTCCCTCCAGGCTCAGGCCAGAACTCCCTGTGTGAATGGTACTGCTCCATTAGAGCCAGTGACCCTCTAATCCAAAATGAAAATTCTACCACCGCGTCTGAAACACAATGCAGTTTATTGAAGATACAGAATAGAGAGTTCTTTTCTGGGAGTCAAAAAGGGACAAGTATCACTCATGGGAAATCAAAGCACCAGCAGGAGGTGGGGGTGTGGGGGGGGCGGGGTTACAGCTGGCTGCAAGATGGGGAAAGAGGTGCATGCAGGGTCTGGCTGAGGCTTTCCCATAAGGCAATGGGATGTGGGGCTGGAGTGGGGGCACCTGTGAGGCAGAGGAGATGTATCCATCCACCTCCCGGGCCCTGCCCCTCAGCCTGGCTTTGTGCGGATAGATGGTTTTTCAAGCCAATCAACCTTCCCAGCAAATTCTGGACTGTAATGCCAGTCGTCTGGAAAGGTGGGGCTCCAGGGCACAGGTCAGAAGATGCAGATGTTTGGGCAGGTGAAGGGGTCCGGGTACATCTTGGACCCCCATTCAGAATTTGTGGTGGGACCGCTGGCTCTGGGAGGAGCTTTGCGAGTTGCGGCTTGAGCTGTGGCTGCCGCCCCCGCTGACAGCACAAGAGCCGCCAGAACCGCCAGAACCGCCAGAACCGGAGAAGCCGCCGCCTCGCACCACCGAGCCCCCCACTGAGCCCAGGCCCCCACGGCCCCGGCCCCCACGGGTCGAAGCTCCGCCTCCCAGAGCGCCGCCTTCCAGGGCACCGGCTCCCAAGGCTCCCCCGCTGCCGTTGCCACCGCTGCTGCCGCTGTTGTGCACCATCTCTGCAAAGAGCATCTGGGATCAGGGAGTCTGTGGGGCGTGCTTTAGTCCCGGAGGCACCCCCTCTGCCCTCTGGGCTCCCCAAGGTCCGACCGACTGAAACTCGGCACAGGGTGGCGATGGCCAGTGGCCAGCAGAGGTAGAAGGTTGGCCCCTGAGACTGAGACTCAGAGCCCCTGGGTTACTCAGGCCACCACCGGAAATCTCTTCCAGCCTGCAGCTAGGATGCTCTCTCACGGGCTCTGGCCCCGGATTGGAGAAGCATTATTCCCAGTCATTCAACCCCTTCCCAGAGAAAACCCTGGGTCCTCACCGATGGACACGGAACTCTGGCACTCTCCAGACATCCTGTAGGAAGATCAAACCCCAGTGTCAGTGACCTGTGCAGCTCCTCCCTTCCCCAGATGCACCTTACCTAGGTCAACAATTGATGCTAACAGTAAGAAATAGGATGGTAGTTACTTGAAAAATCATGGCATGTGTTCCTTTTTTCTATTGGGTCAAGTTGAACTTTAATTCTTGCCCTTTCCACTAACATTCCACAGAGTCACAGCTGAGGAGCACTCCCTGGCCCAGGAATCCTCTTCCCACTCCTCAGATCCTCTTTATTCAGTGAATATTATTTGAATCCACATAGGCCAGAGTCCTTACCTAAGGGCTAGGCTACAGGAACCTACTCTACAGAAACCTACAATTAAGGCAATAATAAAGGAATTGCCTATAAATAATCTTTCTGCCTATGACTGTTGTTTGCAGACATGTATTCTACAACCAAAACATGAGACGAGAAGGAGGGGAAAGCCCATGCAACATAAGACTCTGGGGTGTCACTATTGCGTGGGGACATAGCTTTCCTGGAGGTCTAGTAGCACCTTGCAGCCCTGAAGAGGAGGAGGCTGGGCCTGCCAAGGGCTTGGCGCCACCTCTAGTGATGAGCACACGCACCCACAGGGTACCTGGCAGCAGGCTCAGGCAGCAAAGCCACCAGGTCCCTCGGCCTTTTGGGAACCAGAGGGACTCCCACTAACCTGCACTCCTCGCCCTCCAGGAGGGTCCGGTAGGTAGCGATCTCCACGTCCAGGGCCAGCTTGACATTCATCAGCTCCTGGTACTCACGCAGCAGTCGGGCCAGGTCCTCCTTGGCCTGCTGCAGGGCGGCCTGGAGGTCCTGAAGCTTGGCATTGGCATCCTTGAGGGCCAGCTCCCCACGCTGCTCTGCATCAGCGATGGCCGTCTGCAGGTTGGCATTCTGGGTACAGGGTGCCAGGAGTCCAATTTAGATTCATATACTGAGGGCCTGCACCGTGTGCTTGGTGCCTGCATATGGGTCCCCTCACGTAGGGCAGATGAGGAAGCCACAGCCCATAGAGGTTAAAGCCTGGGCCTCCATCTAGGCCCTAGCACATCAAGGAGTGGGATTAGCGACACCTGGACTCAGGAACCTAGCCCAGCTCAGAAGGAGTCAGGCTCTTCCTTTACCTTCTCCCCTTTCATGGTAAGAGACAGAATCTTCTGAGGACCTCCCTCCTCCAAGTCTTCCCAAATCATCAAAGAAACTTTCTCTCAGCCTTAGCACAAGTAGCCTTCCCAGGCTACTTTCCCATTTCAGTGTTCACACAATCAGCTTCTTTTCCCAACCTCCCTAGTCCGTTCTGACCCCCATCAGCCACCAGACTCCAGACGACGGGACCTTGGTTCAGGACCCAGTCCAGAACTGCACCTGGTCCACCTTAGCACGTGCGGGTCTAGGACAAGATTTCACTGGAGTAAGTGCTGAGCCCTGAGTGTTACGGAGCGAGCATGAGCCCGCAATCTCAGACATACGCTCTTCCTCCTTTTCTCACCTGCTTCTTGACACTCTCGATCTCCACCCGCAGCTTCTGGATCATCCTGTTGAGCTCCATGATCTCATTCTTGGTGCTCTTCAGATCATCCCCGTGTCTGCCAGCCGTGGTCTGCAGCTCCCCTAGCTGTGGCCAGGAAAGAGTCCCCCTTTCAGAAATCCAGCAGAGTCCTTACGGATCCCCTAACCCAACCAGGAAAACCAAAACACAGACACGTGACTGTGCAAGGTCAGTCAGCTGGAGGAACCAGGTACTCTCTCCTCTGCACTCGGGGACCTGGCTTTTAGCACCACGGCTGTGTTCGTGGAACAGACACTTTGCACCCAGCCCTGTGCTTTATCTCCTTATACTTCACAACTACTTGATGAGAAAGGTATGATTATTTCCATTTTATGCATGGGAAAACTGAGACACAGATTGCTTAAGTTCCATGACTGAACTCATCTAGCTATCAAGTGAAAGTGCTGGAACTTGAATGCAAACATTTCAGATGCTAGAACCATTTTCTTCACCAGCAGCCTGTCCCTCCTTGGGCAGAAAAGCCAGAAGAGGGGGTGCCTGGGTGGCTCAGTGGGTTAAAGCCTCTGCCTTTGGTTCAGGTCATGATCCCAGGGTCCTGGGATCAAGCCCCACATAGGGCTCTCTGCTCAGCAGGGAGCCTGCTTCCTCCTCTCTCTCTGCCTGTCTCTCTGCCTACTTGTGGTCTCTGTCTGTCAAATAAATAAATAAATAAACCTTTAAAAAAAGAAGAAGAAGAAGAAGAAGAAGAAAGAAAAGCCAGAAGAGTCAACAATATATGGACCTACTTATGCCCCATTCAGATTTGGGACGGAAGGAGGGGGACAGACACAAGTTCTGGAGGGGTCCCTTTGCTCAGTCTCCTTCTCCTTCCCCCGTCTTCTTTCCAGACACTAGCTTCAACCCCTCAGTGTGATCAAATCAGAGCACACAATGACAAGGTCCAGATTGGAGGAGGAGTAATGGAAGTGTCCCCAGCAATAAAGGGAATGCAGCCAGAGGGACTAACGATTTCTCGACCTTGGCACTACTGACATTTTAGGTAGGATAACTTTTTTTTGTTGGGAGGTGGGGTCATGCGTTGTAGAATGTTTAACAGCATCCCTGGCCTCTAGGCTATCCACTAGACTCCTCTGGCAACCCCTGATCCCCGCCCACAACCAAAACTGTCTGCAGACTTTTCCATATGGCTCCTGGGAGAAAAATCTTGCCTTCCCTTCCTGTTGAGAAGCACCAAGTTACAGCAAAGTCAGAGCTCTCTGATTAGAAAGGGAGATGCAGGGACACCTAGGTGACTCAGTCAGTTAAGCATCTGCCTTCAGCTCAAGTCATGATCCCGGGGGCCTGGGACAAGATCTCGCATGGGGCTCCCTGCTCAGTGGGGAGCCTGCTTCTCCTTCTGCCTGTCACTCCTCTGCTTGTGTCCTCTGTCTCTTTCTCTTTATCAAATAAATAAATAAAATCTTTAAAAGGGGGGAGATGGATGTGGGGGACACCAGACCAGTGGGGAAGCACCCACTGGAGATATAGAAGAGAGTGACTCAGAGGCAAGGGCTGCCCAGGTAGCTTGATGGGGAAGTGAGAGTCCCCAGAGTTACAGGATGGTGTCACCCACCTTGCTCTGGTACAGCGCCTCGGCCTCGGCCTTGCTTCTTTGGGCGATCGCCTCGTACTGGGCACGGACCTCAGAGATGATGCTGTCCAGGTCCAGGCAACGGTTGTTGTCCATGGACAGCACCACGGACGTGTCACTCGTGTCTGACTGCATCTGGGACAGCTCCTGCAGAGCCAGACAGACATGCTTATTCCTGAGCAGACCCACACCAGGGATCCCCAAAAGACAGGGATCCACCAGCTCAGGAGGAGTTGAGTCTGAGGACCAGGTGGGAAGGTATCACTTTTGTCAGAAGCACAGATGTGACTCAAGGGCCTCCTGCTAAAGCTCTGGTGAGAGCCTTCTTCTCCAGGAGGTGGAAAGCAGGTGGGTCAGAGACTTGCAGGTGAGGAGCAGACTTACGGCATCATAGAGAGCCTTCAGGAAGTTGATCTCATCTGTCACAGTCTCCACTTTGGCCTCCAGTTCCACTTTGGTCATGTAGGCAGCATCAACATCCTGAGGGACAGCTCAGTCACTGTCCCCGCCAACCTGTGGGCTGGCCCAGTCCTGAGCCCTGACGAAGGGGCCACAGAGCCTGCCCCCTGGGAGCTCCCACTCAAGGGAAATGAGGCCCAGGCAGACATATCATAACAGGACTAGACCGCTGTCTGTCAGGCTGGCCTTTGGCAAATACCCAACAGAGAGAAGCAGAAGAGGCAAAAGGCTGAGAGGGGCAAGGTGAGCGGGGCTGAGGCCACCATACTGGGCCTAGGTGTGGAGGGTTTGTGAGGAAGGCCTGAAGGAGAATCTAAATTTGCAATACTCAAAACTTCTGTTTAAATAGCTCCTGAGAATATGTTCCTGAAAAAAAACAAAACCCTATTTCTAATCAAAACTCAAGGCCTAAACAAATTCATAAACCCCATGGGCCCATGAGGAGAAGGAGCATGGCCAAAGTCTGGTAGGCCTTTTATAGCCTGCTGCATAGAATCTTCAGGCCCTGCCCCTGCCTGCCCTGCTCTACAGGCTCCCTCCCTAGCCCAAGCCCTCACCTACATGGCCTAAAGAAGACCCTTCGCTTAGCAGGACTAAACTCGTGCTTCCCCTCAACCTTCAAACCACTCTGCTTTTGGAGCTTTGGGCTGGGAGGGAAGGGGAGAGATCCTTTACCTTTTTCAAGAGTACGAAGTCATTCTCTACAGCTGTACGTTTGTTGATCTCCTCTTCATACCTGTGAGATAAGAGTCCCCTTTGGATCTGCCTTCTCTGGCATGTCCCCATGGTCCCCGAGCAATTCTCAGAAGTGACATGGACTCAGGACCTCTGCCAGTTTAGCTCAAGACATGCGTCGGTGCAATGCAAAGCCTTCTGGATTCAGATAAGAGTTCATTCAACAGACTTTACTGAGCATCAACTATGTGCCAGGTACCATGTAGTAATGGTGATGGTAATTACTGGACACTGCAGTAGGAGCCTCATCCTACTGGGGTCCTATTTTGATTAATCCCAGAAGGCTTCCTGGAGAACTTGGGATTTTTTTTAAACCATTTATGTAAGCAAAGGGAGATGACTGAGCTGCTAGGAGCTTTCAGGGGGAGATGTGTGGTGAAAACTCTGTGTATAGCAAGTATAGTAGCCCCATGGTCTCCCAGTAGATATTTTCTGAATTAATGAAAACCAAGAATGGGTCGCTAAGAATGTGCCCGGTCCTGCTTCATGAATTATGCTTGTATTAACTTATCCCATCTTGATTACAACAAATAGGGTCAATACTTCCACTATTTCCATTTTACAGTGAGGAGACTGCAACACAGAGAAGCTGAGGTACTTGCCCAAGCTCACAGAGCTCATTAGTGGCAGATTGGGGCTTGACCAAGGCACAGCAAGTTGCTACTCACTAAGAGGTTTATTGACAGGGGAAATAAAATTCCCATTTGAAGGGGAACTTGAAGATAATCTAGCTCAGGGAGGATAGACAATGCTTTCTGAGTCTGTTAGATTCATAAATGAGTTTCAGGGTGTGTTGGAACTCCCCAAATTATATGTCTGTGCCCTTTCATTAAAGTCTCCAAAGGACTTCGGCCTCAAGCATGAGCCTCTCTTTTACAGATTGGGCTATCAAGAGTCAAAAAGGATGGGGTAATTCTTCCAAGCTTGCAGCCCACTGGAACAGAGCTAAACTGGAGACTAGGCCTCCTGCCATCTGCCGCTCCCACCCTCCAGCTCCATCCCCCACCCCCAGCCACCGTACCCTGGGACTGAGCAGCACACACCTCTTCTTGAAGTCTTCCACCGTCTCCTCCATGCCCCTCAGCTCACCCTGCAGCTTGTCCTTCTCCAAGTGCAGCCCATCCAGGAAGGTCTTGAGGCTGCTGATGTAGTTCTCAAAAAAAGGCTCTAGGTTGTTGTCGTTGGTATTAGAACCAGAGCCCTGCTCCTGTAGGAGGCTCCACTTGGTCTCCAGGACCTTGTTCTGCTGCTCCAGGAAGCGCACCTGCAGATCAATGAGAAGAGCATTGAGGAGATGTCTGGAGCCAGCTCCAGTCATGCAGGCTCATGACTTCCCCAAACCAAGTCCCGGGGGTCTCCTTGTCTCTCCAGCAGGGCTGCCATAGCTTAATGCTAAACCCATGTGGACAGCCCTTTGGTGTGATGTGGAGAGCCCGACTGAGCAGATATAAGGAAACTGAAGCCCAGAGACGACAATGGTCATGGAGGTCAGTGACAAAACAGAACTGAGGTTTCATGATACATATACTTGATGATCTTCCTGCTATATCATTCATTCATTCATTCATTCCTCCCTCCATCATTCATTCCTCAATCATTAAGTATTCAACAAAGAACAGGAGATTCCAACATCCTAGAGTGGCCATAGTCCTCACGAGGAGGTTTGCAGTACAGGTGGGTACACTGCACAAAGGTGGGAAAGAACAGAAGCCATAGGGACGTGGATTTCAGGCAGCCCTTGTCCCAGGAACAGGGTCCAAATGCACCTAGATTCAGCCCCCTCTGCCAAGCCTGGTTAAATACAAGGCTTAGCTGCATTTAAACTATACCATTAGCTAAAGGTGTGTCAAACTTCCATTTGCTGCAAAACATTTCTGCACACAAGTTCAAGGCCAACCGCATAAACATGTGGAATAAATGCCAGTCAATTGGCCATTCAACAAACATTTGCAAGGCTCTTGCCAGGCCTCATGCTGGACACTCAGGACCCCAAGACACAGGAATCCCCCCTGAAGGGTGATGAGAGCTGCTGCTGAGAGCTGCTCTTGGGCCCAGCATTGGAGGAGCAGCATTGTCACATTGCCTTCCACCTTTCTGTGAATTCTTTATCAGGACACCCATGTATCTGCTGGCAATTAGCAGGCCACTTGACTTTGAAGAGTTTCACCTCTGCAAAGGTCTGGTATTCCAATGTTAAGATGCTTTTCCTCTTTTGGTTTTTCCCAGGACAGGTGTAGGGTGAGGGGACCCCAAAGGGTCCCTATGAATCCTCTCTCTTTAAGGCCTAATATTGTCCCAGGATCACAAAGAGATTTCCCCACATCATACTCAAAAGTATGGATGAAATCCTCAGTTAGCAGCCACCCAATGCCCTCTGGTGACCATAACAATTAGCATTGTGGCCCTTGCATGGAATATCCAAAGCACAGAAATCCCTAGAAAACATCTCCCCAGCCTTGCTTGCACATATACACAAGTACACAAATGCCAAATGGCCTCAATATCCACAGCTCCCCACACCAAAGTCTTCCTATGAGAACCACCAAGGAGGAGGTACCTGTTAGCCCTACCTATCCCACCTCCCAAAACCTCTCTGCATCCCTCTTCTTAGGCTGATGGCAGATGAACTCCTCTTTCAGACAAATCCAGCTTGGGCAGAGTCAGCCTCTCTTTCAAAGGGAAATAGCTCATAACTCCCCTGGCATAGAGAGGAAATTCTGAGCTTGCGTTTCAGAGGGCAATAGTGAGGAGATATCCGTGATGGCAATGAACAATCCCAGCAGTGCCTCTGACAAACCACAGTGATGGGCCACGTGGAGGGGGTGGTAACTCCAGCCAATATTTCCATCATCTGCAGTAACATCACTTGCTGAAATGCCACAGAGGACACGAGGTGTAGGATGAACCCACAAGTTCTTCCTCAGATTCACAATGAGAAGAAGAAAAAGAGACCATCCCAGTTAAGCCAGGCTTCCTCACTGTCCAGCTGTCCCAGATGGGCTCACCTTGTCAATGAAGGAGGCAAACTTGTTGTTGAGGGTCTTAATCTGCTCCCGCTCCTGGGTCTTTACTTGTCCAATCTGGGGGTCGATCTCCACATTGAGGGGCTGCAGGAGGCTCTGGTTGACAGTCACTTCCTGGATTCCTCCGGGGAAGCCACCAGGACCAAAGCCACCAGGCCCACCAAAGCCACCAGGCCCACCAAAACCACCTGCTCCACCAAAGCCACCTGCTCCACCAAAGCCACCAACTCCACCAAAGCCACCAGCTCCACCAAAGCCACCAGCTCCTCCACCAAAGCCACCAGCTCCACCAAAGCCCCCAGCCCTTCCACCAAAGCCCCCACCCATTCCTCTTCCACCACCTCCAAAACCACTGCCTCTGTGGGTCCCCCCAAACTCTCCAGCCCGGGAGCTGCCTCCAGCCACGCTGATGGAAATCTTCTTGTTGCCTCCAAGGTTGTAGAGACTCCTGCTGCCAAAACCTCCTCCCATCATAGCACAGGCAGCAGACCCACCACCGCCCCTGCCTGAACGGGATGTTGAGGAGGACCTGGTAGAGTTAACCCGGCTCTGGCCTGATACTACAGCTGACTGGCCACTGAAGCCCTGGCGGTGGCCCCCGCTGGAAGATCTGCAAGATTGTTGGCTGTGCCTGGCCTGGCGATTCATGGTGGACAGCAAGGTATTCCAAAGGAAGGACAGATGGAAAGGCTAGAGGAAACTCAGACACCTTCTGAAGTTCTGGGCTGGGGATGGCCCTTATATAGGGCCAGGGAGCTTGGTTGGCTTTGGGTGCCAGCCAACTAATTGAGGTATTATCAGCTTTGGTTTGCCTGGCAGCAAGAAGTTGAGTCCAAAATTCGTAACACACCTTGGTAATCACCCCAAATTTCCAGATTGCTTTGTTTTCCCAGGGTTACTCACCTGAAATAAGCTCAAGTTGGGAGAGGGGCCATCCTGCAGGGCTGGACACAATCCCTAATCCCCAAGAGACTTAGAGTCTCCCCCCACCCTCACTCCCTGGGAGTGACAGGTCAGCATTTCTCTACCTGACCCGTGTCCCCGAGGCCACTCTGTCAGCCCATCCAGCCTCAGAAGATTACAGGGATGGTGCAGAGCCCCAGCAAAGAAGTGGGTGAAGAGCAGGAAGAAGGGATGGGTTGGGAGGAGAAAGACCGAGGAGATGGAAGGAGATGCAGAAGTCAGATAAGGGGCAGCAGATGCCTCTTGGGTTCTTGCTGTCCAGGGAGGAGAAAGCCTGCATGTGAAACACACATGGAGCCAGTTCTTAGCCATGAGGGTTTTGGAGGGAGAGCTGGAGTGGGGTAAGAGAGAGGGTCAGTCTGAGAAGAGTAGGCATGTGCAGTGGACCAGGAGGAAGTACTGACCATGGCCAAGACCCATGAGAGGGAGGGGGAAGGTGGGGAGAGGGGTCCAAGGAGAGGGGAAATCTGGACGAAGACCAGACCAGCCAGGGAGAGAGGTCTAGACCACTGGTCCAAACCCAAGAAACCACCAGCCTTTCCTCTTCCAGGCTCTCATTAAGAAAACAAATGCAGGATTCCCAAGGCCTCTCCTCTTTGGCTCACCTGAAAGATACCACCTTCCCAATCTAGAAAGCTTGGGGTCCTCCCCAGAAATTTTAAGAACAATGGAAGCTAAAAATTCACCTCTTTTCTGCAGCTGGGCAGTGGCCTCTGAACTTGACTCAGTGAAGCAAGTGAAGGCTCTTTTCCATCACAAGTTTTCTGAAGTATCTATTTATCATGGTGATGTACACTACAGGGCTGGTTGCATTCAACACATCATGATCAAGAAGTAGATTTTTTGTCCTAAAATTCTCTACATTGCTCTTTCTTCCACACAAGAGATAAAAGTTTCAGATATCTTCGAAACACTACGTCAGTATCTCCCAGTAGACTGTAGCACACTTGTCCTCATCTCTAATTCTTTTCCTAGTACACACTGCCTAAAATCTAGAAATTTTACAGAAACCCCATTGAATCTGCCAATTTCCCTTTTATTATTACCATTAAAGTTATTTTTAAAAAAGGAGAAGACAAATACTTTCTATTCCTCAGGTTGTTGAGAGGATCATGTATGAGAAAAGCTCTCTGTAAATTGTGTGCGGTGTGAAGGTAGGTCCCTTTTATAACCCTTGTCTCCTACTTCCTTTCAACAGCAAAGACCAGTCTTGATGACTCTGCTCCTGGCAGCAAAACCCAAGGCGCTCTCTGGAAAATGAGTCTCCGCAGAGACCATCCACCTTTACAATGAGCCTCCCCTCTCCCATCACATCTGGCCTCCATGCTCAGACACACGCTCCACCCCGAACCCTGTCTCATCTATCTCAGCCTTTCCCCGCATTCACCCACTCCACTTCTGGCCACTGGGCTCCTACACTTGGCACCAGGAGTGCAAGAAAACTGCTCCCTTAAAGCTCACTGGGGAGATGACCATTTTAAACCAGTGACCCACCAAATCTTAGAGCAGTTCCAAAACCCTTCAAACAGGAGAAGTCACAAAGACCCTCAGGGAAGAAGGGCTAAGAAAGTTTGGGCAAGTGGAGGTTTTGCCTGATCCAGCTCTCCCTTCCTCAGAATTCTGAGTCCTCAGACTGCCAGACTTTCTACTACAGAGAGAGAAGCAGAACACAACATGAACAGTGTGCATTCCCACTAACGCACACATACTGATATACATACTCACAAAACCACACACGCTATCATCACAGTGCCCTGTCCTGTGCTCTCTTTCCCTTTATGTCACAAATGGGAAATACCCTCCTTGCCCCCTTCAAAACACAGGTGTTTGCCCCACCCCTCCAAGACCCTGATTCTTGCTCAAAGCATCTCGCTAATCTGAGAAACCAAGACATGGCAACCATGTCGCTCCTGAATAGGAGCACAGACTGAGAGTTCACAACACAGGTGTGAGTCAGCCACACCTGAGCCTTCTCCTTATATCCAGCTTCCTCCTCTTAACCCAGGCCTTCAGACTTGAGCAGAGGGCTCACATTAGACCTCTTGAAGCCCGTTCAAAGAAGGTATGGATGTGGGAGAAAGGGACCCCAGTGTCCTAGCCTCATTGCCTCTACCACCTCAGCCTGCTGACATCTGTGATGCTGACTGAGGACAGAGTCAGCCTGGGGAAAGTGGATGGAGGGTGGGTTGGTGGCCAGGGGTTGGGGGGAGGGGACTTTATTGCAATGCCTAAAGCCACTCTCTTCGCAGGTATGTGAGTCTTGTCCTGACTCCAAAATCCAAAGGGTGCTTTTTCAATGTGGTCCATGGTCTTCCTCAAAAGAGACCTAGGGAGCAAACGAGGAAATGTCGCACACCGTCTTCCTGCCCCGCTTACCTTTTTTTCCAATCCGTGCTATTCTGCAGGGAAACACTGCAGAACAATTCAGTGGTTTCCGCCCTTTAACCGTTGCCATGACCTGGCCCAGTTTGAATATGCTGAGAAGTCAGTTTGCATTTTAAACATCAAGAACAAATTCCAAAGAAATTGGGGTGGAAGTTTGAGGCTCTAATGAAGGCCCATCCCAAATCCTTCCTTCCTGGCAAAGCCCACTGCTAATCCCCTGCACCTGCAGACTATAAAACCCTGTGTTCTTCTCAGCTGCCTCTTAAGAGAGGAACAGAGTATGCTGCTAACAGAATTAGTCCAGATGAGCCTTTCCAAAGCGGAGGGCACAGGGGCTTCCGGAGAGACATGGGGCCCTGCAGCCTCTCCTCTCCATGGTCATGGCTATGCCTCCTGGGCTGGTACCATGACGGACGCCCCCTCTGCTCTGGGGAACCTGAGCCCTCCCAGGGGGAATTAGGGAGGTGGAGGAGAAACTGTTCCTGACTGCCGGGAGCCCAGCTTCTCTGGGGAAACAGGGCAGTGAGATACAGGCACTCAGGGTTAAGGACCAGCTTAGCAACATATTGCACAGCAGATGGCAGGCGACATGGGTCAGAGACAGCATGGGATAGGTGGGGCTGGGATGGAGTTGAGGAGGGAGAAGCATGCAGGGCTGTGTCAGGATGGGGGGGCACTGGGTCAGGGGGTGAGGGCCTGAGCTCTGGTGTCCTGTGGTCTTCTATCGCAGAGAACACGGCTCCATAAAGAACTGTTGTCCCATACCCAGGTGAGCTCTGAGCCAAGTCTCACTAAGGGGCCAGCCTCGCTGCATCTAGCACTCGGCAGCTGCAGCCCTGAGGGACAGGGCCCCTGACGGGTGGGTGGCCTCCTCAAAGTACCCAGACCCTGCCACCCCAGGAGGCCATCAGAGCCATGGAAAACAACCTGGGGGCACCTGGGTGCTCAGTCAGTTAAGCGTTTGCCTTTGGCTCAGATCCTAATCTCAGGGTCCCGGGATGGAGCCCCCCGTCAGGCTCTCTGCTCAGCAGGGAGTCTACTTCTCCCTCTCCTCCCCACTCACGATACCTCTCACTATCTCTGTCTCTCTCAAGTAAATAAATAAAATCTTTTTTTTAAAATATTTTATTTATTTACTTGACAGAGAGAAATCACAAATAGGCAGAGAGGCAGGCAGAGAGAGAGAGAGGGAAGCAGGCTCCCTGCTGAGCAGAGAGCCCGATGTGGGGCTCGATCCCAGGACTCTGAGATCATGACCTGAGCCAAAGACAGCGGCTTAACCCACTGAGCCACCCAGGCGCCCCTAAAATCTTTTTTTAAAAAGCAGCCTCGACAGAAACAGGAAGCCCTGCTCCTAGGCTCCGGATCCTTCCAGGCCTCCATTTAGCCAGTTAGAATGGGGGTGAAAATCCCCTCCTCTGTCTGTGGAGCAGAGCGGCCGGGAGTTGGGAGGTGAGGACAGTGCAATAAAGGGCTTTATAAATGGGAGGACAGATGTACTATGTTAACTGAGGTTGGTAATATTGGCAGGAAGGCAAGCCATGGCGTGCTGGCCAAGTGGTGGACTCAGCGATTGACATTTACAGACCTCTTCCCTTCCACCCACCCCACAACCCTGTAGGGAAGGGCACAAAGCTCCATTTCACAGAAGAGGAAAACTGGAACTCAGAAGTTAAATCACTTGTCCAAGGAACCACAGACAGGATGTGGCCTCCAATCCAGTTCTGCCCCAGTCTGGAGCCCGTGTTTAGGGAATAGCCATGCAGGGCTCAGGCCTCCAGAAAAGGCTCTCTGTGTGGGTGCCCCATGGGGAGCTCTGTGTTCCCACCCAGAGTTTAGCTCTGACTTTGAACAGTTGACTCGGATTGGATCAAGTTTGGGAAATGGCAGAAGAAAACAGAGTCCGGAACAGGGAGAAAAGACACAAACAGGACCCTACTCTTGTCTAAACCCCTGGTCCCTAGGAAGGCTACTTTGCAAGTTCCCCAGCAGAGGGGACAGTCTGTGCTGTTCCATCTCACTTTTTCCTAGTCAGGTTCACAGTCCCAATTTTGCAAGCCCGTGAGCCACAGGCCAGAGCCTGGGCTGCCCTGACACAGAGCAATTCACAACCAGTAGCCCAGCCTCTAAGTGAAGCTCTAGTATGAGGCTCTTCTGCCTTCCCCCTCATCTGCTCCCCAGCCAACCCTTCCTGAGAGCCTTTCTGTGCTGACCTCTTTTGACTGGTTTCTCCTCTGTCCTAGGGACCATGAAGGGTCCTCTCTCTTAAAGCCCCCTTCCTTTTTTCTTTACACCCAAACTGACCCATAATTTAGGAAAGAGCAAGCAGCCCAGCCCCACAGCAATGTCTTGTATGATTAGCCTGGCCCCTTGAGCTCTCCTATCTAACAGCTCCTGGTACACAGTTATCCCTACCAGGCCCAAAGTCAAATGAAAATGTCTTTCCTTCCCTCGTCCAGTGGGGAAGTCCTTGGAGGGCAGGCCCCATAGCTAGAACTGTCCCTATATCCTCAGTGGCCAGCCAGCCTTGCACAACTTGAGAAGATCTTGTTTCCAAAAAATGCCAAGCCACAGCCTCATAAGCATCTGTGCATATAAGTGTATGTGCATATAAGTGCATCTGTGCATATAAGTACACAGTAAGCATATGTGCACTTAATCGTATCTGACATTTATAGAATATCTTCAACTTTTTAAAATTCTCTCATTTATCTAAACTGACAGACATATGGACAAACATGCCACACACAGACACACACCCTTTGTGACTCACACTCACAGACTCAAACAACCAGCAACCCCAAATGAAAACGACAAGAGCATTAAGCATGAACTAGGTTTAAAGACTGATGCAGTCAGAAGTCAAATGCCATCCCAACCTACCCTCTAACTCTGCTTTCTCCCAAGAGGCTTGGAAACCAAAGCTGAGAGTGAGAGTCGGGCACAATGCTCAGAGAACCCAGGCAGGAGTATCCAGCCCTTGTTTCCCCCAGGACTTAATGCCCTCTGAGGGATACATCAAGGACCACCATCCCTTCACTCTTCTCTCCAAATGTCCATTCATTTGCTCAGCAATTGTTTGTTAAGCACCTACTTGTGTGAGACACCAGGCTACCCAATGGGAACATGATGCTACACAAGACAGGGCCCATGGTCTGGAGAAGTTCACAGTTGTATTAAAGGAGGGGTCAGTCATATAAACAACTCCTTATATCATAACGGGGTCAGTGTTTTTGACAGCTACTATGGGCATAGGGAGAAGAAAGACTATGGAAGGCCTTTCATACTTCATAGAAGAAGTAATTTTGAATGGGTTATTGAGGGATGAGTAGGAGTGGGCCAAGTGGATGGACAATAAGAGAAGACATCCCTACTAGAGAGGAAAACATTTCACATACAGGTGAGGGGGAGTATTGGTGAGAGATCACACATGCTTGCAGGGAGTAAGGAACATGGAAGAGGAAGACAGGTCGTGCAGAAAGAGCAGAAGGTGTAGTTTGAAACTGATTATGATGGTCTCTCTGTGCCATGCTGCAGAATCGAGACTTCACTCTGTGGACAGTGGCCCTCAGTGCTGACTGCACATCAGGACTTCTGGGCAGCTTTTCAGAATCCAGGTCCTGAAGCCTTGTTCCTGACCTTCTGAATCAGAATCTTAGAGAATGCTGGCCCATGTGCTGGTGTTCTTTTAGAGCTACAGTTTACTTTAATTATAAAGTACTAATTCCTATAACATAAACCACTGTATTAAAGGAGGAAAAGTCCCACGTCTTTATGAAAGGCTGGGGAAGCAATAAGAGAGTCACCTGCCCTGTTTTCAGACTAGATAGAGATTGCTAATTAGTCTAAGAAGCCGGGTAGAGCAGCCAGCCTTTATATGCAGGTGAATATGCTGAAGAGTGAGAGATACCACCAGAGTGCTGGGAAGGAGGCAGGGAGCTTTGAAACCCATCGCTGAGAAAAGGCAAGTAAAGGCACACCAAGGCCTGGAGCATACATGTATCTGATGGACCTCAAAAACATCACAATGATGGAAAGAAGCCAGACACAGAAAGAATGCATTCTGTATGATTTCATTTACATGAAATTCTAGAAGAGGTCAACTAACCCATAGTGACAGGAAGCAAGCCTCAGCCTGCACCTGAGGATTGGCAGGTGATTGACAGCAAAGGGGCATGGGAGAAAATTTTGGAAGATGTCCTGTATTTTAATTGTGGTTGTACTTACATGGGGATATACTTTTGTCAAAACTCATTGAAATGTATTCTGAAAATGGCTGCATTGTTATCATATGCAAATCATCCCTCAATGAAGTTGATTTTAATTTTTTTTTTTTAGGGTGCCTGGGTGGCTCAGTGGGTTAAGCTGCTGCCTTCAGCTCAGGTCATGATCTCAGGGTCCTGGGATCAAGTCCCGCATTGGGCTCTCTCCTCAGCAGGGAGCCTGCTTCCCTCTCTCTCTCTCTGCCTGCCTCTCTGCCTACTTGTGATCTCTGTCAAATAAATAAATAAAACCTTTAAAAATAAAATAAAATAATGTATTAAATATAATTTTAATTTTATATATAATTATAATAAAATAATTTATTAAAATAATTTTTAAGGGTTTTATTTATTTATTTGACAGACAGAGATCACAGGTAGGTGGAGAGGCAGGCAAAGAGAGAGAGAGAGAGAGAGGTGGGGAAGCAGGCTCCCTGCTGAGCAGAGAGCCCAATGTGGGGCTCGATCCCTGAACCCCAGGATCATGACCTGAGCCAAAGGCATAGGCTTTAACCCACTGAGCCACCCAGGTGCCCCAATGAAGTTGATTTTAAAAAGGGAACAAGAAGAGGAGAAAGGAAAATTGAACACTCATGTTGAAGAGAACATGAGCTCTGAGGTGTCCTTTGCAATAGCTATTCCAAGGAACTTTACTGCAATTCTCTGTCACCATATATACCAAACTGTAAGTCCCTTAAAAGGATAGCCATGTTATATTCCTCTCTGTGGCCAGCAACTGCATGGTACATGGACAGAATTGGTGCTTGATGAAATTAAAATAAATAGATGACTAGAAGGGAAGTAGGCAAACTCACCCAGGAAGATCATGTAACATGAAAAGAACTGTAGATCAAAGAGGGAACCCAGGGAAATATCAATGCTTAAATATTGTTTCATTTTATTTTTAATTGTAAAATGTTTCAATCATACAGAAAACAATATAGCAAACATCTGTGTACTTACCACCCAGATGGTAAGTACATCTTAAGAGAGATGGACATCTCTCTTTTAATAATTAAATGTTATAGAATCTCCAATTTGATGTATGTGTGGGGGGAAAAATACATAAGAATCAACAGCAGATCTGAACATGAAAAGTGAAACAGTAAGCCTTTGAAAGACCCCAGAGAGTGTCTTCATGACCTTAGAGTATAGAGCAGAGTATGGGACACAAAAAGCACCACACTAAAGAAAAATATGATGAGTTTATAAAATTAAGTAATTCTGTTGATCAAAAAAAGCTGCATTAAAGAGTGAAAAGGCAACCCACAGAGTGGGTGGAAACATTCATATATCCAACAAAAGACTCATCCAGAACATATTAAGAACACTTGTAAATTCACAAGAAAAATAGAAAAATGGGCTGAAGATGTGCGTGAAAGAGGATACCCAAAATGGCCAGTGTATGTACAAAAGGAGCTCAACATCCTTAACCACTAGGGGACGTGCAAATTTTTAAAAATCACAAAGATATATATAGTATCCCCTCCAAAAAGGCTAAACTACCAAAGAACGGAAATATTAAGTGCTAAGAGTATCTGCTGTCGCTGAACATACCATACGCTATGGACACAACAATTCCACTGTTAGATGTACACAAACCATTGAGTGCATTCATGTATTAACCACAAGACGTGTACTAGAATACTCACTGCAGGTTTGTCCATAATAGCTGAAAATTGAACTCAGACACCATGTCCAACAGTAGTAGAGTATGTAAATAACTGGGTTTAGCCACACAGCAGCATACTTTTTTTTAAGATTTTATTTATTTATTTGACAGAGAGAGAGACAACGAGAGAGGGAAGACAAGCAGAGGGAAGTGGGAGAAGGAGAAGCAGGCTTCCCGCTGAGCAGGGAGCCCGATTCGGGGCTCCATCCCAGGACTCTGGGCAGCCACTTAACAACTTAGCCTCCCACACACCCCGAACATAGCAGCATACTAATGAAAACAAATGATCTGCAACCACAGAGTTGGTTTTGGAAGAATTTTGCTATATTGTGTTAAACAAAAGAGCCCAGACACAAACTGTATGATGCTACTGAAAAATGTTCATGAAATATAAAAACATTTAACCCTAACCTATGCTGTTAGAAATCAGATTAGCCCTTTTGGCGGCCGGGAGGTGGGGGGATAGGTGGGAGATATAGCTGGAAGAGAGACCAGAGTGCAGACATCTGGGGCAATGGGAATGTTTGTTTCCTGCTCTAGGTGCTGGTTACATGGATGGATGGAGAAGGCAGAGGTGCTCGGGATTGAGGGGTGGGGAGTGCGGGGACACACAGGAGTATCGGAGGGTAGGTGGCCACAGCAGGTGGTGAGCTCAGCTGTGGCAGAGCCAGACATAAGGAGTAACAGCAGATGCCTTCTTCTATTCCTCCAGCTCCAAGAGGTCGGAATGTGGAAAACTCAGTAATGCCTTTGTTATATAGAGACCTTCCCTTTGTGAAAGTTTGAATCATTCTGCTTTATCCTAAGGGAAGAAGTTATGCAATCTCAGTAGCAATATTTAACCCAACCTCCAGGGAAAAAAATATGTAAGATACTTACAGATGCACAGTGATGACACACCCCAGACATCCTGCTGTTTAAAGGAAAAGAAAAAAAAATTACGAGAACATAGAGCCCCCTCCCACTTGAGATGTTACTTAAGAAACCTCAAAGATTAGAGACCTCCAAAGGTATCTTTGTAAAGATATGGACCACGAGGATCAAAGAGGAGATGGAACCTGTTCAAGTTACACAGTGAGAACAGGTAAACCTCAAATGATCATCTAGCAATTTGTAGGGTTCCCATCCAGTGCTCTTTCCATGGTTCGATCACCGAATATCCAGGCTTCTTTCTCTGGAGCCCCTCACTCAGTCTAGGCCCTGCACCCCCGCCACCATGCCTAAGGCCCAGCTCTGCTGCCGCTGCTGCCAAGGCAGATCTGGTCTCCAGACAGAGGGCTCTGTGGGAACCAGGGACCATGCTCCACCTTCTCTAAAACTTCCTCTGTTGCTAGAGGATCCTCCTCCAGAGCTATCTCTCATGTCCCTTCCCTGGCTCCTTACAATGGCACAGGCCTTGAAAGCATGTTAGATAAAGATGCTCCCCCCACAAAAAGATATAGTCCCAGAATTGCAGAATTTGGTTCTCAGACGATGGGCTGAACCTCTTCCCGACACCACTGTTGCTTAGCCCTCAGCTAGAATCTCTTTTTTGTTTAAAGATTTTATTTATTTATTTATTTACTTGTTTACTTAATTATTTGAGAGGATGGGAGAGCAAGTAGGGGGAGGGGCAAAAGAGGAGTGAAAGGGAGAGAATCCCAAGCAGACTCCATACTGAGTGGGGAGCTCAACATGGGGCTTGATCTCCTGACCCTGAGATCATGATCCTGAGATCATGACCTGAGCTGAAACCTCCTCACCCTCCTCTTCTTTCCATGGTCTGTTCTGGCCTTCTTTCCTGGATCTCCCATGAAAATTCAAAATCCCTCTAATTTTGCATGCAACATAACAAAGGCCTGTTTGTCTCACCCTCTCCAGATTTCCATGGGGAGAAAGGGAGGGAGAGGATCTCAACTTTAAAAAGCAAAGAATCAATAAATTCTTCAAAGCAAAGAGCCACACCACTACATATGTCTTAGAATAGCTAAAGTTTAAAAATACTGACAACTTGCTCTGGTAGATGCAATTTAACTGCAATTCTCATACAATGCAAAATGGCACAACCACTCTTAAAAACAATTTAGCAATTTTTTTATAAAATTAAAGATACAACATATGACCAAAAATCCCACTGCTGGGTATTTACTCTAGAGAAATAAAAGCTTACATTCACATGAAGACATGTACATGAATGCTTATAGCATCTCCATTAATAATCACAAAAATTGGTGACAACTCAAGTGTCCTTCAAGAAGAGAGGAGAAAAACAAACCATAGTACATCAATTCGATGCAGTACTCGTGGCAATAAAAAGAAGCAAACTGTTGCTACAACAAATTGGATAAATCTCAAAGGCATTATGCTGAGGGAAAGAAGTCAATATCAAAAGGTTACCCACTGTGTGATTTGATGGTATGAGATTCTCAGAAAGACTGAACTATTGTGATGGAGGACAAATCAGTAGTTGCCCCTGGTTAGAGGTGGAGGGAGTGTGTCACTATACAAAAGTAACATGAAGGAATTGGAGGGGGGGTGATAAAACTGTTCTCTCCCCTCTTGTTGTGGCGGTGGCTTCACAAATCTATACATGAGTAATTGTATTAAAATTTATAGAATAGTACACCCAATATATGATCATTAAAAATAGAGACAATGGAAAAAGGAACATGTTAAACAATAGCACAGCAGAGGGGTGGAGGTGGGGGGCCACTAACTTAGTAGGACACTAAATCCACAAAACAAATGGCCAAGTTTCTTCAAGAGATAAATTACAAGGAATAAAAAGGGGGATCTGAACCAATTGCAATGCATGAAGATGATTTAGGCCCTGATTCAAACAAGTGATTTTAAGGAAAACATTCACAAGACATTACAGGAACTGTGAACCTCAACCAGAGTTTTTTTTAATTTTTATTTGAATAGAGATGACACACTGGACTGGATTTTTTAAATCATATCAAAGAATTAATGTTTATCTTGTTAAGGGTGATAATGTTAATATGGTTATCTTATTTAAAGAGTCCTTATCCTTCAGAGGAACTTACATATTATATATATGAATAAAATAGTATGCTGTTTGGGACTTGCTTCAGCATAATCTGGAAGGTTAAAGGGAGTGGGGAGAATAGAAATGAAACAGGATAATGAGTTAATTGTCAACCTGGGTGATGGATACAGAAGCAAGCATTCATTGTACTAGTCTCTCTATTTTTATATTTATTTGAAATTTTCTATAATAAAGAGGTTTTTAAAAAGCTACTTAAGATTAAATAGAACAACTTCCTCTTCTGTTATAAATAAGTCATTTTTCCTTTATAGTAGTTTTTCTTTCCAGTACACTCAAGCAAGGACAGTTGTGCATATAACTCCCATTAACAACTAGCCCGAACATGGTCAGAGTAATAAGAAGTTGGATGGCGTGATCACAATCCAGAAATAATTTGGTGGTTTAGAGCTTGAGCCAAATCTAACAAGGAAGATTTAACAGAGATTAATGTAAAATAAAATCCTACAGGTGCATTCAAGCAAAGCAGCAGTATGGTTCAGCATGGGGAAACACAAATTCCTAATGGCTTGTATAAAATGGCACCAGCTCAGGATGAGTCAGCAGCAGGAAGGAGATGCCAAACTCACCTACAGGGTTGAAGGATATACAACAGGAAGCCCCATGCCCACTCTTTTCCTAGGCTAGTCAGGCCACTCTTGGAAGTCTGGGTTGGGTTTCAGGCATCCAGAGGATGGGATGTCTATGGTACAGCATCCCAAAGCAGAGTAGGAAATGGAAATATTCCACCTGGAGAAGGAATCCAATGAAGGGGGAAACCATCCTCAAATATTTGTAGACTGCCATGCATAAGAGGACTTAGGGTTGTTCCCTATGGCCACAGAGGGAAAAAACTTGGACCAATGAGTGGAATTTAAAGGTAGGACTCACCTGAGCATCCTCTGTGAAAGAGAGGTATTACCTTCCACAGAAAGGTGGGCTGCTAATTGTGGAATAGTGTTTTAGAGAAGACTTCAATGTCTAAGTGGGGAATCCTTTTCAGGGCCTCCGAAGTCATTTCTATCCTTGAGAGTCTGAATCTTCATAAATTAATTAATAGTGGTAACGCTTGAAGTAATAATGGTAATATCTCCAATTTATTGAGTACTTATCTTGTTCTGAGAGCTGTGCTGAGCTCTGGCATGCATTATATTATTTAAGCAGTCCACCAGTCAACAAGTAAACACTTCCTGTCCAGTATTACATAACATACAAACAATATATATACTATGTAGTCCCTCTCTTTAAAGAGCTTATAACCTAGTTGTTAATCAAAATTTGCACACATGAATGAATATGAATATGAGGGGGCACCTGGGTAGCTCCATCATTAGGTGTCTGCCTTCGGCTTGGGTCACGATTCCAGAGTCTTGGGATTGAGCCCTACATTGGACTTCCTGCTTGGTGGGGAGACCTGCTTCTCCCTCTCCTATTCCCCCTGTTTGTGTTCCCTCTCTCACTGTCTCTGTCAAATAAATAAATATAATCTAAAAAAAATGGTATATGTTATGAAGTATAATGCCTCCATCAGAAAGGATGAATACCCAACTTTTGTATGAACTTGGATGGAACTGGTGAAGATTATGCTGAGTGAAATAAGTCAAGCAGAGAGAGTCAATTATCATTTGGTTTCACTTATTTGTGGAGCATAAGGAATAACACAGAGGACATGGGGAGATGGAGAGGAGCACGGACTTGGGGGAAATAAGAGCGGGAGACAAACCATGAGAGACTATGGACTCTGAAAAACAAACTGAGGGTTTTGGAGGGGAGGGGGGAGGGAGGTTGGGTGAGCCTGGTGGTGGGTATTATTGCATGGAGCACTGGGTGTGGTGCATAATCAATGAATTCTGGAACATTGAAAAGAAATTTTAAAAATAAATAAAAATTTAAGAAAAAATCTCTATGAATATTTTCATTTTATTAAACACTTTCATGTATATTATTTCATGTATTCTTGGAAACATCTCTGAGAAGCAGATATTATTTTTATTACTACAATACTAACAGCTAATATTTGAAATCACTCTCTTCCTCCGTGAGTGTCCATTTCCAAATTGCTCATCATGAGCCTAGTTCTAATCAAGAGAAGACTATTTTCTCAATTTCCTTTATTTTTATTTTCCTCTTGTCCCAATAATAAGAGGGTTAAATTTAAAAAAATAATAATAACAGGGACATCTGGATGACTCAGTCAGTTAAGCGTTTAACTCTTAATTTCAGCTCGGGTCATGATCTCAGGGTCGTGAGATCAAGCCCTGGGCTGAGCTTGGCACTGAGCATTTAGTCTCCTTGAGATTCTCTCTATCTCCCTCTCCCTCTATACCTTCCCTCCAACCTTTCCCCCACACTCTCTCTCTAAAAATAATAATATAAATAATCCATGTTTTTAAAAAGGAAGCAAATATTCTAATAATCTAATGAAAAATATTCCCCAGAAGCTGAGACAAAAATGTAAACATGCTAAATTATGGAAGTTTTATTATCCATAAATGCTTTGAGACTATTTTGTTGCTCTTGGTTTTAAAGGCAACAAAACAAAATGGACAAGGTCTGGGTCTTTTTTAAAGTTGAGCTTTGAAACAAATGTTTACTTGATCTTTTTTTTCCCTCTATTTTATTTTATTTTTTATTCTACCCTCTGCTTTATTGAAGCTTGTATTCTTTTTTTTTAAAGATTTTATTTATTTATTTATTTATTAGAGAGAGAGAGGGAGAGAGAGCAAGCACAGGCAGACAGAATGGCAGGCAAAGGCAGAGGGAGAAGCAGGCTCCCTGCCAAGCAAGGAGCCCGATGTGGGACTCGATCCCAGGACGCTGGGATCATGACCTGAGCCGAAGGCAGCTGCTTAACCAACTGAGCCACCCAGGCGTCCCTTTTTTTTTTTTTCCCCAATTTATTTATTTTCAGAAAAACAGTATTCATTATTTTTTCACCACACCCAGTGCTCCATGCAAGCTGTGCCCTCTATAATACCCACCACCTGGTACCCCAACCTCCCACCCCCCCGCCACTTCAAACCCCTCAGACTGTTTTTCAGAGTCCATAGTCTCTCATGGTTCATCTCCCCTTCCAATTTACCCAAAAGCACATACCCTCCCCAATGTCCATAACCTTCCCCCCTTCTCCCAACCCCCTCCCCCCAGCAACCCACAGTTTGTTTCGTGAGATTAAGAGTCACTTATGGTTTGTCTCCCTCCCTATCCCATCTTGTTTCATGGATTCTTCTCCTACCACTTAAGCCCCCATGTTGCATCACTACTTCCTCATATCAGGGAGATCATATGATAGTTGTCTTTCTCCGCTTGACTTATTTCGCTAAGCATGATACGCTCTAGTTCCATCCATGTTGTCGCAAACGGCAAGATTTCGTTTCTTTTGATGGCTGCATAGTATTCCATTGTGTATATATACCACATCTTCTTGATCCATTCATCTATTGATGGATGCACAGGACATTTGATAAGTCCTACCCAAATATGGATCTCCCTTTGCCCCTCCCTTTCTTTTACTCTGGCAGTCAGGCTATAGAAAAAGCAATTTTTCTGAAGAGCTAAAGCAAAATCATGAGAAATCATGTCAAACACTAGAAATGGAATGCATAAGATACTCACGGATGCACACTGGGCTCTGACACTCCCCAGACATCCTGTTTAGGAAAATAAAGTAAATATTATGGAAAACTCATGGGGACTCCTCTCAGCATCTCTGTTCAGAGTTATCCTCTGTGATGCCAGAGTACAATATTACAAGCTGCAGCCTCAGGGACTGAAGTTAGGCATGAGAAGGGATTCCCTGAGGTTCTAGGATGGGGATGCAGAGAAACAGAGATATAAAGTGTCTCTAGATACTTGACTCTGCCATCACCTTGGTCTTGGTTCCTTCACTGGCAAAACTGGAATAATATACTTCTTTTTCAGTGTGTTGAGAAGAGTGAATTAAGCCGCAAAGAATGTCTAGCACAGTGTCTGACCTAAACCAAAAGTGACACAGCTCTTATCTGTGCCAGAGATGGAGAGGCAAAGAGTGACTGGTGTGGAGGTAAGTGGAAACCAGTTTCGAGAATAGGAGGAGCAGGCTGCTAGGACAACCTAGTATCTATCTGTATTCTCCATATCAGGATTGGCTGGCATTGGCCTTTGGGGTGTACTATATGCCTGTTAGGAAGCTTTAAGTATTCAGCTCTAACAAAGATGGTATTCCTCAGCCCAAAGGGGTGAGTGCTAGACAGTATAATTCAGTTATTCAAGCATTTGTGGAGACCCTATTTTGTCCTCTGCCACTGTGTCTAACCAATGACCATAAAATCATTTGAAACTTGATTCTCAAATTGTCCTCCTTGCCCTAGCCAGAGTCCCTACCCACCTGCACTCCTCGCCATCCAACATCTTCTGGTAGGTGGCGATCTCCAAATCTAATGCCAACTTGATGTTTATCAGCTCCTGGTAGTCATGCAGGAGATAGGCCAAGTTTTCCTAGGCCTGCTGCAGGGCCTTCTTGAGCTCTGCCAACCTGGCCTGGGCATCTTTGAGCGTCATTAACCCTGTTGTTCAGTGTCAGCAATTGTTGCCTGCAGGTTAGGATTCTGAAGGAGGAGAGAGAAGAGAAGGATTGAATCTCTAAAATCACCTGGGCACATGGCAGGTGACCGTGCTAACTCCTTCTGCCCATATCACTCATATCCATGGAGCTACATGATGCTAGGAAATTCCAATGGTCAATTGAATCCTTACCCAGAGATCCCAGAGATATTGATCACCTGCTTCCCAATCTCTTAAAGGGGTATAATCTATGGTATGAAACCCCAGAAACTCAGTCCCACATATTTCATGGAGCCTTGGGGCCACAACAAATGAAATGAGGGAAGATCAATTCTATCTTGAAGATGATAGGTAGGAATAAAAGTAACATACATGAAGCCATCACTCTGTATGGTATTACCTGGGAAGCTCCATTGTAGCTTCCAATAAGGACCCGAAAGACTTTCCACCCTACTAGGTTCAGGTGCCCCACTGGCATCTCAGAGCACGATTTTTATCACAGTTATAATCCCAGGCTTTGGGGAGTCACACCCACCTGCATCTTGATGCTCTCGATCTTGGTCCGCAGCCTCTGGACCATCTTGTTGAGCTCTGCAATCTCATTCTTGGTGCTCCTCAAGTCATCACCATATATGTTGGCTATAGTCTGCAGCTCCCCAAGCTGGAAGTTAAGGAGCAGATAGGAAGAAATTATTCCTAACCCTCAAATACATGTGTATGAGAAAGAGAATAGAAGTGCAGTCAATCCAGAAAGTCCTAATATTACACAGAAGTCCACCAGGCATTTAGAATGGAAAGGATCACTTAACTAAAAATCAAAGTTGCTCTTAAAGATATCAGGCAGTATTATAGAGGGCACAGCTTGCATGGAGCACTGGGTTGTGGTGAAAAAATAATGAATACTGTTTTTCTGAAAATAAATAAATTGGAAAAAAAAGATATCAGGCAGTAGAAAGGAAAACATTGCAAGTCATAGGTATTTGTAAAAGATATTTTGGTGGGTTTCCACTGAACAAACTGCATTATCTGGGATGTTGCCAAGAAGGGCTGGAGGTGAAGGAGCAGGAGCCCTGGATAAATCTTGTTAGTCTAGACTGTTGCAGGGACTCCTATTTACCTTGACCTGGTATAGCCCCTCAGCCTCAGCCTTGATCCTCTAGGTGATCTCTTCATACTGGCCCTTGACCTCAGTGATGATGCTATCCAGGTCCAGATGCCGGTTGTTGTCCATGGACAGGATGATGGACATATCACTGGATTCTGACAGGACCTGGTTGTATTCCTACATGCACACAGGAACACACCATTGGGCAGTGTCATCATCTCTCTAGGATGCCCTAAACCTTCCAAGCATTGGCTCTGGAATGTTGTGGGGTCAAGAAAATTAAATCTTATTGGAGGGAAAGGAAAAGGACAAGACAGTGATCCAGAAACCAGGCAGTAATAAAATTCCCAGCAGGCAGTGAGGGATTGCCCTTAACTCTCCTTTTACAGATTTCCCTTGAGAGCCTATGTACATGCGGATTCTAAAGGCATGGACTGCAGATTCTGAAAGTCTGGAGCCATGGGAGGGAGAAAAGGGAGGACATAAGCAATATGATTAAGGAGGTGTAAAATTGAAGAAATGAAGAAGAAATAGGGATAAAGATGGGAAAGACTGCAAATGCCTGCTGCCAAATAGATTTCACAGAGGAAGCTGAATCCCCAGAATCAAGCAAGATTTGAGACCCTGTGTCATGGCTTCCACCCTACAGGACAGTATGAAGGTCCTTACAGCTTCAAAGAGGGCTCTCAGAAAGCTGACTTCACTGGTCAGGCTCTCCATTTTTATTTCCAAGTCCACTTTGGTCATGTAGGAAGTATCCACATCCTGAAAGTAAAAAACAGGGGCACCTGGGTGGCTCAGTGGTTTAAGCCTCAGTCTTTGGCTCAGTTTATGATCTCAGGGTCCTGGGATCGAGCCCCGCATCAGTCTCTCTGCTCAGCAGGGAGCCTGCTTCCCCTGCTCTCTCTGCCTGCCTCTCTGCCAACTTATGATCTCTCTCTCTGTCAAATAAATAAATAAAATCTTAAAAATAAAAAAAGAAAGTAAAAAAAATAGAGAATTAGCCTTCTTAGCTTCAGTATTATTCTCATTAGTTACCACTGAATTTAATAACATTGGTTATCATGTTTACATAGTTGAGGGACCAAAAATCATTTAAACCAGACCTTACACTTGTAGTAGAGAGTATTGATAATTGAGCTCAGTGTTAGAAAAAAATCACCACTATCCATTTTTGTAGCTTGGATAGTTAGGGTGGTAGTTCTTAAGAGTTGCAGTTAACTATAATGTGTAAGGAATGGCTCAAAGCAGTTTTGCAACTGTTGAGCCAAACACACTTGAGAGATATCCTAACTACAGAAAACAAAAACAACAAAAAAACCCACGCAAACACACAAAAAAACAGAAAGCCCTCAGGGCATAGGCTCAGATGCAAGGCTGGAGTTGTTCTGGCCATCAACAACAGGACAACATTTGGAATTCTGCTCTGGACAAAGTGCTAGCCAGTCTCACATCCCTGGGAAGATGCCACCATTCCCCCCCCCCAACTTCCTTTGTGCATGGGAGGACCCTGTGACAGCTTGTTCTTCACCACTGGCCTGCTCACCTTCTTCAGAATCATGAAGTCATTCTCAGCCTCTGAGCGCTTATTAAGCTCATCATTGTACCTACAAGAAAGGAGAGAGGTCATGTTCGAGGGTGACTGAGCCAAGTGTATGTGCCCATGTGCCCAGAGAAAGGTCTTTATTCCAGAGGGTGGTATGTAACCTAGGGCAGAGATGCAGGTGACTATTCCTTGGATAAGACCAAACTAAAGCCAGTTGAGTGGCATGCTTTATTAAAATGGTAGGGCCTTTAAGAGCACACTAGCACTCCATTTCTGACATTCCATAATATTGGAAATAGAAGATAAAACAAGTGACAGAATTGGTACATAAACCCTGGTGTCCTTGGGCAACACATTGATGCAGGTCTCTGGATTCTCTACTGCAAGGACTCAGGCTAGTCCTCATGAACAAAAAACCTGTGGTCACTCCCAAGGCCACCTCCCACCTATACCCGAAGCTCCCAGCTGTTCCCTTCTCCATCTGTGTCCTGCATCCCCTTGAATCTCCCTCATCACCCAGCACAAACGCATTCTCTAACTAGTCCTCACTCTTGGCAGTATGTTGGAATCACCTGAGGCTCTATAAAAGCTACCAGTGCCTGGATCCCATGCCTAGAAATTCTGATTCAATGAGTCATGTGTGCAACCTGGACATACAGAATTTATAAAGCTTCCAAAGTGATTCCGGTAAGCAGCACAGTATAAGACCCACTGTTGTCGGGGCAGCTGGGTGACTCAGTGGGTTAAAGCCTCTGCCTTTGGCTCAGGTCATGAGCCCAGGTTCCTGGAATCGAGCCCCACATCGCGCTCTCTGCTCAGCAGGGAGCCTGCTTCCACCCACCTGTCCTCTCTGCCTGCCTCTCTGCCTACTTGTGATCTCAGTTTGTGTAAAAAAAAAAAAAACCACTGTTGTTAGTGCCAAAGTGCCTGATATCTATCTCTGTCTAAAGGGGGCCCCCTTGAAGCCCACACTCTGACATACATCTTATTCTCCTTGGCACCAACACAAATATCAAAAGAGAGCAGATCCTCCTTCATCAGACCTGCATCCTGACACCCCATCCTGCGGCCTACAGATTCCTTGAGGACATGCACAAACAACTTCCCAGCCAAAAAGCCTCCACACCTCCTGACCTGCACCACAATCACCTAGACCCAGTGGCTGCTTCCCCAGCACCTCCATCACTCGCTTCCTCTTATACTCCTCCACAAGTGTTTGCATTGTGCTCAGTTCCCCATCCAGCTGACCCCGCTCCCTCAGCAGCCTATCCAGGTAGACCTGGAGGCAGCTGGTATGAGACTCAAAGAAAGGCTGCAGGTCATGGGCACTGGTCCTGGAGATGGTCTCCAGTACCTCGTTCTCCTGCTCCAGGAACCGCACCTGTGGTCAACCAGGAAGCAGAGGTCATGGCCTACACAGTCTCTGGTTCATGGGCAGACCCACGGTCCCAACCTACGCCTCATGTTTCCAGGCCCCCCTCCCTACCATGAGCCCTCACCTTGTCGATGAAAGAGACAAACTTGTCACTGAGAGTCTTGATCTGCTGCTTCTCTTGGGTCTTCATCTCCCTGATCTGAGGTCAGTCCCCATGTTCTGGGGCTGAAGGAGGCTCTGGTTGATGGTCACTTCCTGGATACTGAGGGGAAAGCTCCCTGAGCCCCCAAGGCCCGAAGCTCCTCCAGGAATGCTTCCCAAACCACCAGGTCTTCCTCCATTGTTAATGGAGCCTCTTCCAGAGCTACCTCTCGTGCCCCTTCCTCCAGCCCCACATAGACTCCCTCCAAAGGCACCTGTGCAACCCCTGCTGAGCTCCCAGTCTGGACAGCCCCTCTGGCCACACTGAGCAAGACCTTCTTGCTCCCCCAAAGATGGTACAGGCTCCGGCTGCCAAAGGTACCCCCTACCATGACACAGGAGGTCCTGCCTCCTCCAGAGCATGAGGCTGACTGGGACTTAGTGGGGCTGATACAGCTCTGGCCAAACACCACAACAGCAGAGCAGCCCCTAAAGCCCTTGGTGGCCTGGGACAGCCTGCTGGACTGCTGGCTTATCATTTTCTCTGGGCACAGGAAGATGTCCTGGGTCAGAAGCCTCTGAGGAAAAGGCACCTTCTGGTGCAGGGAAACAGGTGGCCCCTTTTATAGGCTCCAAAGAAATGGTTCATTTCCAGGGTTTCATTCGCTGGCTACAACTAATCCCCACACCAATTTCCTTCGCTGTAATCCCAGAGTCTCCATTTCAAGTCTTTCCTGTAATTAGCCTTGCGCTGAATTTGTGTACTACCAAACCAGGGCCCTCCCTTGATGAATGAGGTTGGTTCCTGCCAGGCATGGCCCAGCCTCAGGGCCCCAGGCACCAGCTTCTCAGGAGGCAGCAGGTTCAATTAGGTGACTCTGTGGCTTTTTCATTCCCCCAAAACCCTGTGCGTCCTCTCATGTCGCTAAGCTGTCTGCCTCCCAGAATGAATGAGGCGCCCACGCAGATTCCTGTGTTTAGGAGAGACAGAGTGGCGAGTAAGCTCCCTCCTACCTGTAGCTCCTCCATATCTCACAGTGTGTATCCATGGAACTCACCAGGAAGCCTCCGTTGGTTTGTCCCTGTCTCTGTGACACAAGCAGCTCCTCTGGTGTCCCAGTCACAGAGGGGCAGGTGTCAAGAGAGAATGTTCCAGACTGACCCAGAGGCCTAAGCAAGTGGACTAGATACTAGAGACATTCATCTGAGCCTTAGCACTGTTCACCATTGGGGTGACCAAGAGAATTCTAATGTCCCTTTCTGTCTCCCCTGGCTCCCTGCACGGTGTTATTGCTCCTGTCCAACTTGCTGCCCAGATGGACCCACATCCCCTATTTCACTCCCACACCAGGTCTCTTCCTCTTTCAAATATGCCTCCTCGATCCCCCTTCCAGGAAGCCTTCCCCCTTTCAGGCTCTTGTGGTTCCTAATGTCTGCATTCCCTTCCTTCCTTTTCCCTGCATGAAGGCTGTAGCCCTGTCCCTTTGACAATAGGCACCATGAGAGCTGGGTCTTATCTGTCTGGTCCAACAGTACCCCCATCGCCCAGCACAGTGCCTAGTCCATCATGGGCTCACAGGTTTTGTAGAATGAATGGCTGCCCAGTTTTTCCTACTTCTGGTACTGCCCCTCTATGTGGGTTCCTATGTGTGTCCCACCTCTATCATCACACTGGACAAGAAAGCCTTGTCCCTTAAGACACTCTCCCATCCAATCCATCTCTTACCCCAAGCTCAGGACAAAGCCCTGTAACTGTGAGCTCAGGATAGGGTTTTAAGAAACAAATTGTTAAATTAGCTGCTATTTGTGTTGGATGGCTTCCCTCTCTGCTAAAAATGCCACCTGTGTATCAGGCCCATTTTAAGTGTACAGGAAATGCAACCAGGTAGCCCACAGGTGGGTGAAAGGACCTAACTGATCAGAAGGCCTTGAACCTCCCTTGAACTCCTAAATTCTATTACCCCTCATAAATGCCCGCACATCCCACCTTGGATGCTTGTGGTGAAAGTCTGACCCCTTTGGGGGGCTGGGGAGAGAGGCTCCATTGTCCTCAAAATAAACAAAAGACAGATGATTCCATTAAGAACTCCACACTTGTGTTAATAGCAATCGCCATCCTAGCTACAGGAGAGATCAGAATCTGGTGGTTTCTGGTGAACACAGGCTAAGGAAAAGGACACAATACAGTGAGGGGATAGGGAAGGCCTTCCCTACAGAGCAGTTAGAAGTGCTGTAGCACTCCTGGCTGCTGTAGCATCTCCTCTAGAAGGAAAGGAAGTCATGACTGGGTGTCAGACACAAGTCCACTGCCATCTGACCCTGTGTGAGGGACTTGAGTAGCTTCTAGTTACATGTGGTAGAAGGGAGGAAGAAAGAAAAGGAAAGAGGGAGGGAAGGAAGGGAGGGGATAAAGAGAGAGAGGGAGTGGATGGAGGGAGGCAGTCAAGCCCAAGTGTACTACAGTTTACAGAGTTCCTCCTGCCTCTGGCAGGAGCTTACACTGGGCTTGGAACACACATTTGTTCACACCTTGGCATCTGCATGAACCTAACACCATGCCTTGCCTCTACAGACAGCACCATGGGAATAGCTCATGGGATGGCAAGTCAGTTCTCGAAGATGTGTGGGTAGCATATTCACTGCAAGGCATATAAGACAGCATGAGAGCTAAAGTTTAAACAAAAGCAGGTCTATCCAGCATTTATTGAGCATCTATTATAACATAGAATAAGGAGTTCAGAGGAAGGAGAAGATGTCTTCTATATATCTAAGAAGCAGTCTGACACTCTTACTCAGAACACAAGACATGCACAGATGGAGCCACATGTATACTGCAGTTACAAGAGGGGATGGAATTGGGAACTGTGGTGGGATGTTAGCCATGGAAGACTTCCCCGAGGAAGCCAATTTGAAGTGACAGACAGTATCCCATGTTAGGATAAAGAGACTTGCAAGAACCAGTCTGTTCAGCAAACATTATAGCTTTATTCTAAGCAAGATCATCAGAAGCTACTGAAAGCAACAGAGGGGAGCATGTTATATACAGAGATGCAGGGGCATGTGCCAGCCTGACCCATTGCGTGGGAAGAAATTATGCTGGTCATGGCAACCTGGCAAACTGTGGTGGGTCATGGAATTGGACGTGGTTCACTTCTCCCCCAAAGACCTACCCAGAGCCTCTAGTCTCTCCATGCTCTCCCATCCACTCCTACATCGCTGCCAACATGATCTTATGCAAATACCACTTTCAACATGTCACTCTCCTACTCAGAAAATGACTAGGCTTCCTATTCTAGAAGAATGACCTTCTCTTTACCTGTAACACCCTTCCACCTCTGCCCCTTGTTCCTTCCTTCCTCCTTTGTGCCTCACTTTATTATTAAGGCCTTACCACTCCCTCCAAGCCAATTTCTTGCTATTGTTTGGTGGGAAGTTGGGCCAAACCACCTCTTCCACCCTTGGGGCTCTAGGATCCCATGATGCCCCCACACTTTCCCTCACCATCATCCTTGGAGAGGTCCACCTGTGAGAGCATGACCCACACCACATCCTGGCCTGGGGATTCCTTGATCTTCTCAGTTACACTCATCTTCCTCCTCTACCTCAGCCACACACTCAGGGCCATGCCCTTGATCATCACAAAGAACTGTTCCCTCTTGGAAGCTTAAATATCAAATCCCCACTCTCTGGCCACAACCTTTCATCCTTCAGCTTATTTTCACCCACCTCCCACCACACCTCTCTTTATTCTTATAAATACTCACCTTGTCTCCATCCCTTCATTTTCTCCCAGTCTGTTAGCCCTCTCCTGGCCTCTTTTCCTGTTCTTCCCAATCTAAGTATTATTCATTCAACAAATACTTTTTTTTATTTTTTTTCAGCGTTCCAAAATTCATTGTTTATGCACCATACCCATTGCTTCATGCAATACATGCCCTCCATAATATCCACCACCAGGCTCACCCAACCCCCCATTCCCCTCCCCTCCAAAACCCTCAGTTAGTTTTTCAGAGTCCATAGTCTCTCATGGCTTGTCTCCCCCTCTGATTTCCCCCAAATCACTTCTCCTCCCCATTTCCTAATGCCCTCCATGTTATTCCTTATGCTCCACAAGTAAGGAAACCATATGATAATTGAAGCTCTCTACTGACTTATTTCACTCAGCATAATCTCTTCCAGTCCCATCCATGTTGATACAAAAGTTGGGTATTCATCCTTTCTGATGGAGGCATAATACTCTATTGTATGTATGGACCATATCTTCTTTATCCATTTGTCCATTGAAGGGCATCTTGGTTCTTTCCACAGTTTGGCAACTGTGGCCATTGCTGCTATGAACACTGGGATACAGATGGCCTTTCTTTTTACTACATCTGTATCTTTGGGGTAAATACCCAGTAGTGCAATTGCAGGGTAATAGGGTAGCTCTATTTTTAATTTCTTAAGGAACCTACACACTGTTTTCCAACTTGCATTCCAACCAGCAGTGTAAGAGTGTTGCCCTTTCTCCATATCTTCTCCAACACTTGTTGTTTACTGTCTTGTTAATTCTGGCCATTCTAACTAGTGTAAGGTGGTATCTCAATGTGGTTTTGATTTGAATCTCCCTGATTGCTAATGATGATGAATACTTTTTCATGTGTCTGTCAGCCATTCGTATGTCTTCTTTGGAGAAGTGTCTGTTCATGTCTTCTGCCCATTTTTTGATGTGATTATCTGTTTTGTGTGTGCTGTGTTCGAGGAGTTCTTTATAGATCTTGGATATCAGCCTTTTGTCTGTAGTGTCATTTGCAATTATCTTCTCCCATTCCGTGGGTTGCCTCTTTGTTTTGTTGACTTTCTCCTTTGCTGTGCAGAAGCTTTTGATCTTAATGAAGTCCTAAAAGTTCATTTTCACTTTTGTTTCCTTTGCCTTTGGAGACATATCTTGAAAGAACTTGCTGTGGCCGATGTCAAAGAGGTTACTGCCTATGTTCTCCTCTAGGATTTTGATAGATACCTGCCTCACATTGAAGTATTTTATCCATTTCGAGTTTATTTTTGCGTATGGTGTAAGAGAATGGTCGAGTTTCATTCTTCTACACATAGCTGTCCAATTTTCCCAGCACCATTTATTGAAGAGACTGTCTTTTTTCCACTGTATATTTTTTCCTGTTTTGTCGAAGATTATTTGTCCATAGAGTTGAGGATCCATATCTGGGCTCTCTACTCTGTTCCGCTGGTCTATGTGTCTGTTTTTGTGCCAATACCATGCTATCTTGGTGATCACACCTTTGTAGTAAAGCTTGAAATCAGACAACATGATGCCCCCAGTTTTGGTTTGTTTGTTTGTTTTTTCAACATTTCCTTAGCAACTTGGGGTCTCTTCTGGTTCCATACAAATTTTAGGATTATTTGCTCCAGCTCTTTGAAAAATCCTGGTGGAATTTTGGTCAAGATGGCATTGAAAGTATAGAAGGCTCTAGGCAGTATAGACATTTTAACAATGTTTATTCTTCTGATCCATGAGCATGGAATGCTCTTCCATCTTTTTACGTCTTCTACAATTTCTTTCATGAGTGTTCTGTAGTTCCTTGAGTATAGATCCTTTACCTCTTTGGTTAGGTTTATTCCCAGGTATCTTACGGTTCTTGATGCTATAATAAATGGAATCAATTCTCTAATTTCCCTTTCTATATTTTCATTGTTAGTGTATAAGAAAGCAACTGATTTCTCTACATTGATTTTGTATCCTGCCACATTACTGAATTGCTGTATGAGTTCTAGTAGTTTGGGGATGGAGTCCTTTGGGTTTTCCATGTAAAGTATCATGTCATCTGCGAAGAGAGGGAGGTTGACTTTTCCTTTGCCAATTTGAATACCTTTTATTTCTTTTTGTTGTCTGATTGTTGTTGCTAGGACTTCTAGTACTAAACAATTCATAGAAACCAATGAGAATGAAGACACTTCAGTCCCAAACCTATGGGATACAGCAAAGGCGATCCTAAGGGGAATACATAGCCATTCAAACCTCCCTCAAAAAAAAAAAAAAAAAACCACACACACACACACACAGAAAAATCCAGAATACACCAGATATCTTTACACCTTAAAGAACTGGATAATCAACAATAAATTAAGCCAACCCCAACACAAGAAGGGAAATAATCAAGATTAGAGCAGAGATCAATAAGATAGAAACTAGAGACACAGTAGAACGCATCAACAAAACTAGGAGCTGGTTTTCTGAAAGAATCTATTAGATCGATAAACCAAGGGCACCTGGGTGGCTCAGTGGGTTAAAGCCTCTGCTTTCAGCTCAGGTCATGATCTCAGGGTCCTGGGATCAAGCCCCAAAATCGGGCTGTCTGCTCAGTGGGGAACCTGCCTCCCCCACCTCTCTCTGCCTGCCTCTCTGACTACTTGTGATTTCTGTCTGTCAAATAAACAAATAAAATCTTTAAAAAAATCAATAAACCATGGGACAAACTAATCCAAAAGAAAAGAGGGAAGACCCAAATTAATAAAACTATGAATGAAAAGGAAGAAATCATGAGCAACACCAAGGAAATAGAAACAATCATCAGAAATTATTATCAACAGTTATACGCCAGTAAGTTAAGAAACCTAGATGAAATGGATGCATTCCTGGAAACCTATAAGCTTCCAAAACAGAATCAGGAAGAAATTGACAACCTGAATAGATCAATATTTAGTAATGAGATTAAAGCAGTGATCAAAAACCTCCCAAAAAAGAAGAGCCCAGGACCTGATGGATTCCCTGGAGAATTCTACCAAACATTCAAAGAAGAAATAATACCTATTCTCCTGAGGCTGTTTCAAAAAATAGAAACAGCAGGAAAACCTCCAGACTCTTTTATGAAACCAGCATTACCCTGATCCCCACACCAGGCAAAGACCCCACCAAAAAGGAGAATTTCAGACCAATATCCCTGATGAATATGATGTCAAGATTCTCAACAAGATCCTAGCTAATAGGACCAACAGTACATTAAAGAGATTATCCACCATGACCAGGTGGGATTTATCCATGGGATGCAAGCGTGGTTCAACATTCACAAATCAATCAGTGTGACAGAACAAATCAGTTAGAGAAGAGAGAAGAACCACATGGTCCTCTCAGTTGATGCAGAAACAAGCATTTGACAAGATAGAGCATCCATCCCTGATTATAACGATTCAAAGTATAGGGATAGAGGGAACTTTCCTCAGCTTCATAAAATCTATGAAAACCCCCTTCTCCCAAGGGGAGATGAACCATGAGAGACTATGGACTCTGAAAAACAATCTGAGGGGTTTGCAATGGTGGGGGGGTGGGAGGTTGGGGTACCAGGTGGTGGGTATTATAGAGGGCACAGCTTGCATGGAGCACTGGGTGTGGTGAAAAAATAATGAATACTGTTTTTCTGAAAATAAATAAATTGGAAAAAAAAAAGATTTAAAAAAAAAAAGATAAAGATAACAATATGATCTACCTCATAGTGTGGTTGCAGGGATTATTTTAGAACAGGTCCTGGGGCATAATAAGCACTCAGTACACATTAGCTCTTAGCTAATTGTGTCATCCTATGTACAATGACAGATAATCTTCTCTTGAATATCAACCAAACATAACTGCCTCTCACCAGAGTCCTCATTAGGGGTGTGTCTGTGTTTGCAGGGGTGTGGGGTGGAGGAAGGGATGGCCTATTGCTGTTTATTGTGTTAAAAAAAAAAAACTACAGGCCCCAAAATAGTATCATTTAGGACAAGACAGCAAACCAAGACTTAGTACCTAAACTAACTGCAATTTTTAACTGCCCCCTTCCCAGGAGTATAACCTTTAGCCAGTCAATGCATAATTTCCTGGTCAATACTAGGAAATTTACTGACAGACCACCCCCTCTTCCATTTCTAGGTCACCTTGCCTAGAAAATGCGTTTCTTGCTAATAAATTCCTTTCTCTCTATTTTTTTTTCTTACGCCCTCTCTCTGCCTTTAAAATCCTTTCATTTAGTTCAGTGGAGTTCCCTTATACTTGCTAGAGGGAATACTGCCCAATTCTTGAATCATTTAATAAAGCCAATTAGATCTTCACATTTACTCAACTAAGAAGTTGACAACCTGAATAGACCAATATCTAGTAATGAGATTGAAGCAGTGATCAAAAACCTCCCAAAAAACAAGAGCTCAGGACCGGATGGATTCCCTGGGGAATTCTATCAAACTTTCAAAGAAGAAATAACACATATTCTCCTGAAGCTGTTTCAAAAAATTGAAGCAGAAGGAAAACTTCCAGTCTCTTTCTATGAAGCCAGCATTACCCTGATCCCCAAACCAGGCAAAGACCCTACCAAAAAGGAGAATTTCAGACCAATATCACTGATGAATATGGATGTTAAGATTCTCAACAAGATCCTAGCAAACAGGATCCAACAGCACATTAAAATGATTATCCACCATGATCAGGTGGGATTCATTCCTGGGCTACAAGGATGGTTCAACATTCGCAAATCAATCAATGTGATAGAACAAATTAATAACAGAAGAGAGGGCTAGAGAGAAGAACCATATGGTCCTCTCAACTGATGCAGAAAAATGCTGATGCATTTGTCAACTGATGCATTTGACAAAATCCAGCATCCGTTCCTGATTAAAATGCTTCAAAGTATAGGGATAGAGGGAACATTCCTGAACTTCATAAAATCTATCTATGAAAGACCCATAGCAAATATCATCCTCAATGGGAAAAAGCTTGCAGCCTTCCCGTTGCGATCAGGAACATGACAAGGATGCCCACTCTCACCACTCTTGTTCAACATAGTATTAGAAGTCCTAGCAACAGCAATCAGACGACAAAGAGAAATAAAAGGTATTCAAATTGGCAATGAAGAAGTCAACCTCCCTCTCCGCAGATGACATGATTCTTTATATGGAAAACCCAAAAGACTCTACTCCCAAACTACAAGAACTCAGACAGCAATTCAGTAACGTGGCAGGATACAAGGTCAATGTACAGAATTCAATGGCTTTCTTATACACTAACAATGAAAATATAGAAAGGGAAATTAGAGAATCAATTCCATTTACTATAGCACCAAGAACCATAAGATACCTGGGAATAAGCCTAACCAAAGAGGTAAAGGATCTGTACTCAAGGAACTACAGAATACTCATGAAAGAAATTGAAGAAGACACAAAAAGATGGAAAACCATTCCATGCTCTTGGATCGGAAGAATAAACATTGTTAAAATGTCTATACTGCCTAGAGCAATCTATACTTTTAATTCCATTCCGATCAAAATTCCACCGGTATTTTTCAAAGAGCTGGAGCAAATAATCCTAAAATTTGTATGGAATCAGAAGAGACCCTGAATCGCTAAGGAAATGTTGAAAAACAAAAATAAAGCTGGGGGCATCACATTACCTGATTTCAAGCTTTACTACAAAGCTGTGATCACCAAGACAGCATGGTACTGGCATAAAAACAGACACATAGACCAGTAGAACAGAGTAGAGAGCCCAGATATGGACCCTCAACTCTATGGGCAAATAATCTTCGACAAAACAGGAAAAAATATACAGTGGAAAAAAGACAGTCTCTTCAATAAATGGTGCTGAGAAAACTGGACAACTATATGTAGAAGAATGAAACTTGACCATTCTCTTACATCATACACAAAGATAAACTCAAAATGGATTAAAAACCTCAATGTGAGACAGGAATCCATCAGAATCCTAGAGGAGAACATAGGCAGTAACCTCTTGGATATCAGCCACAGCAACTTCTTTCAAGATATGTCTCCAAAGGCAAAGGAAACAAAAGCAAAAATGAACTTTTGGGACTTCTTCAACTGAGTTTTGTTTTTTAACAAGTGCTTCTCTATTTCAAAAAGGCAAGCATGTGGGTGTGAGTGTGTGTGTCTCTGTGTGTGTAGGTATATGGTGGGTGAAGCAGGGATTACAGTCAGAAGAAGCAGATGTAGTAGTCATGTATGGGTGGAGAGATTGGATAGACCCACTCAACTCTGTTAAAATGTGTACTTGGGGCACCTGGGTGGCTCAAGTGGTTGAGCATCTGACTCTTGATTTCAGCTCGGGTCATAATATCAGGGTCATGAGATCAAGGCCCACTAGGTGTGAAGCCTACTTGGGATTCCTTCCCATCCTCTAACCCTCATCTCTCTCTCTCAAAAAGAAATTTGTACTTAATTCTAACTGAATAACAATAATTATGCAAAGCTGAAAACAACTGTTAAAAGCACCTCGTCCCACGGATAATTGTTGGACAGCTAAGACCCTGCATCTTAATTACCAGTTTCTCTGGGCAAAGGGTATATGAAAAAAAGTTATGGGCTTTCAAATGTGGACTACATAGGCTTTGACTGAATAACTGCATCCTTAATAAGTCAGAACCTGGCTTGAAACAACCAAAAGACTAGTCTAAACAGTAGCATGAGAAAGGAGCTCTAATGCACACTTTTTGCCCACTGCTCTCCCCAGATACCAGTAAAGGATAGATTGGAGGAGGTTAGCCCCCGACACCCTGGAGCCAGGGAAAATGCTTAGAAGTTTATTTCCATCAGCCAGAGATCAGTTAATAAGAGTCTTTTTTTTTGCATAATAAGGATACTTTAATAAAAATGGTAAATACCACTATAAGCACAGGAAAAAAGCAATTATTGTCAAAGGGGAAAAGGGAGTATAATAAGAGACTTTCTTTTTATAATTTCTATTTTTCTAAATATAATCAAAGACACTGAAAGTCTCTTAGAAAAACACACACAATAAAGAACATTCTCAAAGAGCTTAAAAATGTTAGGTAATCAGTGACACTGCCATCATAACAGACACTTTAAATAGAGGCTATACTTTAAATTTAAAGAAAAACAAAAAATAAACTCTTCTTACAAATTATATCACTTAAAACATAATTTGAGAATGTTAAACACTAATTTCTAATTAAAAATTACATTCATGGGCTACACCCTGGTGTTGGCCAGTACGAAGTTTCCTTAAATCCTAGTGTTTTATTTAAGCTTAACCATTAATCCTTCCTAAAATTCAATGATTATAATTTAACTTTATAAGGTTAAGCAAGTCTTCCACATACGACCCCATATCACTTTTTCAAATATGAAACATCTGTATCAGTATGGAAATTATAAAAACATATAAATTATACTGAAGGGCTTGATTAAAAGGCTCTCTATATACAGTTAATAAGAGTCTTGACTTCATTGACCTTGGGCACCACAGTGGAATCCTCAGAAACCCAGCTAAGGGGAAGGAAGGGGATGTCCAGAATGGACAGACAAGTTAGGAAGTGGGCTGGGGAGACTGACCCAGTTAGCACATCAGCTCCTGCCCCAGCCCCAGCTCAGCTTTTCTGAATGTCCCAGGCAAGGTTTACAACTAATCAGATGATAGCAAGCCAGGCAAGCCCACTTCCCTCGAAATCCCTGAAGAATTTTGTAATGACATCTTTGGTATAAGCCATGGGCTGCCCACTGCCCCTGGTTCTTCACTTCCAGGGGCTTCAAGGATCTTAGGATCTTCTCCACTCTCCCTCGGGGAACTGACTTTTACTTGAAGAGAGGCATCCTCCTCATTCAAATCCCAGTCAAGCAACCACCTGGCTGCTTCTTCTGCCCTTCTCAGGTCAGATTCCCAGGAAACAGATTCTGAGATGGAAATAGTGGTCAGAAAATGTGCTGGAGTAATCTTAGGACTAATGCTAAAGGGGAATAAATGAAGCAGGATTGTTTCTCTCTTAGCACCATCCTCCCCAACTCCATTATCTCATCTACCACTGCAGACAAGATTTTGAGTTGGCTCCTCCCCACTTGGAACTTGGCCCAACTTCCCTGCAATCCTGTTAGCATCCACCCCCCACACCCCCACACCCCCCATCCCCCACACACACAAGTGCACAGGCGCAGACTTGTGGGCTCCTGGGCTCGGAGGGAAGGAAGCCTGTCCTCCACTTGCCGGGACTGGGTGGGAGCTGCAGAAGTCTCTGAAGAAGAGAGTATCGCACTATCTCTTCTGTCTCTGAAGCTGAATTTGATGCTAGGGTTGGATTTATGGAGGACGTTGTCATGGATGGAGAGTTCTACATACTGCTGAGAAGTTTCATGGACAAATAATACCAGGAATTTGAAGACACAGAAGAGTATAGACTCGCCTACGCACCAATTTTAACGAATACCTCTCTTTGGTAGAAAAGTATACTGAAGAACAGCTGCTGACGCAGATTCCCGGATTCAACATGGTGGCTCCCATAGCAATAGAAAAGCACCGCAAAGATGAGGTGGTTTCATGACCACAACATGCCACTCACATTTACAGACGTTCTGGCATTTAAACAGATGTTTCTGGACTACAGAGAAGAAAAAGAAGGCCAAAGACTGGCTTTGAGTAGTGATTTAGTAGTGACTTCATTGTGCAAATCATCTCCCGTGGCAGCTTCCTGAAAATCCCTGGCACTAGCTCCCGCCTGCAGCCAACCGCGGCCTCCTGGACAACATGGGCCCAATAGGCCAGGAGAGGCTTCTGCTTGGGATGACTGCAGAATACACCCTGGAAAGAATGGTTCTGTTCTACAAGGTTTATTGTTAGGTATTGATTGGTCAGAACAATAATTACCTGAATTTCCCAGGACTTCTGCTTTTCCTGAAACACCTTCTTCTATTCAATAACCCCTAGTATTCCTGCCAAAGCAGACACCTCTCTCAGGTGCTTCGGAGAGTCAGACTGCTCTGGAACAAGACTATGTCAGGCATTCCACCTGGAAGATCCCTGACCCCAGAATACATGTTCCAGTGACAAGTGGAACAACACCATCACATACTCTCCCTGTCCGAAATACCACAGATAGGCTTTGCATAAAACTTCCTTGGTGCTCACAGTTCTTTCACTTGGTTTAGAGTTTCAGTTCGTCAAACCCAATGTCCCACCTGTGTGGAGTTTTTGACTATTTAGGAATGTTTATTTATGGTGTTGAAATAGCTGCCCCAGTATGTGCTATGGTGGGTGTTGTGATATGTTAATAAAAAATTAAAAATTAATTTAAAATATAGCTGCCCCTATCTTCAGATTAATGAAATGCCTCTATTTTCAGCCCACCATTAAGGGAAAATTAGAACTAGTCTTGACTATGGGAATAAACTAAAAAAAGGATGTCTTTTACCCAAAAGCTACATGTAAAAATCAACTTCCAGTCTTGGGTTTGCAGTTCTTCTATCACTGTCTTCTTCTAGTCCTGATGTAGTCCCCCTGCTGCAAAAGAAATCTGTTTTTTTAATAAGAATCATTTTGGGGCAGGGGAGAAATTTTATCTTTTTTTTTAAGTAGGCTTCACATCCAATGTGGGACTTGATCTCACAACCCTGAGGTCAAGAGTCGCATGCTCTACCAACTGAGCCAGCCAGGTGCCCCTGAAAAAATATTTTTGTAGATGAATGCTCAGACTAATTCTGTAGGTTTAGTCTTAGAATTTCTGTGATTACCCCCTTAAAGATCTAAGTATTAAATGACTATAATTTTTAGCTGTCAGCTCTGTGAAGGCAAATACGTTGTTCATTGGAGTTACTATTTTACTAGACACGAAGGAATATATACTGTATGCTGGAAATAGACTAAAGTTATCCTTTTCTTATGGCACATTGAGTATTTAGGCAGATTTGCTTAAAATTCTGTATGTATAAATCAGTTTGTTAGGTTTTGGGTTGGGATTAAGACGCATTTGGTAAAAATGTGATTCTTCAAGCTCTGCTCTTCCAACTCTATTCTTCTCCCTGCCAAAGGGATGTTCACTGGTCTAACTCAGCCTGAATAGAGGGGGATACAAAAGAGCTTTAATGATCCTCTATCTGGCTTGGGTTTAATAAAATGTTTGGTAGAGTATTAATGACCAGAAAACACATATGTCACACCGTTAGAAAGAAGAAAAAAATGCTGAATTCCCAATGTGTACTTCTGTGGGGGTTTTTTAAGTAAAAATAAGAATCCGAGGGATACCTGGCTGGCTCAGTCAATAGAACATTCAACTCTTGATCTCAGGGTTGTGATTTTAATCCCCAGATTAGGTATTGAGCCTACTTTTTTTTTTAAAGATTTATTTATTTATTTTTGGAGAGAGAGAAGCAGGCTCCCAGCTGAACAGGCACGGAGCCTGATGCGGAGCTCATTCTCACAACCCTGAGATCATGACCTGAGCTGAAGGCAGACACTTAACCAGTTAAGCCACCCAGGCACCCCAGGCATGGAATCTACTTAAGAAAAAATAAGAATCTGCATTGAAAAAGAAAATAATGATCTCCATCTATATTCGTTGTTATAGGAAATATTATTTGGTAAGTTTCTTCCCAGCTATACTGTAAACTCTTGAGAGCAGAGATTACCTGTGGTCCCCATTCCATTCCTAATCCCGGCACAATGTCTGGAAAATGATAGGCACTCAGTCTAGTTGTTGAATGACTAAATGGATAAATTCCACAACAAAGTAAAAAATCAGGTTGTAAAACAGTATGTATTTTTAAGACCCTATTCTGTAAAAAATGATACATTTACACATACCTATCTCCATGTATGTGCATGCACATGTGTACACATAGGAAAATCTCATAGGGAGGTGGAATTATAGACCATCTTTCTTTTTTCTACTTTCCTAAATTTTATGTATTTCATACAAGTATGTGTTGTTTTTAAAATCTAGAGGAAGATTTTTAGAAGAAGAAGGAGAGACTAGGGATAAAGAATAAAAGACAGGTGTGCTTTGGTGACTCAGTTGGTTAAGCATCTGACTCTTGATTTCAGCTCAGGTCATGATCTCAGGGTCATAGGATTGAGCCCTGTGTTAGGCTCCGCTCAGTTCAGAGTTTATTCAAAATTCTCTCTCTTCCTCTCCCATGCCTCTCTCTTCCTCTCTGCTTCTCTCTCAAATAAATAAATCTTAGGGGAAAAAAAAAAGGAGGAGGAGGAAAGTTAAAGGATGGAGAACAAAGAAACAGTTGTCTCTAGGAGACAGATTGTTTAATCCTAAGGACATAACTGGTAGGATTTCAAGCTTCCATTTGGGTAGACTCCTGTCACCCCTCTGACCATTCCTAAAAGTGAATACCTACTCTATGTACCCTGGCTGCCTTCAAAAGCAGCTGTGTCTTCACATGGGAGATGAATTTCAGGGATTCTTCATGGCTCCAAAAGCTCAGGATTGCCACCTTCCCAGACACTTAGGGATAATTGATTTTCTCCAGCCCCTAGCCTAGCCTAGCCTCAGACATGATGGCCTCATCTTGGAAGCTTCCCTGTTCCACTAGCATGTGGCTTAGTCCCAGCCTGTGTCAAGAACATGAAACATGATGCTAGTCCTAGATTCTCCTGGGCTTTGGTCTGGATATCTACTCTATAACCTTCCCCTTCCTGCATGTCGCCCAGATTCTCCTTCCCAGGCCGCTCCAGGCTTCTTCTCCAACACACCTGATCATCCCCATCTCTCAACTCCAAGCATCCCGTAGTCTCTCACTACCTCCTCCCTCTGTTACCCTCTCCACTATCTCTCCTCAAAAGAAGGTGCCAGGCTCTCACTGTCAACTTTCGGCTTCATCCTGCTTGGGGTGTGACTTATTCCAGGCTGAGGGAAGGAAAGTCCTGCTCTTATCACTCTCCTCATTCTTTCAGTTAACCCCTGAAATGTTCACTGCATGTCCCACATGCTGTGCAGAGTCCTAAGACAACACTCAGGAACAAACTCTCCACACATGGAATGATGGATAAGGGTCTGCGCAACCATCCCCGAACCCTGCTTCTTCAGTCTGATGAGAGCTGGGTTAGTGCAGTGCCGTCAGCCTCTACCCAGGAAGTTAGGCAACACAAGGAGCAGAGTATCTGGGATGTCTTCCTAGGAATTGGTGATGCTTCTTGTAAGGTCTCCAAAAGACCAGTAAGAGCAACAAACCAGGTGGCCTGTCCTGCTCCCACAGTACCCAGAACTGTGCCACGAGTAAATGGGGAAGGGGCTACCTCCTGCCAGCAGGCCTTGAAAAAAATCAGCAAGGATTTATTACACTCTCAAGTGGGAGCTTTAAAATTAGTCTCCTCCAAGTCTTGAGACCAGGGCTGTTATATTTCAGGGAAGGCAATAAAGGCCCTATATTATGTCTGCCCAGGTGGGAAATCTGACCTAATCCTGAGGTCCTGTATTAGGAAACCCATTCCATCAGAGGTATAAACTATATTCTCCAGTATCTTCTTTGTTGGTAGTAAAAGCAATATTGGGTCTCCATTTGCTCATTCCTTTGTTTTGTTTTTTAACTGGCTCAGAACCTGGCCAGAGAAAAGAGGGTGTTTATGTATTGACCCCTCCAGACTCCAGGAGCTGGGTTTTCAGCAAGAGAATGTGCTGTGCTTATTGCACTCAGCATAATCTCTTCCAGTTCGTCCATGTTATGCTGAGTGAAATAAGTCAAGCAGAGAGAGTCAATTATCATATTGTTTCACTTATTTGTGGAGCAGAAGAGATAACACGGAGGACATGGGGAAATGGAGAGGAGTAGGGAGTTGAGGGAAATTGGAAGGGGAGATGAGCCATGAGAGACTATGGACTCTGAAAAACAATCTGAGGGTTTTGAAGGGGCGGGGGCTGTAAGGTTGGGGGAGCCTGGTGGTGGGTATTATGGAGGGGACATATTGCATGGAGCACTGGGTGTGGTGCATAAACAATGAATTCTGTTACACTGAAAAGAAATTAAATAAATAAACGAGAATGTGCTGTGTCTGGCTGGCATGAGAGTTGAAGAAAAGGGGCTGCACTCCCAGTAGAATCTATTCCCTTGATGAACTGTAAAACTATTTTTTCCAAAACTGGATCCCAGAGGCCTGCTCAGAGGCAGGGAGGATGAATGGGAAGACCTACTTGGGAATGGGGGCCCCCACTTAAGCAACATAAATACTCTTGGGCAGACCTATCACAAGAACCTGGCTAAACTGATAAAGGAGAAGCCAAAACTACTGAGTATCCTTTATACCCACCACTGAACTTTGGAAGACCACCATCCACACCTGATTTCTCTCCACTCTTGGATCTTGGTCTATTCTATGACCCCTTGAATGAAAGCCAAACACCAGAATGTGAAATACAGTGCAATTTATTGAGAAAAGAAAATGCAACAGGATCATCACCAGAGGATCCACAGCTGGGGGAATTAAAGGGACAGAGATAATTTAGGACATGATGCCCAAATGTGGGAGGGCACCCTGCAAACCAACAGTCCAGAGAACTTAACCATTCACCCTCCAGCACTGCCCTCCTCAGCGGAGCTGATATATGCCTGCTTCAGGCCATCAGCTCCCAGTGAGAGAGGCAGATGGGCCAGGGTAGAACAGGCCAGGCTGGGAAGGCCCACAGGAGTTTGGGCTCAGGTATCATTACCATCATCAGGGGCATCGTCATCTGAGATGAGCAGCTGGACCTTCCTGGCTTAGGAGAGATCTGAGGATGGAGGAGCCAAGAAGTTCAGCCCTTTCTCCAGGGAACTTGAAGAAAAGCGAGGTTGAGTTTGGCATCTGTTGATGCCAAGCAGAGTGGGAAGTGCTGTGGGCAGGCTGAGAGGGTTGCAAGTGGGCACAGACACTTAACTCCAGAGGATCACTTGGAGCAGTGCTGACTCGAGCTGGTAGTCTGGGAGAAGCGGATCCCAGTGCTGCCTCCACTGCCAGACTTATAGCTGCTGCCTCCTGAGGTGTGGATGCCACCAGAGCTGGAGCCAATTCCACTCTGACTCACAGAGGTGCTGCTTCCGCTGCTAAGCCTGCTCCCACTGCTACCACTCTGGTAGCCCCCACTGCTGCCACTCTGGTAGCCCCCACTGCTGCCACTGCTGACCCCGTAGCCGCTGCCACTGCTGCCACTGACCCCTCCGTAGCCACCACTGTTGCCTCTGCTGCTGCTGCTGCTGCTGCTGCTGCCTCTGTAGCCACCGCTGCTGCTGCCACTGAACCCTCCACGGCTTCCACCAGAGCTGCTGCTTGTGCTGGTGACATTGCTGACCACTGCTGTGGAGAAGAGGTACTCAGTTCAGGCAAAGGCCTGGGTCTGGATCACAGCTCTACCCTGCTTAGCTGTGCAAATTTGAGAAAGATACTCAACTTCTCTGAGGGCTAAGCTGGTAAATGATAAGAGTGAGCCTGGCCCTCTGGTATCCCCCAAGAACAAGAGCCAGCAGCATCCACAGAAATTTCTGGTTCTCCAATCTTGGAAACTCTCCAAGACCACAGGCATTTTAGCTTTGGCCTTAGCATTTCCCTGCTTATGCTAGCAGGGGATTGTGTGGCCATAGCCTGAGACTCTGGCACTCTTTGGTGGCCTGGCCTCCTTGCAGGGGTCAAGCTGTCCTGCTGTAGGCTGGCAGTGAAGGAGTTCCTGGTCACCCTTTTTGCAACCCAGGGAGAAAGTTTTGAAGGGCTACTTACAAATGCTCACAGCACTCTGACACTCCCCGGACATCCTAAAAAGGAAAAGAAGGAAACATGCATTATTTCTGCCATGAGTCATTAGCCACAAAGCTGAGGGTTCATAACCTTGGGAGTCACACACCCCCATTTGCCCTATGAGGGGCCAAGCCCCCAGGGGAAGAAAGGCTATTCCAAGTGTCTCTATGACCCAGTATCCCCAAGAAAAGAGCCTGCTTCTGGGGAGTTGAGGTGTTCAGGAGCTTCACCAGCCACCCTCTATTTCTCCATCTGTCTATCCTCTTTCCCTTAGTTTCCAGAGCATCTGTTCCAGGTCAGCTGCTCAACACCCAACTCCCAGTTGGTTAGCCCTTTAGTGGTTCAGATGAGTAAAATGTGAGAGGGGCTGACACTCAACACATGATGAGTTTGAAAATGTCCTGCCCACACAACCCATCTTTCTATGCCTTGTTCTTTTTCATGGAGAAGGCATGTCCACATATCTGAGAAGACATGGAGCATGTTTGCACACCTTACCAGTGTGGGACCTACTGTTGTTGACCACTTCACCCTCATCCCACAATTCCCAGTACACATAGCACCATCATCACTCCCACTCCTTTTCATAGAAACTTATTTTTAAAAATCCTTAAGTTTCCTTCTCACACCTGAGTTCTGCTTCTTCCATCAAATTGGAAGCTGTCTGAGGACAGGATACATAGAGCAGCTTTCAGCAGAAAGATCTCTCGACAGTCCTTTGGCATTTGATATCCATTCACTAAACCCTTATCTGCTACTTGATACTGTGCTATTTTTTCCAGAGTGTGTGTGCATCAGCCACTTTCCCTATGGATTCCGTCTCGGGGTGGAGGGCTACAGGACTGTCTGTACTGTGCTGTCCAATATGGTAACTGCTGGCCACTTAAAGCTAGCCAACTTTATTAAAATTAAATTAAGTGTAAAACTCAATTCCTCAGTTTCACTAGCCACATTTCAATACTCAAATGAGTAATAGATACTGTATTAGATAGCACATAGAACATTTCTGTCATCTCAGGAAGTTCAGTGGACAGCACTGTAACTTTTGTTATAACCCCAAAGCACTCCTCCTTACTCATTGCTCATAAAGAAGATCAACAGAGCTATGTAATACAACACGTTGGCCACGGTAAACTGGAGAACTGGATGATCTTGATTGACAAAAAATGGGGGCACTTGAATTCTAAATTCTGTCATTCAGGAGATTCCTTACCCTTTGTTTGGGTTGTCCTCTCCAAGCATCTTTCTCTCTTTCTTTGTTATAAAAGGTCACTCTAAAATCCTTTCAGGAGAATGCTGACCCCACAGCACCTCACCTGCACTCCTCGCCCTCCAACAGCTTCCTGTAGGTGGCAATTTCCACATCCAGTGCTAGCTTTACATTCATCAACTCCTGGTATTCTTTCAGCAGCCGGGCCAGGTCATCCTTGGCCTTCTGTAGGGCAGTCTTCAAGCCTTGGAGCTTTGCATTGGCATCCTTGAGGGCCATCTCCCCACGCTGCTCAGCTTCAGCAATGGCCGCCTGCAGGTTGGCATTCTAGGACAGGAAGAAGTAGGAGACCAATTAGCATAGTGACCAAGAAACAAAAAGCTGATCCTTCCTGAAAGTTCTCTTCCCTGTCCCACACCCCCATCCCACACCCCACTGAAATTAACTCATGTCTCATCAAGCAGAGGAACATTGATTTGCTGGTAAAGGGAGTAATGGTCTAGTAACTGGGTGGTTTTTTTGGGTTGTTTTTTTTTTTGGCTTTTTGTTTTTTGCAAGACTGTTAAAAACTCCCTTGCCTAATTAACCACTTTGGTCCAGTAATACAAATTAGCCAATGAGGTTATGTGAAGTGCATGATAAATAGTTCACTGAAGGCAGATCCTACTGAAACCAAGTGTTTAAGGCCATCCCTACAGTTGCAAGATTTGCTGGGAAAACCAGAATGAGCAACCATCTCTCCTTAGGGAGCTTTCCAAGAAGCTCAGATTCAAGAAAGAATCTCTGGGAGGATGGACTCTCCCAGGTACCCCACATATGACACATATGAAAGGACAGAGAAAGCATGTGGCAGAGGCATAATCATTGCTTCTCTTTCTCTTCAAGACCCAGAGGACCTCCAGGATCTCTCCATTAGGTCCGGACCCACCTGCTTCTTAACATTCTCAATCTCAGCCCGCAGCCTCTGGATCACCCTGTTGAGTTCCATGATCTCACTCTTAGTGTTCTTCAGGTCATCCCCATGCCTGCCGGCGGTGGTCTGCAGTTCCCCAAGCTGACAGAGGGGAAACCAATCAACAAAGTTTTGCAGGGTTAGAACATTCTTGGTCAGCAAGACCTAAACCTAGACTATGAGGGCAAGGAGAAGGCTCCCACCTTGGTCTGGTACAGTGCCTCAGCCTCTGCCTTGCTCCTTTGGGCAATGTCCTCATACTGGGCCTTGACTTCGGCAATGATGCTGTCCAGGTCCAGGCAGCGGTTGTTGTCCATGGACAGGACAACGGACGTATCACTGACATGACTCTGCATCTGAGACAGTTCCTATGGGGAACATGGATGGTCATTTTCACCACCCCTTGGTCCCAGAAGATGCTGGGAATGAAGAAGTCCAAGAATCTTTTGCCAGCAAACATATTCCAACAGTGGGGCCAGGAATGGGACAGTTAGAAAACTAAGCTCGCGTTCCAGGCCTGGCTATAGCCTAAGTGATCCCAGACAACAAAGTTAAAGAGAAAGGCAAATGTGCAAATACAATCATGTTGTCAGCCTGAGAGTATCAGGCAGTGAGCCCGACTGTGTGGATTTCCATGGGACTACAGTAGGAAGGAGTACTCTGAAGGAGCTATCTATGATACTGGTATAGGACCAGAGGGAAAGTATAGAGCAAAATAGACTGAGAACAGAGGGAAAACAAAGACAAAGAGGGATCTTGGCCCTATGGTTCAGGTCTATGCAGGCTGGGAAAGCAAAGTTAGCATTTTCTGGGTGGAGCATAGCTGAGTTCCGAGCCCTGTTGCTTGTTTTAGGCAAGTTCTGCCACTTGACTATCCCCTAAAATCCTACTCAGGAAGCATGTCTGGGAAGATGCAGACAGGAAGGCTCTGGACCTTGGCAAACCAAGGAATCAAAAAATCACCATCTCATAGAGGGTCCTCAAGAAGTTCAGTTCATCTGTCAGGCTGTCCACCTTGGCCTGCAGCTCCACCTTGTTCATGTACGCCGCATCCACATCCTACAGGGTGTGAAGGCAGGAAATTAGAAACCCAGCAGGATGATCCACTCTACCCCAAACACCACATCTCTTTCCTAAGCCTTTGTTCCTCCTCCTTGTCCTTCCCCTGTTCTCCTAATTTCCACTCCTCACTTTCCCTTCTAAAAGAAGATCAAAGTGGTTTTCTTCCCTTTAGTTGCCTTGACCAGTTAAACCCCAATGCTTTAATAAGATATAAACCACTAGCAAGACACTGGAGTAAGGGTAGAAAAATCACGTTTATCTAACTGTGACTTTGGGTTTGGAGTGCTATATAACCAACCTTCTGAATAGAAATGAGGATATTCTTCTCACTACCTCATCTTTATGATGATCAGTTAAGTAAGCTACAAGTACTGGATGATTGTTATTATTAATAACATCCAAGGTGCACTGGTAGGCTGAAGACCTTGATTAATGCTACACATAAAACCTTCATTATTAGTTCACATTACTAATCAATTCATTAATCACAGTAACATTGTAAGATGTCTCCCTCACCAGTAATGTATTTAGAGCAGGTTCCTTTGTTTCCAAAATGTAAGGAGAAATGTAAACCCCACACACAGCATAGGGTCCGTATGCTCCAGAGCAGCTGACTCCATGGGTTAGTACTCAGAAATAAATCCTCATCATTTTCTTCCCAGCTCTCTTACCTTCTTGAGCCCCACAAACTCATTCTCAGCCGCATTGCGCTTGTTAATCTCATCTTCATACCTGGTACAGAAAGAAGCACACATTTGGACAGTGACATTCCCAAAGCAAAAGAGAGAGAGAGAGGATCCCAAGTACTCACACAGAATCCACTCACCCAGAGTCAAGACAAGCTTCATGGGCATGTGACCTGTGCAGTTACACAGGGCACTAGGTTCAGAAGGTCCTCACATTCATTCAGTCTAATGCTCTGCTAGGGCCATCTTGAAATTCTTAGTAATTTTTTTAACAAGGGCCCTGCATTTTCATTTTGCACTGAGCCCCCAGTATTATGTAGCCAGTCTGGCTTAGAGGCCTCTCAGAGCTGAGGCCACTGCCTCACCCCTCTCCCCCCAAGTCCTGGTGACAGGCTGAAGTGTGGGTAGACAGAGTGGGAGAAGACTTCAAGGAGCCTGACTACTTGTCTGGCTCTGGCAGACATTACAAAGCGTAAGATGTGTGTATGAGACCCAGAGAGGTATTTGCTCAGACCAGGTTTTCTGCCTCTGTTCTGCTTCTTTTCATTAATTAGAGTTGCTTCTTATGGAATTTGGGTTAAGAATAAATTCATGTCTTCTGAATGCATCAAGGTTATGAGATTCCTGCTTATTCATGACTATAATCTCCCACCAAGGGTCTAGATCTCATGAAGATTGAAAAATGGAATGGTTCCAGGAGAAGAGATTTCTGAGCAATGTCAATCTGAGTTGCCACTGGATTCCCAGTGCTCAGCACAGAGCCTGGGTGTCCACCAGGTTTGTGCAGTTAAACCGGAATGGGGCCTCCTCAGAACAGGTGTGCCCACCCCTTGGGTCCTGACCCTGGGTATGTCCAGAGCTCCCTCCCCACCTTGAGAGGCCAAATTTACCTCTTACAGACCTCAGATGGTGTCAACTACAACCCCAAACATGCAGAAGGGGGCTGATTGAAGCTCCAGAGACAGGGTATTGGGCACATTGAAAGAGTACTTTACAAAGTGTGGCCCTAGAGCATCTGCCAGGAACTCCTGGCAGCTGTGGGGCACTCAGACCCCTGGGACCTGCCCCACACCTACTGATTCAGAATATCTAGGACCAGAGCACAGGAATGTGCATTTCTGACAAGCTTCCAAGGTGATCCCTATGTACAGTAAGTGTGAAGGGCAGACTTTCTCTGGGTAGATTCTCTTACCCAACTAGGCTAGTGCAGGAGGGGTCCCTGGAGCCTGAAAAATCTGTCATAATCAACCACCTTGAAGTCTCAGTCCCCACCCTCTTATCCCCTTCCGCTTGGTCATGCCTCACTCAGCAAGTCCATCTAAGAGTATTGACTGAAGGTATAATCTGGAACAGTTAAAATCTCAAGCTGGGGCTACAACTCCCTGCTAATCCCCCATAAGGGGTAACTCCCCAGTTGAGGCCCTTACTTCTTTTTGAAGTCTTCCACAAGGTCCTGCATGTTCTTCAGCTCTCCTTCCAAGTTCCCTCTCTCCCCCAGAGCCAAATCCAACTGCCTGCGCAGGAAGCTGATGTAGGAATCAAAGAAAGGCTCCAAGTTGTTGGGTCCTGAGCCAGAGCCTGTGGTCTGTTGCTGGAGCAGCTCCCACTTGGTCTCCAGGACCTTGTTCTGCTGTTCCAAGAACCGCACCTGTATCAGGTGAAAAAGAAAAGGAATTAGCCTCTGCATTAGACCATGCATGCATCCCAAAGAGTGGAGATGTGGAAATGAACCCAGTTCTCCAATCTGCAGTAGCCTCTGGGGTTTTTTTAACTGAGAAGAATGAGAATTTAGACAAGGGAGAGACACAATGTGTTGTTTACTCTGTACCTACCATTTTCACTTATTCTATCTCATTTAATCCTCACCACCACCTAAAAAGGAAGTGTTACTATCCCTTTGTACACAGTAAATGGAATCTTAAACAGTTTAAGTTGCCCAAACTGACCTGACTACTAAGTGACCAAGCTAAGAGTCACAGCCATCACTGCCCTAGTCTATGGTGATCCTTCAGAACACAAGTACAGAAGATAGGCACAAATAAAGTTACTTATAATTGTTTTTAAGTGAAAATTTTACCATCCTATAGGCAGTGAAAACAGTCAACAGGGTCTAACTTTTCCTAAGTTGTTTCATATTTCCTCTAGTTTTTTTCCCCTTCAGTTACTCAGCATATAGCTGATCTGGGTTTAACTTCAAACCCCAGGATTATTACCCCAGACCCAGCACACCCTTCCTTGCCCCAGCATAGACAACACAAATTAATATCAGTTAAAATGCAGGACCATTCAGATGATAAATTAGTTGCCAACACTCATCACTGAGAGGCAGTCCCAAGATTCTTACTAATGCAAGTTTGATTACCAGCTAGTTTATATTATCAGGAAGTTGCTTTTCAAGAGAAATTGAATGTTAACTATAATAATTTCATGACTAATGCCCTGTTCTTCAAATGACAACAAACAACTTTGGACCCTCACTTCATTTTCCCTAGTCCTATCCCTAGAAGAGAATCAGAAGCTAGAATCCTTTCCCTATTTCACAGCGGGGAAAATAGGGCCTGAAGAGCAAGAGCATGCCTGCTCTCCTGAAGGGCCCAAGGCAAAACCAGGACAGGAAGCTAATACCCCTGCCTATAAGCCTAGCAGATCCCCCTGGCATCTTCATACACCAACACCCTAGGCAGCCAAAACCTTCCGTGGCACCTCTGAGCTTTGCCCTCACCTTGTCGATGAAGGAGGCAAACTTGTTGTTGAGGGTCTTGATCTGCTCCCGCTCCTGGGTCTTTATTTGTCCAATCTGGGGGTCAATCTCCACATTGAGGGGCTGCAGGAGGCTCTGGTTGACAGTCACTTCCTGGATTCCTCCGGGGAAGCCACCAGGACCAAAGCCACCAGGCCCACCAAAGCCACCAAGCCCACCAAAGCCACCAGGCCCACCAAAACCACCGGCTCCACCAAAGCCACCAGCCCCTCCTAAGCCACCAGCTCCTCCAAAGCCACCTCCCATTCCTCTGCCACCACCAAAGCCACCACCATAGCCACCTCCATAGCCACCTCCAAAGCCACCCCCAAAGCCACTGCCACAGCTGCTACGCCCTCCGCCAAAGCCACCAGCCCGGGAGCCACCAGCCACACTGATGGATATGCTCTTGTTGCCACCCAGGCTGTAGAGGCTGCGACTGCCAAAGCCGCCTGCTCTGGCCTGGAACCCACAGGCCCCTCCGCCAGCTCCCCCAGAGCGGGCCACACAGCTCATCCTGCTGCTGCCGGAGACCACGGCAGAGCGGCCCGAGAATCCCTGGCTGCCGCCACCAGATGTCTTGCAGACTTGTCTGTTCATGGTGAGAGAGCTTGGAGGTCAGCTAGCAATCACTTAGCAAGGGCTGAGAGGGGTGAAGGCAGAGGATGGGGACAAAGAGGAGGGTGGCCTTTATATATCAGAGAGCTAGGCTTGGCACAAGGAAAGGCAAGCAATTAGCTGAGAGTCATCTTGGGTTTGGTTTGCCTCCCAGGCAATAAGTTACTTGTAGACTTGCAACACACCTCCAAACTAATCCTCTGGACCAAAATGACTTTGCTTTTTTAGCTTAATCACCCAAACTTGCCACAGTTGACAAAAGACTGGAACTCTCCTCCCTTCTTCCTCAGGGGGCTTAGGGAACTCAGACAGCACCTGATCCAGCAGAATGAATTGGGTTTTGACACCAGGGTCTCAGGACCCATGGAACTCCATGACACAGGGGTGAAGACCAGACAAATTCTTCCATGTGAGCTGATCCCTCCCTGCAATGCCAGAGTACCACAGCCCAGTGACATATCATCTATGCCCATTGCTGCAAAGAAATGTCCAGAGGAGGGCTTGGGGTGGGGGAATGGGAAAGCAAAGGTCCAGTCTGGCACCACCTCAGCCAAGGGCATCCATTCGAGCCAGCCTGCCATTTGAGCTGAGCAGTGCTGTTCATGGGAAATAAAACAAAATAAAATGTCTGACCTTGGGAAAAGTGGGGGGTCATATATGAAGCAAACAAGTATGAGACTTGGAAAGTGGAAAAGGACAGGTATAGGGAGGAGTCTCCATCTTTGACCTACGATCCCTACCCTTTTGCCACCATCCTTGACCCACCACCATCCTTGACCCACAGTAGGTGATTTCTGGATCCAGAAGAAAGAGAGGACACAATATGGGGACCCTCCAGTTGGCTGATAGAGTAAAATGAAAGATCCCATTCATCTCAGGATAAGAGTGCATGCTATGTTAGATTTGATGGCCTTAGGATCTGCCAACCCCTCCATCACCTTGTTTTCCCACCACACCCTATACTTTTCCCACTATGTCTTAAACTTATATGTTAATTTTCAGTACAGCCTGTAGGCTCCTGAGCTCATCAAGGAAAGGGAATGAGTCCTACTCGTTTTGAATCACCAACTTCTTGCATAGGGTAAGCATTGACTTGTATTAACTGACCCATAACCAGTGCCTAAGAATATAAATATCTAGACTGAGGTCTCACCCCAGTCTTATGGAATACAAATCTTCAGAGGAAGGGCTTGAGTGCCTACATTTTTTAACAAACCCTTCAGGTAATCCTTATGACCAAGGAAGTTTGGGATGCACTGGCTGACTATGGGTATTTAATCTGAGCCCAGGGATTTAGGAGAAGGAAGGATGGAGGACCCTTGGTGGTAGAATAGGTATGCTGGTACATTATTGCTCTAACTTCTGACAGCTCAATTATCCCCCCTCCACACACAACCACACCACACATGGCAAGAATATGTTCTCAGGTTTCTATTCACATTCAGGACTCTATAAAATATGACAGAGTAGGAGGAGATGATTCTAGACTCCCCAAGAAATAGGTGCTTGGTGTATCTCTGGTATATCTCCAGATTTCCAATCAAATCAATAGTGAACACTGTCTTTCTGGGGTGATTTTAAGACAAAACATTCTAGGGCAGAGGATAGGTCTGAAGATCCTGAAGTCAAGCAATTTTAACTGTTCTGTAGCCAATTCTTAATTTTCTGTTCTGCAGGTTTGTCTAGGGCCCATCTGCCTGGTTAGAATCCCAGCTTCACCACTCACCAGCTCTTTAACCTTGGACAAATTACTTAACTTTTATGTGCTTTGTTTTCCTCAACTATATTAACAAGTACTCCATGGGCTGTTGTTAAGTATATATAAATATACAAATATATATATAAATAAATATATAAATATAAATATGTAAATATATTATTTACATATTATAATGTATTATAATAAATAAATTATATATATTTATATATATATATAATGTGTAGTATGATTTTTTACTCCAAATAAGAGGCTGTACACTAAACTATTGCTAGTACCCTACTTGGGGACACAGGGAAAGGAAATAAGTTTAACCTTGGCTGTTCTCAAAAACAACTTTGTACCCCTGAGAAACCCACCAAAGGATAGTAAGAAAAGAAAGCTGACGGAGGGTAAAGAGTAAGAAACCCAAGTCAGGATATGGAGGACAAGACCTCTGCTAGGAGGGATTAGTGTCGATGACCTTGGGTTGTGATTTAACATAGTAAGTCTGTGTTCTAATCTGTCAAATCCTTTCCTACCTCAGTAGTTTGTAGGGAGCCTCACAGGATATAACATAAGTGAAAGTCCCTTGAAAATTATAAAATGCCACACAAGAGTAAGGTAATTGTGGACTAACAGAAGACCTTTCATCACGAACTTCAGAAGACCTGGTTCAATTCCCTTGTCTACCTTGCACTAATTAGTGACCTTGGACAAGGTACTTGACTTCTTTGAGTCACTCTTTCCTTATTTGTAAAATGAGGATTCTACCTCACTTGCGGGATTGTTTGGAGATTTAAATGGGGCCCAGAAACAAATATTTGGATTTTTAAATCAACGTTATCTTTCTATAGAAAATCCATGAAGGGGATCTCTGTTGGGTTCTTCTTTGAGACACTTACTCCACCTGTCAGTTGAATGTCAGTCCTCCTTGGTGAGGTTTTTATTCATATTCTCTGGAACTCCCTTAAAAGCAGAAGATCAAATACCTCCCTGAGAAGAAAGCTGAGACAGGCTCTCCTGAATCCCCAGGTGAGAGCCCAAAGTAAACAAGAACAGACATCAGTGACTCTGATTTCCTTCTCCTCCCTTGGCTCTAGTGCTGAGGCAGCGGGTGGCAGTCTCCTAAATGTGGCTCACCTCTTCCATCCTGGCATATGCTGGAGAAGAGGGATAGAGAGAGGAATGGGCAGGTCACAAAAACACAGGTTTGGGTTGGGTTGCCTAATCCATATCGCGAGCCTGCCAAAGCATCACTCTATTTAGCCAGTTGAGATTGTTTTCTCAGCAGTTGACTGAAGCTTCTGGAAATAACTAGTTAGCATCCTCGGCAATATTTCTCTTATTCACTGCAAGATCTTTTAGAGCAGTGGCGTCTAAATGTGCTGCCTGCTGCCAACTATCTGAGTTCTTCTAATCCCTTGCCTTGCAGAACCTTCCGTGTCAAGGTTGCCAAGTGGCTGAGTGCTCTGGATCCTTATTTCCTCACCTATAAATTAGGGGGAATTGTCACCAAGCAGAGTTATTTCCTCTAGACAGATTGTTCTCTAGTGTTCAACTGCAATGAGAATGCTTAAGAATTAGTTGCCCATAATATAATTGGGAGTAGAGGAACGAATCCTGAGACAGCAGTCACTACCTCTAGGTCAAAGTATGCAGACATCCCTCTCTACTTGGGAGCTGAAGATGAAGGGGTGATCGTTATGTGAACTTTGTATATGCAGATTCACAGATCAAATTTCCAAGATAATCATTAAATTGTCTTCCCCCAAAAAAGAAAAATGAACAGTCATTCTGGGTATACTGCCCCTGGACTAAGAATTATCATCGTGTTCTACTTTCTACTATGTTAAAATAAAAACTTATATTGGACACTACACAGTGTGTGAACCATCATTCAAGTAACATCTTCTTTCAGTAAGATACACAGTTTTTTAAACAAGTGATGGGGGTGAAGGAGAGCACTTGTTGTGATGAGCACTGGGTGGTGTTGTATGTAAATGTTGAATCACTATATTGCACACTAGGATCTAATATTACACTACATATTAACCAAATGAAATTAAATTTAAAACCTTTAAAAAATATAATTAAATTGAAATATCACTACTGAAATAACTTTATTTAACAAATGAACAAAAAATATATATTACCACATAGGGTTAGCTCCCTTTATAGCTGAAGTTTGATTAAAAAAGAAAAAAAAATCTAAGTATGGGTAAATCCTTATGTTACTAAGTCTTAGTAACATTAGCAATCATAATTCAGTCTAATTCTGGTCTTCTCTCCAGACTCGATTACAGTGCTCTTCAACTCACCCCTAAATCTTTATCTCATACTGGATTCTCTCCCAGGGCTTATTTAGGGCCAAATACTATCCCCCAAGATAGCCTTGATTTAAAAAAAAAAAAAAAAAAGTTCTTTGGCCAAATAAGTTTGGAAAATGAAAATTCTATAGCTTTCCCTTGGGGTTTTAATAAAGCACATTTAAAAGCCCTAAGAAGTCACATAGAAAAAAATAATTTACTTTTACTATATTAGAGTTTCCCAAACAAACTTAACAACAAAACCTTTCTATTTTAACCCTTATCAGTACACACTTAGAGAAGCACTAGTCCAGCTATGCATCTGGAATGGATGAGAATGGGCACATAGGGCAGCCAAGGGGTTAAGGCATAAAGTTAAAGAAACCGGCCTTATGCTCAAAGAGAAAGCTCCATGCATGAGAGAGGAAGCTGAGAGCAGACTAGAGCCTGAAGGTAGATGAAGTTAGGAGAAGAGCTCTGGGATGCTGGAAAATGGAGTAGGTCCCCAAGGACCAATTCTCCTGTCTACACAGATCTCTCACCAGCCATGGTCTTGCTGCCTTGACCTTCCCTCAGGAAGCACCATGGGGGAAAGGCCTCGTCCCTTTTCATTGGCATTCTGAATATTCTGGACTTCAAATGACCTCTTCTCTTTCTCTTTCTTTGCAGGGTGGAGGGGTGGAAAACATGGAGACCTTGGAGTTAGGCAGGTGCTCAAATCCCAGCCTTGCCGTTTTCCAGTAACAATGCCTCCAGTGAGTCATTTTACTCTCTGCCCTCGGTTTTCTGTTTTCTAAATTTGTGTTGGCATAACCACCTCATTAGTTTGTTGTGAGGACTAGAGGAAGTAGCATTAGAAGCCCCTCCACAGGGCAAGTGGTCAGCATATGGTAGCTCCTGTGATGATGATGATGTTGATGTAAGAGCCTTCCTAGAAAATACCAGTCTAGAGGCTAAAAGAGGGAGGAATGTTAAAGGGTAGCCCAGTTTAGGGTCAATGAAGCACTGAAGTCTGATGATTTTTGTATCAAATTGCAAGGAATCACAGTGTCAGCATGGCGAGTTCCATAAAAGCCAGTCTTCCATGCCTGGCCAAGCCAGTTTCCCACTACAGGGGATCATCAGTAATGCCGTCCGTCCATCAGTCAACAAATATTCATTGGGCTACTGCATACTTCCAAGAATTGTGGGGGCTATGCTTTAGTGACAAGAATGTCCTCTTTCTAATCTTTGCTCTTTTTACACATCTATAAAAAGAATATAAAAATAGCTAATGTGGACTGAGTGCCTGCCATACACCAGGCAAGAAATTAAGCTGTTTATGAGTATAATTTCTAATGGTCACATTTCTAACGCCACAAAGTCAGAATTTTCACTCTCATTTCATAAGGACACGAGCTTTGTGAGGTCAATTAACTTGCCCCAAATCCATTAGCTGACTGACCTAGGGTTTTTTTTTTTTAAGATTTTATTTATTTATTTGTCAGAGAGAGTGGGAGAGAGCACAAACAGGGGAAGGGGCAGGCAGAGGAAGAACCCGGCTCCCTGCTGAGCCAGGAGCCCAAAGTGGGACTCCATCCCAGGACCCTGGAATCATAACCTGAGCCAAATGCTTACCTGACTGAGCCACCCAGGTGTCCGAGACCTAGGGTTTTAATTAGGCTATCCAAATCCTGTCATGAATTCATGTGGGCTGCAGCAAGTCAAATCACACCACCCAGACTGAAAAGTGAAATGTCCACTTGGACATTTAAAGAACCCACCCACAGAAAGTGATGGACAGACATGCCCGGAAGTATCCACTTGTATGAATGAAAATAGTTTGAAACCTTGCTAATTCCTCTTTGGCATCAAAGAGAAACACCCATCATTATCAAGGTTATTTCCCCCGGTTGATCTCTGGCTTCTGTACTGGAGATCAGAACTCTCTAGAGTTGAAGGTGGACCTGCCCCCCTCACGGGGCCTCAGAAACCCGAAAAAAACCTCTCCTGCTTGCCTAGGAACTTCAGGTTTGGTTTGGAACCAAACCAGGTTTGGAGCTTCTGGCTCCTCGAGACTCCAGAGAACTGTTAGCACCACGCTCCGGAGCTAGTACAAAAGAGGGCATCCCAGACAGGGCAAAGTCATCCAGCCCCATTCACTCCAGTGGTTGCAAGTGTAGGCTTTGGATTAGAGGCTCAGATCTACCACTTCCATTGCTGATACCAGGCGTGTTACTCTGCCTCTCTAAGCCCCAGGTTCCTCATCTAGAAAATGAGGATAATAACCACCTGCCTCCTATGGTAAGGATTAAATGAAATGACAGGTGCAAATTACCTGGCGTACGACTTGCGCCAGTAAGTACAGAACAACAATGAGTTGTTTAATCGTGTTGTTTTTGTGAAATATGTCAGGACAGCATTGCATTGAAGAGCCCACCCTATCCTTTTCGAGTACCTCATTAGCTCAGTAAAATTCACAGTGTCACGTGAGAGACACTGTGAGCATGGGGACACACAAAGACGAAGAAGACACATCCATCCCTTCGAGTTCCTTCCATGCTAGTATGAAGAACAGACATGAAACTGGTCATCATAATACAAAAGGGCAAGGGAGGAAAGGGGGATAACAGGTCCCATGGGAGCACAGGCAGACCTCAGGGCCATGTGGCGGTCCGGCAAATCCTGTAGGAGGTGGAACCTGAATGATCATCAATGATAGTAAGAGCTAGTCAAGTAACTGAAGATGGAATGAGTATTCCTAGCAAAGGGGAAGACTGTCAAAGGCACAGGGCATAAAATGGCCAGGTTTATTCCAGAACTGCAATACTTTGCAGTTCATTGGCACAGAAGTCTTGCAAATGCCCACGTAGGGCCACACTGCTTGACTGGCTTCTTTCCTGTGACTTTGTCCAGAGTAGAGGGACATTTCTGTTTTAAAACAAACTCCTAAAAATATCTACTTCCCTCAAAGGGAAAATTGTCTCTATTTAGCTCAGCTATAACCAAGATCAGTGTAACCAAGGATCCTTTCCTAAAGAGAGGGGTGAATGAGATGACCTCTTACCTGGTTTCCGAGTTTCTCCACAGCAGCCCTACTGACACTTTCAGCTGGATAATTCTTGATCAGGGGTCTGTCCTGTGCCTTTTAGGTGCTTACACTCTAAATGCCCATAGAATTCCTTCTGTTGCAACAACCAAAAATATAACCAGACATTGCCATATGTTCTCCCTGGAGGGGGAGGGGAGATTGCCCCCTATGAAAATTTCTGCTTTACTGCCATCTAGAACCATCCTTTCCTGCCCCCATCTTCTCCAGAAGTTGATGTCACCACTGATTCTAAAGATAACAGATTGCTCCCATAATACCCCTATCAGAGGTATCCTAGGAAAACCAACTAGCCTTCAGCCTGGGCTGGAAATATCAGGGCTGATTAGATTGATTTTAGGCACAACAGTGATGTTCATTGTACAGTTTGCATCCCAAAAGGGCTTGTGAGAAATATAGATAAATATGTGAAGAAGTACTTTCAGAACTCAAGTGAGTTTTTCTCAGTCTTTCCAAAATTGTTGCAGGGTGTCTACATTTCTGGCCTCGGAAGCAGAGGGAGAATGCACAGGGGCTAAAGTGCTGAGAAGACAGAGAAGGGGCAGCCCAAATTCCAAGAGATGAGATTTCTGATGTTTGCCCAACAAGCCCCACCCAGCTCTAAGCAAAACAGAGAACAGTCACACAGAGAGCTTCCTACAAATTACCCAGAACTTTCTATGCAAATCCTGATCATCAGCAGTCTGGATTATCCAGAGGCAGATTCTTGTGGGGGAAAACAATCCCCTGGTTCCCTTAACTGAGCCTTTTGTGACTGTATCACCATCACTGTTGATACTTGTTCTGACCCATAGCCTACATCCCAGAAGGAGAAAGAATGAAATAACCCAAAATCTAAAAACCCATTTTGGTTTCCTTGACCTGCAGGAATGCGTGAACCAATGAGTCAACAAGCTCTTGGAACAGGAAGGAACTGTTTGGTGTGTTCTTCCCTGATGGGGTGTGGGGAGGGAGTAGGCAGAGAGGAATGAATGGGGATGGGATTGGGGTGAGGGACTGCAGTTGGGTCCCCGTGGCATCACAGGAGGGTGTACCACTCCACACCCAAGAAGCAAACAAAACAGGAGTGAACCAAAGCAAAGAGAGCCCCAAATTCCAGTTTAAGGCATACAAGTCAGCATTACTCAACAGTCATGGAGAGTTCCCCTATGGGCAAACAAACGTGCCTCAGAGGATAGGAAAAGAATGGACAACACAGCACCAATTGGCTCCTTGCTCAAAAGATTTAAAAAAAAAAGTCTAGTCAAGTGGAAGAAAGCAAACCCAAGCCCAGAGACTTAAGAGCACCTGAAAAAAATCACCATAGAATTTCACAAATAAATTCTGTAAAAGCTGAAGTGAAGAAAAAAGAGGAGTCCTCAGAATCAGTCAAAGTTCTCTGGAAGTGTTTCCAGCCTGGATCAGAAATGATCAGGGCTAGGTAGAGAATATCCAGCCATGCATGGATTTAATTCCTTCAGTCTCAGGTCTTAGCACTGAGTTCAGCTGCTTGGTCATTTCTTTGGGACAATGACACCTCCAAGAAATGGCCCTCTCCATGGTGCCATTCCTCCTGAGCCAGCCTATCCCTGGCTACTCTCCCCTTTAAGAAGCTGCATGGATTCCCCCTGCCACCTAAAGGCTACTTAGATGGTTGGGGTGTCCTGAAAACCCCCACAGGATGCACAGGGTCCAGTGGCTAGAGTCCAGGGAGAACAGCAAAGGAAAGAAGCCATTGGCTGAATGTGAACTTTGAGACGTGGACAGTGTCCCAGAAAAAGCTAGCCCTGATCTGGGCGTCCCTTGGAGCCCATTTAGAAACCCCTTGACTTCTCAGGGGTAGGTATTCTGGAAAACTTGGCCCAGCCTCTACTGCCTGGCTGATTGTTCTCTTCTCCTTGACTCTGGATTCTGGAGCTCAGCCTGGGCCCTCTTCTCTTCCATCCACCTGGGAGAGCTCAGCAGTTGCCATGGCTCTAGAAACAACCCTAACCATCCTTATGCAGATGATGTCCAAATGGGAGTCTCCAGTCCTGATATGTGTCCCTTTGGAAATCACATTCACTGCTCCAGCTGTAGGCCAGATGTCTATCTTGTGAGCAGCTCAAACTTATCTAGAGCCGAGTTCCTGAAGGGCCTCCTCAGACCCATCCTACCTTCGGCCCCTCTCTTCCCCTCCCCTCTGCAGACGGCATCAGCTGCTGTAAAACCAGGCAGCACAGGCACATCTTCCTTCTCCTACATGCTTTCATCCAATCTGTTCACAAGTCCTGCCATTTCTCCAGGTCAGCCGCCAGGTTCTCTTCCCCATACACTTACCACAGAGCTTGAAGTTATTTTGTTTGTTTGTTTACTTTGTTGTTGTGCTCCCTTATTAGAACAAGAGCAACACATCTTATTTTTGCTCACCAGTGTATCTCCAACATTTAGCCCAGTGCCTGAGAGTTAACTTAGTGAATATTGGTTGAAGAAAGAAATTCATTAACAAAGACTTCACATAAGGGGAAGCAGCTGTCCCATCACTGGCCTGGCACGTTCCCGTGCACCCAGCCCTCTGAGCTCTGAGCTGGGGCAGGTACTGGGTCTCATCTGACTAGCCTTGTCCATGAAAGGATGTCAGCCAGAAAAGACACCTTCCTGCACAAAGATGAAGCAATAGCTACCAAATCCCACATCCTGCAAAGAGTCTTCCTGGGAGATCAGAGAGAACTGGCCCTGGATTGCTCTGCTAAGTGAGAAAATAGGATGTCCATGCGAATCTCAAGCCCCAGTTGCTGGTTTTCTCTGTTTAATTATCATTTCCCTTCTCTGGAAGAAATTCAGCTTTGGCCTAAGATGGAAATATTGCATCCCTGGCCTAAGATGGAAATATTGCATCCCTGGCCCAGCTTGGCTTTTCATTTCTACTCCATTGCCTACGTGTTCTCTGGGTACCCAGGCAGCTGGCCATGAGGGGAGCAAATATAGCCTCAGAGACAGTGTGGGGCAGGGGCAGGAGCTCCAGGCTTAGGATGCTTGGGTGCACTCCCAGCTCAGACCTTCAGAGGCTCTAGGATCCTAAGCAAACCACCAGACCTCTCTGACCCTCGGTCTCCTTCTTTGCAAATAAAGCTCTTGGACTCCTTGAGCCTGAGTTTCTTCTAGCCAGCCAGCACTTCCAGACAGCACTGCCATGGCTGACTGATACTTTATCAGGGCTTCCTGGTTCTGGAAGCTTCAATGGCTGGCACACAAGCTAAGGACCCAGTGTGCATGCAGACAGGTGTAGGACATTTTCCCACCAGTGTCAATAGTTGTTTACCCAGAAAGAAGGCTTCTGTGGGCAATGCTGGGTTAAAGACAGCTAACAGGTAGTCTTTGCTACAAACCTTCTCAGAACCTCTAATATGTGCTCCAAGGAGGAAAGATTTAAAAGACACAGAAGTTTTTCTGCAGAGCTCCCTCAACAGAGTGGGGTTTTGGGGTCAGACTTTGAGATAGGTAGCTCCAGGAAATCCCTGCAGCCCTGGAGGTCTAGCAGCTCATGCTTGATGGGGTGGAAAGTTTTCAGCTCATCAGCTGGAGTAGGGACCAGCGCCAAGGAAAGAACTCCTCTATCCCCAAGCTCTTCAACAACTGAAGGCCCTCTTAGGTTCCCCCACATGAGAGAAGGCAAGGGGGAGATAGAAGTCTACAAGGTCCCACCTTCCCTCTAAAAACTGTGAGTCAACAGGACCTCCCGGAGTGTGACCCTGCCTCTACCATGCTCGAACAATACAGAAACCACCCAATCTTGCCCATTTCAATCCCATACAGTGGGTAGGAGGGAGTGACTGCCTTAGAGGCAAAGAATCAGCATTCCAGCAGTTCTGCGGACAGACAGCACTGGGAGAGGGGAGTCTCCAGTGGGGAGAAAGGTGGCCAGGGAAGACACAGAGGCTTGATGTGAAACACAATGCACTTTATTGGCGACAGAATGGTTGGCAGAGGGGTCCGTGTGTTATATACATCAGAACTGGTGACCATTTCCCCCAGGGAGGGGACCCCAAGGGCAGGACAAGGTGGTGGCTCAGACCACTCCTGGACAACCAGGCAGAGACGGGAGCCCGAGAGAGCACCCGGAGTTCTCGAGGCTGCGCTCGGCCAGGAGTCCGGAGGGAAGAGCCAGAGGCCCGGGTCTTCGAGCCCCAAAGAGCGGCTAGGAGGGGGCGGTGCTGGGATGGGTGTGGAGAGTGGGGTGGGGCGTGGCGCTGACGGCGGAAGGAAGGTGCGGCTGGGGGCATGAGGCACCGGGGAGGCTGCGGGGGCCCAGGCGCAGCGTTTATCTCGAGCAGCGCTGCGAAGACTGCGAGAACTTGACGCTCCCGCCCCGGCTGCTGCCGGAGCTGAAGCCTCCGCTGCTGACCCCACAGCGAGCCCCGGAGCCGAAGCTGCTGCCGCCGCCGAAGCCGCTGCTGCCGGCCCCGAAGCCGCTGCTGCCGCCTCCGAAGCCGCTGCCGCCGCTGAACCCACGGCCGCCGCCGAAGCCGCCGCTGCCGCCGCCGAAACCGCTGCCGCCGCCGAAGCCACTGCCACTTGCCCGGCCGAAGCCACTGCCCGCGCCCCCTCCCGCACCGAAGCCGCCGCCGAAGCCGCCGCCTAATCCACCTGCAGAACCTGATGTCGCGCCGCCACTGCTGACCACGGCTGCAGGGGAGAGGACAGAACAGTGATTAGCGCCCAGCGCCCACCTCCCTGTGTAGTAACTAACGGGCCCGGGATGATGGGCAGGAGACCAAGGCAGCTTTGATCACCGTGATGCAGTCTAGTGACATAAGGTGCTCACCCCATAGTGCTAAGTCATTAATGAACCTCCCAGTGGTTCCTTCTACCTATGGTCAATTCTTGATGACACCGTTGGAGATGATCCAGAATTTCTCTGCCCATTAACAGGCTCCCTGCTGGATATTCGCCGTCCCATATAGATCAATTAATAGTGCCCTGAACCCAAAACAATGACAAAAGCTGCCCCCTTCCATTCATGGAAAACCTCTCCAACTTCCATAGAAATATTTTCTAAGTAAGATGCTACTGCCCTGTGTGAGTGTAGATATTTCAGAATCGGTTCTCATTGTCATAGTTACTTTGGCTACTTACAGATGCTGACAGCGCTCTGGCACTCTCCAGACATTCTGTAGGAGAAAGCAAGAGACAGAGAGCTCTGTCACAAAGCAAATTTCCAGCAATCTTTCATGGATCTTGTGTTGAACAGCAACCAGAACTAATTCAGAAGCCAAGCAGATCAGTGCTGTTTCTGACCCTTCTGTGGACCATAACAGTGCGCACTGGTTTCACTTGAACTTTGGCCATCTATGGAAAGAGTGGGCTGGTGAAAGCAAGTGCTTCTCTGCAGAGCCTGTGGAAGGCGGAGGCCTCTCTCTATATAGCAGGCCTCTGTTCTCATTTACTTGGTCATTTATCAGGCTCTCAGCAGGTGCCTTCTGTCAGGGAGGGTGGGGAGATGGAATTAGAGCCCACCTGCACTCCTCCCCCTCCAGCAGCTTCCTGTAGGTGGCAATCTCCACGTCCAGGGCCAGCTTGACGTTCATCAGCTCCTGGTACTCCTTTAGCAGCCGGGCCAGGTCATCCTTGGCCTGCTGTAGGGCAGCCTGCAGCTCTTGGAGCTTGGCATTGGCGTCCTTAAGGGCCAGCTCCCCGCGCTGCTCAGCCTCAGCGATGGCCGCCTGCAGGTTGGCATTCTGGGGCAGGGAGAGGCAGGAGAAGAGATGAGCCTGGGAGGGTCCCATACTCTCTGAGTCTTACAATAGCTTATCCCATAGCAAGCATCTTCAAGCCAGGCAACAGTACTCCCCAACACCTACATCTTGTCTTCATCTACCGAGATATTTTACCTATCAATTACCAGCCCTCTAGACTGGCCTGGTCTTTGAACTCCCTGGAGGCCAGTGCTAACTGGGGATGACCCCAGAAGTCCATTCCAGACTAGGACTTCTGAGATCCTTACCCCAGCCCCCGCCAGTCCCATCCATTGCCATCCCACCTGCTTCTTAACATTCTCGATCTCAGCCCGCAGCCTCTGGAGCATCCTGTTGAGCTCCATGATCTCACTCTTGGTGCTCTTCAGGTCATCCCCATGTCTGCCGGCCGTGGTCTGCAGCTCTCCCAGCTGGGGAACAGAAGAGACGAAGAGGTGTTGATGTAGCTTTGACTGACTTATTTCTCCATCCCTAACATCACCCACCCATCCTTGAGGTGCTCAGTGAGCATTTGTCCAAATGACATTGAGTATGCTTTAGCAGGGACACTTTGGAGGCCACAGGGAAAAGAACCATCTGGGTTGCCATGGTCAGCGTTCTCCCACCCTTCAGTCCCTGAGCAAGCTAGAATCTGTCCCATGTGGTCTGACAGGGGACAGTGGAATCACCTTCCACCAGGGCCGGCACTTTCTGCAACTGAACAACCGTTAGAAAGATGTCCCCAGAGAGTAGAACCAAGAGGAGTCCACCCAGTGACCGCAGGGGACTCACTACCCAGCAGGCCCATGGGCCATGGCCTCCCTGACACCTCTCAGAGGTGTCTAGCTCCCACCTTGGTCTGATACAGCGCCTCTGCCTCGGCCTTGCTCCTCTGGGCAATCTCCTCATACTGGGCCTTGACCTCGGCGATGATGCTGTCCAGGTCCAGGAAGCGGTTGTTGTCCATGGATAGGACCACGGATGTGTCACTGACATGGCTCTGCATCTGGGACAGCTCCTACCAACACAGAGCCTGTTAATTTCTCAGGGCCTCTGCAACAAGCATAGAGAGGCCTGGAAACAACAGACCCATTCTCTGACTCAGCACTGAAGGTACATCTACCCCACCCTGCCCCGCAGCTCCTCAGAGAACCCCAAGTCTGCCGTCTACCCTGTGGGACCCCAACAAGGGGCCCTATCTCTTCCTGGGCTCTAGATACCAAAGTGCCCCAGTCTTGAGACTATCTCACCTTCCCTTGCTCCCCTCTTAGGAGGTAACGTCCTCACCATATCATAGAGGTTCGTCAGGAAGTTGATTTCATCCATTAAGGCATCCACCTTGGCCTGAAGCTCCACCTTATTCATGTAAGCGGCGTCCACGTCCTGGGAAAGACAGAAGCATAAAGGCCTCATTCCCCCAAGGAATAAACAACAAACTGCATGTGCAGCAGGAAAAAGTCAGGACAGGCTAGTGACTGACCAGTCCTTGTCCGAGGCTGGTCTGCACGTGAAGGAGTAACTCAAATGCCACTGGGATGATTCAAAATGGAAAACAAACGAACTGACTCTTTTAGGGATCTTTCCAGACTACAAAGAACCTGGCTTCTCTTTTTTGCTCTAAGTGCCTGAATTTGGCAGCTCCATGGCAGTGGAGTAAGAAGATTTCCCAGCTCAGCTGGAAACCTGTGCCCACAAGCCCCAGGAACCTTACACACAGCCCTTACCTTCTTCAGGGTCACAAATTCATTCTCAGCAGCTGTACGTTTATTGATTTCATCCTCATACCTGTAAGGATTAAAAAGAAATAGCTGAGTTTGGGTTTTGAGGTAGTCATACACACCTCTTTCGTCTGAAACTGAAAGTTCATCTCTCCATCCCTGTCCCTCAGCAGCCCCTCTTAGCAGAACACATCCTCCTTACCATCCCCCTCTTCGTTAGGGGGACCAGCCATTCCAGTTTGCCCCAGCACACTGGCCTTGTTCTAACACTGAAAGTCCCACATCCTGGGAAGCCTCTCTGTGCCAGGGAAACTGGGACGGTTGGTCAGCACATCATGAGTTGTGCCAGCATTTCTTCAGATCCTAGAACCAGAATCTTCCCCAACACGGACCATGAGGAAGTGCTTCCTCAAGCCTACACTCATGCCACTTGCCATAACTTCCCTTGTCCTTGGGGAAGGAGGGTGAGCAGGGAGCCCAATGAACCAAGCTGCCCTCTGTAAAGATAAGGAGAGGAAGACAGTCTAGGTGGGGGAGGGGGGCAGGGAGAAGGTGGACAGAAAGAGTGCGGGAAGAGCTGGGCCTCGAAACCTGGTTGCCCATGGCAACTTCCCGTTCGTGCATCTGTCACTCACTTCTTCTTGAAGTCCTCCACTAGGTCCTGCATGTTCCTCAACTCTGAGTCCAGGCGGCCCCTCTCCGCCAGGATGCTGTCCAGGTAGCTCCGCTGGTTGCTGATGTAAGTCTCAAAGAGGGGCTCCAGGTTATTGGTGCCGGTCATGGAATTTGTGCCATGCTGCTGGAGCAGGTTCCACTTGGTCTCCAGGACCTTGTTCTGCTGCTCCAGGAACCGCACCTGCATCGGGGGGAAGCCCCATCAGACAACACTAGTGGCAGAAGCATGGTGTGGGGGGAGGTTCTGAACCACCAGTAGTTCAGATAAGACTAAGTGTCTGAATCTCCCCATCCCCCAGCACAAAGGCCTAGAAAGGATGTGAAGTTAGGTCCCTACTGTAGTTGGAGAAGCTATGGGCAGATGACTGCTTGATTTGGCCCGTTAAAGATGCAGCATGGTTTGGAAAGTTCTAGAAGGAGGAAAAACACGTGGGACAACTGGAAGTAACCCTTGTCTGGAAGCAGAGATTTAAAGATGACTGCTCTGCATCACCAGGGGACTTCAGGACTCTAGCCCAAACAGTGTGCTCTGCAGAAATGTACTTGAACTCAGCAGCACAGCTTCTACCTAAAGCTCTGCTGACACTCAGCCCTTCAAGGGATGTGAATCACTGGGAACTGATACTGATTGGAATGCCATAATCAGCATGGCAGGAAGGATCCCATCAGTGTAAGCTACCCTGGTCTGGAGGGTACCAAGCACCCCTCTCTTCCAGACCAGGTCAATTTAGGGATACAGACTCACTGCCAGCTTCTCTGCAGACCTGTTGGGACTAAGGTTCCAGGTAAGCCTCTTTAATCCCTTTTTTAGGGCATCCACCTCCTTTGTCTGGCACAGGGGCAAGGAGGGAGCAGGCCTCCCAGAAAACCTCAAAGGGTAGCTCATGTCCAAAAAATGCCCAGTCCTGGGTCAGACCCGTCCCTGCAAGGAGTCGTGGCTCTTGCTGTGTGTTGCCAGTGCTGCAGCCTAGGCCTAAATAAGACAACAATCAGGAGACTAGAGCAGGGAGCCAGAGAAGCAGGACTTGCAGATGTCCAGGTCCAAAGAGGAGCCCATTGTCTTCCCTACGCAAGGGGCCATGTAGGCAAACTCATCAGCCTTGAATGTCTTCCCAGACCGTAGAGCTCTGCCTAACCATCCCCCTCCAGCCTGGCTCATCCAATATTGATCCTAAACACTGTCTAGAAGTCAAACTCAAAGTCCCAGCCCAGAAATGGGGGCCCAGTCCAAACTTCATCACCTTGTCGATGAAGGAAGCAAACTTGTTGTTGAGGGTCTTGATCTGCTCCCGCTCCTGGGTCTTTACTTGCCCAATTTGAGGGTCGATCTCCACATTGAGGGGCTGCAGGAGGCTCTGGTTTATGGTCACTTCCTGGATTCCTCCAGGGAAGCCACCAGGACCAAAGCCCCCAGGCACACCAAAGCCACCAGGTCCACCAAAACCACCTGCCCCTCCTAAGCCACCAGCTCCTCCAAAGCCACCAACTCCTCCAAAGCCACCAAGCCCTCCTAAGCCACCAGCTCCTCCAAAGCCACCAGCCCCTCCTAAGCCACCAGCTCCTCCAAAGCCACCTCCCATTCCTCTGCCACCACCAAAGCCACCACCAAAGCCACCTCCATAGCCACCCCCAAAGCCACTGCCACAGCTGCTACGCCCTCCCCCAAAGCCACCAGCCCGGGAGCCACCAGCCACACTGATGGAGATGCTCTTGTTGCCACCCAGGCTGTAGAGGCTGCGACTGCCAAAGCCGCCTGCTCCGGCCCGGAACCCACAGGCCCCTCCGCCAGCTCCCCCAGAGCGGGCCACACAGCTCATCCTGCTGCTGCCGGAGACCACGGCAGAGCGGCCCGAGAATCCCTGGCTGCCGCCACCAGATGTCTTGCAGACTTGTCTGTTCATGGTGAGAGAGCTTGATGAAGGAAGAGCACGAGAGTTAAACAGGACACTGAGAGTCAGAGGAAGAGGGAAGGGAACTGAAGACTTGTGCAGAATAAATCCCTTTATATACCTCAAGGAGGTGGCTGGGCTCAAACCAAGGAGAGATAATTAATCCCAAACAGTTATGGGTGGGGTTTGCCTCCAAGGCAATAAGTTTGTTCCAGGCTACTAAACACACCTTGAAAATAATCTGAAATGGTAAAAATGCTAAGGTGGCAGGCTTACCTGGCAGGGGGTGGCGCCTGGCGTGCCCCATGCTTGGGCATGGCCACCTCCTAGCTTTGTCTGACAAGACCCAGGAGGCACACTCATCCCTGCCAGGTGCTCAGCGGCCATCTCTCTGCCTTCCGCTGTGGAATGACTGGACTGGAAGGTGGGTTCTGGAGGTTCTGGTTGTCTGGGTAGTGGAAACAGTGAAGCCCACCCAGACTAAGTGCAAGGATCTCGACAGAAGGGATGATTCAGTTCACTCCACAGCCAACACATGGCCATTGAATGCCCGCTGGGTGCCCAGCTCGGTGCTGGGTTTGGGAATGAAATGATGACCTCTCTTCCTCCCTTTCTGGAAACAGAGCTCAGAGCCATGACAAATCTTCCTCCTATCCCATGGTGCAGGTCAGGAGGCAATGGCATTTGGGTTTGTGACAGTCTTTCAAGAAAAAGGGCAGTTAGCACCTATGCACTTTGATGAGACATCAGCAAAATTCAACATGAGAAATGTTTGTTTGTTTCCTTGCTTGCTTGCTTGCTTGCTTTGAAAATTTCCCGGAGAAACTACATTATTCCATATCTTGGCACATCTCGAAAGCGTCCTTTCCTGCTTCCCACATTTTTGCCACTTCTCTGGTTTCAGCCCAAGTCCCAGAGGACAGGAAATTCAAACATCAATTCTACCACCTGTTCACCAAGTAATTACTGATCTTCTAACTCGTGCTAGGCACAGTGCAAGGTACAGATTCTCCGTGGTGAACAGGACACACAGGGACCATTCTCAGGTTAAGGGACTAGGCTCCCAGGAGTCTGTAGCCTCAGTATCCAGACCCACCCCCAGCCTCGGGAAGCCGGACCAGCAGTGCCATAGCATGGCCATACGTGTCTGACTCTGAAAGCCTGAGAACTTGCCAGCCTGGAGTTTTTCAGAGGCTTAGGACTGGGCTTGGCATGTCCAAGAGGAAAGCCTTCCTGCCAAATTAGCCGCTTATCTCTCCAGGACAGGTCTTTTTTCGTTCTCTCTGCCACACGTTAGGCCCTGCTAAGGGTGTGGCTTGTGCAGAGCCGGCAGAAGCTGGCTCAATGAGAAGGGAGGAAAGGACAGGGGGTTGTTCAGGGCTGGGTGGGGCTGGGAATGGCCCAAGCACAGAGGAAATGAAATTTTCTTCTGTGACCTGGTTCTCCCATTCTGTCCTTCTCTCTGCCATTTGTTACTCACAGGCTACCCATCATCTTGGCCCCTTCCTGAGAATAAAGTCATAAGCTTTCCAGGAGTTTACGATCTTCTTTTTTTTTTTTTTTTTTTTTAGTTTACGATCTTCTTAACGTACTGGATCCCTTGCTTCTTAGCACTGTGCTTTGCCAATGATAGATGCTCATAAAAGTTGTTTGGTTGAATGAATCAATCAATTAATCAACTGATAAATTCATGAATAAATTAAGGCTTTACTGAATTACAACCAAATAAAACCGGTCAAAAGTAGGTTCAAATCCCATGACATGAGGTAACCTAAACTAATTGAGATTATCTTAGCATGAGGAATCCTGACCTCTCAAATCTGGTGCGCAGATATACGTGCACAATGAATGTCTCCTCCTTTCCAGTAGAAAAAATGTTGTGGAATCACAGTTCAGGAACCAACCAATTGAGAACCACTCCATCAGAGGGGTGGGGGGGGATGGGCAAAATAGATGAACGGGATTAAGAGACACAAACTTTCAGTTTATAAAATATTTATTTATAAAATAAATAAATCTCAGGAATGTTAAGCATTGCATAGGGAATATAGTCAATGGTATTATAGTAACTTTGTATTGTGACAGACACTTACCCTGGTGAGCATTTTATAATATATGTAATTTTTAGAATCACTATTTGCACACTGAAACTAATGTAATTTTGTATGTTGATTATATTTTAATTTTAAAAGAATCAATCAGGGGCACCTGGATGGCTCAGTTGGTTAAACGTCTGCCTTCCGCTGGGGTCAGGATCCCAGGGTCCTGGGATGGAACTCCGAGATGGGCTCCCTGCTCAGGGGGGAGTCTGCTTCTCTCTCTCCCTCTGCCTGCCCCTCCTCATGCTCTCTCGCTCTCTCTCTCTCTTTCTCTCTCTCTCCAGCTCACTTGCTCACTCGCTCTCAAATAAATAAATAAAATTTTAAATAAATAAATAAAGTCCCAGAGTCGGCTTAAAGTTGACTGGGTATTTGAGATCCTACAATCTGCCTCTTGCCTTGTACTGGGATCCCCTCCCTAGCAAGTCTAAACTGAAACTCTGACCTTCCCCAGCCACTGGCCCAGACTTCATGACATGTGAAATTGGCCCAAGGCCGAGAGGGTGGCCACCAACAGCCACCCTCCTTCACTTTTCTCCCTCAGAAGAACCACACTTTAAAGAATGAACCAAACCCAGAGGTGGGCCAGCCCCACCCCATGACTAAACATGACCAAAGCTGTTTAGATCCTCTGGGTTTCAGCATCATTAACCATTGAAGATGGCAATCACCTCGGCCCCTCTGAATCTCACAGGAACAGAGCTAGATGAGTGGGATCTGTCAAGTGTTTCAAAAAATATTTTGCAGAGGTACCTGTGTGGCTCAGTAGGTTAAGCATGTGACTCTTGATTTCAGCTCTGGTCTTGATCTCAGGTCCTGACTTCAGGGTCGTGAGATGGAGTCCAATTTCGGGCTCGGCTCTCAGTATGGAGTCTGCTTAAGATTCCCTCTCTCCTTCTCCCTCTGCCCCTCCCCACCCCACACTTTCTCTCTCTCTCTCTCTCTCTTTCCTTTTCTCTAAAATAAATAAATAAATCTTTTTAAAAATGTGCCACAAAATTTGGGCCATATTTATTTTTCTTAGTATTAAAAACCAACTACTTTAGAGCCAAACGGACCCAGTTTTTTCAAATTTTTTAAATGGAAATCTAACTGACATACATTATGGTATGTTCAGGTGTACACAGACCCAGTTTTTAAATCTCAGTGTTGTCACTGCACATCCCTGAGCAAGGTTTAACCTCTCGAGGTCTCAGTTTCCTTGTCTGTAAGATTCAGTTATTAATGATACGTTTCTCATAAGGTCATTGTCATGCCTGGAAAGTACCTAGCATACCCCCTGAGTTCAGGCCATGTTCACTCTCATTGTTAACTATTTTTGTCAGCTTTCATGCCTGTCAAAAGAATCAATTCCATAAAATGATTATTCCATTTGCATTTATCCATGTAGCACCCCCCCCAGGGAATGGGAGCACAGCTTGGGGCTGGATAGATAGAAGCCATATCGAGCTCCATGACTTGGGATGAGGGGAAGCGAGGGCCTCAGCTGTCAGCCTTCCACAGAAAAACCAGTGAGCAAATATGAAGAGTGTTTTCTGAGCCTTGACTCTCTCGGTTGCCATGTGTTAGAATCGTTTCCAAAGAGTTCACAGTCTAGACAAGCCAAACCAAGCAAGACTGTAAAACTGTTTGTTGTGTAGTGGGTGCTGTGAGGGCATGGACAGTTGGAAAAACAGGGAATCACACAGGAAGGCTTCATGAAGAGACATGGGCCAAAACTTCTGAGAAGGGCAGGATTAGAGACAAGGAAAAGCATTTCAGCCCAGGTGGTCATGAGCCAAGTCTCAGTGTTGAAAACAAGCATAGTTGGATTCAGAAAGTGATGACCATGGCAGACTTTTGTCATTTGTGGCTACACAACATCGTGAACATGATTCCTACATTTTGGCTATTTCCCACATTGTGATTCCCACCTTCCTAGGGCAAAATCCAAAAAAGATGTTCCCAGACTCCTTTACAGCTGAAGGCCAGGCCTCTGGCCTAGATTCTTCCAATGACGTAGGCCCTTGTGAGACTCAGACTCTGATATAGATGATGTAAGGAGATAGCCATGGACAGACAAAGCAACTGGGCTTCCTAGAGAGTGCAATGACAGACACATCTGGGCCTCCATGGGCAGAGGTGGGATGTTGTCACTTTGCCCCAAACATCATGGGCACAACAACAATGGCCACGTCGTTGTCACCAGAGCAGCCCCCAGGTGTGGCTGAGCATGACTCCAGGCTACCCAACTCCCAGAGATGCCGTGGGCAACAATGTCCCTTAATGCACTATTTTTCATTTACATTTGACAGAATGGATGTTCATATTTGTAGGAATGAGCCCTGACCAATACAGGGATGAGGTAGCCCTGGCTAGAAAAGAAAGGGACTGGAGGGTGGAACAGGATAGAGGGACTGCCTGATAGAATGAGGTTGCTGTGTGGCTGGGTTTGGGCCCTGAAGTCTAGGGTATGAATCCCTAGGATTCATAAACCCTCAGTGAATCAAGGTACCCAACTGTCCCCGAACTGGGGGAGGTTCCAGCCATGGCCAGAGCTCACTGATTCTAAGCCATACTTGCCATTCCTCTGGGGGGAATTAGCTTGAAGAAGAATTTTTGAGAAGCAAAGTCACAACCCACCATTGTCTTCACCTATTTCTAGAGCTGGGACCTCTCCAGACAGTAGCAGAAGGAGTGGAAGGAAGGGCTTAATCTATTCTTGTTCTGCTGCCACAATTTCAGAGCAGGCATTGCCCATGAAGGAACAGGAAGCCAACCAGGAACTGGAAATGTATTAGCAGGACTAGAACATTGATTCCGACTGAAGAGTCCTCAGTGATACAGGTGATGGAAGCGGAGGAAGCAACCCTGGGTTTAAATTCATGATGGTCCTGCCCCAGCCCTCTGGATTGGCAAGACCCAAAAAATATTTGGAAAAAACACAGTTGACTTACACTCACCCTGTATATCTGGATTATTTGAAGCTTAATTAAGCATCCTAAGCTCTTCTCCCTAGGTAAATGAGTGAGTCACTGTTTTACAGTGTATAAAATCAGCCTCATAGGACGCTGCAACCAGGAGACTGGCCAGTGTACTGCTCTGCCTCGAGGCAGTCCCCTGTCTTTCCACGAAGCCTCTCCTGCTCTTCAGGATCGCCATGGAAGGCTATTTATCCAAACTTCTAGCATACCCAGACCATCAAGGCACCACCCTAAGCTGAGGAAGTTCTTGGATCTAGCTTCAGTACTCTCTGCTCCAGCAGGAGACCACCTATTTGGGGGATCAATGTAGTCAGGGTCTACAGGGGTCTCACCCACCTGACCATGATGCCACTTTGGCTCCCACCCCTATCCAGATCTGAAGGCCCCTCTTCACATCAAAAATCTATATTGACCTTCACATAGATTAGAATTTGTACTTTCAGGGCACCTGCGTGGCTCAGTGGGTTAGGGCCTCTGCCTTCGGCTCAGGTCATGATCCCAGGGTCCTGCGATCGAGTCAGGCATCGGGCTCTCTGCTCAGCAGGGAACCTGTTTCCTCCTCTCTCTCTCTCTCTCTCTCTCTGCCTGCCTCCCTGCCTACTTGTGATCTCTGTCAAATAAATAAATAAAATCTTTAAAAAAAATTTGCACTTTTGGGGCGCCTGGGTGGCTCAGTGGGTTAAGCCGCTGCCTTCGGCTCGGGTCGTGATCTCAGAGTCCGGGGATCGAGCCCCACATCGGGCTCTCTGCTCAGCAGGGAGCCTGCTTCCTCCTCTCTCTCTGCCTGCCTCTGCCTGCTTGTGATCTCCATCTGTCAAATAAATAAATAAAATCTTTAAAAAAAAAATTTGCACTTTCAGTATTATTGGAGAACATACACTTTTACTGTGAACTCAACAATGTTTTTAAACAAAATTACTGTGAACTCAACAATGCTTTTAAATAAAAAACTGATTTTATACACTGTAAAACAGTGACTCACTGTTTGGCATACATTTCAAAATGGTAATACACATGCATGAAAAACATACGATTTATTCAGTCTACAGACATGTGTGCACATTTGGATGCTTGGAACCCTGACAATTAACACAACAGCCCCTTGAGACCTTTAGCCTCAGGGCTCAAACTCCTTCCAACCAGCCTCTTCCACTGTTGGACAGCTCTGTCCCTTAGACAGGTCTCGCTGTCCCCAGGTGAAGTTCCCTGCCAGGCTGTGCCCTCTGAGTGCCGGCACTGCCATCTTCCCTGCCTTTGTGTCCATCAGCATCTGGTCCTGGCAGGCCTTTAACGGATGTGACCTGAACTGACATGACTTTGCTCTCATCTGGCCTTCCAGAGCAACACTCACAAACCTCCCTGGCTTCAGTAGGACACCTATTCTGACATAAGAAAATACTGTTGAATTTCCAGAAGCTGTTCTCAACTGGGTTCAATATACCCAGCTGCTTCTCCCAGTTTCCAGCACTCTTCACTCTATTTTGTGAATGAAACTCTTAAAATCTCGGTGCCTCATTAAGGTATAATACTCAGAGGTGATGTAATGTGTGACAAAACTGCTAGAAGGATCCTTACTGTCTGTGATGTGGACGCTATGCTTCTTTCAATGCAAGTATAGGTTCTGTCTCCTTCTTCATCTGTTGGTTCACATGGGTCCTGCCTGGGGGAAAGGTACAGGCTTTCCCCCAGGTAAGCCAGGTAGTCCTGGGCTTGAATCCTGACTCTGTCTCTCATTTACTTGTATACTTGGGCGAGTTACCAAACCTCTCCAAGCCTTAGCTTCCTCATCTGTAAGATAAAGTAATAGCAGATTAATCTTCCTTAGCTGTTGTGAGAATTGAGTTAAATAATGCATGGTAAACACTAAAGATGGTACCTAGACATCCTGAATACACAGAAAACGTTCACTATTATTTTGTATTTGCCATTTTGTGCCACTCCGGGATGTGTTCCTGTTCTCACATGAGAATGAGCACTAACATGGGTACTTCTGTTGCTCTAGAATAATCACAGGTTAATTCAGTGAATTAATTGCTCCAGTGTGACCCAAGCACCTGTTTTCTGCATCAATTCTTTTTTTTTCTTTCTTTATGTTTATATTTCCCTGGCATATTTTTTTTTATTTTCAGCATAATAGTATTCATTATTTTTTCACCACACCCAGAGCTCCATGCAATCTGTGCTCTCTATAATACCCACCACCTGGTACCCCAACCTCCCACCCCCCCGCCACTTCAAACCCCTCATATGGACTCTGAAAAACAATCTGAGGGGTTTGAATTCTTTTTTTTTTTAATATTTTATTTATTTATTTGAGAGAGGGAGAAAGCACAAGCAGGAGGAGGGGCAAAGGAAGAGAGAAAATCCTCAAGCAGACTCCCCAGTGAGCACATAGCCCAACCTGAGGCTTGATCCCAGGACCCTGAGATCCTGGACTGAGCCAGCCAGACCCCACTGTCCATCATATTCTTGACTTAATGTCCTTCCTCCACAGATGCAAAACATCAGCCCTGCTCAGCCTTCCCGCACTCTCTATATTCATGAAATGAATATTTATTGAGCACTTACTATTTACCAAGCACTATTCTAGGCACTGGGAATGCAATAGTGAAAAAAAAAGATGACATCCCTAGTCTTCTAGAGTCCCTGTGCCAGTAGGAGACAGACAATAAAGAAATAAATATATATTTGTCAGGCTGTGAAAGGAACTACCAAATAAATGCAGCAGGAGAGGGGAGTAGACATGACCAGGGGTGCTATCTCAGAGGGTGGTCTAAGGGGACCTGAGCTAAGAATCTGCATGCAATCATGTGAGTAAAGAACATCCTGGCAGAGGGAACCACAAATGCAAAGGCCCTGAGGCAGGAGTGTGAGGACCATGTGAGGAACGGTATGGGTCTAGCAGAGCTGAAGCAGAGTGAGGGAAGAAGAGCACAGTGAGGTCTGAGGCAGCTGGGAGACAGGTCAACGAGGCTTTGAGACACTGAGTAAGGCCAGCTTTTACTCTGAGAGGAGAAGTCTCTGAAGTGTTTCAGCAAAGGCAAGACATGAACTGACTTTTAAAAAAATGAGTCTGAGTGCTGTGTAGAGATTCAGTTTTGGGGTCAAGGGAGAAGGTGTTGAGACCGGCTTCCTCTTCCTAAACTTCCAGGACAGGCACTTGCCTCCCAGTTTTAAACAATTCACTTCCACATCCTGCAGTGAGAATGAACTGAAGGAACAGTACACTTACAGAGAAGAGAAATAAGATAAGAAAACTGAGAGATATGCTCTCCCTCAATAATCTTTTATCTGTAAGCTTCTTCCTGCACAATAGGAGCTCTCCACCGTGTGGGTGCTGAGTCGTGTTTGTCCAGCGTGCTCCTGAAACTGCAGGTTGTCTACAGCAGAAACCCCATCTTGTCCTCAGCAGGAGATTCCAAAAACCACTTATGAAGTTATGAAATAAATTGCTTGAAACAAAAGCTAAAAGGGAAGAAGGGGAGAGATGTCAAGTGATCATTTAACCCAGGGAAGAAAAAGTTAACAAGAAACTTAGATTTCTTTTTCCACGCAATGATTTGAAAAGAAGGGCTCTCACTGTCTCTGCTGCAGATTTCAAGGGAATCAGTTGGACATAAAGCAGAGGGTGTGATCACAGTGGGAAATAAGGTGACCATGGGATACTACTTAAGTTCTGATTCAGTGATTGACAGCCCCCAGCATATGGAAGGTACAAATACCGAAGGAATGGATATCAGTAGGAGGAAAATGCTTTTGCCAGGAGACAATGGAGTGATGACAAGCCTCTTGGGTCCTGGAACAATACCTCATAGTAGAGAAGAGCAGGAAAGGAGGCAGAGCTGTAACAAGGCTTAGCATTATAGCTGTTTGAAGCTCCCAACGTGAGTCCAAAGCACAACCTGAACCTAAAGGCCACACCCTGAAAGCAGGTGGCCCAGAGTTCCCTCTTCCTCTCATCCAGAGCTTGTTCTCTCAGACATGCCTCAGTCTGAGCTTGTCTAGTCTTACAGCACAAACTCCAAGCCCCAAAAAACTGGACAATGGCTCAAGCCATGGTCCTCCACAGTCTGGCCTCAACCCACCTCCCCAGCTCCCACTCCCACCACTCTTGTCCTTAAGAGTGGAATTCTAAGGATGCTAAGCTGTTTGGCATACTTAGCTGTGCCACACTTCCCTTCTCTTGTGCTGATATTCTTGCTGCCTAGAGCACCCTTCTACCCTGTGCCTCTCACCCCAGCTCCAGGTCCATACCCCTTTTACCTGCATGACTCCTACTGTTGCTCTTAATAATCTCCTGAAAGTATGGAAAATCTGTGTCTAATGTGTCTGCCTCCCTGACAGTCCCCATAGGCTCGTGAGCGCACACACACACACACACACACACATAATATGTCCTCCTTAAGAGTGATGGTCCCCCTGTAATGCTTGTCAAGCTGAGGATCTTAGACAGCTGATTTGCAGGCAGACAAGTGCCCAGTCTAATGAGTGCAATGCTCCAGCCCCTCAGGACACCACACAGGGAAGGGAGTATGATCAGAATGAGGCCTGAGGAAGCTCAAGGGAATCAAAGGAAGAGGGTGAGCCAATAAGGTAGAGCTGCTCAGGACTTCCTGGAAAAAAAAAAAAGATTTCCTTTTAAAGGAGATTAGAATCCTGTCCTCTGCCCATCTCTAATACCCAGGCCTACCTGTCCTTCCACATCCAACTTAAATGTCACCTCCTCCATGAAGCCTCCTGTGATTGCCAACACCCTCACCCAAGACTGAAAGTAATTTCACCCTTTTCTAGACTCCATAGTCCTTGTTTGTAATTCCCAAGAACATGTCTATCGGGTTGCCAAGTTACATGTATTCTTGTTTTTATCTAGTCATTATTATCCCAGTTGAAACTCTATAGAAGAATACTCTAATTCTTATTAGAACATTGCCTAGGACATTTGTTCATTCATTAAACCAACACATCTACTATGTGACAAGCACACTGACCTTGAAATATCAAAATGAATAAATCATGGTCCTTGCCTTGCAGAATTCAAAGGCTAATGAATGGGTGGATGGATGGAGAGATAGATGGATGAATAAATAGATGGTAGACTGATAGGCAGTGAATGATGGATAGGTGAATGGTAAGTGGCAATCCAAATCCTTTCCGCCAAAAAACTCTCCCTAGCTCATTTAGCTTCTCCTTTAAATTTTTGAGGACCAAAATAGTCTTTGACAAAGCAGGAAAAAATATACGGTGGAAAAAAAGACAGTCTCTTCAATAAATGGTGCTGGGAAAATTGGACAGCTATATGTAGAAGAATGAAACTTGACCATTCTCTTACACCGTACACAAAAATAAACTCAAAATGGATAAAAGACCTCAACGTGAGACAGGAATCCATCAGAATCCTAGAGGAGAACATGGGCACTAACCTCTTCGATATCAGCCACAGCAACTTCTTTCAAGATATGTCTCCAAAGGCAAAGGAAACAAAAATGAAAATGAACTTTTGGGACTTTATCAAGATCAAAAGCTTCTTCTGCACAACAAAGGAAACAGTCAACAAAACAAAGGGGCAACCCACGGAATGGAAGAAGATATTTGCAAATGATAGTACTGACAAAAGGCTGATATCCAGGATCTATAAAGAACTTCTCAAACTCAACACACACAAAACAGATAATCATGTCAAAAAATGGGCAGAAGACATGAACAGATACTTCTCCAATGAAGACATACAAATGGTTATCAAACACATGAAAAAATGTTCATCATCACTAGCCATCAGGAAGATTCAAATTAAAACCACACTAAGATACCACCTTACACCAGTTAGAATGGCCAAAATTAGCAAGACAGGAAACAACGTGTGTTGGAGAGGATGTGGAGAAAGGGGAACCCTTCACTCTGTTGGTGGGAATGCAAGTTGGTGCAGCCACTTTGGAGAACAGTGTGGAGATTCCTTAAGAAATTAAAAATAGAGCTTCCCTATGACCCTGCAATTGCACTACTGAGTATTTACCCCAAAGATACAGATGTAGTGAAAAGAAGGGCCATCTGTATCCCAATGTTTATAGCAGCAATGGCCATGGTCACCAAACTGTGGAAAGAACCAAGATGCCCTTCAACAGACGAATGGGTAAGGAAAATGTGGTTCATATACACTATGGAGTATTATACCCCCATCAGAAAGGATGAATGCCCAACTTTTGTAGCAACATGGACTGGACTGGAAGAGATTATGCTGAGTGAAATAAGTCAAGCAGAGAGTCAAGTATCATATGGTTTCACTTATTTGTGGAGCATAACAAATAGCATGGAGGACATGGGGAGTTAGAGAGGAGACGGGAGTTGGGAGAAATTGGAAGGGGAGGTGAACTATGAGAGACTATGGACTCTGAAAAACAATCTGAGGGGTTTGAAGTGGTGGGGGGGTGGGAGGTTGGGGTACCAGGTGGTGGGTATTATAGAGGGCACAGATTGCACTGGGTGTGGTGAAAAAATAATGAAAACTGTTATGCTGAAAATAAATTAATTTAATTTTTAAAAATGGGCAGAAGACATGAACAGATACTTCTCCAATGAAGACATACAAATGGTTATCAGACACATGAAAAAATGTTCATCATCGCTAGCCATCAGGAAGATTCAAATTAAAACCACATTGAGATACCACCTTACACCAGTTAGAATGGCCAAAATTAGCAAGACAGGAAACAACTTGTGTTGGAGAGGATGTGGAGAAAGGGGAACCCTTTCACACTGTTGGTGGGAATGCAAGTTGGTGCAGCCGCTTTGGAGAACAGTGTGGAGATTCCTTAAGAAATTAAAAATAGAGCTTCCCTATGACCCTGCAATTGCACTCCTGAGTATTTACCCCAAAGATACAGATGTAGTGAAAAGAAGGGCCATCTGTCCCCCAATGTTTATAGCAGCAATGGCCACGGTTGCCAAACTGTGGAAAGAAGCAAGATGCCTTTCAACGGACGAATGGATAAGGAAGATGTGGTCCATATACACTATGGAGTATTATGCCTCCATCAGAAAGGATGAATACCCAACTTTTGTAGCAACATGGAGGGGACTGGAAGAGATTATGCTGAGTGAAATAAGTCAAGCAGAGAGTCAAGTATCATATGGTTTCACTTATTTGTGGAGCATAACAAATAACATGGAGGACATAGGGAGATGGAGAGAAGGGAGTTGAGGGAAATTGGAAGGGGAGGTGAACTATGAGAGACTATGGACTCTGAAAAACAATCTGAGGGTTTTGAAGGGGCGGGGGGGGTGGGAGGTTGGGGGAGCCATGTGGTGGGTATTATGGAGGGCACATATTGCATGGAGCCCTGGGTGTGGTGCATAAACAATGAATTCTGTTACACTGAAAAGAAATTTTAAAAAAAATTTTTTTGAAGACCAAATCCACAACACTTCAAGTAAAAAACCTACAGATGCAGAACAATTTTACATTGACCCCCAAGTCAACGCAAGAAACCATGGGCAACAAGGAGACTGAGTCCTGGGGCTCCCACCAAGACCCTTCATGGCCAAAGCCCTACACTCCCAGTCTTCTCCTCATGGGATACAGAGGTAACTAGTCAGTCTCTGCCTTCAACAGAGCAAACAGATGGAGCAGATGCTAAAATGGCCTCTTCCTATGGGACATCTGGGTGGCTCAGTGGGTTAAAGTCTCTGCCTCTGGCTCAGGTCATGATCCCAGGACCCTGGGATCAAGCCTCACATTGGGCTCTCTGCTCAGCAGAGAGCCTGCTTCCCTTCCTCTCTCTGCTTGCCTCTCTGTCTACTTGTTATCTCTGTCTGTCAAATAAATAAATAAATAATCTTTTAAAAAATAAAATAAAATGGCCTCTTCCCTCAGCCTGTTCCTTCCCTTTTTTTTTTTTTGAATGCTTTATTTATTTATTTATTTGACATAGAGCATAGATAGGCAGAGAGGCAAGCAGAGGCGGAGGGGGAAGCAGGCTCCCTGCTGAGTGGATCCTAGGACCCTGAGATCATGACCTGAGCCAAAGGCAGAGACTTAACCCACTGAGCCACCCAGCCACTGCCCTTGTTCCTTCCTTTTGTCCAAGATGTCCACCATTACCTTGTCCTAGGGGGTAATAAGGGGGGACAAAACTGCCTTAGTTATTTCCCTAAATAGCTATTTCACTAAACCTTGACCAGCACCCAAGATATAGTAGTTGATCTGCCTTATTCTGAGGTCCTCTGGTGTTAGAATCCAAAGCCTGGGTCCCAACAGTAGGCCAAATCAAAATCCTGCAATGGGGCAACATTAAATAAACCCCTCTTTGATGTATCCTTCAGTACCACTGCTGACAAAGGAGAGAGACTTCAGAAGTGTTGGCAGAATTTTCCCAAGCCAGAAGGCTGGACCCAGAGCAGAAGGTCTTGGTAAAGGGAAAAGGACCTAAGCAAATGAGGCTATTGCTTGGGAGCCAGGAGCCTGAGCCGAACCACCTGTGAGGTTGTAGCCAAGGCTAGAAGTCAAGAGCTTGGAGAGTGAGGGTCAGACCAGATGACTCAAATAAACTGAGTTAAAGATCTGCCAACCCACATTTGGGCCATTACAATGTGAGAAGTGATTTTAGTAGGCGTCAAGGTAAAGCATTTTGGAGGGGATTAAGCCTGTGGGGCCTACCAAGGGGCAGGTAATGCAATCTGTGTCTCCATAGTTCCCTTGAACACGAAGAACTGGCAGGATCCAATTCAAAGGATCTAAGAGAAGAGCCGTGTTTATTATCTCAAGAGTGGATTTTCCCCTTCAGATAATCCCTTTTGTATAGCCAGGCAGTTCCAAACCTATGGATCATGGCCAGGATCCACTCCCCTGGACTGTTTTGGTAATAGAAACCAACAAGAATGTTTTCTGTCTTTATGTAAACCAGGAGTCTTCTTTATAGAAATAAAACACAAACATACCCACGTAGCCGCTTGCCTACAAAAACATTTATTCTAAGATACACACCCACTCGATCTGAGTTTCCTATGTAAAGCATTATATTCAACCCTACTGGAGCTGACTACTTCCACACTTGGCTTGCTCAGAGGGCATGAGAAATTCATTAACCTGTCCCCAGCTTCCCAGTGTGGCCCACCACAACCTGCACCCTCCTGGTAGGTAAACTTCAGAAGTCTCTCCACTGGCACCAACCCTTGACTCCTCCTCCCCACTCAAGAAACTCAGAAAAGGGACGCCTGGGTGGCTCAGTTGGTTGGACGACTGCCTTCGGCTCAGGGCGTGATCCTGGAGTCCCGGGATCGAGTCCCACATCAGGCTCCCAGCTCCATGGGGAGTCTGCTTCGCTCTCTGACCTTCTCCTCGCTCATGCTCTCTCTCACTGTCTCTCTCTCTCTCAAATAAATAAATAAAAAATCTTAAAAAAAAAAAAAAAAGAAACTCAGAAAAGAGCCAATTCAGCATTTTCCAGGGGAGGGGCTGTTGTGGTGGGAAAAAGTCAAAGACTTCCTTCTCTGACACCAGGACAAGACAATGGGGAGATTAGGGCAGGGTTTCTGAAGGACCAGCCTTCCAGCCCAGGAAGCATGAGCCCCTGAGATTAACCCTTTGTTGCTCTGCCCCTGCTGCCCTGAGCCTGCCTCCAGGTCTGTGTGAAGGACATATGGGCAGGGACTGGCCTTGGGCAAACTGTGTGTCCTTCTGTCTGTACAGAATAAAGGCCCAATGGGCACTGTGCTAGAGGGATTGGAGTCTGAATAAATTGCCTGGCAGTCCAGGGTAGGAAGCACCAATTGGGTCAGGGAAATGAGTGTATTCTTCATCTGCAGTAGGAAGGATTTAGGTCAGACCACAAGAGGAGCTGTACAGGAAAATTATGTTCCTCCAGGTATCTTGGAACTGGTCCAGTATGGAAACAAAGTGTCAACAATGGACACAGATCCTCACCTCTGACTATCCTCACCCCATTCTTCATTTCTTCAATCATAATCTCCAGAGCTGGTCCCAATCAGGCAGCTTCACCTGGCAGCTTCTTATCACTCTAGCAAACCTGCCTCCCCTCTCCCACACCCTACCACTCAGGGACAGCAATATAGACATAACCCCAGACATAACCACCTGAGATGGGAAAGTGAACATAGCATGAAATCTCTGTGAGGATGACATGCTTCCAGCCCTCCATCCAGCAATCGGGACCTTGTTGATTCTTGAAACAAGTTCTTGAAAGCCTTGCTGGTCCAGTAGGATTGAGTCCTCCACATAGAGTCTCATGAAAATAGGGAGGCCTTGCTAGATGCTAAATATAAACTCTCCACAAGCTCCCTAACCCCCACTCCATATTCAGTGGAGACCCCCTAACTGGCTCTCCTCAATTCCTTCCCTCCAGATTCACTGCAGGCTCAGCACTGAGATGGTCCTGTTCTGATAGCCTATCATCTTTATGTCATTGTTGGTTGTTTTGAGTCTGTGACCCTCTTCTATAGGCAGGTTTCAGGCTCCACACACTGCATTTCTCCCTCAAATTAGTTGATGACCTTGATCTGTGCAGACAGATCCTTCAGGCCCCAGCCTCCTCTACTCCCACCTGAATTCTAGAAACTTCTCTCCAGGGAACAAGGACAATGGCTCAGAGTGAATGATAAAACCGTTTTATTAAAGATTCACCCAAAGATGGATAGAAGGAAGGAGAAGGGGTGGATGGGACACTGAGGGGTTCCTGTCCTGACCTTGCAGGGCCAGTTGCTGCCAAGTGACAGAGGAGTTTGGTCCTGATGTAGAGGGATATCCGGGAACCTGGGTTGGGAGGGGCCATACATGACCTTGATGATTCTGGAGATGAAACTCCTGATTTTGTTCTCCTCTGACCATGGGAGGTAAAGAGTCAGACCCTTCCCATTCCAGGTGGATCACCAGGCCCAAATCGAGAAGAAACTACCAAACTCCAAGAGGGCAGAGCCCACACTGAGGTGACACTGGTAAGATGAGCCCCAAAGAGGGAGGGTGGAGGTGAGGGTGAAGGAAGCACAGAGACACCAGGGCTGGGCCCAGCTGGGCTCAGGGACTGCAGGGACCTCATCTCCTCTATCGGTGGGACCTCTTGGTCATAGTGGTGGTAGAGATGATCTTGCTGCCAGAACTGCCACAAACACCACCACCAAACCCAAAGCCACTTCCAGAGCCAGAGCCAAAACCACTGCCCAGGCCAAATCCAGAACAGCTTCCTAATCCTCCGCCGATGCCCCCAGTGCTAGCACCACCACTAACCACAGCTGTAAGAGAGAGGCAGAGGATACGGTTATTCCAACAATACTGTCAATCAGAGGTTTCCACCCAAACCAGGGTGAACAAACAGCCATAGCAGGGGCAGAAGGTACTTACAGATGCTCATGGCACTCTGGCGTTCTCCAGACATTCTATGAAGGAGAGAAAGATTAGTGAGTCAGTAGAACCTGGCACCATGCTTAGTTCAGTAAACAGGTCTTAAGCACCTATCCCATCCTTATGCAGTCAGATTAAAGAACTGAGTGAACCTGTTGTCTACTGCCCTGCCTCATAATGCACCCATGCGGTAATGAAACAGGTGGTCCAGCAGAGGTACAAACTCCTGGTACTGAGGTCTCTCCCTCCCTCACATTCCTGGCCTGCCTTCCCTATCCCACCTGCACTCCTCGCCCTCCAGCAGCTTGCGGTAGGTAGCAATCTCCACATCCAGGGCCAGCTTCACACTCAGGAGCTCCTGGTACTCGCGCAACATCCGGGCCAGCTCCTCCTTGGCCTTCTGCAGGGCGGTCTCCAGTTCTGTGCACTTGCTGTAGGCATCTTTGAGGGCCAGCTCCCCACGTTGCTCTGCATCAGCCACAGAAGCTTGCAGAGTCTGGCACTGTAGACAATGGCAATGAAGGGGCAGTCATCAGCATCCTGCTATCAAGGCCTCTCCACCTGTCTTCTGTCCTGTGCCAGCTTTTCTTGGGTTAGGATACCAGGATTCTGTTTGTCCTTCTCCCCACCTACTCTACTCTTAGGCATTTCATTGATTCCAGCCAGGCCCACCAATGTCTCCACCAGACTGATCAGATGGAGATGAGCAAAAAAAACAATGAAGAGTCAAGAAACCTTATTTATCAGGGTGTCATGTCAGGTTAAGTAGGGTATTGCTGAAAAGACCTGGGTATGGCTTATATAATGAGTCACAAAGCCCCTTCATGCAAGCTCAGGATCTTCTGGCCTGAGGCCTGATCTTCTTGTCTACTATGGAGACACCCATCTTAGGCCTCCAGCATCATACCATGGCCAGAGAATGGTGACACTTACCTGTTTCTTGACATTCTCAATCTCAGCCCTCAGCCTCTGGATCAACCTGTTGAGCTCTGAGATCTCACTCTTGGTATTCTTCAGATTGTCACCATGTTGGTCAACCGAGATCTGGAGTTGCTGGACCTAATATCCAGGAAAACACAGGGAATGAGGGGTCAAGGGTGTTTGGGTAGGGTCTGTTCTCAAGTGAACTCAGCAAGAATAGGCACAATAATGGTGGCAAGGATAATACAAAATGTAATATAATCTCAAATCAAATGAGGATCAGAGATTCCTGGGTGATTAGTTCATCTCTGACATTTGGGCTTGAGCTTCGATCACCTGTTCACAGAAATCAAAAGCAGAGCCCCAGAAGCCCCAGGGAGAGATTCCTGACACCGACCTTGGTCTGGTACAGGGCTTCAGCCTCAGCCTTGCTCTTCTGGGCAATCTCCTCATACTGGGCACGGACCTCAGCAATGATGCTGTCCAGGTCCAGGTCCCGGTTGTTGTCCATGGACAGGACCACAGATGTGTCTGAGACATGAGTCTGCATCTGGGACAGCTCCTGCAGGGAAAATATCATATGTCAGGCCCCCAGAAAGTCTTCCCTAATCTCTGACACCAGAAATCCACTGTGGTCATGGAAATGGCCATGCCACAGGCTCAGATGGAAGCAGAGATGGCTGGCATCCCAGTGTGTAGGGAGGTGGGAGAATGGTAAGTTTCTATGTAGAAATCAAGTGATTGGTGACATTTCAAGACAGAAAAGTAATGCTTCTAGTCCTCACTGGATCTCTGGGATCCATAAGCCATCCCAGGTCAGCAGATGTTCAGTACACTGAATAGAAGGGAATGGAATGAATTCATATTACCAGGGAAATGCTAGACGCAAGAAATTCTATCCCATGCAATCTTGAGATCTAATGACCCCTTCTAATACAACATCTGGTTTCAAAAACCTCCTGGCTGAGTCTCTCACTTCAACTCTATCTCTGAGCTTGCTGGGAGCACCCTCAGCAAGTAAGGGAGCTGGAATCCTTTCAAAGAACTGTGACTTTCCACGGCAGCCTCACAGATTTGGGATTCCCTTCTTCAAATGCAGGGGGATGGAGTCCTCACCGCAGCAAAGAGGACCCTCAAGAAGTTGATCTCATCGTTCAGAGCATCCACCTTGGCCTCCAACTCCACCTTGCTCATATAGGCGGCATCCACATCCTGCAGAGGAGGCAGGGAAGAAAGAGACAAGGTACAGAAATTCCAATAGGGGCAAGGGGATGTTAAGTGACACACAAAGGTGTTCTCAGCAGCATTTAGGAAAGACATCTTAGCACCAGGAAAAGTGGCAAGGGACTAATCATTTGATGTCCTCTGCCCTAAATCCAACTGCAGAAATGGAAGTTAATGATGCAAATGGGCATTTTTCCCAACTTCACTTCCTTATGGTCTGGTTCAGTTACCCCCTCCTTTGACTACATAGATCTGGATAGTACCAAGTGAGATAAAGGAGAGGCCAAGATGGACCAGACACATGATTCAAGCCAAAGACCACTCCCAAGGGAAAGAGTACCCTCACAGCCCCTTTGGCCCCTCCTTCATGTCTTACCTTCTTGAGGACCACGAAGTCATTCTCTGCAGCTGCACGCTTGTTGATCTCATCTTCATACCTGGGGGTAGAGGTGGGAAGGAGAAGACAGAAACCCCACAATGAGCTGATGTTTCCTGGACCTCTGCTGCTGGGTTTCAAACACCTAACTCTTCGGAAATATCCAGGTAATTGTCTACATTTTCCCATTTTCATACAAATATCCATTCAACCTACATTTACAAGTTACATGTGTGAGATACCAGTCTAAACCCAAGTTTATTCAGAGATGTGAAAATCAAGCTTAATAAAGACTGTTTCCCAGATACAAGGTGGGAGGAGGACAAACAACCACAATCTGGTGGGTTTTATTTCTGTAGAAGGGCTGTCCATTTGGTGGATTCAATTATTAGGAATGTTGCCAACACCAGTTCTCTTTCTTTGTTGTGAGAATGAATAGAGAGAGGCTGCTGGGATTATCTCAGCTCTGTCATACTAGGAGCATATTAAGAACTACTATGTGTTAAATGCTCATTATATCCAGTGCTATGCTATCTGATTTCTCAATATCATTTAATTTCACTTAATTCTCAAAACCTAGCATTATTATCACCATTTTAAAGATGAAGAAAAACAAGGCTCAGAGAGGTTAAGCAAGTTACCTAAGAGCACATAACTAGTAACTAGAGGACTCAGTATTCAAACAAGGTCCATCTGTCTCTATAACCTGTATTCTTCTGACTATGCTACACCTCTGCTCATCTGTATGGTTTTTTATCTTGCTTGTATATGGCAAGGCCAACTCCCTGAACATATCACTCATATTCTGTTTGAGGCAACTCAGAGTTACGAGACCTCACCCCATTAAAAAGGGCCCATGTAGATGCAGGAGAACAAACTAGAGAACCTTCCTGACCCTTTTGGGATCTCTTCAGAGCTGGAATTCTAAATGACTAGACAGGAGCCCAAGATTCTGGGGCATGGCTGGGCGGACTCTTTCAGGCAGCATCCTTCTTTCCTCTGCACATACTTGGTCTTAAAGTCCTCCACGCTGTCCTGCGTGGTCTTCAGCTCAGACTGCAAGCGTCCTTTGTCATTGACCAAGGTATCCAACTGCTTCCTCAGGGCACTGATGTAGGCCTCAAAGAGAGGCTCAAGGTTTTTGCTGGATGTAGTGGTCGTCTGCTGCTGGAGGAGGTTCCACTTGGTCTCCAAGACTTTATTCTGTTGCTCTAAGAACCGCACCTGTATTTTAAAAAGTCACCAACCAGCAGATGAGGGCCTGAAGCTTTGGCAGGAGGACTGCCCAAGACCAGCCAGGTGACTCGAGAGCCATGCAAGTAGGGCCACTGTGTTGCCACTCCAGGTACCATCCACTGGTACCAAAAGGTGGCCCTGCTTCATGGCAGCAAATGGGCCACATGCATTGTGGAGAACAGAGCATAGCCAGAGCCACAGAGCCTGACTATGCAGCAAGTACAACTTCTTGACCCCAGGGATCCAGAGGCCCTGGGGGTGAAGGTGCCAAAAAGAACATTGAACTTTTAGGAAGAATAAAATAAACAAAAGTAGGAGATACAACCACAGTCTGGGACTCTTGCATTTAAAGTGATCCTGACCTAAGGCAAAGGAATGATGAATTCACTGACAAATTTTTAAATAAATGGACCTAGTGTGTCTCTTTAAACCTGTGTACAATGGAGTCTGAATAGTTAAGATCAAGGCCCTAGACACATTCTGAGTTTCAGCCAGGCTTACCCTGCAAGGGGACTTCCTGGAACTCTCCCTCTCTCTACAAAGACATCTAACCAGATAAACCAGGGTAGCAGCTTGGCATGATATTCCCACTATGTGCTTCAGAGCTGAAAGAAAAGCAGGTTAGGGTGACTGATCACAGTCTGAACCCAAAAGGTGAGATGAGGGAAGATGAGACAAGGAAGCACAAAACCCTGGGTCTTACTTTTGTATCTGTATGTTCTGGAGTCACCGTAAAGCCTCTTTAAGCTACTGATGACTTATTCAACGAGTAAGAAGAGCAAACACTGCCACTCAGTCTACTTTGAGATGGATCAGTCTTGCCCCATTCATCTAAGAAGACTAAAAGGGATGTACAGAGAGCCAGGGCAACCTTGACTGAGTGGCTATACTCATTCACTCAGTCATTAACCTCTAGCTGACTCAGCAATCTGAGCTGATCTGCTTGCTATCATCCATCATACTTGGCAGCAATTGAGCTTAAAGAACTTGAATCTCTAGACCCTGCACAGAAAAAGAAGTTGGATTACAAAAAGAAAAGGAGACATCCCTCTTCTCTTCAAACAGATCCAGAAATGAGCAATTTTTCCTAGGGTCAGGAGGATGAAGGAGATGACCCTCCAAGGTCCCAGACCTTGGAACCCAGAGTCTGTCATTGGCATCGATCCCCTTTTCATTTGGGAAACCAGCCTGGCTTTCTTCAGCTCTGACAACAGAAGTGCCAAGAGTTATGTTAACTATAATTCATTTTAGTTAATTATTAAATTATTAACCATGTCATTTCTGAAACCAAAATCTGAGAAAAAGGTGGGATGCCTGGATTCAGAAAAGTTCACCAATCTGCCCAGTATCCCACAGCGCATCTAGGAAGACTCCAAACATTGCACTGGTCTGAGCAGCCTGTGCATTGGTCTCACCAGCCAAGCACAAAAGAGGAAGAATTCCCCTTTAACAGCTGGAACACAGAGGCCCTGCGTTCAGTGGTTTTTAATGCTGCAACAGGCTCAGTTCTGAGAGGCCAGGACTCAGAAGCCCTGGTTTCTACCACCTTGTCTGGCCAAGGGGACAGCTCACCTTGTCGATGAATGAGGCAAACTTGTTGTTGAGCGTCTTGATCTGCTCCCGCTCCTCAGTCCGGACCTTCTGGATCTCGGGGTCGATCTCCACACGGAGTGGGGTCAGCAGGCTCTGGTTGATGGTGACCTCCTGAATCCCACCAGCAGGGCAGGCAGGGAAGGCAGGACCACCCCATCCACTGAAGGAACCCCCAAATCCACTACCAAAGTTGCCAGCACCAAAACCAGCTCCAAAGCTGCCAGAGCCGAAACCTCCAGCAGACCCAAAACCAGCACCTTGTCGGGACCCAGCCATGCTGATGGCGATGCTCTTTCTCCCCCCAAGGTTGTAGAGGCTCCTGCTGCCAAAGCCACCAGAGGAGCAGCGGCCAGTGCCCCCAGACACGGAGACTGAGCTGAATGCAGCCCTCTTGCCCCCACCGACAACAGCTGAGCCACAGCTAAAGCCCCGGGACCCGCCTCGGACACACTGTTGTTTGGCGATCATGGCTGGAGAGAGCGAGCTTGGAGTTGTCAGAAATGTGAGGGGCCAGGCCTGTGAATGCTGCAGCCCTAGCCTGGGTCTCTTATATGTGCTAGAGCAGCAGGGCTTGGTTGCAGGGGCATAAAGGGAAAAATCTGAAACATCTCTGGGCTTGGCCTTTGGCACAGGCCCAGCCTTCTCGTATCCTGCTGAGTATGTCACAAACACACCTACAGATGTCATTCGGAGGGCACCATTTACAGAAGCCCAACACACTCCCCTCTGGGAGAACTTGAACCAGTGCCCCAGGGCCTCGTGAATCACATGCCCCTGCCCAGGCCCTGCCCTTCGGGCCTGCCACTCACTGCACTTCCATTTCGACAGCCTCCCCAAGGCCCCCCAGCTCCCCATAAGATGGCCCAGCCCATTGCCCTTTCTCTCACTCCACAGAGTTTAGAAACCAAGGGCCTGGATTCAAGGGCACAGCCCACTCTTACCCACTCTGCAAACCTGGAGCAGGTCATCGTCTGGGGCTCAGTTGCTTCACCCAGAAATTGGAGACAAAACAAATATTTACCTTCATCTCCTCTCAAGATACGAGATGGTCATCACTGTGAACTGTCAGAAGCTGAACCTGTATTTATTACCAACATTACAATCCCTCCATCTGCACTCGACCCCACACGCACCTACAAGAGAAGAAATCCATATTCCAGCCTTAGAGCCTTCCAAACCTAGATCAAGCCTCACCCCAACTTGACACAATTGTTGAGGACCTACTATGTACCCGCCATGGAGCTGGGGGCAGAGGAGAGTCAACTCTGCCTCAGGTTCTCAAGACTCCCATTCCTCCTCCAGCCTCCGTTTGGGTCTGTTTGTAGGATTCTAGTGTAGATTCGAGTGTAGTGCTCTCCAGTCTAGGTTCCTATTGGGTGTGCCCACTGCTCCATTTCCGCCCAGTTGTTTGCTAGACTCCACCAGGACAGAGAATGTTCTGTTTTTCTATAATGGTCCCAACATTCAGGGCAGGAGTCTGTAACTCTTTTGGCGTAGAGGACCCCTTTGGCAGAATAGGGAAACCCATGAGCTCCTTCTCAGTGCAATGTTTTTAAATGCAAAATCCTAGTGTTAAGTTCTAACTTAAATTCTTCCCCACTGAGTGACATAGACCTGTGTTCAAATCCCACCCGTTGCCACTAATTAGATGAACTCATTCAACCCATCCTCTCATCTATAAAGGGACCCCACAGTGCCTGGCACACAGTAGGTCAGTGGACATTCATTCTTATCTGCCCAGACTTTGCCATTACCACTTAGGATGAGAAATTAGACAAATCTGTTTCCCTGCCTCTCTTCTCAAGCCCTGATAAGATTGTCATCCCCCCTGATAAGATTCCAAATCTGAGGAAGAGCAGTGATCGGGGCCTGGGTAATTCCCACAGGTCCGAGCTGACCCTGACTGACTAAAAGCTGGCCACGGCAGAAAAGACCAGCCTCCCTGCAAAGAGAAAGGGCAGGGCCCATGGGATGCAAAGAGGGAGGACAGTGGATCTAGTTCTTGGGGGCAGGGCTGCAGGGAAGACTGGGCCAGCTGGGAGCCCCCCTCCACTCCCCACCACAACCCTTACCCCCTCCCTCTGCCCCCCTCCTGCCTCTACCTCTGGTCTGCAACCCTCCCTCCGCACTTCCCACCTCAGCCTCTGCTCAGCTCAACCCTCTGCTGTGCAGGAGACCTCTAAATAGATGGAGGGTAGGTGGAGGAGTCATGGCAGAGAGGCCAGGAGCCTAAAACAGAAAGCAACAGGGGGGCGTGCCTGGGTGGCTCAGTAAGTTAAGAGTCTGCCTTTGGCTTGGGTCATGATCCCAGGATCCTGAGATCCAGCCCCGCATCAGGCTCCCTGCTCGGCAGGAGGCCTGTTTCTCCTTCTCCCACTCCCCCTGCTTGTGTTCCCTCTCTCACCGTCTCTCTGCCAAATAAATTTTAAATCTTAAAAAAAAAAAAAAAATGTGGGGGGGTGCCTGGGTGGCTAAGTTGGTTAAGCAGCTGCCTTCGGCTCAGGTCATAATCCCAGCATCCTGGGATCAAGTCCCACATAGGTCTCCTTGCTCAGCGGGGAGCCTGCTTCTCCCTCTGCCTCTGCTGCCACCCGACCTGCCTGTGCTCGCTCTCTCGCTCTCTCGCTCTCTCTGGCAAATAAATAAATAAAGTCTTTTTAAAAAAAAAAGAAATCAAGGAAGGAAAGAAGGAGGGAAGGAAGGAAGGAAGGAAGGAAGGGGGAAGGGGTGGAAGGGATGGGGAGTGGGGATAATATATAATATATAATCAATCTAATTTTGTGCCTGTGGGTATTTCTCAACTGAGGTACTTCTCATGAAGCTAAAGCTAAATCGAGGCATATACCATGCTCAGATAAAAAATAAGGAAAAGGCCATAGTGCTTTTTAGATAGAAGGGACTCTCATTTACAGCTGCCATTATGTGTTGGACACTGGATGCTGTTCTTAGAACAGTTCCATTCCTCACAACAACCCTGCAAAAGAAGTGTTGCTATGCTCAGTTTAGAGCTGCAGACACTGAGGCTCAGAGAGGTTTTGTAACTTGCCTGAGCTCACACAGCTAGACGTGGTGACAGTGGAAAGCCAGACCTCTCTGTCTAACTGCAAAGCTTGTGACCTTAACGGCTACACTACAATGCTTTACATTAGCAACTCTTTCCCACACAGTAACTTCAGAAAAAACAATAACAACAACAACAAAAAAAAAAAAACCATATGGCAACTTCTACAGACCCGTAGCTTATGATCCACCAGAGCAGCAACAGGGTCTTGACCAGCCCACTGCATATTCTGCAGAACTGTCTCTGTTCCTTCTGTCCTTGCTTTTGTCACATGATTGGTTGCTTGGTGTAGGTGACCCTGTCTTTGCAAGTATCCAGTAAGGTAGGAAATCATCCCAAGGGGCAATTCTAAGTCCTTCAATTAACCAAATCAAAATTAACTTAACTTACAAATTCTACAATAAATCTAAACCAAACAGGAAGAAAGTTCTAGACCAGAGCCATATTCTGTGGCTTTATTAAGTCAGAATTTTCAGAAGTTCACACAACCGTCCAACAGCAGCCTGAGAAACTGAGGGCAGACATATGTTCAGTCTGCAAGAGCGATTTTGCCCTCAAGTGAGAGAGGCAATCATGAGAGAAAAGGGAGAAATGCCTGCTGCCCGCCTGGTCTGGAGTCAGGAGACTGGACGAGGCGACCCTAGCAGACCACAAGGGCCAAAAGCTGGTCTCATTCCGCCCCCACAGCTTCCTTCCACTACTGTCCTCCGTGACCCTTCCTCATCTGGCAACTAGCTGTTCCTGATCTTATCAAAGAGGATGAGCAGCTGACAGGGGCGTGGAGCAGGGGCAGGAGGGAGTGTTTGCTCTGGGCTTTCTGGGTGAGGGAGGTAAGCCCTCACTTTCAGCCTGGGATTACAGGGATCCCGCGGTCTTTTACTCAGCCCAAACCTGCTGTGTGCTGTCAGAAAGCCCCCGCGCCTTCCATGGCCCGTCTGTGCCCTTGACCGTTCCGTCGTTGTCACCGGACCTCAGCTGCCCCATGGGGTCTGAGTCATTCTTTTGGGAGTCAGAGCCAACTTGGGGATCAGAGACTCTGTAGAAAAGTACCAGTCAGCATTTTGGGAAGGGACCAGGGAGAACAGTGGGCTGGGGGAGGGTTCTGTGCACAGGGTCCTCCCTTTCCCACCCTGGGCATGAGCAACCAGGGGTTACTTGGCACATTTTGACCACAAAACATTCTTGTCATCAAAGACATGCATAGCCCTATTTGTAAAACAGACAAAAGGAGACATGCTCCAACTGGTGCAGACCAGGGTCCTGTGAGCTTCTCACCTGCTGCCTGCATTCCTGAGCAGCCCCTGGGGTCCTCAGGCTCCAGGAACTCCGTGTGGGAGCCCCTGTAGTCCAGGCCAGTCCCAGTCTTCAATGAGTATTACTAAAGAACATGTCGTTGTCAGTGGGCCTTCCTGACAAGGGATTTAATCTGAGTTTTATTGCATGATAATGCAAATGTCTCCAATTGGGTTTTAAGCTCTAAATGTAATTTCAGTGAAACCATTTGCTTGTTTTGCTCTACCAGGAGTTTTGCTCCCCCCAGCTCTCAGCCTGCTTTCTCACTTATAAAATGAAAAGTATGGACTAGATTGAATACAAAATCACTTCCATTTCCAGTACCCCCCTGCTTCTCTGTTTCTTTCTCTATAAACCTGCATAACCCAGTTGTTACGAACTTGGACTCTGGAATCAGATTGATTAGGTTGCACGTCCAGCTCTGCTACTTGCTGGCGGTGTGACCTTGGATGAGTTACTTAGCCACTCTGTTCCTCAATGGCCTCATCTGCAAGATGCGCTTTTATCAGAGGCTGTTGTGAAGAGTCAATCAGAGGGTTGACAGCAGGGCCAGCCCACAACAAGCACTCTGTGGACACTAGCTGTCTTTCCTAGAAGGTATCGGACATGGCAGGGGGTGGGGAGGTTGAGCTACACTCCATCTCCTAGAACAGAAGCATCACTCTTGGGTATGACTGTCTCCTAAGCTAGAGACCACTCAGGTCAGTAAGGTGGAGCTGGTTTTGCTATGTGCTAAGACTTAATGTTCCTAAGCTGTGGTTTAGGGTTTGGCTCAAAATCCCTCTGCTGGCCTTCCAGTAACCCTGGAGGAAGCGTTCATGGGGCATGTCTGGGCTCTTCCAAGGAAGATGGGGTGACCATGCTCAGAATACAAGGGATATCAAGAAAGGTTCATTCCAACAGGAGTTCTAAGGTTGCCCAGGAAGGGGCGGGTGCAGTGATAGCCTCAACTCAGGTACACTGATTTGGCACCAGGGTTTCAGGGTGTGGAGGGCATAGACTAGTTGGATATAGAATAAGGTGTGGGGTCCAGGCTCAGAGTAGAGGTGAGGAGGAAAAGGGAGGACTCAGAGAGACATGATAGAGGAAGGACCAGAAGATTTGGAGAGAAAGGGATGCATGGTTGGGACAGAGGCAGCCTTAAGAGGAAAGAGCATAGGGCTTGAAATCAGCAGCCCTTGACTTCACTAAGCAGCTATATGGCTGCTGGTCTAAGAGTTAACTTCTGTGAGCCTTAATTGCTTCACCTGTAAAATGGGCTATCACATGCATCTCCCTTATTGAATTCTGAGACTGCTTGAGGTCACGAGCAATGTAATATATTTATAAGCCATGAGTCCAATTAAAATGCGGATTTTTTTCCAGTTTTTTTTTTTAGATTTTATTTATTTATGACAGAGAGAGATCGCAAGAGAGGGAATACAAGCAGAGGGAGCTGGAAATAGAGAAGCAGGCTTCCCACTGAGCAGGAAGCCTGATAAGGGGGCTCAATCCCAGGAGGCTGGGATCCTGACCTGAGCCGAAGGCAGATGCTTAACGACTGAGCCACCCAAGCGCCCCATTTTTTCCAGTTTTTATTTAGATATAATGGACACGCAACACTGTAGAAGTTTAAGGTATACAGCAGAATGACTTGGCATATAGGTCTCTTGCAAAGTGACTATCAAAATAGGAATAATTAACACCCAATCCATAGTGGCCTTTTCATTTTGCTGATTATTTTTTTGGCCTGTGGAAGCTTTTTAGTTTCATATAGTCCCAGTTATTTTTTATTTTGTTGTTTATGCTTTAGGCGTCATATCCAAAAAGAAGATCATTTCCAAAACCCATGTCAAGAAACTTCTTCCCTATGTTTTCTTCCAAGGGTTTTATGGTTTCAGGTCTTACATTTAAGTCTTTCATCCATTAAAGAGTTAATTTTTGTGAACAATATAAGATAGTTTTCTTCTTTTATGTCTGAATGTCCAATTGTCCCAGCACCATTTGTTGATGAGATTGTCTTTTCTCCGCTATTTTTTTTATTTCTTTTCAACGTAACAGTATTCATTGTTTTTGCATCACACCCAGTGCTCCATGCAATACGTGCCCTCCCTAAATCCCACCAACTGGTTCCCCCAACCTCCCATCCCCCACCACTTAGTATCCTTGGCTCCTTGGTCAAAGATTACTTGACTATATGCATAGTCATGAACTATATGCATGAACGAATTTATTTCTGGACTCTTAAATCTGTTCTATTGGTCTCTGGGTCCGTTTTCATGCTGGTACCAAGCCATTTTGATTAATATAGCTTTATAATATAGTTTGAAATCTGGAAGTGTGGTGGCTTCAGCTTTGTTCTTCTTCCTCAGAATTGCTTTGGCTATTCTTTTGTGGTTCCATGGAAACTTTTCTATTGCTTTTTCTACTCCTGTAAAAAAAAGGCTATTGGAATCTTGATAGGGATTGCATTGAATCTACAGATGGTTTTAGGTAGTATGGCCAGTTTAACAATATTAATTTTTCCAATCCATGCACACAGATATCTTTCCATGTATTTATATCTTCTCCAATTTCTTTCATCCATGTCTTACAGTTTCCAGTGTACAGGTCTTTCTTTTCCTTGGTTAAATTTATTCCTCAGTATTTTGTTGGCTTTGATGCTAATGAGACCATTTGCATAATTTTTGTTTTAGATAATTCATTGTGAGTGTATAGGAACACTACTGATTTTTGTATGTTGATTTTATATCCCACAATTTCACTGAATTCATTGATTAGATCTAATGGTTATTTGGTGGTGTCTTTAAGATTTTCTACATATAAAGTCATATCATCTGCAAAGAGAGACAATCTTACTTCTTCCTTTTCCAATTCTGATGGCTTCAATTTTTTTGTTTTTTGCCTGGTTTCTCAGGTGAGGACTTCTAGTACTTGGTTAGATAGGAGCCCTAAGAGTGGGCACCCTTGTCTTGATCCCATCTTAGAGGAAAATTTTTAACCTTTCACCACTGAGTTTGATGTTAGCTCTGGGCATGCTTGTTGATAGTTTTTATCATGAATGGTGTTGAGTTTTTTCAAAAGCTTTTTCTGCATTTATTGAGGTGATCATATGATTTTTATCTTTTGTCATATTAATGTGATATGTAACATTTATTGATTTGCATATGTTCAACCAAACTCATATGCCAGGGATGAATCCCACTTGACTACAATGTATGGTCTTTTTAATGTGCTGCTGAATTCAACTTGCTAGTATTTTCCTTTTGTTTTTGCTTTTATTTTTTATTTATTTATTTTATATTCATTTCAGAGGTAGAATTTAGTGATTCATCAGTAGCATATTACACCCAGTGGTCATTACATCGAGTGCGCTCCTTAATGCCCCTCCCACCAATTATCCCTTCCTCTCACCCACCTCCCTTCTGGCAACCCTCAGTTTGTTTCCTAGAGTTTGCCACCTCTTATGGTTTACCTCCCTCTCAACTTTCATCTTATTTTATTTTTCCTTCCCTTCCCCTATGTTCATCTGTTTTGTTACTTAAATTCTACATATGAGTGAAATCATATGGTATTTGTTTTTCTCTTACTTATTTCACTTAGCATAATACCCTCTAGTTCCATCCATGTCGTTGCAAATGGCAAGATTTCATTTTTTTCCACTGTTTTTTTATTTTATTTTTTGTAATTTTTGTTACGTTATGTTAGTCACCATACAATACATCATTTGTTGTTTTTTTTTTCTTTTCAGCATAACAGAATTCATTGTTTTTGTACCACACCCAGTGTTCCATGCAATACGTGCCCTCCTTAATACCCACCACGTGGCTCCCCCAACCTTACACCTCCCGCCCCTTCAAAACCCTCAGATTGTTTTTCAGAGTCCATAGTCTCTCATAGTTCACCTCCTCTTCCAATTTCCCTCAACTCCCTTCTCCTCTCCATCTCCCTATGTTCTCCATGTTATTTGTTATGCTCCACAAATAAGTGAAACCATATGATATTTGACTCTCTCTGCTTGACTTAATTTCACTCAGCATAATCTCTTCCAGTCCCCTCCATGTTGCTACAAAAGTTGGGTATTCATCCTTTCTGATGGAGGCATAATACTCCATAGTGTATATGGACCACATCTTCCTTATCCATTCGTCCGTTGAAGGGCATCTTGGTTCTTTCCACAGTTTGGCGACCGTGGCCATTGCTGCTATAAACATTGGGGGACAGATGGCCCTTCTTTTCACTACATCTGTATCTTTGGGGTAAATACTCAGTAGTGCAATTGCAGGGTCATAGGGAAGCTCTATTTTTAATTTCTTAAGGAATCTCCACACTGTTCTCCAAAGCGGCTGCACCAACTTGCATTCCCACCAAAAGTGTGAGAGGGTTCCCCTTTCTCCACATCCTCTCCAACACAAGTTGTTTCCTGTCTTGCTAATTTTGGCCATTCTAACTGGTGTAAGGTGGTATCTCAATGTGGTTTTAATTTGAATCTCCCTGCTGGCTAGTGGTGATGAACATTTTTCATGTGTCTGTTAGCCATTTGTATGTCTTCATTGGAGAAGTGTCTATTCATATCTTCTGCCCATTTTTGATATTATTATATATACAGTGTAAAAAAAGACAGTCTCTTCAATAAATGGTGCTGGGAAAATTGGACAGCTATATGTAGAAGAATGAAACTCGACCATTCTCTTACACCGTACACAAAGATAAACTCGAAATGGATAAAAGACCTCAATGTGAGACAGGAATCCATCAGAATCCTAGAGGAGAACATAGGCAGTAATCTCTTTGATATCAGCCACAGCAACTACTTTCAAAATATGTCTCCAAAGGCAAAGGAAACAAAAATGAAAATGAACTTTTGGGACTTCATCAAGATCAAAAGCTTCTTCTGCACAGCAAAAGAAACAGTCAACAAAACAAAGAGGCAACCCACGGAATGGGAGAAGATATTTGCAAATGACAGTACAGACAAAAGGTTGATATCCAGGATCTATAAAGAACTTCTCAAACTCAACATCATTTGTTTTTGATGGACTGTTCCATGACTCATTGTTCACGTATAATACCCAGTGCTCCATGCAATTAATACCATCACCATGCTAACCCATTCTTCCAAGCCACTCCCCTCTAAAACCCCCCCATTTGATTCCCAGAGTCCATAGTCTATCATGGCTCATCTCCCCCCTCTGATTTCTCCCCTTCATTTTTCCCTTCCTTCTCCTAATATCCTCCATGCTATTCCTTATGTTCCACAAATATGTGAAACCGTATAATAATTGACTTTCTCTGCTTGACTTATTTCACTTAGCGTAATCTCCTCCAGTTCCATCCATGTTGATCCAAATATTGGGTATTCATCCTTACTGATGGCTTAGTAATATTCCACTGTATATGTATACCACATCTTCTTTATCCTTTTGTCTGTCAATGAATATCTGGCTCATTCCATATTTTGGCTATTGTGGAAACTGCTGCTATAAATATTGGGGTGCATGTGTCCCTTTGAATCATTATGTTTGTATCCTTGGAATAAATACCTAGCAATGCAGTTGCTGGGTCTCTATTTTTAAATTTTGAGGAACCTCCATACTGTTTTCCAGAGTGACTGCACCAGCTTGCATTCCCACCAACAACGTAGGAGGGTTCCCCTTGCCCCACATCCTCACCAACACCTTTCGTTTCCTGGCTCATTAATTTTAGCCATTCTGACTGATGTGAGGTGGTATCTCACTGTCATTTTGATTTGTATTTCCCTGATGCCAAGTGATGTTGAACATTTTTTCATGTGTGTGTCTTATTTGGAGAAATGTCTATTCATGTCTTCTGCCCATTTCTTGACTGGATTCTTTGTTTTCTGAATGTGGGGTTTGATAAGTTCTTTATAGATTTTGGATACTAGCTCTTTATCTAATAAAACGTATTTATCTAATAAAACATGGGTATTAAAGAGGGCATGTATTGCATGGAGCACTGGGTATAAATAAAACATCTCTATGTGTTCATTCTGTAGCTTGCCTTTTAGTTTTGTCCATTGTTTCCTTTGTGCAAAAGCTTTTTATCTTGATGAAGTCCCAATAGTTCATTTTTTATTTTGTTTGTATTGCTTTTGAGACATGTCTAGCAAGAACTTGTTGTTAGTATTTTCTCCAGGATTTTTGCATCTATATTCATCAGGGACATGGCCTCTACTTTCCTTTTCTTTTAATGTCCTTGTCTGGTTTTTTATCAGGGTATGCTGGCCTGGTAAAATGAGTTTGGGAGTGACCCTTCCTCTTCTGTTTTTTAGAAGAGTTTGAGAAAGATTGCATTATTTCTTTTTTAAATGTTCAGTAAAATTCACAAGGGAAACCATCTGGTCCTGGACATCTCTTTGTAGGAAATTTTTGATGACTGATTCAATCTCCTGACCAGTAATTGGTCTGCTCAGATTTTCTATTTCTTTCTTATTCAGTCTGAGTAGGTTGTATGTTTCTAGGAGTATATCCATTTCTTGTGGGATGCCTAGATGGTTGTCACATAGATGTTCAGAAGAGCATTTTATAATCCTTTCTTTGCATTTCTATGTTACCAGTGATTGTACCTCCTTTTTCATTTATAATTTCGTTAATTTGGGTCTTCTCCTTCTTTTCCTTTGTGAGTCTAATTAAGGATTGGTCTATTTTGTTTTTCTCTTCAAAAAAGCAACTCTTAGTTTGGTTAATCTTTCTTATTCCTTATTTCATTTAATTCCACTCTAATCTTTATCATTTCCTTCCTTCTGCTAAATTTGAGCTTGGTTTGTTATTCTTCTTCTAGTTCCTTAAAATGTCAAATTAAGTGGTTTATTTGAGGTCTTTCTTTTTTCTTTCTCTAAGTGTTCATAACTATAAAATTCCCTCTGAGAACTGCTGGGGGTTCCCATAAGGTTAGTTTTTTATTTTTCCATTTCTGTTTGTCTCAAGATATGTCTCTTTTAATTTCTTTTTTGATCCATTGATTGTTGAGGAAAGTGCTGTTTAATTTCCATGTGTTCATGAATTTCCCAATTTCCTCCTGTTATTAAGCTCTGACTTCATACCAATGAGACCAGAGAAAAGATTTGGTATTATTTCAATCTTTCTGGATTTGCTAAGACTTGTTTTGTGGCCTAACATATGATCTACCATAGAAAACATTCAGTGTGTGCTTGTGAAAAATATGTATTCTGCTATTGTTGGGAAAATGTGGATTCTTATTGATGACCAGATATGAGGGCTGAGAGAGAAGCCATCAGACTGCTCGGTGATGAGTTAGGTGGAAAATCAGGAGCCAGAGGGAAGGGAAGCAAAGGGCACTGGTTCCTATTAAGGCCGTTGTTAGCCAGGGGCTTTACACATGTTCTCATCACACCTTGCTTTTACAAAGGAGGAAACTGGGAATCCGAGAGGTTAAGTGACTTGCCCAAGATCACACAGTAAGTGGCAGAACTAGGATTTAAACCCAAGTTTGGCCAGTTCTGAAGCCCAAGATCTCGCCATTGAACAATTGAACTGCCTACCCCACAGAGTTAGCAGAGGACGGAGGACTCAGTAGCATCAGGAGATGGGCTGTAATAGGCAGCTGCTCAGTGACCAGGTCCTGCCTGAACAACTTATATATTGCTTCAAGACTTCTCTCATGAACTCCGCAAAGAAGAGAGTAAGAGCCAAGACCTACAGTGGTGATGGTTATCAGTTGGTGTGCTTCTAGCATGGTTAGTAGCATGGGGCATAGTGAGCGTGTGGTTGACAGTTTCATTCCCCGGGCAGGACAGACTGGAGCCCCAGACAGCTAGCTGCAGTTGAGATACATCATTTATTGAGATACATCACAGGCACAGACAGGAGAGCCAGGCATGGATAGATTCAGAGAGGGGTTGGGTCTGGTGGGAGACTGGGGAGGTTGAAAGGCCTTCAGGGACCACTCACAACTTCCTTCCTTCCTCCGCAAGCCTGCCCTGAACACAGAGCAGAAGAACAGAGGAACTGAGGGAAATCCAACCTCCTCTCAGTGATCAAAAGGTCACCTCCAGATCACTCAAATACATTGCCCAGGGTGGTGGCCTTAATCTCCCCTCCCATCACATTGCAGAAGCAAGGAGAAAACGTGGGTAGATTTGCACCTTCCCAAAATGCAGATCGCATGCAAAGAGTCTGGCATGCAAATACACCGGACCTGTGGTTCTGGGGCTGTTCCCTTTCCTATGGAGGTGGGTGGGGTGGGATGAGTACAGCAAGGAGGAAACTGCAGGGGCCCCAGCTTGCAAGTCTGAAAAGCTAATACCTCCGGCTTGATGTCTTGACCGTGGTGGTCTTCCGCAGGATGGAGGTGCCCCCAGAGACGGCCCCTCCCTTGACAGTGCTGAATCCACCCTTGCTAGCACCCCCACCCCCACCCAGGGACATGCCACCCCCAAAGCTGGCCGCACCGCCTCCGCACACCGTGGTGGAGTTGCCAGTCACCGCTGTAAGACAAAGGGTCTGGGTAAGGCAGGGCAGCCACACTGATAGGGGGAGAGGAACTTGCAGAAACCAATGAAGGATGGGAACAAGCAGGCAGTGGAGCCCTGGGAAACTGATGGAGAAGGTGGGGCAGTAAACTCATTCTTTGGGAACCCCCAAACTTGTCTCCAGTGGCTCAGGTAGAGGGCAATGTGCTTCTGGCCAAGGACAGATTTAGTGGACTGAGCAGAGGACCGGGGCTGAGCCTGAGGCCAGGGAAGGCAGCAAAATACTCACAAATGCTGACGGCACTGGGACATTCTCCAGACATCCTGCAGAAACCGAAATAGCAGGAGAAGGGTCAGTGGTCCCCAGAGCCCAGGTGAAAACCCTCTCCCTCCTTCCCCTTTCCCACTCTCTGCCTTCATGTTAGGTCAACTCAGTGAGTCAACTCTCAAGCCAGGTTCCACAAGACAAGATCAGGAGACATGAGAAACAGGTGCATGTGGCTGTGCTGGGCCTTGTGGCCCTTCCAGCAGGTGCCACAGAGAAAGCAGAGCCACAGCAAGCCAAGTGACACCAGCCTCCCCTGTCCTGCCTTCTTCTGCATGCACATCACAGACGGCAAACAAAGCTCATGCCAAGACAAAGCTTCCCAGTTTCTGGCTCTTTAAATGACTTTCTGTACATCTCACACCTTCCCAAGAACAGAGATGATTAAATTTTTTTCAAAGCCTCAGAGGTGGTGGAATCCGGTGTTGGAAGAAGAAACCTCACTTCTGTAGGGCTGCTGACCACTGTAAGAATTACTGATTGTCCTGCCAACTGAAGAGATGTGCAGCAGAGGCAGTGAACCCAAGTGGAAAGTCTGCTGTGGGTGATGAGTTAGGAGCCCAGCTTCCTGGTTCCTCCCTTCTCTCCCTAGCCCTAGCACAGAGCCAGTGATGACACAGGCTCTCCCACAGGGCAGGGCTATTAAGCCCTCCGAATCAGGGCAGGCAGGGGCCCCCACCTGCTCTCCTCGCTCTCCAGCAGCTTGCGGTAGGTGGCGATCTCCACGTCCAAGGCCAGTTTGACATTCATGAGAGCCTGGTAGTCACGCAGCAGCCGGGCCAGGTCCTCCTTGGCCTGGTGCAGGGCCATGTCCAGGTCCCCAAGCTTCTTCTGAGCATCCTTCAATGCCATATCCCCTCGCTGCTCCGCTTCTGCGATGGCAGCCTGCAGCTGCTGGCACTGCCCAACGGATGAGAGGTGTTGGGAACATCCTCCAGGGTCATCACATCCATCTCTCTGCCCTCAAGCCAGATACCACCATTCCCCCACCCATCCCCCCCAGACCCCAACTAACTGAGAAAGAAGGAAAGCAGAAATATTCTTCTCAGAGAAGAGATACTATTACCCAAGCAGGGTCATGTAGCACTACTGAGAAAGTCCTTATTGAAGTCTAATCTTAGTCCCTCCTGCTGCAACTCAGCCCAGTGCCTCAAAAGAGATAGTATAAATAATATAACCTCACCATTAACCAAATGCTTCACTCCAATCTGGAGGAAAGCCCAAGCTTTTAGCCATATCCTAGAAGGAATCAGCACCTATGATCTGGATACTTGAACTGTCCGCCTCTTGCTCTGATCGCCTAGAGATGGGATCAGGCTCCCTGGAGGAGATCCTCTCACCTGCTCCAGCACTAAAATGCTATGAGACCTTGAACAAGTTCCTATCCTCCTCCCGGCCTTAGTTTCTTACCCTGTAAAAGGACTGTGTTGATTTTAACAGTCCAGCTCGTTTGAGTGTGTCCCATCCCTCAGAAAAAGAGCAGTTCTCACCCCTCAGCGTGACAATAGAGAAGGTCCTCACCTCTGCCAACCCCCACCTGACCCCCAGGCTCCTCACCAAAGACTCACCTGCTTCTTAACCGCATCCACCTCACCCTGCAGCCTCTGGACAGTGCGAGTGAGCTCAGCAATCTCATTCTTAGTGTCCCGCAGGCTGTCCCCATGCTTCCCAGCTGTCACCTGCAGCTCTTCATACTGGAGACCAACAAAGTGGCAGTGACCTGTCAGTTCCAGGCCTTCCTGGATAACTAGTTGCCCCAGGCCCACCCTCACTGCTAGAACCCCACCCCTGTCCCTACCCCGTCAGCTGGCGTGTCTAGCCCCAGGCTTCTCACAGTGGCAGAAGTTCTGTATCTGTCCCAGCCCACACACCTGACCAGCTGTTCTCCTCACCTTGGTCTGGTACCAAGCCTCAGCCTCAGCCCTGCTCCTCTGGGCAATCAGCTCATACTGGGCCTTGACCTCAGCAATGATGCTATCCAGGTCAAGTCTGCGATTGTTGTCCATAGAAAGGATGACATTGGTGTCAGACACGTGGGTCTGCACTTGGCTCAGCTCCTGCAGAAAAAGAGATAGCTGCCACCAGCGCCCCTCATCCAGGCCCCCAGGAGACAACCGAGGGATGAAGGATGGGGGCCCCAGGTGGCAAGAGGAGGCTTGTGCTCTACCCCAGGCTCCAGCCTAGAAGGAAAGACCTAATTCTCTCCAGCTGGGAAATGGGCTCTCATTTTTATAAACATCATTCCTTGTTGTGGATGTACAGGTTTCCAAAAGATTACAGAAGGGGAAAGAATGTGTACCTACTGCACCCAAACCTAGTGCCAGCCCCTGTCATCCTCAGAATGCCCTGGGATGCAGGCCAGCCCACTTTTGTCAACTTGGGAAAAGTCTCCCCTCTGACAGGGGCAGACAGTAGGATCCAAAGAACTGAACATAGACCTGATTCAAACCCCTTTCTCCAATCAGCCAGCTAACCCCCTGCACCACCATTCACAGCGGTCCTGACACTTTCCTTGGTTAGGAAAGAGGCTTGGGAAAGAGAAGTGACACATCCAAGGTCATCAGATCCAAGGTCATCCAGTCCAGTCCTGGGGCCCAGACTGGAACCAGTCAGTTGAGCAACAAATTCCCAGATGGTTTCCTCTAGACTATACTGACATTTATAGACCATGATGATGTTCTTGGACCCTCCCTGGGTTTCTAGAACCATTGATTTTGACATATAAACAGGCATTTAAAGATGCCATGAGCAGTAGGTTCAGTTTCAGCAGTTCTGTGCTCTGGCTTTGAGTTCAGCTCTATCACTAGTTCATTTGAATGGGCTCCCAACTGAGTTCTGCCTCCATCTCTCCCACGGTCCTTCCTGTCCTGAGCTGTCGACCAACTGCCCAAACCTCAGTGGCTCCCAGAGGGGAGAGAATCTTCTGTTTGAGAGTCAACACCTTGTATGCTCTGGTCTTGCCCCCAGCTTTCCTGCTGCCAGTGGAATTATAACAGATAAAGCTGGAATATTAGAGCACACTGACTTAGCATTTCCTGTGAGCAGGCGCTGTGTTAAGCACTTAACAGACACCAACTAGTTACAAGCCCTTTTCCAATAGCACAAAGAGTGACGTGACCTGCCCCAAATCACACACTAATAAGCGGGGAGCCCAGTCTTAAACCTTGGGAGTCTGACACCAGAACCTGAGGTGGCATGACTAAAAGAGAGATAGAAGCCGAGAAAGAGAACGACCAAATCCAGAACAGCCATCCATACTGACACAGATTTAGATTACTAAGCTGCATTATCATTTGAGAGGTGGAATGGGTGGGGAGGAAGGGGCAAACATCCAACTCATGAAACGTTTGCCATTGAGTGAAAAGACATGAGCTCTGGAGACAGGCAAAGCGAAGTTCAAGTCCCCAGCCTGCCATTCACTAGCTGTGTGACCGGGGTGGAACTTCCTGATGCCTCCACCCCCTCTTCTATAAAGAGCCTGTGGTGATCCTTCCTCGTGGGGTTGATGTAAGGATTCAGATCCGTTTGTGGCCTATGGTGGGTGCTCAGTAAAATGCATTATGTGCCCACACTTCTGTGAAGGTCGGTCAAGACGTCCATGAGGCTTATTTGCTACAGATCACATCATCTTGCCACAGCGGTGATAACCCTGACTTCATCATCTTGCAGCATCACCCTTTCACCGTCCCCCGCTCAGGGTCCCTGTGCGCCCCTGAGCCAGAGTGTAGTCCTGAGGAAAATCAACTTGGAATTTTTAAGACAAGGAGATCTACCAAATCCCACCAAGAGTGATAGACTAAGATGATAAAAGCGTTAGGTTTTCCAAAGAAACAGAGCTGATACAAGTGGAGAAGGAGAAGGAAGAGTGGAGAAGGAAGAGTTCCGTAGATTAAAGATATGCGTCTCCTCAGACACCAGCGACCCTGAGAGGAAGAGCACGTGGAGAGCCTCTGGGCAAGGAAGGAAAGAGCCAGAGAGGCCAAAGCATTGATACTGGAGCAGGGGCTAAATCCCACAGGAATCATCCAGGCCAGAGGGAGGGCACAAGGCTGCTTTTCTGCCCTGGAAGACATGCCAGGGGTTGGTGAGTGGCCCTCCAGATTTCCCCGAGATCTGGCTTGACCAAAACCAGAGCATGAAATCAATTAGCGAGTGCTTTATTGGCCATCACAGTTGATTCATGCAGGAGGCAACAAGGGAACGGCTGCTCTCGCCTTCATTCTCAACCCCAAAGAGGCACAGGTAAGCCTAAATATCATTCCCTTGAAAATGAAGACATTTGCTGCTTCTGGAGCTCTGGAATCTTCCCTACTATCTATATTTCTTATGGATCTCCAGGAGTTTCCATCCCCGTGGCAATCCCATGGTCCCCTCGGATATGCTCCTTTGGCCTGGACCCTTGAGAAGCCCAACAAGGCCAAGGCCTCTTATACTTTCTGTGTCTGTCTTGGCTTTCCATTTTCTCCTGCATCTTGCCCTTTCTAGTTTGATGACTGTTCTCCTTGATGGGAAACAGGCAAATGATGCAGTCATTAGACTTCTTCAGGTAAAACCTAACAACAGCCTCCTACAAACCTCTAGAATCACAAAATGTAAGTAAGAGGCATAGAGCCAGCAAGACTTCCCTAAGGAAAGGCCAAGACAAACGGATTTCATTTTCTCCTGTGGTTGTATTACTAAAATGCTAAAGGACCAGCACAGACTTCCACAGTATTCTTGAACACAAGACAGAAAGATGTGGGCCAGATGATGATATCAACTAGATTTTCAAGTAGCTGAGGCACTTGAACCACAAATTAGTGATGAGTGGAGTGAGGTCAGCCTGGGAGAAAGATACCACCAAAAGTCTAGCTCTTGCACTAGGACTCGGTTCTTGGCCTTGTTGGCTTTAATGTGCTCACTGGTCACATATACTGAAATGAACATTCACACTGAACTGAAAGTTTACCAGGTCTGCAGAGAACCCCAGGCTGAGACATCATGAATATATCCAATTACCCAATGGGGTATCTCCAACATATGCATGGGGGAAATTTGTTTCAAAGTGCCCACAGTTATCTAGATGACGGGATGAAACCATAATCACATGTCACAGGGAAAATGGGACTCATTAACTCTTGCATTTGGTTTCAAAAATTCAACTGCCCAAATCCAGGAAGTTGGAAGCAAATGGATACATGTCTCACTTGAAAGCATTCATGTAAAAAAGTCCAGGGAGGGGGCTGTTTAAGGAGCAAATATTGTGAAATGACTTCTAAAGATGACACATAAAAAAAAAAATAAAATAAAATAAAGATGACACATAAACTAATGCAACATTATGTGCGCGAATGCAAGTCTGTATGCTCCCTCCCTACCCCACCATTTCCCAAAGTCTGGTCTAAGAACACTGTTTCCTCAACTTCCTCATATGCCACAGATGTCAGTCCCCAGAGCACCCTGACCTCTAACACGCTGCCCTGGGAAAGGCAATGAGCCACACAGAAGACAACTCGCTTTGTTGCCTGAAGGGCAGACTCAGGGCCAATCAAGAGCAGAAGTCATGGGAAGATGATTGAAGTCAGCTTTCTTTTTTGGTCAACAGTGAAAATGCCTGCCCTGAAAAACAGTGAGCTCCCTGCCACCGGGAGGATTCAAGCCCAGGCTACATGACTCCTAGTAGCAATGAGGGAGAAAGGACTCCAGCACAGAGGGAAGGTGGGCCACGAGGCCCCTACTGAGTCCAAGTCCAGGATGCTAGGATCAATTCAGGTTAATTTCAGCCTTCTCACCCTGGTCTTCAAAACCTCCTTGTTTCCTTGGAACCCCTCTTGGATCCTGCAATCTACCTACTACCCACACCTCAACTCCTAAGCCCACCTAAAATCTCAGTCCTTTCTCTGCCATCTCGGCTCCTCCGGCCCTTGCTCCATTACAAACTGCTCTAGAAGGGAAAAGGTCTAACACAGGAGTGCAAGTCAGACTCTGAAGTCCAAGAACCAGGTTTTAATTCCAGCACTGCCTCCACCTAGCTCTGTGACCATGGGCAAGCTACCCTGAGCCTCCCTGTCCCTGATTATACAATGGAGACAATAGTAGTACCTCTATTGTGGCTTCCTTGAAAGGATTATGTAAAACTTGGCTGGGTGTCTGGCACATCCTTACCACTTAGCATGGAAGCGCGTGTTAATAAAAGGTCCAGGTTCTATTTTCCATCAGTTAGATTGCACTGGTGAATTCAGGTCAGACCTCCAGGGGGGATCCCCAGGGCTATACATATATGTAATTGTCCCCATCCATTGGCCGTCTCACCATTTCATAGAGATGATTCAGGAAGTCGAGCTCCTCAGTCAAGGTGCCCACCTTGCCAGTCAGATCCATTCGGCTCATGTATGCAGCATCCACATCCTGGTGCAAGAGAGACAGCAGGGCAGACACCTCAGTCCCCAGGGCTCTCGCCTCCCTCTGAGTCACCACGGCACCCTGGCAAGCCCGCGAACCACCTCCCCAACTCCCCTCCACCTGCTCACCTTCTTGAGCAGCACAAACTCATTCTCCGCCGCAGTGCGCTTGTTGATTTCATCCTCGTACCTGTAACATAGGAAGACTCAGGTCAGACTCAGCCTAGTTCTGCCTTCTAAAGCATTTAACCCACTTGGCTTTACGCCTCCTTGGGTCCCACGTTATCTAAGAACAGCTTTGAGAAGCAGTTCTGTAATGCAGCCCACCAGTGAAGAAACTTGGGGTACAGCCATTAAATATTCCTGCCCACCCGCTTTGAGGGAACGGGCCCAGACTTTGCACAATAATACGGCAATCAAGAGCAGCCATCTCTTTGGATCGGAGCCCCTGGGAGGCTTTATAGGAATAGGCAAAGCTGTGTCAACAGTGGTTTATCTTTGTGTTCGCTTTAGACAGGCAGGACGTCATTTAAAGCAGCTCATTTCTCTCCAACTGCTTTTGCTGAGATTTTAAGGATTAGAGATTGCCAGTATTAAGTTATTGGGAAAGTTATGAAAGATTATACCCTAAAATTATAAATATACATATCGCTCATCATAATCTCCGACCTTTATTTGGATCTTGATTCAAACCAACCATATTTTTAAAACTTAAGACATTTACGGGACAGTTGAAAATTCAAAATGAATGGATAGTCAAGGATATTGAGGAATTACTGTTTTAAAAATTTGAGTTGTGGTTATGACATTATGATTATGTTTGATTAAGTTAAGCTATGCTGATGAGCCTTATGAATATAGCCAGTAAATATCTGTGAATGAAATCACACGATGGCTAGGATTTGTTTCAAGACAATAAGGGAGAAGAAAAATCAACTAGGTGTATAGATGGAATAAGACTGGCTATGAGTTAATAATTATTAAAGCTGAGTAATAAGAACGTAGAGGTTCCTTTCATATTCTCCCTCCCTTAGAGTTTTTAAAATTATGAACAATACACAAATAAGTGGGACAGTTCTCCAGGAGGCACCCAAGGGAAGACGCTCTGTCTGTGCATTCCCCCAGGTGGGAACCAGGAACATGGGAATATGGTGGCCCTCTCTGGGGAGATTTCCCACACTGTCCCTTCCTCACCCCCATGGCCCCAGCCTGTCCAGTCCTCCTCACTTGCTCTTGAAGTCCTCAAGGACATCCTGCACATTCCTCAGCTCTGAGTCCAGCCTCCCCCGATCGCTCTGGAGGTTGTCCAGCTGCCTCCGCAGGTTGCCCAAGTAGTTCTCAAAGAGGGGTTCCAGGTTGTTCCTGGTGACACCCGAGTTCTGGCCCTGCTCCTGCAGCAGGGCCCACTTGGTCTCCAGCACCTTATTCTGCTGTTCCAGGAACCGGACCTGAGCCAAGACAAGAAGGTTGGTGGGCTGGTACCATCCACTGGCTCCAGACAGGACCCAGGACTGGGCCCATCGTCACCACCATCCCCATCCAGGACCTCACAGGGCTGGTGCACAGCTGATGCATTGCTGTGGGAAGGAGCCCCTCCTCCTCATGGAACAGCCTTCACTGGGAAAGACTGTCCAATCCAATGACAAGGACTCTAAAGAGTTAATAAACCGTAAAAGCCCCAACTCAGCCCTTTACTAGTTGGCAACAGTCAAATCACTTCTCTCTGGGTCTCCCTTTCCCCCTTGGCCTGGGTAAACCGATGTTCTTGAACCCTAATTCTGCACCAAAATCAACTGTTCAAAATGCAGGTGCATATAGAATGTATGTATATATATGTATGTATATATAAAAGTATGTACATATGTGCATGTACACACACACCCAAGGAAAGAGAAAGCAAATGTGACAAAATGTAAAAATTCATGAATCTAAAGTGAAATCAGTCAGAGAAGGACAAATACTACATGATTTCGCTCAGATGTGAAATTTAAGCAATGATACAAATGCACAAAGGAAAAAAGAGAGAGAGAAAGAAAGAAACAAACCAAGAAACAGACTCTTAACTCTAGAGAACACACTACTGGTTACCAGAAGGGACGTGAGAGGGCGGATGGGGGACATGGGCAATGGGGTTGTAGGGGAGCATTCTCAATGAGCAAGTATGAAAGTGTGGGATCGCAATGGTGTATGCCTGAAACTAATACAATACTCTGCGTTTGGAATTAAAATTGCATTAGATTAAGTTAAATTTTAAAATTTGGTGAATCTGGGTGAAAAATATAGAGAAATCTATTGTACTGTTCTAACAACTTTTCTATAAATTTGATTTTAAATATAGCTGCCCAGCCCTGCCTCTCAAGACTTAAAAGGGGGCTCATGGCATGGGCTTCACAGGTCCCCTGGTGGGTTCTCTGCCCAGCAAAAGACATGGGACAGGGTCAACTTCACAGATGCCCAGCTCCTAGAACATGATGCTGAGAGCCAGAGAAAGGTTTTTCTTGTTTGACCTCTGGGACAGTCCCACAGGAGAACCAAAAGTCACTAGGGGAGAAGGTGAGGAGGTGGGCGGAACTGCTTGCTTCACCTTCTGCAGTCCGGTTTCTCCAGGTCCAACCTCCACAGCACCCCAGGCCCAAAGTCACATGGCCTGGGAACCATGAAGCAGGTGCACCCACCACAAACAGCAACAAGGTCTCTTAATGCCAAGGACCATAGGGCCCAAGAACCTGAGCTCCAGGCCTACCTCTGCCTCCAAGTGCCTCTATGATCCTGTACAAATCACTTGTCCTTTCTAGACTTCTGTTTTCTCTTTTTTTAAATGGACAAATATCACAGTTCTGATTCCTCATGGGACACTGTGGGCTTCCCAAGAGAAAGAGGACATAAATGTTCTTTGGGGACCCCGAAGTCATATGGCTATCCACCAGGACTTTCTCCATCATGGTCCCCTTGCCTGGAGACTTGTGTTAGAGGTTGACAATGCAGCAGAGTGGACCTGGAAATGCCAGACAGAAGGTACAAGAGCCATCTCTTTGGTCTGGAAGCCAGGGAAGGAAGGAGTCAGGATGCTCCCGGTCTGGGACAGATCAAACTATACCCTGGGTCATGGTGCCCCGGCAACCACCCTCTTCACTGTCCATCCCAGATTGAGTTTCTGGGAACAGCAGAAACAACAAGGAGGAATAAGAGAAGAAAAATGGTAACTTCTTCTAGAACAACACCTCAATCGTGTCCTGGTCACATCTTTGTCAGGCCTTCTCCAACACTGAGAGAACAGGGAACAGATGGGCTCCTTGGATAACTTGTTTAACATTTGAGCTGGTTTCCCCAGCTGACCAGAGGCACCGAGGACCACCCTATTAGGAGGAGCCCTGAGGACTGTCTACTCCTTAATTGTGGGACAGGTTGCTGTATGATCATGTCAACGATACAACACAGTCAAGATGGGCTCAGCAACAGCCCTTGTAACCAGAATCACCGAGCAAGGACAAGGAGACCCAGAAGGATGTTGCCAGGCCAGAGAGCTCAAAGTCATTCCATCAATTGCCCCTCAGCAGTGTGCAGCCTCCGCCCAGCACCCCTTCTCCTAGCAGCCCTGCTTCTGCTCCCAAGGTTCCCTCCCTGCTTCCTTCCACCCCGGCTCACCTTGTCGATGAAAGAGGCAAACTTGTTGTTGAGCGTCTTGATCTGCTCACGCTCTTGGGTGCGCACCCGCTGGATCTCAGGGTCAATCTCCACATTGAGAGGGGTCAGCAGGCTCTGGTTGACGGTGACCTCCTGAATCCCTCCAGGGGGACAGGCTGGCCCAAATGCCTGCCGCCCAGCCCCCAGGCCCACATAGGCCCCACTGCCAAAGCCGAAGCCTCCCAGAGCCCGCCCTGATGAGGCCCCTCCAGCCACACTGACTGAGATGCTCTTGCTGCCCCCCAGGTTATAGAGGCTTCGGCTGCCAAAGCCAGCTCTGCTGGGGCCACAGCGGGTCCCCCCGCCACTGCTACTGCTCCGGGACACCGTCACTGAGCTGAAGCTGGTGTGGCCCCGGGACCCACCTCCTCCACTTGCAGAGTTGGAGCTAAAGCCCCCTTTGGTGGAGTATGTCTGTCGAGACACAGAGGATCTCATGACCATCAGAGGGGCAGGAGCGCAGGCTGAGAGAGCGGAGAGGGAATGCGGTATGGGAATGCTGTGCCACCAATGGGCTTTTTATCTTTTCCCAGTTGGGCTGGCTCCTGGGCTCCAGAGACACTCCTGCCCCATTGCCCGAGGAGCAGAGGGAGGGGCCCCATGGGCCAGGGGAGTCCCCTTACCCCCAGCAGCAGGGAGGGGCTGCTCCCAGTTATCATCCGTGCTCTGGAGCTGGGGCTGAGCCGAGACTGTGTGGGGCAGGATGCCACCTTCTCCCCCCTGGGGCTCTCCTGTCTTGGAACGGGATGATACAGGCTCCCACGGCCGCCCCCACCACCCAGTGGCTGGCTTGGTCTCCTCCCACCCAGCCCCGATGGCCACAGTCAATGGGGCTCTGTTCTATGGGATTTGGCCCAGGCCCCTGTCGCAAGCCAAGGCCCCAGGGCCCAGGGCTGTACAGGTGGTAAGGGAAGGGAGGGTTGGGCAACGGGCTGTGGAGAGGGTGCCCAGGCCTGCTCCAGTCCCACCCTCCCAGCCCACGGCCTCATCGCCGCCCGACAGGTCCAGGGTGGGGGACACAGGTGACAGAGTGGGCTGGGGGCAGTCTGTTCTTCCATCATCCACTGCCAGATTGTCTGCAGGGCAGAGACCCCACGCCAAGCAAAGTGGGTATAAGGACAGGAAGAGGGTGTCGGCCCAACCATGGGGCTGGACCACTAGAGGAGGAAGTGGAAAGCCTGGGCACCTCAGGCTTTGCCCCGAGGCCAGGGAGATGCATGGGGCGAAGCACATTTTGCTGGGGGACTGAAGAGAAAGAGAGCACTTTGACTGGCACCTGAACCGCCCCCCCCAAGCCCTCTGTCCCACAGTAGACACCCCTAGAAAAGCCCAGCCACTCTGGAGGAGGTGGATGGAGGACACATCCCATTCTGATTAGACATAAGTATAGGTCTAAAAAGAATGTGTTCAACAAAGACCCCAAGAGCCCCAGGGAGCACCCCAACATTCCCATCTTCCCAGTCCCCAAGGATCCTGGTGCTTGGTTCATAAGGGCCAGGAGCTCCTCAATCACTTCACACAGTCCCCTCTGTGCCCCCACCTCCGACCTCAGGCTCCTGGGAACCACACAGCCCCAAAGGAAGACATGGAGATGTCAGATGTTAATCAGATGTTAGGACTGAGGGAGTGTTGCAGTCATGACTTTGGAGATTGGCCTTCCTTGCTCACTTGAGCTTTCAGCTGGAAAACTAGAAAATGGGCCCAGAGAGGTGAAAGACTCACAAATGGGAAGGAGCAGCAACAGCACTTGTCATACTCCTTCTGCATGGGCCAGAGCCCAAGCGGGAACTCTGGCCGCTTGAGGCCCCAGGGTCCTGAAGGAGAGGACAGTGGCCCACCCCCAAGGCCTGAGGAAGGCAGATGGAGAGCAAACCCCCTCTGGGCGTAGAAGAGGCTGCAGAACTCTTTTCCAGGGCCACTATGAGAGACTGTAAGTGTCTCCCAGTTGCTACAGAAGTCGAACCTAACGCCCATGAGGAATGGGGTGAGGGGCACTCACAGAATTAGTCCCTTACTGCCCAAGAGCAGATCCTCCCTTCTGCTGGGAGCTGGGATACAAGACATTTGGGCAAGCCAGGCTGGGAGGTATATCCCCACCGAACTGTGTGTCCTTGGGCTGTTTGCAACCTCTCTGGGCCTCCTCTGCCTTTATGAAAGGGGAAGTGCTTTCAAAAAACATTGGCCTGCGATCCCAGGACAGAGCTGGGACTCAGCGTCACTTCCCACTGACCTTTGTCTCCTGTCCCTGAAGCTGTGATCGCTTTCTCAGCCTCCCTTATCGCTCCCTGCTGGTGTGTGGGAAGGGGAGACAGTCGGGAGTGGGACTTCTGGGGAAGAGAGTGATGTCAACCCTCTGAGTCAGGGCAGCCAGGGAGGTGGGAATAGAGTCGACTCCACACATTCCACAGCCCCACAGGTTGACCTGGCACTCTCTGCCAGCCTTTGTGGGCAAGCTGGTGACAGATAGTGGCACAGATTGCCAGGGCTCACTCTGGGAGTTCCTTCTTGGAAACAGGCTCCCTCCCAGCCAGGCAGGGGCTCCGGGGTCCCAGCCCAGACAAAGCAGGGACGGGAGGAGACACAGTGCCTCCTTAGGCCCTCTCTGCTTTCAGGCAGGACACCCAAGTTCAGACCTTCTTTCTGTGGCTAAAGAGGAGCAGTTTCCTCCCCTCCACTGCTGCTTCAACCAAGGGCTTCTGTGTCTAGAGAATTTCACCTGCCTAGCCCCCCACCCCCAGGTCCCCCATGGTAGGACACAAGCTCCGAGGGGATATCAGGCTGTGGGAGGGACAAGGCAAGACGACTAATGGTGACTGGGGAGCCCCCAACAGCACCCACCTAAGGCCAGGCTGGATACGGGGTCATAGCAAAGATAAGGGGTGAAGACAAGAGTTGCTACCCTTGGGCACCCTCCTTCAGGGGTAGGACTTCCTAAGCCAACTGTGATGACTATTACAGTCAGTCTTTACTCAACACTCATGACAGGGCCGACACGTTTGGTGCGGGAATGCATCTCATGTCCATGCTGGGTGAGCTCCGTCTGCCTCCTTTTCACCCCAGATCAGTCACCCTCCTCCTAGACCCCTGTAGGCTGCTCCCTTGCTTTCTGGCTTCTCTGGCCTGCCAAGGCTGGGGCAGCAGTGACAGGAGATCTGGGAGGGTAGAAGGAAGGGCAGGCATTTCTCCCTGGCTTCCTCCCTGCTGTCCTCCATGATTACAGCTTCTTCCATCTGTCACTCACTTCTTCCTCTTGTTTTTCAGCTCTACACAGGTGACCTCCTCATCCTGGTTCTCCCTGTTTCCACGGGAAGGCCCACGTCCTGGAAAACAGCTCAGCCCTGGACAAACCGAGGTTGGCTCCTCCCCTCCAGCTCTGCTGACCTCAGGGCCCCTCCATCCTTTCTGCATTCCCTCAGCCACGCCCACACCTCATAAGAGCTCCTGGCTTAAAAGCCCATCTAATGAACTTTCTTGGGTGAATTTTGTCTCTTGCTGGGATCCTGAATGGCACCATGCCCACACGGCCCTGTGAGGTCAGCATTATTATCTCTCCTCACAGATGAGAATACTGGAGGGGTTACATAGCTTGGTCAAAGTCACACTATTGGTAAGTGGCAGAGCTGGGATACAAGCCCAGGAATCCTGGTTCCTAGGCCATAGGCTTTCCAGTTCATGTCTCCCTTACAGAAGGCTAAAAAGCCTCCTTCTCAGATACTTTTGATGGAGAGATCCTTGAGTCTGAGAAAAAGGCTAACCTCCCCTTAAAGCTGATTGCAGGGTGGACACGGGGGAGGGATGACATAAACTCCTGTGGCCTAGACCATGGAGTTTGGAGTTGAGCCACGTAGGAGGGAGAAGACGGGAAGAGCAAGTGAGCAAGTGCAGGAGCTGATGGGTAGCTGGGGTAGGGGTGGGGTGGAGAAAGTGACCCTCTTCACCCACCTAGCAACTGGCCCTGATGCCCATGCTCCTGGCTTCCTATAGAGCTTCCTGCAGAAGAAGGAGGAAGTTTCCAGCCTCATGTTCAGACACAGGCCCAGTGATGGGGTGAGAGCCAAGAGGTAAGGGGATGGGCAGAATTCCAGCCCCAAGAGCTTATCAAACTTCCCCCCTGCATCAGCTGAGCCACTGATCCCCATCCTGGGTGCAGGAGACCAACCTGCCCATGGGTCCCAGACTAATAGGAAAGCTGGATCCCAGACCAGAGCCAGACAAGGACAACAACAGGTGTAGCCAGACTGTGCCAGGGAGAGAAAGGACCTGGCACATTCAGACTTGGGGAATTAGGGAAGGTTTTCAGGAGGAGAAAAATCTGGTGCACACGTGAGAAGAAGGAGGAACAGGAATGAGCGGCTATCTTCAGCTTGGAGTACAGTTATTTTACCAGGGAACAAGCTGGAAGAGCTACTGAAACATCAGTGGAGATGGAGGAAATGGAGGACATCTGGGGAGCAGAGTGAAGGCCTGGAAGAAGCCCTCTGATGATCTGATTGGGATGAGGGGTGAGATGCCCATTGGTTATTCCTGAACAGTAATAGACATTCCACAAATTGCCTTCGGGGAGGAGTGGGCTGGGCAGCAACACTGCTTCTGTTTTTCTGGGTGAGATGCAAGCCTGAGGCAGAGCTGAATTGCCTGAAGGAGTGGCAGAGAAGCTGCACAGTGCCACAGGGAACCTTCATCTCTGCCCTCTAGCCCCCCCTCTAAACGCCCTCGGAACCTGCATTTAAAACTATTGCTTAGCATCAGTGATGACTGATTAACCTGCTTGGGGGCACCCCTGTCCAGGAGAGGGGCCAGGTTAAAGTTCAGAGAGGAGGTGAGGCTGACGTGACAAGACCCAGCTTGCTACCCCGGATGTGGGTGGAGCCAGCACACCACTGGGAAGGGACCGGAAGAAGGGACAAGACACAAAGAAATGACCCCCGAGATATCCCCATCCCCCAACACAGGCTGTCTGAATGAGCCACAGGAGGCTGGCCTCTGGCACTGGTAACCACGGACTACAGAAGGAAGATCTGGCTCTCATGGGTAGGAGGCATTATGCTAGAGAACCCGAAGACTGAAGGGATGGGAGAGACTGAACCCAGGGGCACCTTTCCTACCTCCAAGTCCACCAGAGCTCAGGGTTGTGAGTTTGAGCCCCATACTGGGCGTGGAGCTTCCTCTTTTAAAAAGAGAGACACTGACCCCATTGGGAGGGCAGGATGGGGTTGATCTTGCTTGCCAGCGTAACCCAGCCCTGGCACCATGCCTTGCACTCAATCAAATTTGTGGGAGGGAAACAATGGGAGAGGGGAGAGAGAAAGGAAGACACCCCCACTCAGGGAGAAATGGGTGCTGCTTCATTTCACAGAAGAGCTGGAAAGATGAAGGTCCAGGGGCAGGTAAGGAGGGTGAGGGTGGTGACCCTTGGTTCTGGCCCCCAGGCTCTGATCACTGGGTCTCTGGCCTCTCCCCTCCCCCACAAAGGACAATACTCGACTGGCCAAGCCCACCAGAGGTTCCCCAGCTCCACCTGAGAGCTGCGGATGAGGATGAGGCTGGTTGGCTGGAGGACAGGGCGTGGTGGATCAGGGCCTGGGGCAGAGAGCAGGCAAATGAAACGCAAACCCCTGTGCGGAGCAGACCAGACCGGGCACACACTCAGAACAGCAGCAAACATGGTTTTATTGACTTTTGCAGAGTCCTCTGTGGGCTGGCTCAGGCTGTGGGCAGTGGACACAGAGCTGGCCTTGCAGGGAGGTGGGTGGTGGAGGCGGGAGCAGTGCTAAGAGGGCTCGGGAAGGCACAAGGAACAAATGGCTGCAAGGTCACTCAGTAAGTGACAGACGTCTTCAGACTTGACTCCACTGTCTTCTTCAGGATGGTGTGGCCGCCGGAGCTAGAGCCAGAGCTAGAGCACGATACAGAGCAGGAGCCGCAAACAGGACCCTGCCCAGAGCCCAGGATGACATTGGAGCCTCCGGTCACGATGCTGGAGCAGCTGGACCCAAAGCTGCCTTTCCCGTCTGCAAGTCCACAAGTGGCCCCCAGGCCACTGCCCGCTCCTCCAGACACGACGCTGCCTCCGCCCACAGCTGCCAAGAAATGTACCATGGTCACAGCATGGTCCTTGGTTCCCCATGGGGACCACTCTCCCCAAGCACCCTGATACTCACAGATAGTGACCTGACTGGTGCACCTCCCAGACATCCTGGCAGAGAAAGAAGAGGAAATGCTCAGAAAGGCTGCAAAGAGTATGCCCCCAGGTATTTGAGCCTCTCAACAGATCAAATCCACAGTCCCAAGTTTAAAGCCCTCCCAGCAGGATAGGTTGCCCTCGGTGTCTCAGAGTGCTAGGAAGTCTCAGAATCCCCTTCAGCAAGGAGAGCACTTCGGTGGTGGTCCATCTTCTGCTCCCATTTCTCCCATGTTCCCAGGTCCCCACCTGCTCTCCTCAACCTCCAGGAGCCTGCGGTAGGTGGCGATCTCCACGTCCAGGGCCAGCTTCGTACTCATGAGCTCCTGGTAGTCGCGCAGCATCCGGGCCAGGTCCTGCTTGGCTGCTGTCAGGGCGGCCTCCAGCTCATCCAGTTTGGACTGAGCATCCTTGAGGGCCAGCTCCCCACGCTGCTCGGCATCGGCAATGGTGGCCTGCAGGTCGGCATTCTGGAAGGGGAGTAGAGATGAGACAGAAGGTGGCTCCAAGTCCAGCACAGCCTCCCAAGGAACCTACTGTGGCTAGAGCTTAAAGCCCAGGGTAGACCACAATCTTTTGAGCCCAAAATTATCCACAGCCCTCCCCCTTCCCCCAGTTCCTCACATTCTAAGGGAAAGCATTGCCTCTTCTGTTTCCTTAACTCCTGAAGTGGGTTGAATAGTGTCCCCAAAAATGTCATGTCCACCTAGAACTTCAGACTATGAACCTATTTGGAAATAGGGTCTTCGCAGATGTAAGGCATCAAAGATCTCAAGATAACTATCATACTGTATATAGAATGAGACTTAAATTCCATGAGTAGTGTCCCTAGAAAAGATGACAGAACACAGAGACAGATACAGAGTGATGATGTCATGTGACCATGGAGGCAGGGATGGAGTGATGCAGCCGAAAGACAAGGAATGTCAAGGATTCTCAGGCTACCAGAGGCTAGGGTAAGGCAAGGAAGGATTTCCCTGCTTCCCCCGCCCAACCCCCACTCCTTCAGAGGGAGTGCACCTGCCAACACCTGATTCCATAGGTCTGGCCTCCAGAACTGAGAGAACAAACACGTGGTCTGGTGTGTCAAGCCTCCAAGTCTGTGGTGCTGTGTTGCAGCAGCCCCAGAAACCTATCCTTTAGCCCATTCCTTAAGGCACTTTCTCTCTCCCTGGACCCTTAATGTTCTTCCAGCCCCGCTGCATGATGCATTATCAACAAGCACCATCTTGAGGGTTGCCAAGGTCCTTGTTCATTTTAGAACAACCTCACTTCAAAAACTTTGTCCTATTATCAAAGCATATGGAACCATATGCCTCAGTTTGGGGTTAGAGAAACACCCTCTCTGCGCTTATCTCTCTGATCTGATAGAAAACTCGCATAAGGAGAGCAAGAGCAACATCCCCATCTACCTGGCCATCCAGCTGACTGATCCTCAGGATCAGGAAATAAGGCATTCCCTAAGGGCTCTCATTATTCTATTCCCATTCTAGCCTCATTATTCTGTTCTCTTCTATACACAAGCGCCCTGTGGGTGTGGAATATTGGCTCTCTTCTCCAGATGAAGAAACAGAGATTCAGAAACGTAGTGAGGGGCAGAGCTTCGTCCCTAAACCAACAGCTGGTCCACTGCTCCCAGCCTGCAGGGCTCTGCCAGGACCTGGAACAAAGGAGTCTAGTCCATCATGTTTGTGCAGGAAAAGGAAGAGTAAGGGGGGTTACTGCATTCCCAAGAGGGATTCTCGCAAGAAAACTACCTTGCTACCAGCTACCTGCTGGGCAGCTGCCAGCTACGGGGACGTGGTAGCCCTCCTAAGTACAGGCAGCTGGGCTGAGACTGCATGCTCCCAACTGGGTGAACTGAGCTCAGAAAGTAGGTTTCTGGGCTACCCTTAGAGGTTGAGTCCCTTAGTCTGACAAAGGCCCAGGAATATGCATTTTAACAGACACCCCAGGGAATTCCGAAGTAAGGAATGCAAATTTATGGGCAAAAACACTGTGGCAGCCAACTGAATAATGGGACCGGGTCCCCTTCATCTTGGTCCTACATCACATTCCAAAGGAAAACAGGTGGGGATGGGTGGAGACTGAGTCTGGTCTTCGAATGACCTGAGCTTCGAGAGTTTCCTGGGAGGATCCTGCCTGGGAGAGGACGGGCCATGTGCGTGCGCCCTGAGAGTCAAGCTGAAATGCTTGAAGAAACCGCCCGATCCCAAAACCGATTTTTTGGGTTTGGCAGAAGTGAGTGCAAAGAGACTTGAAAGCTGAAGAGTCTACAGTCCTTCACTTCTAGACAGGAGGGCTCCAGGATGAGCAAGGAAGCCCGTCCCTGCCCTTGCCATTCTCTCCTTCCTCCTCTCCCCACCCTAGCCCACACAGGCCCCAACAACATCACCTCCAACCTGTGCAAAGATCTGCCTGAGGAGCGCTCACTCCCCCCACCAGTCTCACCTGCACCCTGTCCTGGCTTTCACCCTCCCCAACACGGGACCCAGAACGTCAGCCCCTGACCCTAGCGTGTCTGCTGAGCTGGAGGAGTAAAAGTAAGGAAAGACAAGAAAATAAGACAAAAATATGGATCCACCCTCTCCCCCAAGGAGCCAAAAGCAAGATGTATGTCTGCCTATGGAAGACAGGTGAGCAGTGCCCCCTGGAGTTGTTCAACGCGGAATGCACACAGGCTTGAAGTCGTAGGATGGAGGCCAAATTTCTCCAAAGTGGGCTTGAGCCTCTCTCCACCCGAAGTATCCAAAGCTCCAGATGGTTACCAACCCCACACACCAAGCCAGCAGTGACCCTGGCACAAAAGTAGTCCAAAGCAGGGTGTCCTGGGGAGCTCCGGGAGCCTTACCTGCTTCTTGAGGTTCTCGATCTGACTTTGCAGCCTCTGACTCGCCTGCTGCAGCTGAGAGATCTGGACTTTGGTTTCCTTCATGCTGTCCCCATGAAGCCGGGCAGACGCCTGAAGCTCCTGGTACTGATGGGGACAGAGATGACACCACGGGTTGAGAGGACCCTCACCTCTGACCCCAGGACCATGAGAAACACTATGTCCCCAGTTCTCTGCCTCCTCAAGCCCTCACTTGGAATGTAGGTTAAATGCTGAAGCAGGGGTACAGTGGGATGAGCTTGCAACAGTCCAGGCTGGTCTCACATGGTTTCCCTGCACTGCCCCCCTCCTAGAGATGGGAAGTGGGCCATGCCACCCAGCCCCGGAGCTCTGGTTCCCCAAGGGGACCGAGTTGGACAACCATTGGGATGGTTGTGGGACCGAGTTGGACAACCACATCTGGGATGTGGGCAGGGAGACCCAGCCTTTTCCTGCCCAGTGCTTACCCCCACCATCCTTCCCACCCAGCTCCGGCACCTTGGTCTGGTACAGCATCTCCACCTCAGCTTTGCTGCTCTGGGCAATCTCCTCGTACCGGGCGCGGACCTCCGCAATGATGTCACTGAAGTCCAAGCCTCGGTTGTTGTCCATGGACAGCACCACAGACACGTCACTGGCCTGGGTCTGGAGCTGGCCCAGTTCCTGCAAGAAAGACTGACTCAGTGTCCACCTACCTCCACTCCCTTTCCCCCGAAGCCCCAGGCAGTAGGGCAGGGTGCCTGACTTCCTGCCCATGAACTCCATCAGGGGACAACCCTCATCCCACTGGGTGTTTGGGTATGTCCTGTCCCCTACTGTCTCTTCATATGAAAACGAGGGTTGTAGGAGGTGGTGTCTAATGCCATTGCAGTTTGGACATTAAAAGTAAATGTCCTGCAAGCTTGAAATCACCCGGTCCCCATCATTCCTCTGACTGCTTGTCACAGCCCCTCCCTCTCCTCCTTCTACTCTGAGCCCCATGGCCTCCTTGCTTCCACAAGGATACCAACTCACCACCAACTCACCACTGGGGGCCCTTCCCTCTGCCCGGAATCTCTGGTTCCACCTGCCTGATTAACTTCCTCACTTCCTTCCAATTTTTACTCAAGCTTTATCTTCTAAATAAAGGCCACTCTGACCACCCTATTTGAAATTACCACCTGCCCTACCTCCCCCCACATTCCTAAGCCTCCTGTCCCTGTTTTCCATAGCATTGATCACCTTCTGACATATTATAAAATTTACTCCTTTACTAGGTCTATAATTGACCGCCTATCTCCCAACAGAAAGCAAGCATCATGATTTTTGTCTGGTTATTCACTAGTGTATCTCCAATACCTACCAATGCACATGGTACATTCTCAGTATTTGTTTGTCAAATGACTGAACGACTGGAATTAAGTCACCCTAACCAGGCGTCACCTCCTGGCCACTCCACTATAGCCAGGAAGCCTGCTTGCCCTGCCCCCTTCCCCACTCCCGCTGACCCTTGGTAGATCCTCACTTCTTCATTGAGTTGCCTCAAGAAACAGAGGTACTCTCGGAGAGATGCCAGCTTGCCTTCCAGCTCCATCTTGCTCAGGAAAACTCCATCCACATCCTGGGGACAGGAAGACAAAAACCGTGTCCTCCCATCTCCTGTTTGTGGCTCCCACTCTGGCTCAGGAGTTCTGTTTGCACACTGCCCAGTGCTCACCCACAGCTGTCCCCAGAGACCCATTCATTCCTCCTCCAGCCCCCCTCGCCCTGCTCTCCCTTTTGCCTGACACTGACACACACTGCCTTCAGGAAGCCTTCCCTGATTACTCTCAACCAGTTCTGCATCTTCCATTCCCTCCCCAGCCTCTCCCACAGTGACTCCCAGAGCTCATCCTGTGGTCCTTCCATCAGATCTTGTTCTGGGGCCCCTGTGTCTACATAGGTGTCCCATTTCCCTGGGGGCCCTCTGCAGGTGGTGTGAGATTGTGTCCTGCATTAGGATCCTGACCTGCCTTAGGATCTCTGGTCCCAGCCCAGGACTGGGCTTTGTGCATGGTGGGGGCTCAGGGTCCCAGTGAAGCAGCTAACTCCTACCCTCACCTTTTTTAGGACCACAAAGTCATTCTCAGCCGTGGCATGCTTGCGGGACTCTTCCTCATACCTGTCAAATAAGTACAGAAGGATGCTGTCTGAGGCAGCGAGATCAGAGCCCATGGCCCTCCTCTGAGCACAGCCTCCCTGAAAGGGCACCCCTTGCCCTTACACGCTCCCAAGCAGGACACATAACCAGCCCGACCCTCTGCCCTTCCCATCAGGAAGTCATTGCCACGTTCTGGCTACATCCGTCTCCATTCCTTCAGCTCATGCCCACTTAGCCACATGAGGCCACTTGCCATCACGTCTATCAGGCACATTCCAACACATTTTCACACTCGCTGCTCACAATCATCAAGTAAAGCAGGCATTTTGGCTTTTGTCAGAGAGATTCATGGTTTGCCCAAGTCATCAATAATTAGGTCACCCAAGCAGATCTAAAACCAGGTCTCCTGACCTCTTTCCAGGACATGCTCCACCTCCCATGCCATCTTACAGATGGGAAACTGAGGTTGGCAAAGACAAAAGGCTGCCCAGCTACCCCTGGCTCGCAGTCACCAAACCCAAGCCTCCTGTTGGTCCAGGGCTCCCTCCACACCACCAGGTGACCTAGGTGGGGAACCCGGAAACACAGCCCTGCTGTGAATCATGACACACACCAGGGGATGGTCCCACTAAATGAATTCCCTTCCACCACCAGGACCAGAGAACATCTGAGTCACCTCAGCCTACAGCCTGCTCAACAGGAATTTATTGAGGAAAAACCCGGGGAGGCATTGTTTAAAGAAGCCCCTCCCAGCCCTGACCCAAATCATGGCCCTCAGAGCTGGGTCTCTTGGCACTGAGGCTCTCCAGACCCGGGCATTAGGAACTGGGGGGCCTCCTTACCTACCACGGTGAGGCGTTGGGGGAGCCCTGAGAATCAGAGGGAATGGGATGCAGAAGGGAGGACTGTCCTGTGTCTCTGGGAGCTCAGCATGGGGGAAGCCCTCCAACTGTGGATCCAAGCCCTCCCAGACCCTATGGGACCCCAGGGTTTGCCTACTTGGCCTTATACTCCTCCTCCTGGTCCTGGCAGGACTTCAGCTCGGCGTCCACAGCCCTTCGCTCGCTCTGGAGCTGTTCCAGTTGCCACCGGAGCCGGGCCAGGTAGCCCTCAAAGAAAGACTCCAGGTCCGGGGGGCTGTCACTCATGCCCAGCCGCTGCAGCAGCTCCCACTTGGTCTCCAGGACCTTGTTCTGCTGCTCCAGGAAGCGCACCTGGGACCCAAGCAGAGGATCCCTGAGGCTCCTGGGGGACTCCCTGGCCATAGGATCTGGCAAGGAAAACCTCACAGACCCTCAGTCTACCTTTCCTCTACCTCCCAATCCAGCCTGGGCAGGGGCAGCCTTGTGCCCTCCCAGGAGACTCTGAACACATCAAAATGATGGGGATTGGCTAACGGAGGAGGGTCCACTGCTGGATGACTGTTCTCTGTTCCTGAGCCCCAACCATAGAAGAGCAGGGGCTCCGCATAATCAGAGAACCTGCAGTTAGACCAGGAAGGACTTCTTTGCTGCAGAAGCACTAAAAAAGTGGTAGCAGAGCAGACCTCCCCATTCCCAAATCCATCGAGAATGGTTCTTCTGAGGCAGGCAAGGAGAGGGGCTTACCTGAGTGGACCCTCACCTTGTCAATGAAGGAAGCAAACTGGTTGTTGAGGGTTCTGATCTCTTGGGTCTCCTGAGTCCTCACCACCTGGAACTCGGGGTCAATCTCCATCTTCAGTGGGGTCAGCAAACTTCTGTCAATGGTCACTTCTTGGATGCCCCCCGGAGGGCACAAGGAAAGCCCGGGCCCACCACGGCCCTCCCCAAACCATACCCGTGGTCCTCTCCCTGATCCCCAAGCCCTCCCACGAGAGGATCCTCTGCACCCCCCAAAGGAAATGAGGCTTCTGCTGCTGAAGCTGCTCCGGCTGCCACGGCCCCCTGGGGGTGCAGAACAGGCAGAGCGAGCGCCGAAGCCCCTCCGGGCCTGGCATGTTGAGCGAGACATGGTAGAGACGGAAGGTCACACAGCTACAGACAGACGGAGGATAATCCAGGTGTGTGAGTTTCTGCCCCAAGGCCCCAGCACGAGACTTTTATCCCCTCCCGTGCCTGGGCTGGGCCTTGGGGAGCAAGATGCTCTAGGCCTGACTGTGTCTGTCACCGGCTCCGGCTGACCTATTCTGACACGCCTGGAGGACAGGCGCCCAACATGTGTGGAGCCCGAGGGAGAGGAAGCCCAGACCTTGCCCTCAGAGCTCGCAGGCCAGCAGGAGATCTGAGCACGTCCCAAGACGAGGAAGCAGCCAGAGACCTGGACTCCAGGTGCTGGGGGTAAGGTAGGGATGGCCCTGAACCACCACTGAGAGTCAGTCAAGGAAGCCTTCCCAGAGAAGGAGATGGGGGGATGGGGAAGAAGAGAGGGGATTCAGGGGAGCACCTGAGAGCCCTTTCCATGCTTTCCATGCTGGACAGAGGAGTGTGAAACTTCTCAAGAAAGAATCCACCTACAGTAACCGGAGAAGGAAGGCGCTGGGCAGCTTAGGTGAAGCTACAAGGTTAATAAAGGTGTTATTGTCGTCGTTGGTTGAAAGACACTCTGGGATTTGGAAATGAAACCAAAAAACAGGGTGTCCAAGTCCCTTCTCTTGCTCAACCCAGCAATCATCCACCAGGCACCACCCCACTCCAACCAGGCATCTCCATCCAGGATCTGGGCAAGTGACATGTTTCCAAGCCCAGCCCATGTCCCTGCTCCTTCCCCAGACGCGCAGTGCCAGGCCCTTCCTCTCAGGTCATGCACTGCCTATGTTCGGTTACAAATCAAAGCACCAAAGACTGCCTTGAGGTTCTGGGAGCAGACACAGGAACTTTGGGATGTCCCCCGGGATAGATTCTGTCTCTGCCCCCTGGTAGTCCATGAGCCCCCCACCCAGTACAGGACCCTTAGGGGGAGGCGTCCAGCTGCCACCACTGAAACTCTCCCACTACTGGCAAGCAGGGTGGGGTAGCTCTGCTTTTTAGAAATTCCTAAATTTCCTTCTTCACATGGTGGGAGGGTTATTTCTCCCTGCCTCCCAACCTAGTTCTTAGAACCAGGAGACTGGGCCTTTACTAATGCAACACAAAGCAAGAACAAACAGGGACTCAACGTCATGAACACTCAAGAGACATGCTATGAGGAAGTTGGTCCTAGCAATGCTCCCACAGGCCAGACAACGGTGAGCAAGCCTCCCCTCCCTCCGGAGGATTAGAAGCCCCTTCCTCCTTCTTCCAGCCCCACATGGCACACCCCTGAACAAAGCTAAATGACAGATGGCCTCAAGAGGAAGAAGAGGTCGGGCCTTCCACTAGAAGAATAGAAGAGATCAAGGGACTGAGGGGTCAGGTGAGGAAGAAGAGAGAAAAGATCCAAACAGGAGACTGGAGTACACCCAGGAGACAGAAGCAGCCTGGAGTGACCCCAGTGTCTAGAAAGAAAGTCTGGGAAATGGGTTGGATCCCACTGAGGGCCCACCACCAAACCATGCCCCTGGGGACCACTTCATAGCATCAAGGAAGCCCAAGTACCTTCCTTCCTTCCATGCATCTGTTTGAGAAACATTTCTGGGGACTGGACTCTACTACCCCTCCCCCCAGTATTAAGGGTGGAGAACAGAGATCACGGGTGGGATGGCACCAAACCCACCTGCCTGGAACTTCCTCATCTCTGTAGCGTTGCAGAATATTAAAGTTGGAGCAAGCTCCAAGGTCATCTGTCCAATGCCCCACTTTGCACTTAAGGACTCTGAGCCCCCATAGGGGGTAGGGCAGGGTACCAAGACTGTGCACCCCTGGGTAACCTAAGCATTGCACCAGGTGACCTCTGAGCCTGTAATCTGAGTGACTTGCTCGAGGCCACCCACCCAGCAGATCAGGCTGGAGCCAAGACCACAACCCAGATCCAACCCCTGCCCCACAGACCAACCAGCTAAGCCCTTGTTTATAACTTGTCCACCACAGTCTCCAGCTCAGGGTCTGACACACACCAAACATCAACAGATACTTGTTTTCAGAAATGAATCCTTACCCACGACAGTTACACCCAGGGAACTTCTTAAAGTACCAGGTTCTCAAATGCTGCTATAACATGTTTCCTTGTATTAAAAATAAATAAATAAATAAGTCAGGGGCTCCTGGCTGGCTCAGTCAGTAGGGCGTGAGAATCTTGATCTCGGGGTCTAGAGAGTTTGAGCCCCATGCTGGGCAGAGAGCTTACTGGAAGAAAGAGAGAAAGAAAGAAAGAAAGAAAGAGAGAGAGAGAGAGAGAAAGAAAGAAAGAAAGAAAGAAAGAAAGAAAGAAAGAAAACGATTCTATGACATTTTAAATAAATAAATATGATGATTCTGTGGTCTTTTAAGTAAATAAATACATAAATTAATAAATTGACTAATTTAATTAGAAAGAAATGAATGATTCATAAATAAATAATCACGCAGTGACGGAGAGAAGGCTGAAACAGTTTGGGGATTTGAATGCTAGACTCCCCCCGATGGACTGACTTGTCCGGTACACAGAGGTGCACAAAAAAATGATGTCCAGTCGTGCAGTGGCCAAAGTGCCGATGGCTGGAATCAGGACTTCACGTGAAACCTGACAGTGGGAAGGCTCTGTTCAGGGCTATGTTCAGGGCTCCCGGTTAACCATCCTCAGCCACACATCATTCTCGGCAGGCCCTGGCCACCTGCGCCCACCTTGGTAAAAGCGCCAGGCTGGCACGGCTTCTCATGGCTCCCCTGCCGCTCCTTCCCTCCCTGCCTCACCCCTTCCCGCCCCACCTCACCCTAAATCCTCCCTCCCCCCACCAACAGCTATCATTCCCCAACCTCTTTCCCTCAAGCCTGTCCTGTCTGTGCAGTCTATTTTTGTTGTTGTTGTTGAAGATTTTATTTATTTGCTCGACAGACAGAGAGACCACAAGCAGGCAGAGAGGCAGGCAGAAAAACAGGGGAAACAGAGAGCCCAGCTGAGCAGAGAGCCCAACGCGGGGCTCCATCCCAGGGCCCTGAGATCATGACCTGAGCCGAAGGCAGAGGACTGACCCACCAAGCCACCCAGGTGTCCCTGCACAGTCCATTTTTCGACCAAATGCCATTTACTCACATTTATTCATCATTTTTTCACCAAAATGTGATCAGACACCCACTATGTGCCAGGACCTGTGCTGAGAACCAAGAATTTAGCCTAGGGTAAGCCCAGCTGCTGCACCAAGAGAACTCAGAGTCCTGTGGAGAAAGAGACACGGAACAGGACATTAGACAAGTATTTCACTGCAATTACAACAAGGAGAGGAAAGTATAGGGCATGAGAGAGGCCTAACCTAGCTTACCCCCTAATTTATTCTCGAACGTGCCAGGAACACTCCCACCTCGGAGCCTTTGCACGTGCTGTTCCCTCTTCCAGGAATGCTCCTCCCCAGCTACCCACAGGGCTAAAACCAAAATTGCAACCCTGGGGCCATCCCTCCTCCAACACTTTTCATCTCTTTCTCTCAGCTTAGGGCCTGCCCTGCCTAAAACAGCATGTATTTCACTCCCTTATTTCACTCATCAGTCTTCCTGCAGGAGAATGTGAGCCCCATGAGGGCAGACCTGGGGTCCCCTTGCTCCCTTGTGTATCCTCTGCGCTTAGATCTGTGCCTGGCGGGCAGGAGGTGAGCAATAAGTATCTTTTGAGTGCATGAATCCCCAGTCAGTTTTATCTTGTTGGTTTCCTTCCATCTTTCAGTCTCTGGAGGTCCTTGTGACTCTAAACTCTATTCTCTGAAGTGTTAGCAAATCTCCATCCACCTTCTCCAGGTGGGAAGCATGCATGCATTAGAGAAATATGGACGTGTGTGAGTGTGTGTGTGTGTGTGTGTGTGTGTGTGTGTGTTGAACTCCTCCTGTGGGCTGAGCGCTGAGCTAAGTGATACAGGACATACACGATGGATAAGGCCCCATCCCCACTCTGAAGGAATATAGAGTCCCAGGGAGGCTACACATACAGAATACAGAAGCGGGGGGCAGCCTGAAAGGGACTGCCCCCGTTCACAAGTTTGCATGTTGCTGTATAGTGGGGGATTCCTCTTTTGGAGGAACATTGACCCACTGCTATGATCTTGGAGGGGACAGGACAGACTCCTGTGGCCCACCGCCAGAAAACCCTTCCTCTACAGATTGACATCCTCCCAGCCTAGGTCCTGTGGGGCCTATGCTCAGCTCTTTGGAAATCTACACAGTTGTACTTTTTCAGACCCCATTTTTTAAAGATTTTATTTATTTATTTATTAGGGTGAGAGAGAGCATGAGCAGGGGGAGTGGGGGAAAGAGAAGCAGACTCCCTGCTGAGCAGACAGCCTGATGCGAGGCTTCATCCCAGGACCCTGGGATCATGACCTGAGCCAAAGGCAGACGCATAATGAATGACCCACCCAGGAGCCTCTTTTTTTTTTTTTTTTTAAATTCATCATCCAATTCCTTCATTGAAATAGAATTGACACACAATGTTACATTAGTTCAAGGGCACACATAGTGATTGGACAAGTCTATACACTGTGCTGTGCTCACTGGCCAGTGTAGTTCCCATCTGTCACCAAACAACACTATGACCTTACCATTGACCACATAGGGAGCTATGCCTTTCATTCCCAGACCTCATCCATTCCGTAAGTGGAATTCCGTAAGTGGAGGATTCCATAAGTGGAAGCCTGTATCTCCCACTCCCCTGCATCCATTGTACCCTCACCCCATGTTCCTGTCTTTCCACAAGAACCTCAGAAATGTACCAAATATCTCATGTACCAAATATCTCAGAGACTATCCCAGATAGTCTCTCTCTGACCTACAAAACTATTAAGATAATACTGCCCGTTAATTATTTTATCCAACAACAAAGAAATAAGAACAAATAAATGGCCTACATGTCAGCCCCATTCTAAGAATTCTACATGTATTAAGCATGTAATTCTAACAACTCTGTGAAATGGGTATTATTAGCATCACCAATTTATAGAAAAGGGAACCGAGGGCACCTGGGTGGCTCAGTTGGTTGGGCGGCTGCCTTCAGCTCAGGTCATGATTCCAGAGTCCCAGGATCGAATCCCATATCAGGCTCCCTGCTCAACAGGGAGTCTTCTTCTCCCACTGACCTCTCTCACGTTCTCTCCCTCCCTCTCTCTCTCTCTCTCTCAAATAAATAAATACATAAATATATAATTTAAAAGAAAAGAAAAGGGAACCGAGGTGCCGGGAGAACAAAGAATTTCCTTCAGGTCATGCAGCTAGTATGCTACGGAGCAGGAAATCGAACACAGGTCACTGGGTCACTGGGCACTGCAGTCTGCCCTTCATCACCACACAGTGCTCCTTTCAGAAACCTGGAAATATCGGTGTTGAAGGACAACTTAACTATCCAAAACCCAGGTAGGTAAAGCAACTTGCCCAAGGTCATACAGCAGATCCAAAAGTGAAACTCTTTTCTCGAACTGCATCCATTATCAACATCAACGAGGCACTACCAGGTGCTAGACAGGGTACCATGCTAGCCCCGGGTACACAAAGGACAATAGAAATCCCTGTCTTGGTGGAACTTGCAATCTAGGGGGAAACCTATGCAAAAAACAGTAAGTGCAATGAAAGTGTTGAAGGTGCCACATACAGGGTACCATGGGAGCCTGAGGACCTTCTAGAAGCAGGAGCAGGTGTTCTTATTCTTGGCATGCTCAGAAAAAAGGAAAATCATCTCCTGGGATCAGGATGAGGCTGTGCTGCCGACATTTGTTCCATTTTCCTGGTTTTTATAGGGCAATGAAGGGCTTGGTTACTGTCCCGTTGTTTGAGGGGAACCGGACACAAAATTGTCCCTCACCTATCTTCAGCCTACATCCCCACCCCAACCACGACAGCCCATGACCATCCCTGCTCTAGTCACAGAACTTTCCCTCAGTTAAGCCTTCACAGCTGAGAAATATGTGCCAAATTCTAACCCAGAACATCCCAAACACCAGTCATTCATCCATTCGACCCTCACCATCGTGGAGGGATACCCGTGGATATCATCATGTGCTTAATAGATTTCTTTTTTTCTTTTTAAGGATGTTATTTATTTATTAGAGAGAGAAGGGGGGGGAGGAGCAAAGGGAGAGTTACTAGCAGCCTCGGCGCTGAGCATGGAGCCAGATCCGGGCCTGGATCTCACGACCCTGTGGTCATGACCCAAGGTGAAATCAAGAGTTGGACACTTAACCAACGGAGCTACCCAGGTGTCCCATTGATAATTTTCTACAAATCAATTTACTTTATTCTTATGCTGCCCCTAGGCAGTAATGTCCTTGAAATCATGGCCTTGGTGTGCTAGTTCTAATTTTTCTAATTCATATTCAAGTAAGACATGGCTGTTAGAATGTCAAATGTTCATCCATGTGCCAAGGGCCTACACAGCATCATCTCAGAAACACGGGTCAATCCGGTGCTACTTCCTGCATCCAAGCAGGAAGGCTTGAAGCTGTCCCAAAGCCAGTGAGGACAAGCAGGGAGCAGCATCTTTCCAATGTGGCCAATTTCTATAACTACATCTCTCTTAGCCTGTGGGGCAGGAAAGAAGGAGGAGGAGATGAAAGTGGCCCCTCGCGGAGCCCCAGGCCACACAGAACACATGCCAGTGTTCCTTGCCCCAGCACCTTCCTGCCCACTGGGCTGGGACAGGTGGCCCTGTTCTCCTCCCTGCACTGGCAGCAGAGGAAGGTGGCACCCAGCCAGAGATGGGGAGAACGGGCTCATTGCAACAAGAAAGGGTGGGCCCTGCCACTGCCTCCACAGGTAATGAGCCCCCAAAACCCACAGGGAGAGCCATTCCCACATAGAGGCCTTTGAGAGCAGAGATTTACAAAGCTTTGCCTAGGAGTTCCAATTTTAAATGTCTGTCTCCAAGGTCCGATTGATCCTTCATCCACTCGTCCCCATCTGAGAAGCGGGTATTACTGTCTCTCTTGCTACAGGCACAGAAATGGAAGCAAGCGCCTGGGATCTTAAAGACAGTGAGAGCCCAAGTCAGGCTCCCACCCACCCCTAGTCTGTCCCGGCAGACACTGGCATGCTGCCACCAGCTGGAGGTGAAGACAGTGGAGGCCTTTCTGGGGAAAGAGACCCTCCCAGCCTGTGGCAGCCGGGAGCACAGTTCTGGGAGCAAACCAGTGGTGCCTGGGAGAAGGCAGTGGGGCTGGGCTAAGGGAAGAGGGAAGTGTTCAGACCAGAAATCCGGAACTAAAAGTCCAGACTTGGGGCACCTGGGTGGCTCAGAGGGTTAAAGCCTCTGCCTTCGGCTCGGGTCATGGTCCCGGGGTCCTGGGATCGAGCCCCGCATTGGGCTCTCTGCTCAGTGGGGAGCCTGCTTCTCCTTCTCTCTGCCTGCTACTCTGCCTATTTGTGATCTATCTCTCTGTCAAATAAATAAATAAAATATTTTAAAAGTTCAGACTTGTTCGGCCAGGGCCCAGCACGCAGCGTAGCCACTCTGACCCAATCAGGTTCAGCCAGTTGGGTGCCCCCGTTGCTAACAACAGCTCCTGACGTGGCAACTATTTGGGAAACGCGTTGCTAAGGACAGCTTCCCAACACCCCAGAGGGTGGAAGGCCCATGGGGCAATTTCTAGGGGAAAGTTCCTAGGATTCCCACAACGCTGGGAAAGTAAGTCCTCACAGGAGCTGCCGGACTGGGAGGTGGGGTGGGGGGGTCACCTGGATGAGCTCCCTGACCTTCATCCCCTCTGACAAGCATCCCTTCTAGGGCCATCTGAAGAGCTGTGCCCGGTGCCTGGGGCCAGTGCCCGGGGCCTGGGGCCAGTGACTGGGGGCGGGGGGGGTTGACCCTTCTGCTCCTATTCCCGAGGGACTTCTGTCTGTTCTGTTACAGCCCAGCAGCAAGTTGTGAAATCAGCTGAATGGTTTTCTTTTTTTTTTTTTAATATTTTATTTACTTTTTTTAAGACTTTATTTATTTATTTGATGGACAGAGATCACAGGTAGGCAGAGAGACAAGCAGAGAGAGAGGAGGAAGCAGGCTCCCTGCTGAGCAGAGAGCCCGATGTGGGCTTGATCCCAGGACCCTGGGATCATGACCTGAGCCGAAGGCAGAGGCTTTAACCCACTGAGCCACCCAGGCGCCCCTGATATTTTATTTATTTATTTGAAAGACTGAGTGAGAGAGCAAGAGAGCACACAAGCTGGAGGAGGAGCAGAGGGAGAGGGAGAAGCAGACTTCCTGCAGAGCAGGAAGGTGCTGGGCTCAATCCCAGGACCCCAGGATCATGACCTGAGCAGAAGGCAGGCGCTTAACTGACTGAGTCATCCAGGCGCCCAGCTGAATGGGTTTCAACCAGCATTATCAGCGTGTATCCCCGGGAGTAAGACTGCCTACCCCTGCACCACAAAATTCTATTCCATATGTATGTGCTTGTGTAAGTGTGTACAGAACTGTGATAGACAATGAGTCTGGGGCACCCAGATGGCTCAGTTGATGGAAGAATCGACTCTTAATCTTGGGGTTGTAAGTTCAAGCCCCACACTGGGTATAGAGTTTACTTAAAAATCAAATCTTAAAAAAAAAAAAAGAAATGAATTTCTTCCTAGGAATCAGTGTCCAAAAAAGTTTAAGAAACCCTCCAATAGGGGCATCTGGGTGACTTAGTGGGTTAAAGCCTCTGCCTTTGGCTCAGGTCATGATTCCAGGGTTCTGGGATGGAGCCCTATGTCAGGCTCTCTGCTCAGCAGAGAGCCTGCTTCCCTTTCTCTCTCTCTCTCTCTCTCTCTCTCTCCCTCTCTCTGCTTCTCTCTCTGCCTGCTTGTGATCTCTGTCTGTCAAATAAATAAAATCTTTTAGAAAGAAAGAGAAAGAAGGAAAGAAAGGAAGGAAGGAAGCAAGGAAGGAACCCTCCAATAGAAGAAGTGGTCCCACTCTTGAACACATACAAACCCAAGAAACAAGACCAGAACCAGCAACAGTGTTAGCTGTCAAGACTGGGGGATGGGAAAATAGAGCTTTCCTCTGGGAACTCTTCGGGGAGAGAGAGAGAATGAAAGCAGGTTTGAGAAGGGGGAAAGCTGAGGGTAAGGAGTTCTCCCAGTCTATCCTAAGGGTTAGGAAATTTTCCTAATACCTAATCTAATCCTTAAACCCACTGATGCATGCTCTGGGCTGTGGCTCCCGAAAGGGAAGAACTATGGCCCCTCCTCTGTGGAACCACTGAGTCATGACAATGACAAGGACAGGAACCCCTGGTTGGGTCCAGGAAGAATGCGGTTGGTGGAGCTGGGGAGAGCAGACAGCAGCACGCTGAGTGCAGACAGGACAGGAGACCTGATGGTGGCCCTTCTGTGAGCTGCACAGACCAGGTCAGACTGTGCAGCTGCCCCTGGGGATCATAGACTTTAGTCAAGGCTACAATAATGCACAACCGGAGAGTGACCCGACGGCAAAAAGACCCCACACGACCCCTGCCCGTTGACGAAGAATGTCCAAGCAGAGAGACCCAAGAGGTCATCTTGTTCAGCAGCCTTATCTAACAGCACAAGAGACAGGCCCAGGGAAAGAAAGCAACCTATCCAGGGCACACAGCAAAAATAAGACTAGACCCCACTAAGCCAGGACTCATGTCATCCTGCATCATAGGGAGCCATGAGGCTAGGATAGAGACCCATGGAAGAGGACTCTAAGCCCCCATCCACCTAGCCATTCCGCCATCCCAGCAAGCTCATGAAGGCTATCATGCGTCCATAACATGTACTGGGCTCTTCTCATCACCAAGCACTGGGCTGGGTGCGTCAGATACAAGGACATAAGAGGTGGCATAAGAGTCCCAGGAGCTGTGCCAGCAGAAGCTCGTGGGCAGGGAGGGGGCAGGGAGAGCAGAAGACCAGCAGGAAGATGTTGGGTGGGGAAGCGGAGGAAAAGAAAACGCAGATCCCACCTGCCATCTGACTTCTTAAAGTCTAGGCTGATGACTTAAAGATGCAGAGGAAGAAGGGTCTAAGGCTCGTGGCACTTCCTTTTCTTTATACAAAGAAAACAAAGTCATTGTTGAAAAATTTAGAACCACAGATAATAAAATAAAATTAGGAACAATAAACCTCTTCCAAAAACTACAACTTCAAAGCTGTCACTATCAACAGGTTGGTGCAAAACCTTCCAGACTTCTCCACCTGTAAATATCTTTCATGATCCATTCAACCCATGTTTCCTGGGCCAGGTAGCATTCAAGCACTAGGGATAAAGTAGCCAATGAAACAGATAAAAATCCATGCCTTTACAGAGTTTGCGTTTTATGATTTTATATGACTGTATATGTGTATAGTCGTGTTTCAAAGTGCCAGATGCTACTTCAGCATAGGTGCTCCTTATGGATATAGATATGTATCTCCCTGAAATGGGATCAGATTACATATATGGATTTATATATATGTATGACACTCGCCCTGGCAGTGTCAGTAAGTATAGATCGGATTATTGTAAATGGTTCAGGGGTGCCTGGGTGGCTCAGTCATTAAGGCTCTGCCTTCGGCTCAAGCATGATCCCAGGGCCCTGGGATCAAGCCCCACATCGGGCTCCCTGCTCAGCAGGAAGTCTGCTTCTCCCTCTCCCACTCCCCTTGCCTGTGTTCCCTCTTTCAGTTTCTCTCAGTGTCAAATAAATAAATAAGATCTTTTTTAAAAGGGAAGGGGTATGTTATAAATGGTTCAGCATATTCTCTTCGTGGATTCTCAGGGCATTTCACCAAGTCCACCATCTGATTTCTTTCTTTCCCAGAGGACATATCTGAAAACGTATACATGCGTACATGAACACACATGCACCCACTGACTCCCACAGGGGCCAGCCATCAGGTCACTGGACAGGGCAGTCTAATCCAGTCCTGGTTCCAGATACCTTTCCAGGGATTTCCAGGGCACAGACCCATTTTTGGCATTACCTTGCTAGCAGGAGCGGAAGCAGGAGAAGGAGCAGGAGCCCAGATTCTCCTGCTCTTGACTCCCCCTGCAGGCAGCCAGGGCTTGCAACTGGAACAGGACTTGGGAGCCAAGCCAGAACCAGCCCTTTGGGAATTCCTGAAACAGGAGTAGGGGTGAGCAGGACCTCCCTGAAGTCCCTCCCCTACCACCACTTCCCTGCTACCTGTTGGGGTTATAAGGCGAGAGCCCCCAAACCGGCCCCCAAATGGGAACGTAAACCACCAGTGATTCCTGGGCGTTTTTCTGGATGTTGTGAAGTCCCAGCTGGCCCTAGGCCAAGCGGGGAAAATCCACTGTACATGGATTCCCTGGAAGCTAGCTCTTGGGGTCCCAGGGTGCCTGGGGCAAAGCACAAGAGTGAGACTGAGAAAAGAGGAGAGAGGATCTATAGGTGGTGGTTAAAAGCATGAGTCAGACTGCCTGGGTTCCCAGATTCTGTCTCCACTACAGACAAGCTCTGTGGCCTCAGGCAAGTGACCTAACCTCTCTGAGCCTCCATGTTCACAACTATAATAAGGGAATAATAATTCCTATTTCATAGGGTTGCTGTATATTTCCAGCAAGATGATACACATAGTGCCCAGAACAGCACTTAACACAGGGTAGTGTGTACCCACTATTGGCTCTTATTCTTACTAACTTCTCGGTCCCCACTCAGCAGCCAGGCCTGGCCTGCTAAAGGCCAGCTCTCCTGGGACTACTCCTCCCCTGTCATCTGAGTGAGTGGGGCAGGAGACAGAGAGAGTACGGACACGCATGTGGGTACCTGTGGGGAGTGTATCGTGAGAAGCTTCCAGCTGAATGTGGGGGCATGATTGAGAATGTGCGGAGGTCAGATGTGCGGAGTGTGGATGTGTGTGCACAAGTCAAGTGTAGGGGCCATGGAAGCGTAGTTCATATAGGCGAATGAGGATGGGGAGCTCCACGAATGTGGAACGTAGAAGACACTCGTGCACATCAGTGTGTAAGGGGCCAGCAGGGGGACCAGGTGTGAATGTGTACTGGGTTGTATGTTGTGAATGCGTAAGAGTATGCGTGTGCAGGAAGGTGGTGTGTGAATGTCCTCGCTCCCCCAGCCCCACCCTGGCACTTGTCTCTCAGGGAGGAGGCTACCTGAGACAGAATTTCCCCAGGCTGAGGCGACGGTGCCCCTGACCTGATGGGAGAACCTGGATGTTTTTTCTCTCTTCAAGAGCTTTTGAGTTTCCTAGAGAAAAGCTGCTAGCTCAACAGAGCCCAGCCTTAAACCCGCCCCACTGATCGAAACTCAGGAAGGAAATCATGCCAGCTGTCCCCACCCTGCGCCCCAACCCCTGCCCGGGGAATGCTCCTGGCAGTGGGGGGGTGGGGAGGCTCTTGGTGGCACAGGACCCACAACTCGCCCTTACCCTCTCCCTGCTCTCCCTGATTTCCCGAGCCCCTCTAAGGGAACCTGGGGTAGCTCCCAGCCATTGGCTGAAAGCTTCAGCCCCTCTCCATGCTGTGAGAGCACTTTGCTTACCTGCCCAGGCAGGCCTCACCCAGGGGCAGCCAGTAACTCCCTGCCAGAGCGGAACTGGGGGCTGGAGAGGGGGGACCAACTTCAGAGCCCACAACCAACCCCCACCCAGGAGGCAGGCACCCCACCCCACCATGCGTCTCCTAATAAGGCAAAACCATGATAGAGGGCTGGGTGGGGAGAATATATCAGAAAGAAGGGCCACTTGGATGCAGAGGCTGAGTGTCAAGAAGGGTTCTAACTTTCATTTAGGGGTTCCAGAGAAGACCTCTCTTCCAAAAGTCGTCTCAGTTGTTAATAGCATTATGTGTATTAACAATAATCACCACTTAATCCAAGAGCACTACATGTCAGGTGATTTACATACAGTACCTCTAATTAACCCCATTTTATAGAGGGGGAAACTGAGGCTCGGTCAGGTTAAATAACTTGTCCTAGATCACACAACCAGTGGTGACAGAGTCAGGGTTTGAACCCAGGTCTGTCTGTAAAGTCTGGACCCTTTCTTAGGTCTATGCCTACATCTCCCTGCCTGTTCTTAGCCAGAATGGGCACCTCTGTTTTTCCTCTTCCAAAGAAAGACAGAAACATGCTCAGACTAGACAAAAGAGCTAGGGAGAATGGTGGGCTGGAGGTGTTGGTAAAGACTTCCGGAGGATGGGAGCATGACGGGAACTCAAGAAGCAAGGGGGAAAGACTTGAGTGGAGGAAAGAAGGAATGGGAAGGGGGACTCTGGCCTCTGTGACACCTGACTCGGGAGGGCAAGTGCATGGCTGTCTGTTGGGTGGCAGAGAGCAGGAACTGAGATGGTAAAAACTGGGGCCTAGTGCTGAGCCCCCAAAGTACCTGTCTCCCTGCACCATCACTATACCCAGGGAGGCCTGGGCTCTCTGCCTATTGAGCCCTGCTGGGCCAGGGGTCTCAGACCGCAGGGAGCCTAAGCGCTGAGCCACTGAGCATCTTCAGACTCTGGAATGTGCCAGGTCTTCATTCCTCTAGCTGCCTCATTCCCAGAAACAGGGAGGATCCCCTGAGCCCCTGGGCTGGTGGGGAAGAGAAACTCAGTGGGGCTCCAGAGTAATCAGCCAAAGTGCCCAGAGGGACAATGGGGAGGAGGGGCTGCCTGGCAAAGATTCCAGAGAGAGGAGATCCACGGGGGCCATAGAGGAACTGGGAGTTGGAGGGACAGCAAGGCAGGGTGAGTGGGGGGCAGGAATGGGGATTAGGGATGCCAAAGGAGCCTGGCACGGGTTCTTTTTTGAGGCAAGGCTGGGGCAGAGCACTTGGTGTGGGGAGAGAGGGGTTAAGCACACCTCACCTGGCCTCACCCCAGGCCCCTCCCAGCTTCTCCAGGCCCCACCAAGGTGGGGGGGAGGGTTGCGAATGCTTGTGGGAAACACAGGGAGGCAGGGAGGCAGAGCGGCAGGTCCCCTCAACCCTCTCTCTGGGACTCTACTCCAGGAAAGCAACCTGTGCTACCCCAAGCTCCCCAGGCCTCACGAAGGCCTTTTGCGAGAGGAAAGTAGGAAAAGTCTATCAAAAACCCCTTTGACAGTTCCCTGGAAAGCCCGGTCCTACCAGGGTAAAGGGCTAGTGCTGCACCGACGACACTGGGGAAAGATCAGGGTCAAAGACCAGTGGGACAGTGGAGTACTCTCCCAGAAGACTTTGTGCTTTGTGCAGCAAACTGAGAGCCAGAGCCCCCTTCCTCAGGGATCTCCCAGGAGAACCCGGTTTGGTTGCTGGTGATTTGTGAGGAAAAAAGGGAGAAACTGGACACAAATATTCCTACCCCATAAGGACCGTGTGTAAATGAGGCTGATGGTCCCTTCCCCAAGGTTATTGTGGCGATTAAGTGCACTAGCTAAAGGACTTAGCACCTGCGTGCCTGGAACAGTGAGTGCAAACAGCAAAGAGAGGACCCTAACACCCCCAGACGGGTGGAAAGCCGGCCAGCACCTTCTCCCCACACCCCCGGGGTACAGAAGAGGGACCTGGGCCCAAACTCCCTCTGGTTCAGGCCAGGGCGTGCTAATCAGGCTTATTTGCATGTCATTTGCATGCACTTTGTCTAGCCACACTTGTCACTCCTGTCGCTTCAGAGCCTCTGGGCCCCACGTTGCCTCTGGCCCTTCCTCTGGCCGTTTCTAGACTCCCGAGGGCTGGAGGACCCTAGGAGGTGATGGGAGCCCGAGTTGGCGACAGGGGGCTGAGCTAGGACCCCGCCTCCCCAGATGGCCGGTTCGCACACCTCCGACAGGAAGCCTGGCTTAGGGCGACCCCTGCAGGGCGTTCCCAGAATAGAGCGGGAGGAGGACAGCGGGCGCCCCGCTCCGCCCCACCCCTCCCGGCTCCACGTGGGACGCAGCCGCCCAGCTTCTCTGCCTTCCCCGCGTCCTGCTGCTCTGCAGCCGCAAAGAATCTGAGGGTCGTCCCCTATCAGACCCTCAGAGAGTCTGGAAACAAACCCCCGAGACCTTGAACCGAGACCAAGGGCTCAACGGGGGCTGTGGCAAGCACCAAAGCAGAAATATTTGGGAGCTCTGCCGCTGTCGGCAACACAGGTCCCCCCTGCCCCAGACACCACTGGATCCGCACCAGTGCCCACCTCTGCACTGCACCCCCATCCCGCGGCCACGGCCACAGAAGGGATCGGGAGCCCGGCTACAGAATGGAAGGATTGGGGGAACATAGAGACTTGTGACAAAGTGGGAGAACCTCACGCAGCTCGCAGCTTGTACCAAAGACAGAGCCGCCAAGGTCTCCCGGGCAGGGGCAGAGGCCTCAGCCACGGGGGATGAAGCCACCAGGAAACCCCCACCCCCCGCTGGCTGGTTTAGGGTCGAGCCAGGGAAGGGTTCCCCGCCCCAGAGCGGGGGTATTTCGGGGCCTCTGGGAGACACCTAGATCACTCCCCGTCCAGGTCAGCTCTGCCCTTTCAGTTCAGCAGGGAGGAGAACCTTGGAGAAATGCAGTGACTGCAACATTTGACTCTCCAAAAAAATGTCAAAAATGCTCTGAGCCTGCACTTTGCTTGTTGATATCCACCTCTGCTCACAACCCAGGCTTTTGCCGCGGGGCTCCCTCTGCCCACCACCCGTGCCTTGACTGGGCGTGTGAATGGGGGCAGAAGAGAGGGCAGGGCAGAAGGGTGTGTGTGCGAACAAGTGAAGTCATTCTCTCTGGGTGGCTCCTTTTAATTAGCACCCTGAAAAACTCCCAGCCAGCAAAATAGGGTCTTGCCAACTGAGAGCCCCACCCTTCTGGCTCATGGAGGCCCTGGGGGCAGAAGGGGGCAGGAAACCTGAGAGCCAGAAAGGAAGGGGTCTTTTGAACACCTGGGTGTTTGGGAGGCTTTCACAGTCCTCTCGGGACCCATCAGCAGGGCAGGGCCACACTCCAGGACTCTCTGGCCTCTGAGGAGTTTGGCTTGGCTTTTTCTGGAGCAGGAGAGTGGAGGTTGGCAGGGCATTGGGGGAGCCGTCATCTCTTGGCCCCCAGCTCCCCCAGGGAGACCCATCCCTGAAAGTGGCCAGAAGTTTACACTGTAGGGCATTACACCCAGGTCCAGGCCTAGGCGAGACACACAGGCTTGTCTTTGGCCATTTTAGTAGTGCCAAACATTGGAAGCAAAGAGTTACCTGGTCACTCATAGCTAACGTCCCAAATCTAGTCCCCCGGGGTGGAAGCAGTACATTTAGTCCTTGAAGTGGACAGAACAAGCCTCATCCATCTTCCCTCAAGACCTCCAGCCTCACGGTCTGGAGACCACCCCCTGGACGTGTCCATGTCCTTCCTCTCCCTCAAAACCCTCCTCCAGGCAACTGCTTGATAAACCTCCCAAAGGCCGTGAGACATGTGCGTTCAGGCCCCGTCTGTGGCTCGGGCCTCTGCTCCCTAGATCAGGGACTCCCTCCTCCCAGAGCAGGCTGGAGCTCCAGAGCACAGGGCCTGTGTCCTCTGGTTGCTCTAGTCTCCAACCCCAGCTCCTAGGACCAGGGGGCCACGGGAGGAGCTCAGACCTGTTCCCTGTGAAAATGGACACAAGGGGCAGGGGAGATGGGAGAATTGAGAAACGGGGCTCTCTTCTGGATGAGGAGGCAAGAGCCCCAAGTTCGATCCCACTGCTACTTCTTTTTTTTTTTTTTTTTAAGATTTTATTTATTTATTTGACAGAGAGTGATCACAAGCAGGCAGAGAGAGAGAAGGAAGCAGGCTCCTGGCTGAGCAGAGAGCCCGATGCGGGGCTCGATCCCAGGACCCTGGGATCATGACCTGAGCCGAAGGCAGCGGCTTAACCCACTGAGCCACCCAGGCACCCCCCACTGCTACTTCTTACAGAATCACTGTGTCAACTCAGACATGAGACTCTCCATCTCTGGTTCTGACTTCATGTAACTCTAGGGGTTCCTTCCAGCTCTGACAGCCTATGGTACTGGAATTATCCAGTATCCTAATGTGTGAATGAGGAGAGAGGACTTTAAGGCAAATGGCAAAGCGCTAAGTGGAAACCGGGCTGGTGTGCCCATGGCCGGATAGGAAAGGACTCTCACTCCCAAGCTGAGGGACAGGGAGTCCTTCTAGCTTTCCCTGAGACTAAAGACCCATTTTCCAATGTCCCCATCCCTGGGAAGGGCTGGCGGTCAGACAAGAGCTGGGGATGGGGAGCACAAAACAAAACAGAGAGTGGCTCCACTGTGCCAGGGAGAAAGTTCTAGAGAGCTGCTGCACACCATTCGGCCTGTAGTTAGCAACACTATATGGGACATATAAAATTGAACAGGGTAGATCTCATGGTGAGAGTTTTTACCACAATAAAAATAAAATAAAAAGTAGAGAGAAGCTGTCTGAATCCTGTCCAGATGCCCAGGGGGATCTGAGCCCACAGGAATATTCCCACTGGCTCCTTTCTGGGCCCAGCAACCAAATCCTCACCACCCCAACCCTCCAGAATCCACCAGCCCAGAGAAGTGGTGGGAACAGCACCCCCCAGGATGACTCCCAAGCCCTCCCGCAGAAAGCCAGACCATTGTGCCTGGCCACCAACCACAGGGAGCCCAAATCCTTGGGGGCCCCACCCCGGGACTCAGGCTGTGAGGAAAAGGTGGGGTTTGATGGCAGACGACAGTGGAGAAGGGATGGGGTGACTGCTGTAGGGGGACAAAGAGGGGCGTGTTGGAAGAATGAAAGCGTCCTCTCCCTGGGGCTGAGTGGGAGCGGGAGCACAGCGGGCACCGCCCGACGCGGAGGCCTCCGCCCCCCCACCCAGCTGGGCTTGCTGTTCCCATCACACCCAAAGCAGTAAAACCTGCTTGTATGGTTATTGTGGGGGTGGCTGTTTTCCTTGGGGGTGCTGCTTGTGTCTGTGTATCTATGTGCAAACACACCCGGTCCCTTCACGCATACGGCCGTCTGAGGTTTGGTGTGTCCAAGTGCCGTGATAGGAGTCCGTGAGTGTGTTTGTGTGGCTACATCCACGTGGGTCTGGGCGATCATCACAGCTGCCATTTACGAATTATTACAGTGTACCAGGCGCTTTCCAGCTGTTAGTGCCTTTAATTCTCCCAACAACCCTTCAGGAAGTTATCCTAGCTCTCTCTGTCTTACAGAGAGGGAACCAGATTTGATAACCCACCCAGAGTCAGGTAACTAGTAAGCGATCAAGCTGGGACGCTTGCCTCTCACACTGACATGTGTGTGGGTTTGTGGGGGGGGGGGTTCTCATATATATGTGAAAATCTGGATAAGACACTGGCCGGCCTGCCTGTATGGGTCCATGCCTCTGCACGGTCTTGTACCTGCTCAGATGAGTCTCTGCATCTCTGCACCAGTGTCAGTGTCAAGGGCCAGTCTCTGCATCTCTGCACCAGTGTCAGTGTCAAGGGCCAGACCCTGGCCCCGCCAGGCTCAGTAGCTAGTGTCACCAGAGCCTTGGCAACAACGTACGGTGTGCCGGACTGAGGACCAGGAACTTTGGCCACAGAGACTGTTAGAGGACAGACAGTGGGCGGCCTGCCCACGCCCTTAGCTTGGGAAACCAGCGCAGTCTGTCCCCTTCCCACAGAGGCAGAGTGCCCTGCAGAGACAACCTGGGAAGGACTCAGAGGACAGCAAGAAGGGGGCAGTCCCCCCTGTCACCTGGGAGGCCACCCCTGCCCCTAACCAGTCAATGGGACAGCAAGGGGGCCCCTGGGAGGAGCTGACTCTGGCTGGGAGCTCTCTTCCCTGAAAGCCCAGTGCGGATATCTGTCTCCCACAGCCTCCCTCCGGAAGCACAGACCACGGGATCAGGCTGGGTGCCACCGGGTCAAGGGTCCCTTCAGCTGCAAAGGGCCCTGGGAACTGGGAAGCCGACGGTCCGCGGCGGGGGCGGGGCCAGAGCGACAGGCCGGGTGGCAGCAGCCGATTGGCTGGGCCCCAGCGCTCCCACGGCGGCGGCGGCCCGTCAGCCCAGGGCGGCTCCAGCTGTGCCCCTGTCGGTGACTCACCCTCCCCCCACCACCACCCTGGAGTTGGACGAATGCCCAGTTGCTTCCAGCTAAGACCCGCCCCGCTAAGCTGGGACAGCCTGACTCAGCAGGAAGAGCAGGGCGGGAAAGAGGGGCGCAGGCGGGAGGCAGGGGGCTCTCTAGGGGGTACGGTCAGGTGTCCCTTTTTTTCGGGGGATCTGAGTGTCTGTCCTTGGGGTGGTGGGGACTTCTGTCCCTCTGAAGTGGGAAGCCCTGCCTGTCCTTCTGGTAGTGTCTCTTTTCCTCCCTCTTCTGGATTTTTGCATGTCCTGCTGATGGCACTCTGGTTATCTTTTAGAGTCTGCACGTTGGTTCATTTAGGGTGTCCTTCCACGACCACCATTTCAAGATCATCTCTGCACTGCCCACCGCACTCCATGCCCTCCAAACACGTCCTGGATGCCACATCCACGCCTCTTTCTTGAAGGGATGCTAGGCCTGAGCTCAGAGAGGCCCACACCTGTGTGTCAGTGGCTACATTTAGAGAGTCCTCAAGTCCGGACTCTGCCCATGTCCACACTGCAGAGCCTCCGAAGGTCAGAGACCAGACGCTCCCCTGCGCATCAGGCTCAAAGCACCCGTCCAAGCCCTGAGCCTTAGATGCAGCAGCTCACAGTGATCTTAAAACCATCCCTTGAGCAGGAAAGGACCCATGTCAGAAGACCGCTGGGTGCCAAGCCCTATGCTAGAAGCTTTATGTTCTTCCATTCCTTCTCCTAGCAACTCCAAAAATCAGCAGAGGAGACACCGAAGCATGTAGGTTACACATGTGTAGCTTGTCAGAATCTGAATTTGACCGCAGGTCTGTCTGGCTTCAAAACCTATGCTTTTGCCCCTGGCTGGAGCTGCCCTCCCAACCCCGTCACAACCCCTAGCTGGTGGAAGCCTCCTCTTGGCCGCTTGGTACCACAGCAACCTTGGGGAAAACCACTGACTCCACAAAAAGGCCCAATTCTCAACTTTATGCAGGATTTCCTGTCCCAGGGGAGGATTCTTGGTGGCTGTGGGAAGGAGCGGGGTGGGGACCCGGGAGGGGAACAGAAAGATGCTGAGGGTCAGGACATGCGGGCTTTGGAGGTAACAGAATGTACATGCCAGATCCCCAGCAGGGAGAGGTCTGAGGGGGACACTGTCAGCTAGATCTATAAACTTCGTGGGACCCACATACACACACATACACACACACACACTCGCACAGTGATCATGAAACCCCCACACACAAATGCACATACCTAATGCCTGGTGGGGGTTGGGCACATAGACGCACAGGAGTCCATGTCACCCTATACCTGCATATTTCATGTGCTGCACATATGATGTTTAGGGGAACAGCATGGTTACACACGGCGGTAAATAGTTTGTAGGTCATCGCACATACACACTGTTCCAGACCCCCACAAAGGGGTTGACGGGGGAACAGGAAGGGCATGTAGATTTGTCGTGGAAATGAATTGGTTCCAGGGCCTGGCCAGACCCCAAGCCAGGAAGCACGGAGCCCTCCACCCCCCTGTACCCATTCCCCCCCCACCCCCAACAGGCCACTGCCCACCACGACCCCTCTGCCCTCTGCACCTAGAACGTGAATGAATCATGTACACAAAGAAACACACGTGCACACACACACAGGCCTCAGAGAAAGTTGACACCGATGTTCCACAAACACGACACACAGAAGCCACGCAGGCCTTCACAACAAGGGCGCACACACGGCAGTCGTGTGGGCACACACTTCCAAGCGAGACCCTCCCACAAACATGCCCAGGTGCCAGACACACACACACACACACACCACCACCACTACCACCACCACGGCCCTCATGCAGACCCGTGGATACGTGCCTCCACCAAGAAGAAACTACAAAGACACACGCCAGTCAGACACACAACAGTAGGAGCACGGGTGTGTGCACACACACCACCCCCATAACAAAAGGAGCTCCCCCAGCAGAGACCACTGTCCCTCCACCTTCTGTCTTGGCAAAACAAGGCCCGGGCTTGCCCCATTAGCTCTCTCTCCTGTCCCTGGCCAGGGAGAGACCCACCCGGCCTGCCTCAGCCTGCTCGGGTGGGGCCCCACCTGCTCCCAGAGCCAGCTGCCAACTCAGCACAGGGCAGGGTGCCTGGGCTCCCGGCTGCCGCTCCGGCATGTCCCCGCCCCACCCCCTCCTCCTGGGCCTGCCACCTCAGCATCTGGGCCCCAGCCGGGGCTCCACCTCGCCCATCTCTGCAGGCAGTAGGCAGGGTGCCTGACGCTCAGAGCTGGGGGCCAAGAGGAGGGGCCAGACCCTGGGAGGAAGGCACAGCCCATCCAGAGGCCCCTGGTCCCTTCTCCCTCTTCACACTGACCCCTCCCCAGCAATACCGGATATCCCCCCAGTAACTGGTGACCTCCCGGTGGCAGGGAGCAAACACAGCCAGAGTTGTGAGTCTGTCACACTGTCCCCTAACCCACGGACGTCTGCCATCCTCGCGGGCTGTCCAGCATACACCCGGCCAGCACTCTTTCTCACAGCCCCACACACGCAGCCCCACACGTGCAACCGCTCAGGCATCTACCCCCCGTGCCCCCCGTACTGCCAGTCACACAGAGCCTTGTGACAGACACACGGTGTCATGTGGCCTCCATGCCATCTCCACAGCTGGAGGAAACCGTGCCCTGAGCGTGGCCGGTCACACAGACTGGCCCAGCCTTACCAGGGGTTGATAACTGTCCCACTCAGTCACACCAGCTGTGCCCCGAGAGAGGGGTTCTCGGGGTGCAGGTCTCCGCCCACACATGCCCCTGGTGTTCACAGACCCAAGACATTGGGGTGGGCTTCATTTTCTCCCTACTTTGTTCCTATTCTGCAGGTATGATTGGCCTGGCCAGGAGGCTGGGAGATGGCCCCCCAGAAGCCATGCCCTCTCACAGCAGTCCTCCACACCCCCCTCCAGGAGTGAGGAAGAAAAGCAAACTTGCCCAGTGGCTGATTTACACAGAACCCTAGGCAGCTTCTGGCAGCTGAGGTGGGCAGGCAGGAGTAAGCCGTGGGCCTGCTGCCCAAGAAGAAAGTCCTGCAAGGGCCTGGCCGATGGGGCGCTAGCGGAGGAGAGACAATGACAACTTGCTGGCAGAGGCCCCAGGGAGAGGGCCGGGGTCCAAAGAGCAGTAAAGCTCCTCAGGCCACACTGGGGAGGCCCAGACCCCACAGGGGCGATAAGCAGAGGTCTGAAAGCCCCAGACTCGCTCCTCTCTGTGTCCCTCTCCTCCTCCCTCTCCTTGCTTGAGAGTCAAGCAACAGGCACTTAGAAGGCTCCCACCATGGGTTTTGGGAAGCTGGCCCTGCTCCTTCTTGATTAGGTTGCTGGTACCTTGCCGTGCTCAGTTTGTGGAAACGCATCAAGCCGTACATAGGCTTAGGACCGGAGTGCCTCTGCATGTATAGTATACTTGAATGAAAATATTGTTGGAAAAGTAAATCCCCCGCTGTGTACAGAATGCTGTCTTTCTGGGTTGACCCAGTCTGTCTGTGCCTGTTGGTGCCTGTTGGTGCCTGTCTGCACCTGTGTCCATACAACCACCCCCATGAATTAGGCCTTATCGCGGCTGCCTGAGGCCCTCTGTATGAGTGCGCAACACAGACGTGCGTGCTCACACACGCACACATGTTCACAAACACACACCTCTGTGACACACACACACACACACCGTTTTCCCTCTGTGCTGGCAAGGCTGCAGCTGGCAGGGTGCAGGAGGTGGGCAGAACTCCCTTTCATCTAAACAACAGATATTTCCCACCCCTGGCTCTGTGCCAGGCCCAGGGATACACCATGCTTTCCAGGCAGATGGCCTTCACCAGCATCACCGTCTTTTGGGGAAGCTGCAATCCAGTGGATAGGACACCACAGTGGAGTACAGGGAAGTGGGGGAGCCCAGCCTTGGAGGGGCCAGATAGGAGACACACACTGAGGGTAGGGGGAGAGTGTACATTAAGGCTGGGAAGTGCCGGGTGGATTCCTCCAGGAATGTGCAAGGAGTTCATGGGCAGAGAGAGGGGGATGCAGGGGGTGGGGGATGGGGGTTGTGGCTGCAGAGGTGGTCTTCAGCCAGGTCAGGCAGGGCATGGAGTGCCAGGCTCAGGGACTTGGTTTTCCCCTAAGGAAGGGGATTAGCCAGGGTGTGACATGATCAGAATCAACCGGGAGTGCAGAGACAGGAGGACCGACAGGGAACGTGGACACCCAAGTTCTCGCCCCCGCTCTGCTGAGACACTCAGTGACTTCCCTCTCAGAGCCTTCAGAGCAAGAGAGCACCCGGCCTCCGAGCTACTGACCCACGGTGCCACCCATGTTCTCATAAAGCAGGTGTCCTTTCTTTCAGAGCCAAGAACCCCCTCTGACCCCTGCTGTGCACATCCTTCCCGGCCTGTCTCCAGCTTCACCTGCCAACGCTTCATTAGCATAGTCCTTCCACCCTCCCCGGCCCCTGCTTTGCTGATGGAGCGGCGAGCCTGCCACCTGCTGGAAAGAGGAGAGCCCGCCGACTGGCACCTGACAGTATGGCGCCCTCTAGGGGAGACCCTGCCACCTCTCTGCAGGAACTCAGACTTCCAGGGCGCTCTAGCAGGAGACACACCCGTGTGGAAATAGAGCTGCCCCACTCAGCTCCTGGGTGTGCCCCCAGCTCCCCACCACCACAGCACTGGCCCCTGGGTGGTCAGATGTGTAAGGCACAAGTGGATGGGGACTAAAATCCACCCCAAGCTCCACTCACCGAGCCATACCCACGGCTGTATCCTGTAGGAGGATGGGAGCTTTCTCGATTGGCACAAGCACCTGTGGGCTTGTGGTGGCCTGCAACACAGGGGCCTCCCAGATCCAGCTCCTCGACGGGGGAGGAAGCCGCCCGTCCTGCCCACCCGGTCCTCTCCAAAGAGCGTGCAGAGCGGCTTCATCCCTGTTCTTCTGCTGCCCCGCAGTGGACATCTGGAGTACTTCTATTCGCTCAAACCCGACCTTCCCTCAGGATATGGCCCAGTCTTAGTGCCCAGTCCTGCGGAGTCCACACAGGCTGAGCCGCATGCTTCAGGAAAAGATGAAAATCCAAGGCTTTCTGTGTCCCTCGGGTCCCCACCACTGCACTGGTGCCTGACCCCAATACTGGACTCTCAAAGTCTGGCAAATGGGGATGGATGCTGGTGTTGGAGATTTTATGGTTCCTTTTATCCCCTTCCCTCAGTCCCTTGCACCATGGCATGTGCCCGTTTGCTGTGGGAACCAATTCAAACTTTGTCTCTCTGACCTCAGTCTCCCTAACTTTGAACCAAAGCTCAAAGATATGTTTTTCCTGGCTTGTGGGATCTTGGCCAAGAGTGTGTTTTTTTCTAAACATTTGAATTAGCTGTGAACATTTAAAAATCAGGATATTTCATGTAAAAATTCAGATTTCCAATTTCTGTTGCAAAGTGGAAAGTTCTGGAAACTGGGTGAAAGTTCTAGACCTTGCCCATCTACAGTAGGTAGGGTCTGAGTAGAGAGGGTCTGAGTAGAGAGGCTGCCCTGGGCCTGGCCCCAACATGTGGACAGGCACAGAACAGGCAAAAGGAGGCCCACAGCTTCCCTCTCCTTCTGACCCAGCTCCATCCCCTACTTCATCGACATTTGGAGGGACCTCCATGAACACCAGGACAATTCTTCCAAGAGCTGTCTGTACCAACCCAACAGAAATACAGTGTGGGCTACAAAAGCAAGCCATGTATACTTTTTAGTTTTCTAGTAGTCACCTTCATAAAGTACAAAGAAATAGAACTAATTTGAATAGTGTATGTATTTAACCCAACATATGCAAAATATTATTTCAACATGTAAATCGTGTTTAAATTATTTGTATTTTATATTCATCTCCTACTGTCTTGAAGATCTGCTGTGGGTTTATAATCACAGCACATCTCAATTCAGACTGGCCACATTCAGAACTCTCAGCAGGGCTGCTCTAGAGATCCCCAGCCCCAAAATCAGCCCCCCCTCAGCTGCTGGGAGGAGGTGTGAAGGAGGTGGGACCCAGGGAAGGAGCCCCAGCCGTTCCTGGAAGTGAACTTAGGGCAGACTGAAAAAGATGGGAAGACGCAGGCTCTGGGGGTGGCCATGTCCCTTTGGCCCCTTGGGCTCCTCAGCAGGGGTGCAAGGGCACAGCCAGAGGGTAACAGAGCAGGGGTGCCTGGGCCCCAGGTGTTCAAAGTGGCTCTAGTTTGCCATTGTGCTCACCACCACCTTTTACTCTTCCTACAATGAGGCCAAGTGTCAGAGGTCTTTTCCACACCTACGCTATCTCCTAATAAAGATGAAATAGAGAAAAGATGAGACAGAGAACAGAAAAGTAAACCACCCTGTTTATCTTTCAGTCTTCAGGGGGAGGATGAAAGGCCGGCATGTTTCAAAAAAGACCATGGTTGGGGCGCCTGGGTGGCTCAGTGGGTTAAGCCGCTGCCTTTGGCTCAGGTCATGATCCCAGGATCCTGGGATCGAGCCCCGCATCGGGCTCTCTGCTCAGCAGGGAGCCTGCTTCCTCCTCTCTCTCTGCCTGCCTCTCTGCCTGCTTGTCATCTCTTTCTGTCAAATAAATAAATTAAAAATATTTAAAAAAAAAAAAAAAAAAGACCATGGTAGAGTGTAAGTCTCTGTGACTGTGAAGAACATCCCAGCATGTTTTATGCGCCAACGGCATGTTGACTATCCCCAACTTCTGACCCCACACCAAGTTTTCTGTTTTACCTTAGCTGCCTGGCCCCTGTAGGTGCTTGAATTTTAACCTCCTAAACCAAAAAAATAATAATAATAAAAGATCTCCAAGTTGCTCACATTCTTATCGTTCCAGTAAGCCCCACAGGCAGACTGGTAGCAAGGAGAGGGAGAGTCAGGGAACTGTGCAAAGCGGGCTACAGTGGGGAAGGCGATGGGCTGGGCACTCCCCACAATGTCCACCAGGGGGCACCTGAAGCCTGAGTGACGTGACGCACGGGACCCAGGTGACCGAAGCTCTACTGCCCGCCTCTGTCCCCCACCCAGTTGTGTGCCCACCAGCCTGGCCCTCTCCTCAGTTCTCTCCTCTCTCATCCCACAAGTTTCCCCTAGCTTCAAAGGGTCTGAGCAGGTCAAATAATCTGGGAAAAACTTTAGGCTTAGAGTCTCTTTTTCCAGCCACAGGCTGCCACCCCATGCCAGGCAACCCTGAGAAAATGACTTCCCCTCCTGGGCAGGGCCTCGGACCCCGTTTCTCACCTATAGAAAGACAACCTTCCTTCCCACAGAGAACAATGAGAAGTAGGCGAGGTGGGGTAAGCACTTAACACATGCAAGAGAGGAAGAAAAAGCTGCGTGGAGCAGGGGTAGGGCCCGAGCAGGCAAGTGCCTGAGGACCCCACTCCCTTAAGGCCTGAGCCACCTGCTTCGGGGGGCGGGGGGCACAGTCTGATGGGGAGTGCCCACACTGGGGTGAGCCACAGACACGGAAGGGAAGACAACAGAGAATTCATCCTGGAAGGACTCCTGAGGGAAAGGGCAAGCATCACCACCTAGGGTTCATAGAACTCTCTCACATACATTACTGTGCCCCAGCCTCAAAGGCCCTAGGACGGGGCGGATCGTCCCCACATCACTGGCAGCAAGCTGAAGTTCAGAGAGGATAGGCAGTATGCCACAGTCACAGACCCAGTGCATGACAGAGCCGTCTTCTGACGCTCACCCAGGACCCACCCCGGCTTAGCCAGGCGTCCCTATCAGGAGAAGCCAGGTTTCTCTTCCTAAAGCAGCACCTCCGCCACTTCCTGTCCCTGCACCCCTCCTCAGAAAAATTCTCCAGGGACACCATGGTTTCTGAGATCGAGTACAACTTTCTCAGCTTAGCATGCTGGGCTTCCAGGACTCATCAAAATATCCAGAAGATAAAACAGGAGGGTGAGAAGATATCTTGGTGACCAGAGTCCGACAACTCGGTCCAAGAAGAGGGGACCGAGGCCCAAAAAGAGAGAGCTTTTTCCAAACATCCCAGAGCAAGTCAAGGGCAAGACGGGGCTAGAAGCCAGTTTGCTTTCTCCAGCCAGCATTCTCTCTGCTCATCTTCTTGGCTCCTCTGGAAGCGAGGCACCTGAGACTCTACAAAGACTGGCTTCAGCTAATAGTAACAGCAAAACCCAGGATCACTGCCTCAGTGCAGATGGAAGTTTATCTCTCTCCCAATTTCCAGGCATGGAAATCATCTGTCCAAGGCCAGTATGGCATCCCATGGTACATGGACCAGGTCTCATCTCTCCTTTGCTCTGCCCAGAACGGCTTTTATTCTGGAGGTCACCTCATGGTCCAAGATAGCTGCTGAACTAGAGCCATTCCATATGCATTCACACCAGCAGAAAGGAGGAGTGAAAGAAGCAGCTCACACTCTCTTCCTCTTAGGATACTTCCTCTTCTAGCCCTTTGTTGCATGGCCACAGCTACCCACTAGGACAACAAAAGTATGTAGTTTTTATTTCAGGTAACCAAGTGCCCAAAGCCTAAAAGTGGAGTTCTAGTTACGGAGGAATTGGGGGACCACCAACTGTCAATGCTGCCCTAAGTCATCACTGAGTCCATCGTGCACAGCGACTCCTCACCTTGCCAGGTGCCAAACATCTAGTCCCCTTCCACCCCGAGCCTGACAGTGTCTTCCTCATCCCAGGTGACCAGTGACTGCTGACTGAGCAAGGGAAGTTGACTTTTCTGGGTAGTGCATTGTTTTCCCAGTAAGCTGGAAGTCGTTTCAGGCCAAGGACCCTGTCTTGGGTGTCTGTGGATTCACTCCTGCCATCCTTGTTCCCATCCTCCAGGCACCGGCCACACACAGGTAGGCACATCTGCGTCAAACTTGGCCCCAAGTCTGCCTTCCCTCCTTTCCCAGGCACTTACAGAAGTCCTGATTGCTGCTGTGGGGCCAAGGCCTTTTTACAGGTAGATGCCTTAAAAGACCAATACAAGAGCACCTGTGGGGCACAGGCAACTAAGCATCTGACTCTTGGTTTAGGCTCAGCTCAGGATCTCAGGGTCAGAGATGGAACCTGGCATCGGGATCTGCACTCAGCAGAGAGTGAGCTTCTCTCCCTCTCCCTCTGTCCCTCCCGCTCATAGTGTCTCTCTCTCAAATACATAAATAAATCTCTTTTTTTTAATAAATTAAAATAAAAGCCAGTACATCAGCAGCTTCTGGACTAGGCATGAGAAAATTGATTGGTTTTCCCCAAAAGGAAGGAGGGGTCTCTTTGGTTGGGGTTTTGTTGTTTTTTTTTTAAGATTTTATTTTTAGGGTGCCTGGGTGGCTCAGTCATTAAGCGTCTGCCTTTGGCTCGAGTCATGATCCCAGTGTCCTGGGATTGAGCCCCACATCAGGCTCCCTGCTCGGTGGGAAACCTGCTTCTCCCTCTCCCACTCCCCCTGCTTGTGTTCCCTTTCTCGCTGTGTGTGTCTCTCTCTGTCAAATAAATAAATAAAATATTTTTTTTAAAACTGTATTTTTAAGTGATCTCTACACCCCGCATAGGGCTTGAACTCACAATGTGAAATGAAGAGTTGCACCTTCCACGCCAATCGGGCCAGCCAGGTGCCCCTGAAGAAGGAATTTTGAAGTCTCGAAATGGCAAAAAATAATAATAATAATAAAATACAAAATAGATGACTATCACTCATGAAATGGCTCATTTATTCTTGTATTTAATAACTTTTTCCTGGACCACGGGCTGTGTGCCTACCACTCTGCTCAGTCCTGAAGATCATGAGAAACTAGGCAGGTGCAATGGGGTCTCTGTCCCTATGGTGTTTACAGTCCATCAGGCATGGCTCCCATGAATAAGACAGCATTGGGGATGAACAGACGGTTTCATTCTACAAGGAGAAAAATACAGGCTACTTTGAGAACTTATTATAGACGTAGCCCACCCTGGGTACGCCTGGCTGGCTCAGTCCAAACAGCATGTGACTCTAGATTTTAGGGTTGTGAGTTCAAGCCCCACATTGGGCTAGGTATAGAGATTACTAACAATAAATAAATAAAGAGAAAGGGAGGGAGGGAGGGAGGGAGGGGAGGGGGCGGGGGAGGGGAAGGGAAGAGAGAGAGGAAGGAAGGGAAGGAGGGAGGAAGAAAGAAAGAGGGAGGGAAGAGGGAAGGAAGGAAGGTAGGAGGAGGCAAGCCCACCCAGTCTGTGGTGTCTAGAAGGCTTTCCTGCAGATGCCGCATTGAGGGCCCTGTGAAGGACGATATGAAACTCCTAAATGTGCGTAGAAAAGGAATGTGTTCCAAGAAGACAGGACAGCCTGTGCAGTAGGCCCGAGCAGAAAAAGATGTGATGGGAGCCAAGCCCTTGAAAGCCTGCACCACAGAATGAAAGAGAACACAGGAGAGGGTGGCCAGGAGGAGGCCTGAGCAGCAGGCAGAGGCCAATCAGGCCCAAACTGCCCGACACCCCCCACCCCCAGGGCAGGAGCCTTCTCCTGCATGTTGTCAAGAGGAGGGGCTGCAAGCAGGAGACTAACCAAACCTGATCCGTCCTTTTAAAGGAGCACTCTAGCCAGGGGCCCATGGGAATCTTCTGTGAGCGGGGAAATGTTCTAGAAGCAGAAATCTATGAAGCGCTTTCTGCCTTTTACCGCCCTTACCGTCATTCCCCAGCAAGAAAGGAACAAAGCCTTTGTTCTTTGATTGGCCAGACTGGCCCCACCCACTCTTGTGGGCCCTGAGAGGAGGTGTGTGACTGGCTGGCCACCAGGACCACAGGCTGCAGCTGGGAAGGACAGTTGGGAAAAAAGTGGGAGGCAGTGCCACTGGCCGGGTCAGGAGAGAGTTCTGTTACCAGAAGCGGGGAGGGATACACAGAGCAGCTAACACCCCCCCAGGATATGCCAAGCGGCAGCAGAGTGGCCAGCCCAGGGACTACCAACCATGTTCAGCCCTGTTGATCCCCAGGCCTCCCTTTCCTTCCTCCCTGCTACTGCTCCCAGCACCTCCTCCCTTCCCAGGGCCTTAACACTATCATCTGTCTGGCCCTCACCCTGAGCTACTTTAAAGTCCCCCAAAGAGGCAATTATGGCCCATCCTAGCCCAGAGCAAGTTGGATGGGCAAAGCAAAACCTTAAAATGACAATGTATGGAGAGTGGCCCACAAATGCTTGGAAAATTCATTCTTTTGCTCCTAGAGGGGTAAGAGGTGAGAACAATGAGGAACAATGATTTATCTGCACCGGTCAAACATGGGCCTTCTATACCTGTAGATTTCCTAGAAAACTAAAATTCAGTCCCATTGGTATTCTTTTCTAATACCAATCAAAAATTTAAATGTACCTGTACTCTGACTCAGCAATTCCAGGAATTATTCAGGTATCCCCACCACATACGATATGCCACAGACCCAAGCTTATTAACTGCAACTTTGTTGACAAAGCAGAAAATTTAAAAGACCCATCAACTGAGGATTGGTTACATAAACTGTAGCACTTGAACTATACTGGAATTAAAATTGAGACTTATTAATTTTTAATATTTTAATATATTTATTAATATTTAAACACCATTTAAATTATATATTAAATATTGTTCGTAATTTCTATTATTTAAATGATATTTAAATATTAAATATATTTAACAATAAATTTTAAATATTAAAAATTTTAAATTTAGGGGCGCCTGGGTGGCTCAGTGGGTTAAAGCCTCTGCCTTCAGCTCAAGTCATGATCCCAGGGTCCTGGGATCGAGCCTCGCATCAGGCTCTCTGCCTGGCAGGGAGCCTGCTTCCTCCTCTCTCTCTGCCTGCCTCTCTGCCTACTTGTGATCTCTGTCTGTCAAATAAATAAATAAAATCTTTTTTTTTTTTTTAATTTTATTTAAATTTAAATTTTTTTCTAATTTTTTTAAATTTTTTAAATATGGGATGCCTGGCTGCTCAGTCAATAGAGCATGGGATTCTTGATCTCGGGGTCATGAGTTCAAGTTGTACTTTGGGTGTAGAGCTTCCTTGCTTGCTTACTTACATATATACATACATAGCGGCTCATCCATAAGTGAAATATTATGAAGCTTTGAAAAAGCAAGAGGCAGCAACTTACATACTAATATGGAAAGAACAAGTGTTGGGTGAATGTCAAATCGTGCCATATATTACCACATATAGTATAATACCCTTTGTGAAAAGTACACCTGTATACATGTACCTACTTGAGGGATGATATATACATAAACTCTACCTGAAATGAATTACAAGAAACAGGTAACGTTAGGGATGACTGGGTGGCTCAGTCAGTGAAGCATCTGCCTTCAGTTCAGGTCATGATCCCAGAGTCCTAGGATCGAGTGCCACATCAGTCTCCTTGCTCAGCTGGAAGCCTGCCTTTCCCTCTGCCTGCCACTCCCCCTACTTGTTCTCGCTTTCTCTCTCACTATCTCTCTGCCAAATAAATAAATAAAAATCTTTAAAAAAGAAAAAAAAAGAAAGAAAGAAACAGGTAACTTAGTTACCCTCTGGGTGAGGAACCAGGTAGCTGGTGGGGAAGGAGGCCCCTTGTACTTAGAACTGTGTACAGGGAGAATGCCTGGGTGGCTCAGTCCGTTAAGCATCTGCCTTCAGCTCAGGTCATGATCCCAGTATCCTGAGGTAGAGTCCAGCATTGGGCTCCTTGCTCAGTGGGGATCCTGCTTCTCTCTCTGCCTCCTCCGCCTGCCACTCTGCCTGTTTGTGCTCTCTCTTTCTCTCTCTCACCCTCTCTCTGTCAAATAAATAAAATCTTTAAAAATAAAATAATAAAATAAAATAAAAGAACTGTGTACAGGAGACATCGTCCATTCAAAAACAAAAACAAGCTTAAAATTGTTCAGCTGTGTACGCAGTACAGACGACAAAAATCTAGGATTGTATAAAAGCCCTAGACCAAGCATTGGACACCATTTCCATCACTTACAGTGTAACCTTTTGCAAATTCTACTTGCGTAAAATGGGGATTTTATTACCTGCCTCCCAGGATCACTGGAGAGTTGGAATGTGATGCAGCCCCAGATGTGCCATCAAGTAGGTACTTAAGAAATGTTAGCTTCCATCCTTCCTCAGGGTCATCTAAATGAGAATTGGGGGCCCAGCTCTTATATTTGGTGCCCCCTGAATGCTGAATGTGCTTGATCACATAGTGGGAACACAGAGACACTTCCTGGAAAGGAAGGAGGGAGGGGGAGGAAGGGAGGGAATTCCCCCCAGAGTTTTCCTGCCTTTCCCTGAGCAAACACCTGGGGTGTGGAAACACCAGGAGGCTATTGTTGGGGCCCTTAGATGCCCCCAACATGCCCACCGTGTGGGGGCGGGGCCTGATAAGACGGGTGGCTGGCTTCAAGAAGGATTGGGTGGGACACAATTTAAAATATTGACTCAGGGTCTCAGGAGCCAAGAGGTCCCTCTCTCTGGGTGCCACGCCTGCTCTGGGCTCTGATACCACCCTGCCGCCTCCTGGGACCTGCTGAGAGTCAGTCCCACATGAACTGAAGGCTGCTTAGTCTGTAGGCTGTGATAAAAATGAATTTCTTACTTTGAGCTGTTGCCAAAAAATAATCATGTTCTAAACAATGGTGCTTAGTTTGATCCTGGAAGAGGGAAGTCCTTTACTGTGACAGAGTCCAGAACTCTGGGCCTTGCCCTGGGAGCGGGTGGGAAAGTAGAATGCCTGGGATCAGTCTGGAAGCAGCTCCATCGTCGAGCTGAGTAGCCAGGGAGATATCTGGAGAACCCCGACGCTGAGAAGCCAACGATCTGGGGACAGGACCCCTGAGACCCCATAGCAGTGCTAGAACTCGAGTTTCCTGCCCCCACTGGCCCCACAACTGTACTCTCTGCATAGCTTTTATTCTCCTTGTGCTTCAGAAAGTCAGAACTAAGTAAGGGTTTGTCCTCACTTCGTCCGGTGCTAAGGGGTCAGTGTGTCTGCCTGGAACCCCCAGGGTGGCAGTGGGGGCGGGGGGGGGGGACCAGGGACCAGAGATGACCTGACCCACCCAGGTGTGTCTTCAACTTCTGGCCCCGCCCTAGACCCTGGAGGCTGCAGTTTCCGCAAAGATGGGCAAACCCCTTTACACACTTCACAGAACACATACACACCCCTACCAACACAGCATGCCCTCCACATGCAAACACAGAAGGCACACACCCTTCACTCACTCAGCTGTATGTATAATACAAACACTGCGTGTGGGAGCGCCTGGCTGGTGCAGTCTGACTCTTGGTTTCAGCTCAGGTCAGGAGCTCAGGGTCATGATCGAGCCCTGCGTGGGGCTCCATACTCGGCGTGGCCACTGGAGATTCTCTCTTCCTCTCCCTCTGCCCCTCCTACTCCAGCTTGCACTCTCTCTCTCTCAAATAAATCTTAAAAATAATGTTAACACTGCATGTAAAAGGGTGGCAAAGGAATGGCAAGGACCGGTGTCAGATGGGTGCAACCATCAGGGGAGCTGGGAAGAGCTTACTTATCAATGCCAAGTCCTGTGCGATCTTGGCTTCTAGAAACCGTGGGTGGGACATGTCCAATTGCTACAAATGGACTCTGGACTTCGGAAGGGGAAGGAAACCTGGGACTCCTTGGTCCCCAGCTGCAAAGGAATGAAGATGGTAAGAAGACATCTGTGGCCCCCAAGGAAAGGCCATGTGCCTGGCTGACGAGGAGGAGAGGCTGGGGAAGGGCAGAGTACAAACTCCAGAGCGTCCTCTTTCCCGCTGGGCCAATTACTCGGCCCTATGTGCCAGCAGTCCTGGGAGGTCTGCAGAAAGGAAACTGAACTCTCTCCTACTAATAGTATCTAAAACTCCCCTGCCTGCCTCAAAGGGTTTATTGCACAGATAAAATGAAATGGGGTGTTGAAGAGCACATGCATGCCCAAGGTGTCACGTGGTTTGTTATTTTTTTTTCAGCAAAGAGGTCTCTCTGGGAACAGCCAGAGAAGGCCAGACTTTCCTTCCCAGTGCCCCTCTCCATGTTCTAGCCATCCCCTACCCCAGCTTCTGAGTCCCAGGAGAGGCCTCCTGACCTCCTTTCCCTCACCCCATGGCCAAGGGCTACACACAGCAAATGGGATGGACAGAGCCAGCTGAGACTTTATTTGGGACAAGACACTCAAATTGGCTTTTAGTTGGAGGCATGGACAAGAAGGGGTACCCAGGGCAGCAGAACCGCCCCCAGGGGCAGGCTGAGGACTGGGGCTGAGTGAGTCTTAGGTGAGTCTCCTGTTCCCAGTGCTTCCCTGCACGGCTCCTTCCCCCAAAGGCTCTATGGCAGCCATGAGAGCAGGGAGGCTGGGTGGGACCACAGTGGTTGTTCACTTGGACAGGACATCAGACGACTCGGACACCAGCTTCCCGTCACGGGTCTCAATCTTCTTCACCACCACAGCCTTGGAGGAGCTGCCACGGCTGAAGGACCCGGAGGGGCCAAAGCTGGACTGAAAGGAGCTCAGGCCATAGTTGAGGCTAGGGCTTGGGAGGGCCCCATAGGTTGAGCTCAGGCCACCTGGTCAGAAACAGAACAGCCAAATGGGCACAGAAGGCCAAGCACACATCAGACTCCATGCCCCCATTCCCTACCATCTGCTACATGGTTCCCAGGGCTGAGGAATTCACCCTGGCTCATGCTTTTAGGATGGGTGGGGAAAACCGAGAGCTTTGAATTAGTTATGTGACCTTGGACAAGACCTCTAACTCGGCCCCAGCTTGCTCACCTGTACAAGAGGGAAATGACCAGGAGCTGTGTAAAAAGGCCCCGCCCTCCTGCCCTCCTGCCCTCCACCCCCAGGCTGAGACACTCACCTGAGAAGCCGCTGGTGGTCTTAGTATGGATACTCATGTTCTGCATCCCAGACTCCAGCCTGTACCCAGAGGATACATGGGACATCAGAACCAACCCCAGGCCCTTGTCCCAGGACAACAGGACTCAATTCCCACCCCTGCCCACCCCAGGTCCCAGGGCTAGAGCACCAGTCAGAGACCCCAGTACGCACCGGCTCTCCTCGCCCTCCAGCAGCTTGCGGTAGGTGGCAATCTCAATGTCCAGGGCCAACTTGACGTTCATGAGCTCCTGGTACTCGCGCAGCTGACGGGCCATGTCCTGCTTGGCTCGCTGCAGGGCGGCCTCCAGCTCGGCCACCTTGCCATTGGCATCCTTAACGGCCAGCTCCCCGCGCTGCTCAGCATCGGCAATGGCAGCCTCCAGGGCAGCCCTCTGTGCAGGCAGGGGGACAGGTCAGCAGGTAGAGCAGAGTCTGGTTGCCTCCTCCCGCTTCACCCACCCTCCCCCTCCCCTCTCTATTGGGAACCAGAGCCTCTCCCTGACTTAGACTAAGCAACTCCACCTAGCTCAAAGAAAATGCTACCATGGGCTTCAGAAGCAGGACAGGGAAACCTGAGCAGCTCCCAGGCACTTCCTTGCATAAACTTCTCAGTTGGGACCCCATGAGGCATCATCCCCAGCCTAACTAACTGGACCACATCTCTGCTTTCGAGACTGCTTTAAAGCAGGAGAACCTGACCTTACCCTGATATATAAGACAAGTAAAATAAAGCAGGCTCAAGGGAACCAAAGGTTCCATCCTAGAGCCTAAACTATCTGTCCCACCCCTCTCTGGCCCGTCACAGCCCCAGGGACCTGCTCAGCACCATTCCCAGCACCGTTCCCCCACCCAGGGGGCAGTCTGAGAAGCTGAAAGTCTGGTCTAGCATTCCTTTCCTGACCCCAGCCTCCTCACTCCTTGTTGCCTTGTCTGCCCTCACCCAAGAGCAGACATGTCCAAGGATCCTCTCCCACCCCCAGCCCAGCCAATACCTGGTTTTTGAGGGCCTCAATCTCAGCCTGGAGTCGGCTGATGCTCCGATTCATCTCAGAAATCTCCGTCTTCGTGCGACGGAGGTCATCCCCGTGCTTCCCAGCCAATGTCTGCAGCTCCTCGTACTGTGGGTGTGAGGCAGGAATGAGGCAAGTGTCCAGCTCAGCTCCCCTTCCCGTCCCCCAACACACATACACACACACCACTGCCAGCCCTTTTCGCAGACCTCCAGGCACACGGACATCCCTCTCTCCCCAGCACCCACGCGGTGGGCCCAGCTCACAGCAGGCAGGAGAGTTTGAAATCCTGCTCCCACCTCAAGTACTAGGGCACAGAACCCGCCAGAGCGGAGCGCCAGCCTGTGACCCTGCTCTTCACCTTGATCTGGTACATGGTCTCAGCCTCAGCCCGGCTACGGTTGGCGATGTCCTCATACTGGGCCTTGACCTCGGAGATGATGCCGTCCAGGTCCAGGGAGCGGCTGTTGTCCATGGATAGGACCACAGACGTGTCCGAAATCTGGGACTGCAGCTCACGGATCTCCTGGGGTGAGGGGATGGCACAGGGGGTATGAGGCCCTGTCCTTGCACACAAGCAGCCCCCTTTGGCAGAGGGACTTCCTTAGGGACAAGACAGGGAGGTCAGCAGAGGAGAGAAGATGGGAGCTAGAGCTGGGAAGATGGGTCAAAGGCCTGAAACCCGAAGGGATGTACAGATAAAAGTCAGCAAGGACAAAAGGCCACCTGGCTCCAGGTGAGTGACCCAAGGGGCAGAGCCCTTCCCCAATCAGCTGCCAACACTGAGCCCCTAAAAAGCTTGCTACAAAGCCCAAAGATTCTGAACAAAGGCTCTGGGAACAAACCAGGTTCAAATTACAGCTGGGTCACCACTCTGTGATGACCACCTTGGACAAACTATTTCATTCCCAAGCCCATTTTTCTCATCTGTGAAATGGGGGACAAAATGTATAGAACAGCCATGTTGGGTTACATTGATAATTATAATTATTCAGTGGTAAGACGCTGTCTGTGGACGTGCTGGGGGTAGGGAGGAGCCTGATGGGGTGCGGGGCCCTCAGTCTTTAGGCCCCAAGAACGTACCTCTTCATACAGCTGCCTTAAGAAGTTGATCTCGTCGGTCAGCCCTTCCAGGCGGGACTCGAGTTCTACCTTGTTCATGTAAGCTTCGTCCACATCCTGGGTGGCAGGGAAAGGGAGTCTGAGCTGAGCACCCACATAGGACAGCAACCAGGGGCAGCCAGTGACCCACATATAGAACCTTCTAACTAAATGACTTTCCCACCTCACTCTGTAGCCTGGTCCTCCAGCCTCTGCCCCATCACACCTATATCCCCACCCAACCCCTTTACCTCCCTCTTCTGCAGCCCTCCTCCTCCTTCTCCTCCCTCTCCAGGAAGTCTTCTGTGGCCACACCTCCAATTCTGCTCCACTTTCTTAACCATGTCCCAACATCAATGTCCAGAGTTCTGTCCAAACACACCTAACTACCCCGTCCCTGTCGGTTTTTCTATGCTGAATACCTAGGAGATAGCCAAATATCCCATTACTTGGACACATTTAGGGACCGAACCCAGAAAGCCTTAGTCCAAGTATCTAAGCCCCACCTCCGGCATCTGGTGGGGGAGGGGGGCTCCCTCACCTTCTTGATGAGGACAAATTCATTCTCCATGTCTGCACGCTCTTTGATCTCCTCCTCATATCTGGTGAGAAACAGACTTAGAATCAGAGGATGAAGGCAAAAGGTGAGCTTGTCCTATGTATTTGGGGAGGCAAGGATATCTAGAAAATTCAGTTCATGAAGATGCAGGATACAAGAGCAGGTCTCGTCCTTCTGCCTCAACCAGCCGCTCTCTACCCACCTCACAACCACTGGTTATGGTCACTCAGCAGGGAAGCCTGTAGCCAGAAACCTCTCTCTGAGACCACGAAAACACATGGGATCAGGCACAGGAAGAGGATCAGCAGCGGGGACTGACATGAGCCCTCAGGCAGAACTTTATGGGCTATGCTGGAGCAGGGCCAGGCCTTTAAGTACACAACAGAGGCCTTTCCCACCTTGGGTTTACCATGGACGTATTAACATATAATCTGTTATCCTAACCCGGGCAGTTCTCAGATTGAGAGGGGGTGGGCGCTATTCACAATTACATCTGGACAACAGGCACAAAATGAGACTGTCCTAGAAAACCTGGTCCTCTGATCACCCTAATTATACAGGACTGCACGGCCCATCAGGCACGGGGCCACAGGGTCTTAGGCAGGGCCGGTGGACTTCCAGCGGGTAGGGGGCAGGAGGAAGGAGGGCGACTCACTTATTCTTGAAGTCCTCCACCAGCCCCTGCATGTTGCCAAGCTCCACCTCCAGCTTCAGCTTCTCCTGGCCCAGGGTGTCCAGCTGCCGCCGGAGGTTGCTGATGTAGCTCTCGAACATGTTGTCTATGTTGCTCCGCGCGGTCTTCTGCTGCTGTAGGAGGCTCCACTTGGTCTCCAGAACTTTGTTCTGCTGCTCCAGGTGCCTCACCTGCATAAGGGAAGGAAGAGCAAGAAGGTCCACATCGGGCTCACAAGGCAGGGAAGGGGTCTTGGGGGGAACCAACACTGTCTTTTCCTCTAGCTCACTTCGAGGGACGTCTCCAGAACCCAGAGAGCTGGTTAACTGCTCTGGGAGGAATCCCCAGTGGCCTGAAAAAGACACCATAGTGAGCAGATTAGGGAGCCATGTCCCCCAAGAGCTGGGGCAGGAGGTTAGGGGGATGACAAGCAAGTGCGTGAGAGGAAGGGACGGGCAGCCAGGAGAGTTATGTTGGAATGGTATTTGCAGAACAAACAGGTCTTATTTACTTCGACTGTATATTACAAATCAGTAAGAAGAGCCAAGTTTCGATTTACACTTTACATGAGACTGAAAAAGAAATTTAATTGCTCGTATCAAATAGTATCATCATCATCATTATTATTATATGGAGTGGCTTCGAGGCACTCCTACAGATTACAGAGAAACTGCAGCCCTTCGGCCCGAGAGCACTGGCCAGAAGACCTAGGTTCTAGCCAAAGGCTGCCACTAGCTAACCCTTGCTGAGCCTCACTGAGTTGCTTCCCCTCTCTGAGCCTGGGTCTCAAACCTTGCGGTGGCCTAGAGGAGCCCAGGCAGGCCCTTTCAGGAGCCTCTCTGGGCAGATGTCACTTTCAGCCAGACAAGAGGCAAGAGACTAGGCAGATCTGGGTGCAAACCGAACACCCCCCTCCCCACTGCACTCCCTGAGATTCTCCTCCAGGCAGGCAAAGGTCTCCTCCTCCCCCACTCCACCCCTGATTCCACAGCCCTCTCCTCCGGCCCCCAGCACAAAGGGGCTCCTTGGGTTCAAGGAATCCAGATTTTAGTATGGAACTAAGGCATGTTAGAAAGGACTGATTGATTTTTGGACTGTATTCTTTAAGTAATCTCTACAGCCAACATGGGGCTTAAACGAACAACCTGGAGATCAAGAGTTACGTGCTCCACCAACTGAGCCAGCCGGGTGCCCCAGGAAAGGAAATTTTTAAAAGAATAATAGACGAGTTCCAAAGGCAGGAATGTGAGGTCCTTAACTGACCCAAAGACGTGACTTTTTTTAAATTGAGGGGACTTAAAAGAGAAAGTGGTCTGAAGGGTGTGGTCTAAATCCAACAAATTCTTCTCTATAAATCCTTTTCTTCCCCAAGTCATTCTGCCCCAAAATTATAAAAAGTAAATGATTTTTTACAGTTAGCCTTAATGGACTGCTTAATATGGGCTGACTCTGCTAAGCTCTTTACATACATTATACGTTTGAATAGGCAAAACCTTTTTGATTTAGGGATTATCATGCCCATTTTATAGATTAAATCAGATTTAGCAAAGGAACCCCATCAAAGGAAAGGGCACAGCACGGTGAACCAGGAATTCCGACTCAGAGCCTGCCCTTCACTACCCACTGTGAGGATCCCAAAGCTAACAAAACGCAGTCAAGGAGTAAAGTCGAGGGTGCCTTCTGTCAAGAAGCCCGCAAGCCCTCCCTAAGCAGGGGCCTGCCCATTCCCTAGGGGACTCCAATTCCTAAGGGCGCTACTCTGCCCCAGGATTTGCCTCCTTCCCTTCCCACAATGCCTCCAGGAGCCAGTCAGCAGGGAGGGGTCCAATCCTCCAGAGCACTGGGGCCCCGGGGCCCCGAGGTTGCAAAACCCGGCTCGGAGCGTGGCTCGGAGCCTGGCCTCGGAAAAGTGGAGCCAGGCTGGGGCGGAGCCAGGGTAGGGGAGAGTGAAAGGGGGCCAAGGGCCATGTTGGGGAGAGGGGCGTTGGCGGACAGACGCCTTATTTGAGGCCATAAACTCTGGGCTTGAGCAGGACAAGAAACCTGGGCGGGGTGTCCAACGCCCGCAGACTTTGAATCCTGGATGGGCTTTCCTGAAGCCAGCTCCTGGCGCCCCCCCTCACCTTGACCCCACCCCCCAGAAGCTAAGAGCTGCCCCAGGGAGGGGAGCGCCTCCTCAAGACCCAGGGCCTCAGCCCCTCACCCCAAGACCGTGGGCGAGTCTCCGCCACGCCCGGCCCCGCCCACCCCGGGTTCCCAGGGCCGGGGGCCAGGTCGTGACTCATTCCGATGCCCCCACACTCGGGGCCTGGAATGCCAATGGCCTCAATCAATATTTGCCCTCTGAGTCAAGTCACCAGCTTCCTTATTCCACAATCCTATCAAACCCTTTTTAATTTAAAAAAAAAAAAGAAAGAAAGAAAGCAAAGGGTCACTTTTGGGGAGCCCTTGGGGCAGGACCAGGGAGAAGGGTTAACCTGGAGCAGGGCTCCCACACCCCCGTCCCACCCCTCAGGTGAGCAGCTCGGACTCTTCCAAGCTGAAAGCTTCACAGACCAGTCAGAACTCGGGTAGGGGGGTGATGCGTGAAGGAGGACGCCTCAAGGTTTAGAACCAGGGGCTGCCCGGCCCCTCTCCCCCTCGCTGCCCGGGGTTAAACCAAAGGGCACGGGAGGACTGAGTCATAGCTGGAAGGGGGAGTGCGGCCACGGTGGGTGGGGCCAGCAGGTCGCCAGTGGGGAGCTGGAGAAGTGCCCACAGACAGGGCGACCAAGACACAGGTCGGGACCCCCAGCCCCAGGCACTGCCCGCCACGCGGAGTGGGGAGCCCTCACCTTGTCGATGAACGAGGCAAATTTGTTGTTGAGGGTCTTGATCTGCTCCTTCTCCTGGGTGCGCACAGCTTGGATGTTGGGATCCACTTCCAGCTTAAGGGGGCTCAGCAGGCTCTGGTTCACTGAGACGGCCGTGATGCCCCCCATACCCCCGGCCCCGCCGCCGTAGCCCCCGACCACACTCATGCTGCTGTTCAGGCCCCCCCGGAAGCTGCCGCCCACCCGGGAGAAGGCGGACGAGCTGATGCGGGAGCCAGGCCCGCTGGTGTAGGAGCGGCTGCTGAAGGCCCGGGGGCCGGAGGTGGACACCTTGTAGGACTTCTGGGTCACCCTGACGGACATGGTGGAGGCCGGAGTGGAGGCTGGAGTAGAGGCGAGTAGGCTGAACCTGACAGAGGTTCTACAAGGGGCCGAGAAGCTGCTTCTAGGTAGGAACAACACCCCCGGTTGGCCCTTTATAAAAGAGAGCCCAGCCCAAGGGGAGGATCCAACGGGTACCTGAGTGGCTAGGCCCTGAGGGGGCTGGGCCTAACCCGACACCTGCCACCTACAGGCTGGACTCAGGCGGGGGCAGCAGAGAGCTGCTCCCACCCAGGAGCCCACTCTAGCTAGCACTGCCCAGCTTGAGGGGGCGGGGGCATTCCGGAAGTGTAAAAAGTGGGAGAGAACGTCTGGCCTGGAGGGAGCCTGCTGTAACAAAGATACTTGGTTGGGGTCACCCAGCCACTGCGGCCCTACTTCTCTCTCTGGTCTCCTTCTCTCCTTGGGGAAGAAATGCAAGGACTGGGAAACACAGCAGGAAAGGGATCCCAGAGAAGCCAACACCCCAAAGACACCACCTTATGTTCTTCTCTCCACTTAGTGATTATGAAATTCTTCCGAGGCTGGAGGACAGGGCATCTAGGTTCCAGATCCTTCAACCTGAAGCCAACCATCTGCTTTAGTCTCCCCTCAGTTATGGCTGTATTCTCTTCTCTGTATCTGGTGCAGTGCAAAGAGGCACTGGGTGAGTAATTGAGGAATGAATGAACGAACACACACACTCACACACACACACACACACACACACGGGGGCTGTCTTCCCTCTGGGTCTGGGGGTGCAAGAAACATGCAACAGAGCATGTTTCCTGGACACCACCTAGTGCCTTCCTCCCCTCCCAAGACCCTAGGATTTCCTGGGACGCTGTAGGCCTTACTCTGGGGCACAGAGAAGAAAGAACTAGGGCTGAAGAGAGAAAGATGGGGGAGTTCAGCAGAAAGGGAAGCTGCTGTTATTGCCCTTGCAGGAGTCGTTCCCATGGCACCTGGTGGGTGAATCACGGGGGAAGGAGGCAGGAAAAGGAGGCAGCACTGTGTGGGGTGGGGGGGGAGGGCACTGATGTTAAATCAATCTGGAGCCACCTGGACCCTCTTTCTTCTCCCAGGCCAGAGGAGATGGAAGAAGAGTCCCTGCACCTGTTTCCCTGAACCCATTATCAGAATGAGTCAGACAGCAGGTTGGAGCAGGGCATGCACCTGCAGAAGTATGGAGAATGGGGAGCTGTGCTCGGCACCCCAGGCCTGGGCGGGCCGGGTGGGGCAAGCTGTGGGTGTACTGCAAGAGCTGGGCCCTGGAGGCAGAGATTCCAGCGGCATTTAGCTGATGACTGGGGCTAGATTCTCGGAAAGATCCCACAGGGCATGAAGTGGGGACTGGATGACAACAAGCTGGAGTCCCTTGGAGAAGAGGGACACACAGCACACAGCCCCCAGCCCAGGGCAGGGGATGACCGTGACTGCCCACCTGCCAGGAGGGCAGATAGCTTCCTCCCCAGCCTTCAGCAGACACACTCGTGCTTCACAGACACATTGACAGCTACTCAGAGGGACAGGAAGAACCAGAAGCCCCTCTCTCTGGGGACAGACATAAATCCAAAAGACAGACAGACACACACACACACACACACGGAAGAGTTCCACTCAGACCGAACACACATACACACACACACACACACACACACACAAAAGAAACCACTTGTCCCTTCCCCAAACACAAAGCAGAGACTCCCAGAGGGGACACAGAGCCCACATTCCTTTCTCCCCTTTCTCCCCTCCCCTCTTTCCTCCTCCCCACTTTCCCCAGACTTCTGGCCTCCTCTGATTGGCTGACTGAGGGGGAAATCCAGTTTGTACCTGTTTGCACCAAGCCCTCTCCCAGCCCCTTCAAACAATACTTAATTTCAAAGGAGTGAACTAAAAGCCTGCCCCCCCTCCCCAACAAACACCCGCACTAGCAAGGTGAAGAGACTTCTTCCAGAGAGCAAAGGGAGGGCGCGCGGGCCCACTGCCAAACCTGGGACAGAGAGCAGGAAAGAGAAAGGGAGGGGCTGGTCAGACAGGTACGGCAGCCCTGGGGAGGGAGAACACCAGCTCCCCCACTCCTTACCCTCCCCCATACTGTAGTCCGGTGGACCAAGGCAGATTGGAGGAGGGGGAAGGGAAAGGACAGCGGAGGCGGGGACAGATGGTACCTGAAGTCCTAAGCACAAAATAACAACCCAGGGCCAGTCCTGAAATCTCAGCCCCTCTGCCCCCACCTGCCTGCCTGGTTCCCTGGTTCCAAGAGTATCGTTTGTTTAAAGTGAGGGCAAAGGGGACCACAAGGACCCCTGTGGTTTTCAGGCTGCAGAGCTGGCCCAGATCTCAGTGTTAGGGGAGCTTTCTGCTGAGGCAGCCCAGAACTATCTGGGGTAGAAGTGTGTGCCCCTCGTTTGTCAGCTCCCTGTTGCCCGGAGACCCAGCCAACCCCTCCCCTGATGCCCCAAGCCAGTCTCAAAGCAGAAGAAGCTGAGCTGCCCTCTCCCAACACCCCTGCCTGGGATTCCGGGGCGGAGGCAGAAGGGAAAGGCCCCCGGGACTAAGGCCAAGTGGTGAGGGAAGAGAAAACCAGCCTGGGGCAGCCACAGGCACAGCTCCTTATTAGGCTGACTCTGGCCACTGCGGTCTGCCCAACAAAAGGGAAAGTGTTTGCCATGACTGTGTGACCGGAAGAGCCAGATGACTCTGGCCTAGACTGCCTTTCCAGAAGACGAAAGAGGAGTCGGATGGCATCATTCTCCTGAGCCCTGGGCACCTGTGTCAGGCGGGGGGGGGGCAGAGGTGGAGGAGCAGGGCAGGGCTATCATCACGTAGTTTGCAACCATCCGGAAAGAGGGTCCAAACAGAGCTCTTTTCAGTGATCAGGACAGATGGCAAGATACCACACTCACAGCAGAACTGTGTGCTGTGTGAATTATAGGTCAATAAAACTGTTACCCAGAAAAGCCACAAAAGCATAAATTAGCCACATATACAACTGTAGGCCAGCATAGAGATAAGGAGGGGGGGGGATGCAGAGTTGGGTGTGTTGTTTAGATGCCAAAGGCAAAGAAGTTCCCTGCCTCTACATCAGTACCAGGGCAGTGTCCCCAAAGCACTGAGATCTTACTTGAAATCTTCCTGCTGGTATAGAAATAGCCTGAGTTTAGCACCTGGGCAGCAGGAACAATTAGTTTGAGTAGGAAGCCACAGGTGTTGGGAACACCCATCAGTAAGCCACATCATGAATAATAAAGGTGATTTGATTGTTGATTCTTGTGCTGTGTACCTCAAGGCCAAAACTGTTCACAGTCAATGTTCAATAAATGGTGACTCTTTCTTCTTGATCAATGGCTCTGATGATTAAAGCCTGATGATTAAAGCCTGCCAGAATGGGAATGGACTGCCTAGAGGGGCGGCAAACTCCTGTCCTGAGAAGTATGGAGACAAAGACTTATTTACAGACTGTCCACCAGGCTCGCAGTGGAAGGATTCCTAGTCAAATAAGGGTTTGGACTAGAACTCCCAAATCCTCCCCACTCTGGGAGCCTTTGGTCCATGTCCCACCACCAAAAATCTTTCCACATAGATTAGATGTCCACGAACGTTCTCTGAATTGAAACTTTGATTTTGGGGTGCCTGAGTGGCTCAGTCAATTTGGCACCTGCCTTTGGCTCAGGTCATGATCCCAGGTCCTGGGATGGAGCCCCATATCGGGCACTTTCTCAGCAGGGGGCCTGCTTCTCCCTCTCCCTCTGCCTCCCTGCTTGCTGCTCCCCCTGCTTGTGCTCTCTCTCTCACTATCCCACTCTCTGTGTCAAATAAATAAATCTTCTTTAAAAATTAAAAAAGAAACGGGACGCCTGGGTGGCGCAGTTGGTTAAACGACTGCCTCTGGCTCAGGGCGTGATCCTGGAGTCCCGGGATCGAGTCCCACATCAGGCTCCCAGCTCCATGGGGAGTCTGCTTCTCCCTCTGACCTTCTCCTCGCTCATGCTCTCTCTCACTGTCTCTCTCTCTCAAATAAATAAAATAAAATCTTAAAAAAAAAATGTTTTTAAAAAAAAAATTAAAAAAGAAACTTTGATTTTGATAAGACATGTGATTAGAAGTTATTAGAACAATGGGACTCCTGGGTGGCTCCACACTTGATCTCAGCTCAGGTATTTTTTTTTTTTTTAAAGATTTTTTATTTATTTATTTGACAGAGAGAGATCACAAGTAGGCAGAGAGAGAGGAAGGGAAGCAGGCTCCCTGCTGAGCAGAGAGCCCAATGCGGGGCTCGAGCCCAGGACCCTGAGATCATGACCTGAGCCGAAGGCAGCGGCTTAACACACTGAGCCACCCAGGCACCCCTCAGCTCAGGTCTTGATCTCAGCGTTGTGAGTTTGAGCCCCACATCATACTTCTCTCTGGGTGTGGAGACTACCTTAAAAAAAAAAAAAGAAAAGAAGAAGAAGTTATTAGAACAAGTATGGGGAAAAGGACAGTGAGTTCAGCTTCATCATGGAGGAAAAGAGACACAAATTCTTGTCCAAGAAGAAAAATTTGCCTTTATGCTTCGAGATTCTTCTGACAGTCTAAGAACTAAATTGACGTGAGACACATTAACAGGAGAAATCAAATTTAATTACGCACAGGGAATCCTCATAAATATGAGAGATTCCAAAGACAGTTGGGCAAAATGAGGTGTATATGTCATCCTGAACTAAGGAGGAGGCTGTAGGGGTCTGGGACTTTTAAGGGGGATGGAAAGCAATTCACAGGAAGGTGAAAAAGAGTAAATATTTGGTAAACAAATGTTTGCTGGGCCATAAGGAAACAATGGGACACCAAGAGGAATTTTAACAGACTTTGCTAAACTCCTCCCTGCCTACCACCCCCAGTTTATACAGTAATCTGTGGCGATAGCTCCCTTCCTGGAGTAGGTCCTCTATCTAAATTCTTTTTTTTTTTTTTTAAAGATTTTATTTGTTTATTTGACAGAGAGAGATCACAAGCAGGCAGAGAGGCAGGCAGAGAGAGAGGAGGAAGCAGGCTCCCTGCTGAGCAGAGAGCCCCGATGCGGGCCTCGATCCCAGGACCCTGAGATCATGACCTGAGCCGAAGACAGCGGCTTAACCCACTGAGCCACCCAGGCGCCCGGTCCTCTATCTAAATTCTTTAGGCAGTTAGGGGGACGTCAAAGTTTCCTTCCAAGTTTTTTGGGCCTCGATTGTTCTCAGCTCAAAATCATCCCCCTGCCAATGTGGCACATCTTGGGACCATTCATTCTGCACTCCCCACCCAACAGCCTGGAGATGATGAGGTCTCCTGCCCATTTTCACATCCTACACCCTCATCTCCACATCTATCAAACTAGAAGAGTCCATCCATTGGGTGGGCTGTCAAGACGAGGTGGGAGGGATCAAGTTGGACTCTTGCCCCTTTACTCAGGGTCAGTCCAGAGCTTGCACACCAAAATCATCCAGGCTGTCATCCATCCGGATTTTTTGAAAGCTTCCACCATTGAGCCAAGGCTGAACACAGACTTAAGCTCTGGTTCCACCACCAAGACCTCCAGGAATACACTCTTCTCTTCCCCGAGAAAATAGCTCAAAACCCAAACTCAGATCACTGCAGGAGCCCTCCTTCGATGGATAACATCCCTGTCTTCAGCGGATCACATGCCTGCCCCTCAAGAAGGAAAACAGAGTGACCAGTCCTCAGAGCTTGACATTCCACGGTGCTGGCCAAGGAAACAGACAGAAGCTAAGAGAAGCCCTGACAGGGGCCTGCTCATGGCCGTGAGGACAGCACTGTGGGGAACCTGAGTAATGGGACATGGAAGGCAGAGCGTCATGGGAGAATGCTTCTCAGAAGGGATGAGTCCCTGGAGGAACCCTAAGGAAGGAGTCACACAGGCCCTCCCACAGCTCCGCTGCAGGAAAAACAAAAATTTCCCCAAACAGTGGGTTCAGGTAACCAGACTGGAGTGCAAGAGAGAGGAGAGAAAGCAGGACCTGAGGCTCAGCTGCTGTCCCCACGCCCACCCCCACCCTCTGGCCCTGAGAACTATCCCAGCCTGGGCTGCTTGGCAATGGAACTATTGTCCAGAGGTCTGTTGTTCTGAATTTCCTGCCAGGGAACCTGAGGACCAAGGTAGGGAGTAGGGGCTGGGACCCAAGGTCTTTATTTCCTCCTGCTTTTATTCACCCATTCATTCATTCATCTATTCATTTGCTTATCAGGCACCAGCCTAAAAAGTCTGGGGAGATAGCTTTTTGGTTCCTTTCACACCAGTTATGTACAAGTGAGAGCCTCCTTTGGCCAAGGCAAGGTATATCCTGAAGGTCTCGATTGAACAGTGATCGTTAAGAGTCCTTCATCACTAATTCAGTGCATTGGTGGCTAACTATATACTGGGCACGTGCTAGAGAGAACTGGGTCCCTAATGACCTTCACTGTATGTTGGGAGAGACAGATGTGTAATGCCCTTTAGTCAAATACTTTATTAAGGATACTTACATCTTACCAAAAAAAAGGCCTTACAGAGGTGCCTGGATGGTTCAGTCCATTAAGTGTCCTACACTTTTTTTTTTTTAAAGAGTATTTATTTATTTATTTATTTGACAGAGAGAGACTAAGCAGGCAGAGAGGCAGGCAGAGAGAGAGAGAGGAGGAAGCAGGCTCCCCGCCAAGCAGAGAACCCGGTACGGGACTCGATCCCAGGACCCTGAGATCATGACCTGAGCGGAAGGCAGAGGCTTAACCCACTGAGCCACCCAGGCGCCCCAAGTGTCCAACTCTTGATTTGGGCTCAGGTCATGATCTCCAGGTCCTGGGACCGAGCCCCCCATCAGGCTCCATGCTCAACAGGGTGTCTGCTTCTCCCTTTCCCTCTGTGATCTCTCTTGCTCTTACCCTTTCTCAAATAAATAAATAAAAATCTTTAAAATAATTTTTTGAAAAAGGCCTATAAACATTAATTCCTTTAATCTTCATAAGAAAAGTAGATGTCATAACCACCATTTTAACCAGATGAGGGTAAGAAACGTGCCCAAGTGCTAGAAACTCTTTCTCCAGCTGCACACCACTGTATCATACTTCACTGCTGTGATGAGGAGCAAGGAAATTGGTATGTTGGGTTAACAGCCAAAAGACAGTTTTCAGGGGTGCCTGGGTGGCTCAGGCACTAAACGTCTGCCTTCGGCTCAGGTCATGATCCCAGTGTCCTGGGATTGAGTCCCGCGCCAGGCTCCCTGCTCTGTGGGAAACCTGCTTCTCCCTCTCCTACTCCCCCTGCTCGTGTTCCCTCTCTCACTGTGTCTCTCTCTGTCAAATAAATTAATAAAAATCTTTAAAAAAAAAAAAAAAAAAGAGAGAGAGAGAGAGAAAGAAAGACGGTCTTCAGGTCAGCAAACCAGCACTAGCCAGGCAGGGCCTAAGAGAAGGGCTGAGGATGAGAGGAGCAGAGCGTCAGCATTGGGTCCAAATGTCCCCCAAGGAAGCCGGAGGATGGGGAAGCATGCTGAGGTGAGCTTCCTTACCCTCCATGTTGCCTGAAGTCACTTTTGTCTGGGATGAAAACTTCTGAGTCTCCATTTTTCAGCCCCCTCCGCCTAGCCCCAGATGCTCAGGAAAATCTAGGGCTCTGCTTATAATCCACACCATATGGGGTTGGACAAGAACATTTAAATCTCTGCTACCCCTATCACTAGAGAGTTCCAGTTTAGGCACACACTAACATGCTAGCCCAGACACCCATCCCACCCCTGGGTGAAGAGAAGGGCTCCTCTCCTGCTCTCTTGATATGCAGGAGCAATGATCTTCTATGCCTGTTACAGAAAAGCAAGTGGCACAACACTGGGGAAGTCCTGCAAAGTCATGCACAAAGCATAGTCCTCTGAGAGATGCTCTACCTGTCTCCACCTCATCCAGGGATAGGGCCAATGCTTAGGCCATTCCCAACCTTCTCCACAATCAAGAAGCATGGTGTACAAGAAATGATCATGTGTATGGCAGGCGGGGGTCAATGAAAGGCTCAGCCTGAGACCAGAGGGGGTCAGGCCAGAGGCTATGGCTGCCTGAGGCCTCCGCTCAGACATTTAGAGGGCTGATTGGCCCCAGGACTTCGCATACTTGCAGCCTCTCTAGCATGGTGGCTGGGACACTTTGGCTTGGGGACACCAGTCTGTTTTGGGGAGGTGAGAAGCTGCAGGAGGAACAGGAAGGAAATGAGTGCCAACAGCTAGAGCACAGCCCTCCTTACGGAGAAGGCTCAGGGATCAAGGACACCCATCAAGGGGAGCCATAAATACCTAGGTATCTAGGCACATCCTGAGGTTAATCACCCACCATAAAAGCAACCACGGCCCACGGAGAGGCAGGACAGAGGATCAATCTCCTCAAAATCGAGCTGCCGCAATGCCAGCCTTGCCCGGCCCCACCCTGCCTGCTGGGGGAGGAGGAAGTGAAAACAAGGTGTCACTGCCCAAGTCTCGATTTCCTCCTCTGATGTTAGGGATTGGTCTCAACAGCCTCTGATATTTCTGACCTTCCCAAGAACATCCACAAGTTTTATGATTCTACAGATCATTCAGAGATTCTAAGGAATTTGGCTTCAGCCCCAAAATAATGAGAATTTTCCTGTGAAGGGGAGAGGTAATGACAATAAACAGGGTTTTTTTGTTTTGTTGTTGTTGTTGTTCTTTTAGCAATGGCTGGATTCTCCCTGGGTACATAGACACACAAAGCTGGACTCCTGTCCCCAGGACACACAGGAGGCAGGTGCTCTGCCGGAAGGAACAACCCCTCCCATACCCACCCACCCCCGCCTGTGCACACACAACCTCAACCTATACAAGCCATCTCCGGGCCCATGCACACGCGTGCCTATGCAGCTAGTCACTTGTCCTTGCCCTGTAGACACACACACACACACACACACACGTTGCCCTCACGTGACTGTGTGTGCCTCCCCTCACCTTGCCCACCCATCACAGCCACATACATACACTCTTCAGTGTACACCACCCCGCTATGCACAAGCAGCCGTATCATCCACACCCCAACACACAGATACACATGATTGCTCACAACTCCTGACTGCAAGTGACTGAGATCCAACTCACACGGGTTTCAGTGTAAGAGATCATTTATTTGCTCACACACCTGGGAGGACCAGGGGTGCATGTGACTTTTGGCATGGCCAAAATGAGGGGCTCCAGGACGGCATCAGGACTGTCTTCCTCTACTTTTCCAGTTTTCCTCCGTGTTAGCTTCCTTCTGGGGCAGATCAGCCCCGTGCTGCAGCAAGAATGACCACCAAAGGAGGACCTCTTCCCCAACCCTTCCAGCTAAAGCTGCAAGACTGACTCTCACAGGGCTGGCTTAGGTCACGTGCTCATCTAGGAACCAATCCCTATGGCCAGGGGACCAGAAGACTGCAAATCTGGACTAGACCAGATCTCGCTCAAGGCCAGTCCCTGGAGAAGGGTGGTCAGCCCCACCCAACTCATATAATAGAAGGGACCGGAAACAGGTGATTCACCAAAAAAGGTAGAAGAGATGTCTGTTGGATGGATTAAAAACAACAGGTGTTCACTGCCTACACGAACCTGAATGTACACAGAGAAAGGAGTGGAAATCTAGAGGGCCACAGGGGTATAAAGATATGGGTGTGCACACTGAGCCCTTGTATAAATATAAATTCTGCCTGGCCAAAGCCTACCTTTGTCAATGTACCTTATCAATGAATATTGATTTCAGAAAAATAAGTGATCCAGACATATGCTACTAGGACCCTAAAGGAAGGGAAGAGCTGTTTTAAAATAGGTCTGGGCTAGGGGCGCTTGGGTGAATCAGTCGTTGGGCATCTGCCTTCGGCTCTGGTCATGGTCCCGAGGACCTGGGATCAAGCCCGGCGTCCAGCTCCCTGTTCAGCAGGAAGCCTGCTTTCTCCCTCTCCCACTCCCCCTCCTTGTGTTTTCTCTCTCGCTGTGTCTCTGTCAAATAAATAAATAAATAAAATTTTTTTAAAAATAGGTCTGGGCTAGGGGCTCCGGGGTGGGCTCAGTTGGTTAAGCCTCTGCCTTCCACCAAGGTCATGATCCCAGAGTCCTAGGACTGAGCCCCACATCAGGTTCCTTGCTCCGCAGGGGGTCTGCTTCTCTGGCCCCCTTTACCCCCACCCCCCACTTGTGCTCTGTTTCTCTGACAAATAAACAAATAAAAAAAATTTTTTTAAGATTTTATTTATATATTTGAGAGAGACAGAGATGAGGAGAATGCACACATGAGCAGGGAGGGGGCAGAGGGAGAAGCTGACTCCCCCCTGAGCAAGGAGCCCATCAACACAGGGCTCCAATCCCAGGACCCTGGGATCATGACGTGAGCCGAAGGCAGATACTTAATGACTGAGACACCCAGGCACCCCACAAATAAAATCTTTAAAGAACAGGGAAAAATTATAATAAAATAGATTTGGGCTTGACTGAGTTTTCACAAAACAAGGGTATGGATGAAAAGATCTAGAAACGTGAGGACTCACTGGACCAGAACCAGAATCCTATGGAATGAGAGGAAAGACCGGTGGTGAGGAGGCAGGTGGGACTGAGGGTTTCAAAGGCAAGACAGTTTATCCCGTACATTGCAGAGTCCCGTGAAGGTGTGCGGCAGGAAGGTGACAGGGTGAAAGCATGAGGTGAAAGCTTGAGCAAGAGAAAGTGAACTGTGTAGGCAGGTGAGATGGCAGAGGCCAGACTGGAGAGGGGAGGGATGGGCGGCGGTGTGGGGCTCTTGCAGAAGGCTCCTGAAGAGCTGTGTGGTATGGCAGGAGCCATGGAATGGGAAGGCAGGCATAGAATCGAGCTTTGGTAAGAAGGAAGAACCAACAGGATGTGGAGGTTGATTGCAGGGCCAAGTCCAAGATGAAGGGAAGCCAGGAGATGACTCAGCTGCACTTCTGGCAGCTCCCTGCTTCCCCCTAGCACCTTCTGCTCCTGCCAGATGGGTGCATGCACTTTGTGCATTTGTCGTAGCCGCTGGACCTCCCCCTACCATCATGGTCAGCCTACCCGCATCAGACCACACCTCCTTGCAGAGAGGGCAGAGTCTTCTAAGTGTCTGGTTCTGATCTGCGTGTCAGCCTCCACCTGGCAGGGCACCAGCCCAGCGTGAGGGACGTGGAGTGAATGTGCAGACCCTCCCTGGAACAGGTGCTTTGCCCCTGCCTCCTTACCACTGTTCATCCCAGGTGCACACAAAAGCACACCTTCCCTGCGGCCACAGCACAAAGAGGCCGCCACGAAACCTTCCTCGGCAGCAGACGCAAGCGTGGGAGAGCCCATTTGCTCGCCACTGACCATGACGTGCCGGGAGAACTGGGTCTGACTCTTGTCTGAGTTGGGGTGGGGGCTGGATACATGGAAGCCAAAGCAAGGAGATGCCTGGGACCATGGTGGGGAGGGGGGAGATGAGAAGCCCTTGAGACAGACACACAACCCCAGGACTAGGGATTTGAGTCCTCGAGGAGAAGAGGCTGGACCCCTAGGAGAAAGGGGGGACATTCATCTTCACAGCCCAGGAAAGACAGCTAGAATCAGCAGGGAGAAGCCCCAGAGAGAGACTTGTCCCTGGGAGCTAAGGCTTTCCAAAAGTTCGAGCCTTGTGCAAGTGGAATCTGCATCATCTTCTGGGAAGTTGTGACTTGTTCTGCATGAGGATGGGCTCAAGCAGAAGGCCACAAGGATTCTAGTATCAGGGGGGCGTGTTCTGAGGGCCTACGGTGGGCACCGTGCACTGCACCTCCTTTAAACTCACAAAAACCTTCCCGGTTGGGCAGGGAAAGAAAAATGCCCCCAAGTTCACTCAGCTGTGAGGAGAAGAACTGGAATCTGAACCCCACGGATTCCTCATGGTTGGCACTGTCCCCACACATGTTCCCCTGTCCCACAGCCAGGGGTGACAGAAAGCCACAGGAGAATGAATGCAATCAGAAGAATTGGGGAGGGTGCCTGGGTGGCTTAGTTGTTAAGCCTCTGCCTTCAGCTCGGGTCATGATCTCAGGATCCTGGGATCAAGCCCCGCTTGGGGCTCCTTGCCCCCATGCTCAGCGGGGAGCTTGCTTCTCACTCTCCCCTCCCCTAGTTTGTGTTCCCTCTCTCACTGTGTCTCTCTCTGTCAAATAAATAAATAATCTTTCCCAAAAAAATTAAAAAAAAAAAAAAAAGAAGAAGAAGAAGAATTGGGGAGCCACTTCCTAAGCATGCCAAGTTGGGCAAGGGACTGAATCTCTCTGAATGTTCCTTTTTCTCAGCTGAAGATGCAGACAATGGCAGCCAGCCAAGAGGGTTGAGGTGAACAGGAGATAGGGGACCAGGGCTTGGCAGCAGCAGGTCAGTCAGTGTTAGCTGGACCCTAGCCACCACTCCATGCTTATCCCCTACCTTTCCTAAAGCCTCCCTCCAGCAGCTTTCCCTACCCACCCCCTACCCCCCCACCCCCCCACCCCGGCCAGCAGCCCCTTCTCCCCATCCCACCCACACCAGGAACTTGTGCCGACACCCGCTTTGACACAGTGGCCTTGTAAGAATTTAAGTCCTGGTCACCCCCTTGCAGGATGGAACGGCATCTCACTCATTTTTGTGCCCTCCAAAGTGCCTGCCCAACCGACGATAGTAGGTGCCAAGGTGGGAGAGAGTGCCGGCTGGCTCTGAAGGGCTGAGGGTCACTAGAGGGAGGTGGCAACTGGGGCCGTAAGGAAGACTCTAGAAGAGAGTAATAAAGGGGAGCATGCAAAAATCTGCCAACATGCAAAACAGAAGCTTGCAAATCCAATTCCTAGGGAGCCAGCCATGCAAACTGACCCCTGCCCAGGGAAACAGCTTGCCTTTGCCCTCTTTCAACCCAGAGCTCCGTTCCCTGCCAGCGATGGTAGCAGTGATGGCGGTGGTGGGAATGGTGGGGCTCATGGGGGCAGCTCTCATTTATGGGGTTCCCACTAACATCAAAGTGTCAGAGCTCTTGCCTACATTATTGGATATCCTAAAATAACCCATGAGGAGGATTCCATTAAGCCCTTCACAGGTGTGGAAACGGAATGTCCTTCAGGACTTGACCTTGAGTCTGGAGTAAGTCCACACCTGAGCATGCTCTTTCCAGCGCTGCTCTCCCACAGAGTCAGTATCCAGTTACCTCCATCGAGGGAAGCCGTCCTGTGGATAAGCCAGAAGAAATGGTCCAAAGACATTTTTCCTCTTTTAGTTAGCAATTTGAAAAATACATATTGTATTCATTTGACTAGTATTTGTAGAACCTCTAGATCACCTCTCCTACTGTATGGATTCTGACAGACTTAGGGGACCTCTCCCATGAAGGCAGGGACATCGTCTTGTTGTTGGCCAGATTTACAGCATTGGAAAATGCCTAGCAGGCACTCCACCAAACATAGGATGAATGAGTTCACAAATGAGCAGCTCGAGGTCCAAGAAAGCCCTGCTACCTACCACTCAGTGACCAACCTACCCCCCACCCCCAGATTCCCTGGTCTCTAAGGCTCAAGGTAACCCCAAAGCAGGACACAGTGACTCAATTATAGGTCTTCGGGCAAATCTGCTGACCTGGAAGGTAGGAATGGGCTTGGAAGGTGGGGCAATGGGGGGCTAGGCCAATTTAGCCTCAGGAAAGTATTAGTTAAGCTCCCAAGGGCAACAAGTCATGTGTTTCTGCCTTCCCAACAGAATTCCAGGCTAAAGCCATCTATTCCCCAAGGCCAGGGGCTGCCTCATCTCCTTCCTTGACTCCTCAGGTTTCCCAGGTGATTCATCTCAGGAAACTAAGCAGCTTCCAGCCCCTAGGAGGCAGAGAAGAGAAAGTCCTTCCCAAGGAGAGGGCCATTTTCCTCCCATATCTGTGCTTCTGACTCAGAAGAGTCCAGCTGCAGAAGTCAAACTCCCCAGGCTTCCTCCTAGATCCATGGGTCCATGGTTCCCATGGCTCCCATAACCAGTCACATTGACCCTCCACCCCCAGCCACCTCCTCCCACCCATGGCTGGACCCTGTTCCTCGTAGCAGCCAGCTCCAAAAAAATCTCAATCTCTCTCCCCCACCCCCTGCAGGTCACCAGCCTATGGATCTAGGGATTCTCCTTCTTTCTCTCTCTCTCTCTCTGTCCCTCCAGCCTGGCTCTACCCCAGGTACCTCCTTCAGAAAGCCCTCCCAGACCTCCCAGGCTTTCCTCCCAGCCCTCTAAGCCCACACTATGATTAGACACCCTCGGCTCTGACCTGGTCTGCCAGACTGGGGTGCGGGTTCAGGCACCCCCAGGGGACTAGGAGTTCCCCTAAGACAGTAAAGACAACTTTTAATCCTTATGGAAACTATGAAATAAATATTATCTCCATTTTAGAGCTGAAGGAACAGTCTGGAGGTGAAGAAAAGCTTGGAGCAGCTGGTAGAGGCCAAACTGGGCCCCGTCCGCCTCCCAAGCCATGTCCCTCCTCCCTGCCTCCCTCTCCCTCCAAGATCATACCAGATGTCAGGCACTCCCCACACCATAGACTTTTTATAGCCCCATTCAATCTTCACACGTAAGCCTACAGGGAAAATACAGATAGCCTCATTTTACACCTTTACGATAGGGAAGCTCAGAAAGTTTCAAAATATTCCCTAAGGTCACAAAGCACTTGAGTGTCACAATCAGAATTCAATTCAACCCTTCTAGCTCTGAAACCCAACGTGAGGTTTCCCAGGCCCCCGGGTCTAGCCAGAGCCAAGCTGAGAGAAGCAGGAGATAGCCATGTAGATTCTCCAGGCCAGCATGAAAGTCTTGACTCCTATCAGCCAGCACCTCTGATAAAGGAAGATGACTTCCAGAAGGGAAGCCCTGCCGAATTGGCCCCTGCTGATCTGGGGAGACCCAGGAATTCCAGAACAGCTGAGAAGCTGACTGGCATACCTCCCAGCTCTCCATCCTTCCTCCTCACCCTGGGAGCCGCCACACTCTCAAGTCCTTTCACTTCTGCACTTCCTACTGCCACTCAGTGATCTTGGATTTGTGATTAAATGAAATGAAATGGCTCTGATACTTATTTTTAAACAATCCTTAGAACAACATAGAATAGCTGAAAAACATAAACTTGGAAATCAAATCATATGTGTTCTAATCTCAACTCAGTCTCCAAATTGCTGTGTGACACTGGACAAGTCACTTCCCCTCTCTGAGCTACAGTTGTATCTGTATAAAGAAGGAGCAGTACCATTTATTTCTGGAATTCCTTTAATTTCATTTAAATTAATTTGGTTTGGGGGCATCTGGGTGGTTCAGTCGGTTAAGCATCTGACTCTTGACTTCAGATCAGGTCATGATCTCAGGGTCATGAGATGGAGCCCCAAGTTGGGCTCTGTGCTGAGCAGGGAGACTCCTTCTCCCCCTCTCTCTCCCCCTCCCCACCCAATCAATCAATCAATCAATCAACTTGGTTTTTAGAACTTTGAATTTCCCCGAGTTCCCTCTCTGTGATCATTTCTTCACAGCAGAGACAGCAGTGAACTTGAAATCATACTCGATTTGGGCTCTCAGCTTTTGTTCGCTCCTCTGTCAAGCAAATTATGGGATGACAGTAGTTGTCAGAGTTTTTCTTGGCCTCATAAAGTCCCTATATCAGACCCCTACTGTGATGAGAGAAAACCACAAACTCTTCTCCAAAATCTCCCCCTTCCTCTTGTCCTTCATCTCCCTCCCTCCGTGAAAGGGCACTGTGATGAAGCACACTCCCCACACACACACTCTGCAGTCACTGGTAGCTCCCTCCTACCGCAGGACTAGCCAGAAGACAGATGGGACAGCATCCTCTCTTTCACTGAGCATTGAAAGGGGGAAAGGTTAGACTAGAAGAAGGACTGGCTCATCTAAAGAATCCCAGGAGTAGCAATGAGTGACTGGGGCAGGGGGTGCTCCTTTGAAGGAGCTGCCGTGCTGGAACTCCCCACTCAGACTTCGATGGGGCCAGGCCTGCCCAGAAGCCAAGGAATGGAGGAGTGTGGGGGCAGCAGGCCTCGAGGGGGCAAGAGCACAACCTGGCCGGGACAATGGGGAAATGACCCAGGGAAGGAGGTCTGGCAGGTTCTGAAAGTGTTGCTCTCAGAGGGTCTGTAATTCCTAGCGGGGGCTGAGTCAGGCAGGGCAAGGTCAGGCCCCCAGAGGAATGCAATTAGACGTATAGGTCTATAGAAGAGACTCCATCACTAGGAATGGGCCCACCCAGGATCATAAACTTTATCTCCCAACCTCTGGAGAGCAAAACTAGCTATCTCTGGGTTCCCAGGAACTCAGACTGAGTCAGAGCTGGGGGGCTGCCGGGATGGTGGGCCTGGACAACATGCCTCCTGGGTGTGGGGTCCAACAGAAGATGGGACCAAAGGAGGTTGGGAGCAAAGGGGGAGAAGAGATGGATCAGGATGACTGGTCCCAGCAACGGCTAAGGGTGTCAAACTCCTGCTAGCCAGCTCCAAGCCAGAAATTTCCCACGCCCCGAACACCAGCCAGGGAAATTCTGTCCCAGGGCTGGACAGCACTGTCATCTCAGCCTCCTGCTACTGAGCTCTGGGGTTCGCACCCAGCTCGAATGTAGTGGATCCTCTCTCTCTCTGTCACCATTACCTATTTCTCTAGTTTTTTTGTTTGTTTGTTTGTTTGTTTAAGATTTTATTTATTTAGGGGCACTTGGGTGGCTCAGTCATGGAGCTTTTGGCTTGGGTTGTGATCCCAGGGTCCTGGGATCAAGCCCTGCATCAGGCTCCCTGCTCAGCAGGAAGCCTGCTTCTCCCTCTCCCCCTCCCCCTGCTTGTGTTCCTTCTCTCGCCTTCTCTCTGTCAAATGAGCAAACAAAGTCTTTAAAAAAAAAAAAAAAAAAAGATTGTATTTACTTATTTTAGAGACAGAGCCAGTGAGTGGGGGGGGAGGAGCAGAAGGAAAAGGACAAGCAGACTCCAAGCTAAGCCCAGAGCCTGATGCGGGGCTCAGTCCCAGGACCTTGAGATCATTATACCTTGGCCAAAATCAAGTCAGATGCTTAACCGACTGAGGCACCCAGGCACATCTCCCTCGCTTTAAAAACACATTGACTTACTCTTCCTCTTAGAGGATGGGAGCAGGACCCAAAATGCAAAGGACCCAGGTTCTAGCTCCAGACCTGGTCTTCCCCACCACGCCCATACCCTGAGCTGGGCTCCCAGTTCCTTAGAGGGATGAGGAGGCAGGAGGCGGTGTTGCTTTGCTCTCTGTGTCCCTGAGAAATTCTCTACCTCCCTGTGATGTTCCCTCCTCCTTCTTGCAGGCAGGTGAGATAGGTCCTGGAGACCTGCGGGTGTGAACCGGCCCTTTGCAGAGTGGAGGGGGAGCTGACGTCACCCAGCCTGAAGCTCCAAGACATGTACGCATCCTCCCTCTGTCCCTCTGTCTCGTTCCCCTCTAACTCCCCCAGTAGCTTTGCTCTAAGTTGTCCTCTGGCCAGGCTCAGCCAGACTGATCCTCCATCAACACAACTTTGATCCAGTCACTCCCCAGTTCAGAGCCTCCCATTGCCTTAGGAATAAAGGTCAAACTCCTCCTCTGGCTGAGCTGAGCCCTGCCTGGCACTGGCTGCCTCCCTGCCCCAGCCCTGGGGCCCTGCCCTTCCCTCCCACAGTACCTCCCTGTCACCTGCACCTGCTGAAATCTTATCCCTCCTGCCTGCCCTGGCTCCAGCACACCCCATTCATTCTGCAAACATTTACTGAATGAAAATCACACACCGGGCATCGGCCCACACAACCTGCCCTGGTCACAACTGTTGGAAGTCTCCACTCCCACAGAGACCCCCCAAAACGAGCCTTTGTTTTACCCCTGGGTTGGGTCACCCTTGCCTGAGCACTTCCCTCATTGGGAAGCTGATCCACAGGCATCTAATATGCCTTGAACATGGGCTAATGGGGCAGTCTCCCATATTTGTCTCATTCAGTCCTCACAATGACCTTGGGGGTTCAGTGTCATTACAGTAAATTGCCCAGCAACTAGTAACTGGGCCTTCAAACAGAGTCCCAGATTTCAAGTCCAGGGTCCTCACGCCAGCACCTACTACAGGCTCAAAATCAGGCTCCTGCCTTATACATTTCTGTTTTGCTCAGTCCCCAGCACAGAAATTGGTTCAATTCACAGAAGGAAGGAATGAATGGTTCTCTGATTCTATTCTATCCCAATGAGTCCTCATCTCCCCTCTGATCCCTGTTTCCTCTCCCCCACATTCCTTTTTTCCTATGTCCTACTCTCCTTCACCCTGAGCCCCCAGGATCCAGAAGATAAGGGAGAAAAGAGGCTGCGATTATTCTCATTGATACCAGGGATTGGATAGGCTTTGGGAAGGTCTCTACAGCCCAGAAACAGCCCCAAGGAGGTAATCCAGGTTGGGAGGACTCCTCCCTACACCCCACCACCCAGTTTGATAGACCAAATGAGTCCCAGACCTTATCTCCATCCCTCTCCAATTCCAGCAGGAAATAGGCGGGGCAGGTGGGGAGCAGGCAGGGGCAACCAGATAACAGTGAGGTGGTAGAAAGAAACCTAAATTCAGTGACTCACCACCTTGTGCCTTCCCAAGAATTGGGGGGGGGAGGCGCTGCACGCTTGAAATTCCAGCCCAGCCCTGAAGAGACACTTGCATGTCAGTAAGCTGGACAGGAGGAGGAGGAAGTGCTCTGTTTACCCCAAACTAAAGGGCAGCCATGGCAACAGAGGCCAGGGCCATCGGTGTAGGGAGCAAAGGTCCCAGCCAGAGTAGGGCCCCGGATGCCAGCCTGCCAACTGAGCCGACTGCCCAGACCATGCCAGCCAGGCATTCTCTGGCCGAGCACCCCCTTGTGGCCAGCCAAAGCTCATCCCAAGAGCTGGGGAAGGGCAGCCCTGAGAAAGAAGCCACCCATTTTACAGACTCACGTGTGTTTTCATCCCCTCCCCTCCCCTTCCGGGTGCTTTCTCTCCAGAGGCCAGACACAGACAGACAGATACTGAACCAGGGGGTAGCTCTTGGCCTCTGCTGGGACAAGGAAGGAATGGGGAGCTGAGCCAGCTGCTGGGAGGGGCAGAGTGGAGGTGTCAGTCCAGGAAGGCTTCCTGGAGGAGGACAAGACAGAACAGTAGGAGGGCGTCCCAGGCTAAGGAAAAGGCAGAAGAGGTTGTCTCCTCAGCTGCAAAGATATGTCATCACGCCTCCCTCTCTGCCAGGCACCAGACTCATAAACTCCTGGAGTCTGAAGGGGCTTCCTTGGCTGGCACCCACTCCTTAATGCCCCCCTCGCCTGTTGCCTGTATTCACAGTCACCGTAACTCCTTCTTGGAGGTGGCCCTCGCCGTGCTCAGGGCCAGGCCTTCTACATGCGCTCTCAACTCTACCCCCTGAGAGCTGGCTCCATCAAGCGGCTCCTCTCTCAGTCTTGCTACCCCATGGCCACGGATTTCTCCCCTCTTCCTGTATCCATGTGCAAGTCTCTCCTCCTTAAAAAAAAAAAAAAAAAAAAAAAAAAAAAAAAAAAAAAAAGAGAAGAAGAAGAGTGGGAAGGGGAGAAGGGAAGGGAATCATCCTTGACTCTTGACACCTCTCTGTCCGTAGCCAAGCCTCTCAAAGAAGAGACCTCGTTCATCCTCAATTCTCACCTCACCCTATCTAACCCCCTCCAGCCACCAGCCATGGAAATCTTTAAAACCACTAATGATCAGGGGCACCTGATCATTGACTTAGATCATGATCTCGGGGCCTTGAGATTGGGCCCCAGTCGTTCTCTTGTGTTCTTGGGGAAGTCTGCTTGAGATTCTCCCTGTCCCTCTGCCCTCTAACCCTCCCCCCACATTCGCATGCTCACTCTCGCTCTCTCTTTCAAATAAATAAAGGAAATCTTAAAAAAAAAAATGCACTAACGATCAACTAATAGCTGAATTTAGTGGACTCTTTTCAAGTTTCTCTTACTTGACCTACCTATGATATTGGACTGGACACCACTGACCTCTTCATCTTTCTTGAAAGACTATTTCCTTGGCCTCCTGACATCTCCTACTTCCAATCCCTCGGGCCATTCCTTTGCAGTCTTCATTCTTGAATCCTCTCTATCTGACCCCCGTCTGTATCTGTCAACCTTTATCTTTTTGGTGGGCCACACACTCATTGGCACAATCACAGATCACCAGCATCTCCCATATAACTCAAGAGGCAGGAAATCCAACCACGTGTAGTCAGGAAATCCATCCACAGAGGTCAGATCGAGAGCCTTGGCTTTAACCTCTTCTGGTCAATCTCACCCACTTCCAGGGTGATGGCTCCCAGACTCTCAGGAGAGCTGCAGAACCACATTTCCAAATGCCACCTTAGATCTCACCCAAGTCTCAAAATTAGTAGGCTTCAAACTGAAATCATTCTATAACACCACCTTCCTGGCCTCACTTCCTTTCATAATTCCCATCTGATGGACAACATCACCCCTTCCAAAATGAGAAACCTAGGAGTCACCTGAAGAACTGAGGTACTATACTCTACTTCATGTGGTTGTTATGAAGCTAAATCATGATATATATAAAGCATATAGAATTGTGCCTGCCACATCACAGGTGCTCAATGATTATTAGTCATTATTGTTGGTATTCTTCCTTCTTCATTCCCCATACATCCAATTGGACACCAAGACCAGCCAACTCTAACTTTTAAATTTCCCTTGAATCTATGTTCTTCCCTGTATTTCCACCTATTCTCCTCCCTTAACTGAGGCATTCATTATCACTTATCTAGATGGTTGCGGTAATCTCCAATCTTGTCCCTTCATACTTTTACAAGAGAGTAGTCTTGCCAAAAAGCAAAATGATCATGGCGCTGTCTTGCTCCAAGCTTCAATGTCTCTCCAGATTCTGAAACAGTACCCAGCTGCCTTTGGTGCACCCCTGGGGAACTTGTTATAAATGGAGACCCAGGGGTGCCTGGGTGGCACAGTCCATTAAACGTCTGACTCCTGGTTTTGGCCCAGGTTGTGATCTCAGGGTTATGAGATTGAGCCTCGCCTTGGGTTCCAGGCTTAGCAAGGAGTTGGCTTGAGATTCTCTCTCTCCCTCTCCCTCTGCCCCTCCCACTCATGCTTTCTCACTCTAAAATTAATAAATAAATCTTTAAAAAAATTTTTAAATGGAGACCAAGACCCCAATACCAGAAAATATTATTCTGCAAATGGGGGTGCCACTTGGGCACCTGCATTCATAACATGTTCCCCAGCATACCTGGTGCAAAATAAAGTTGAGAACCAGGGAAGTGCAAACTCTTCATAGCCTTCAAGGCCCTTCTTGACCTGGATCTCACCAACCTTTCCCACTTCACCTTCTGCCTCTTATATTTTTCTGCTACCTCTTGGTTCCCCATATATTTAAGAAATATATATTGATCATCCAATAAGTGCAGGCACTAAAAACCCAATGATGAGCCAAATAGACATGGCTCCCAAGCTTACAATCTAGTTAGAAAGATGGCAACCTAATAATCTCAGTAAATACAGTAAATATAATAAAGCAATAAGCATAATCTAATAAAGCAGAAAATATAGACTGCTATAAATTATTATAAATTTTAAAAAATATTTTATTTATTTGACAGAGAGAAATCACAGCTAGGCAGAGAGGCAGGCAGAGAGGGAGGAGGAAGCAGGCTCCTTGCGGAGCAGAGAGCCCTATGCAGGGCTCTATCCCAGCACCCCGGGATCATGACCGGAGCCAAAGGCAGAGGCTTTAATCCACTGAGCCACCCAAGCGCCCCTATAAATTATTTTAATAAAAGAAACACGATCTTATAAGAGTATATCACAAAAGAACATGACTTAAATTTGAAAGAATTAAGGAACAGTACTTGAACTGAACTATGAAGTATAACTTTTTTTAATTAATTAATTTATTTTTTAAATAAACATATAATGTATTTTTATCCCCAGGGGTACAGATCTGTGAATTGCCAGGTTTACGCATTTCACAGCACTCATCATAGCACATACCCTCCCAATGTCCATATCCCCACCACCCTCTCCCATTCCCCCTCCCCCCAGCAACCCTCAGTCTGTTTTTTGAGATTGAGTCTTTTATGGTTTTTCTCCCTCCCAATCCCAAATTGCATCTCCACTTCCTCATATCAGGGAGATCATATGATAGTTGTCTGTCTCCAATTGACTTATTTCACTAAGCATAATGCCCTCTAGTTCCATATGAAGTATAACTTAATAGAAAAGGCTGCAGTAAGGAAAAAGAATGATCTAGATATAGTGCATTGCATGTGCAAAGGTCCTGGATGAGCAGGACGTTTCCATATATTATCTCTTCCAGATATTATCTCTCACCACTTCTATACAGCATCATACTGGAGGTGTTAGTGAGTGGAATGAGGCAAGAAAAATAAATAAAAGTCATAGAGATCACAAAAGAAGAAATAAAGCTGTCTATCTACAAATGAAGTAATAGTTTATGTAGAAAATCCTAAAGAATATACAAAAAGTCACTAGAACTAATAAAAGAATTTAGCAAGTTTGCAGGATAAATGATCAACATTTAAAAATCAGTTATATTTCTATATACTAGCAATGAGCGATAGAAATTGAAATTGAAAGCACAAAATCATTTATAATCAGATTTAAAACATAAAATATCTTCTAATCAAATAAAATATGTGCAAGATTTTTGTGCTGAAAACCACAAAACATTAATAAGAGAAATTAAAGGAGATCTATATGAATGGAGAGATATACCAAGTTCATGGATTGGAAGACTTGATACTGTTATAATGCTAATTCTCTCTCTGAATTGATCTGTAATTTAATGCAGTCCCAATCAAAATCTCAGTACACTTTTAAATAAAAATTGACAAAATTATTCTAAAAATTTATACAAAAAGGCAAAGGGCCTAGAGTAGCTAAAACAATTTTGAAAAACAAGAAGAAATTTGGATTCATACCACCTAGTCTCAAGAATTGCCATAAAGTTACAGTAATTGAGACAATGAGGTATCAGCCTAAGGACAGATATATACATCAATAGAACATAAGAGAGCTCAGAAAGAGATTCACACAATGGTGCCAAGGTAAGTCACTGGAGAAAGGATAGTCTTTTCAACAAATACTGCTAGAACAATTTAGGCATCCTCGTGGGGGTGGGGAGAAACGAACTTCAACCCGTCCTAGACAAGAATCAACTCAAAACATAAAATCTAAAACTGTACAACTTCTAGAAGGAAATATAAGAAAAAGTCTTAGTGATCTTGGGTTAGGTAAAGATATCCTAGATTGAACACAAAAAACACACACCTTACAAGAAAAATTGATAATGGCATTTTATCAAAATTAAAACTTCAACTGTTCTTTTTTTTTTTTTAAAGATTTTTATTTATTTATTTGACAGACAGAGATCACAAGTAGGCAGAGAGGCAGGCATAGAGAGAGGAGGAAGGAGACTCCCTGCTGAGCAGAGAGCCCAATGCGGGGCTCCATCCCAGGACCCTGAGATCATGACCTGAGCCTAAGGCAAAGGCTTTAACCCACTGAGCCACCCAGGCACCCCAAAACTTCAACTGTTCTAATAACATTGTTAAGAAAATACAAAGATAGACCACAGATTGGGAGAAAATATCTGCCAAACACATTAACTCTAATGAATCACAAAGCCAAAATGAAAAACGTAAAACCATAAAACTTCTAGGAAAAAAATAGGAAAGATCTTTGTGACTTTAAGATAGGCAAAGATTTCTCAAATACAGCATCAAACCATGATTCATAAAATAGAAACTTAATAAATTGGACTTCTTCAAAATTAATAGCTTCTCTTCAAAAGGCAAGGTCAAGAAAATGGAAAGGCAACCGTAGACCAAGAGAAAATAGTTGTAAATCACATACATGATGAAGAATGTAAATCCAAACCTATAGGAAACTCTCAAATTTTAATAATAATAAAACAGAATGGGTAAAAATGGGTAAAGATTTGAATAGATACTTCATCAAAGAAGAGAAAGAGATAGCAACAGAAATCCAGGAGCAGAGGCCCAACATCATCAATCATTAGGAATCACAAATTAAAGCCACAATGAAATGCCACTAAGCAATCACCAGAAAAGCTAACATTACAAAAAGTTGTTTAAAAAAAGGACAGGCAATACAAAATGTGTACAGGATCCAAAGCCACTAAACTCTAAAACATCACGGTAGGAATACAAAATGATACAACTACTTTAGAAAATACTTTGGCCTTTTCTTAAAAAGTTAAACACATACTTATACAACCTTCTAGTTCCATTCCTAAGTATTTCATCCAAGAGAAATGAAAATGTATATCGACACGGAGACCTATCTACATCAATGGCTACAACAGCTTTATTCATAATTCATTCTAAAAACTGAAAACAGGTTAAATATCCAGGTAGTAGTGTATGGATAAACAAATTATGGTACCTCCATAGGGTGAAACACTATACAGCAGTAAAAAGGAACAAACAACTGTATTCCTTTGTCAAAACGCAAAGAATTCCATCCCTTAAAAAAAGTGAATGTTACCATATGCAAATTATACCTAAAAAAAAAAAAAATCTGGGGCACCTGGGGCTCAGTCGGTTAAGCCATGGCCTTCGGCTCAGATTGTGGTCCTGGAGTTCTGGGATCGAGTCCCACATGGGGCTCCTTTCTCGGCGGGGAGCCTGCTTCTCTCTCTCCCTCTGCCTGCCACTCTGCCTGCTTGTGCTCTCTCTCATTCTGTCAAATAAATAAATAAAATCTTTTTCAAAAATCTGAATTGTTAAAAATCACGGGAAAAAAATTGATGCAGGAAGATCGCAGGTTCAGCCTGAGATCTGATAACTTTGTGGTGTTTTCAGCTTTATTTTGTTTTTAAGCAATCTCTATGCCCAACGTGGGGTTCAAACTCACAACCCCGAGATCAAGAGTTGCATGCTGAACCGACTGAGCCAGCCAGGCACCCCAGATCTGACAGGTTTAAGATTACTTTGAAGGCTCCAAGAGGGGATACTATCCCATGACCAGCAGGTGACACAGACCTGAAATTCAGAGGAAAGGACTGCGTTAGACCCTGTTTGATCTGGAAAGCCTTCTCCTTGACCCCCTCATCTCCATAGCAAGTTCTTACTCATTTTCTGAAGCTGTCCAAGCATGCCCTCCTCCGTGTCCCCAGTCCTTCAACTGCAAGGCTATGAACACCATGAGAGCAGCAAGCTACTCTGGCTTTTCCTCACGGTGCCCCCAGAGACTGGAGCATGTCTGCATCTAGCAGGTGCCCTACAATCGGTTGGTGAATGGATAAAGCACTCTCTCCTCCCATAGTACTTTAGAACTTTTCATAGCACCTCTCACACTGTATTTTGTTTCTTCAGATATCTGTCCCCACTAATAATGATCTCCTTGATTGTTATTATTTATTTGTGTTTATCTTTGTATTCCCAGCTCACGGTGGAGCTGAACCAAACTAGAGGCTTGAACCTCCCTGCTGATGGAGAGCCGAGGAGAAGGAGGCAGGGGAGAACCCGTGAAAAACACCTGCTATGCTCCGGGCTCCATTATCAGCTGCAGTTCGTTTCCTGCAGCAACCGATGAGGAAACCAAAGCTCCGAGAAGCTCACTGACTTGGGCACCGCACAGGATCAAGGTCACTCAGAGACAAACAGCAAAGCTAGGACACAAACCAAGTCTGTCTGAATCCAAAATCTATGCTCTCTTCCCACCCTCTCTTTTCCTTGAGATCCTTAACTCCATGAATTTCAGCACCTTCAGCTACCCTCAGTGCCACCACCTGCTCTGACCCAAACTCCAATATGCCCTCTCTCACAAGCCACATCTCATTCTCCCTTGCTTTCTAGACGGCTGCTTCCATCCATCTTGCCGGCTCCTAGCCCCTGGGCTCCTCTTCCTCCAGGGAGCTCTCCTGGATGCCTTTGCTTCTCCGCTTAGCCCTGCCCAGTGGTCTGGCATTCTGGCAAAGTTTTAAGCTTAGATTTCTTCCCCCCTGAGTTTCCCCTGTCCCTTCCCTCTGTCTCTCAGTGAGAGATCCCCAGGGTAGAGATTGTTTCTTGTGTATGCAGTCTCATCACAGGGCTGCACTGTGTAAACTCTGCGTAACCTCTGCCAGGACCTCAAACTTTTTACACGTCCTTTCCTGCCTTGCAGGGTAGACCTTGTATCCCACCGCATGTGTCGCAGTCCCCTCTGCCTCTGTCCCCTTTTCGCGCTGGCTGAGAGGCAAGAGTATGTAGGGGCGACATGTGTTGAGTCCCAGCTCTGCCACCTACTCATCCTATATTACCTCTCAGCTTTCAGATCAAATGTTCCTTCCCGCAGGACCTCAGGCTAGGTTAGTCCTGCTGCTGATCTCGAAGCAGGTGCTATGTGCTTGCATTGTTCCCTGGACTTGGCCTGGCATCACACCAGCCCCTTTATTGTTGCCACTGGTTTAATCATTGACCAGCCTTGCTAAACTGTACCATCCTCAGCAAGCCTTCCAGCAACCTCCTTACCCCTAACAGCACATCATACCCTTTTCTCCTTTCCTTCCCCAGAAGTTTACCCTCTGCCTCCACTTCGTCAATAACCACTCACTCACTCCCCAGCCCTTCACCACCTGCCCTCCATCTCCATCACTATCTGGAAGTGCTCTTGTCCTCAGCCTTCCTGATCACTCTGTGTATCTGCCCCGTGGACAGCTCCTCCTTGAAACTCCTTCTCCTTGGCTTTCATGACCTCTCTCTTCCTAGGAACTGGCAAGAGTCTGGACCTCCTCCCCCTTCTCCTCTCTTTTCCTTCTGTCTCTTCCTCCTCTTCTTGCCTTAGCTCTTTGCCCGCTTCTTTGCTCTGATCCTTTTCCATAGGCCATCTCATCTATGGGTTTTCCCCCAAATCTTTTGGATGGGTGCTCCAGACAGGGCCCCCACATCTGGCTATGCAGGTTGCTCAGTGTAAAGGCCAAGGAGACAAGGATGAGGCTGACTTTTTCCAGTCTATGCAAAGGCCCTGAGGACCTGCAGCCCCAGCCCTGCCTCTCCCAAGCTGTAGCCTTGCTTTTCTAGCTGCTCACAGGATAGTTTCCCCAGATGCTACTAGTAGAACTGCCAAGTCCAAAGTCAAAGTGAGAGAGACCGATAGAGACATGGCCACACACAGGATGATTTTTTTCTGTTGGTTTTTTTTGTTGTTGTTGTTGTTGTTGTTTTAGATTTTATTTATTTATTTGACAGAGAGAGATCACAAGTAGGCAGAGAGGCAGGTAGAGTGAGAGAGGAAAGCAGGCTCCCTGCTGAGCAGAGAGCCCAATGCAGGGCTTGATCCCAGGACCCTGAGATCATGATCTGAGCCGAAGGCAGCAGCTTAACCCACTGAGCCACCCAGGGGCCCCAACAGGATGGTTTTGAGACAGGTTCTCATCCACTTGGCTTTTCCATTTTACCTCCTTTTCCATAGACTCATAGTCATAGCGGTCCCTGCCCTGTGCCCAGACTGAAAGGAAAGAGTGATGAGCAGGGAGTATAAGACTAGAGGGGAGTGAGGACAAAGTAAGGGACCTGGGTGGAAGAGTAGATGGGACTGCTGGGTCCCCCCAAATTGGGTGCCCCAGTAATGGGTCCGTGATTAAAGGAGCGAGACTGATACAAAGCAAAGGTCAAGCAAAGCTTTATTTCGCGCCAAGCATCAGGAATCAGACCGACCATCAAACAGACCGGTTGGGGCCGCCCCTACAGAGAGGACGACCCCTCCCTGCTTTCCAGACTAACTTTTATAGAGCAAAGGCCATGTGGTTGGGCCTGGCCCCACACAGGTGGCCAATGAGATTGTAACTCACACAGGAAACTCCACAGTGATGCTAGGTAACCAATTGAATTACAATTTACCCTAGTAGACATTTGATTTAGCCTATCACACCTTGGTTAGGATTGGTGCCAAAAGGCTCCTAAAGGGCGGGGCCCATACTTCTTGATAGCTAGGAGACTGTATGCATGCCCACTGATTGAATACCTCCACCTGGCCTGACCCACCCTTGTATTTGGACTTTGTTACCTGGGACCGGTTTCCCAGACTTGCTTGCTTTTAAATAAGTTCCCCCGGCGTGGGGGGGCGGAAAGGTCAATTTAAGCTTTACAGCAAAATGGCAGTTCAACCCAGGTGGGGCTGCTCTGGCTGAATAGGCCCTTACAGGACAAACCAGACAAGAGAGGAAATCCACTGGCTTCTCAGCTATCAAAGCTTGTCCCACAGAGTATTTCAGTGGATCCTTGTGAAAGCTCTTGGAGGAGACATAGCTATTATTTTTATTACCAAGGACATGAAGACAGGTACATTTGCCCAAGATCCCCCAGCCAGCAGTAGGACCTTCAACCCAGGTCTTTTGACACCAAGGGCCATGTTCATCCCCTTCGCCCACCCACTTCTCAGTAGATTGGAAAGAGGTAGTAGGCTGAGGGATGGCATCGACGTATCAAGGTTGCACCTGAGGAGAGACCAGGAGCACCAGGGTCAGAAGGAGAAGAGCTCATAAGAGCAGGAGAGGACATCCCTAGTGGCTGAGAGCTGACTTCACCAGATAAGGTTGTAGGGGGGCCCAGGGGGCTAACGGGGCTCTGGAGAAGGGCCAAATGGTCTGGAATCCTCTCTGAGCTTTAGCCTTGAAGTTTTCTGGGCAACCACGCGCTGGTCAGTGCTGATCTTCCCTTCCTTTTCCAAAAGGAATAACCCTTTGGGTACAAACCCAACCAAAGCAATGCTAGACAAGCACCCGAGCATTCTTCGACCTTCCCATCCCTGGGAAAAAGGGACTGGCCTGAGCCTTCAGAAACCATCCCTGACCCCACACTGGACAGGCAGTGCCAGGGCCTCCAAATGGGATAAAGACATCTCCAGAAAATTCCCAAAGTCTTGAGATACCGAGTTGCAGTCCTGCACCTACCCCAGCGGCAGCCCCCCAATCCTGCCTGCGTCCACAGCCTACCTAGCCACACTTGCCAGTACCCTAGCCTCTCCTGGCTCCCCCTTTTCATTAATCACTTGAATATGGGAGGGGGGGGCGGTTCCCACTCTGCCCCACACTCCTTTCTCCAGGGTCCTCCACAGCTCCGCCCCCTAACTCCCTACCTCAGCAGCTCTGGGCCCTCTAGGCAGTGAAGGGAGTTGAGGGGAGCCTCCCAGGATACGCTCACCTTAACTGCCTCCACCTTCCCCACCACAGGGTCCTCTCCTTTCCTCCAACACACACTCACACCTGTGGGAAGTCCTTTCTGAACCACCTTTCAATCCTTCCAGAAGATGATGGACATCATCCCCTCCCTGTTTGGGAGCTAGACCCCCCCACCCACCCTCATACCTCAGTTGCTATTCTTTTTTTTTTTTTTTTCATTTTAAGATTTTATTTATTTGTCAGAGAGAGGGAGTGTATGGCAGGCAGAGGGTGAAACTGGCTCTCTGCCGAGCAAGGAGCCCACCACTGTTCTGAACACCTCCTTCCTCAGCGCCCAGCAGGAAATTTCCAGCTTAAATGATGAAGCAAAAACTAAAGGACTGCAAGGTCCCGTGACCCTCCCTGATCCCTAACCCCCACCATCTAGTTTCCCCTGGGCTGTCAGCTCCAATCCTCAGACAGAGAATGTGGGGAAGAGGAGGAAAGGGCTGACCTCCTTATCAGGGTCATCTCTGAGTTGACTCAGGAATAAAAGCTGCCTCTCAGGTTCCCCACTCACCCTCAGCAGGACACCAGAGTGTGGGGTCTGAGTGGGGGCAGGGAACATTTCCCCTCTCTCAGAAACCCCCTCTGCTGGGTGTCTGTACTCTTAAAGCTTTCTGTCTTTAATCTGGAAGCCTCTCACCAGGCCAACTCCTGCTCCACATCTCCCAGGACCCATCTCTTAGACACCTATTCCTCCTTCCCCCTTGCTACCCCCTCCCCGGACTCCAGAGCCCCAGTACCCCCCAGTGCTGGTGATCTGTGGCCCAAAACTCCTCCCTCACCCCGCCCCCCACAGTCCCCAGCTCTCCCCAGGCTCTCCCACAGAGTGAAAAGGCCCTGAATCACAGAGCAGTCTGGATATGGTGGAAAAGGGCAGGCCGGTGCTAGAAGGCTGAGGTTGGTATTTGCCCGATGCTGCAAGAGGTCAGGAATGTGGCCATTGACATCAGCTATGGGAGATAAGACCCAGCTGGCAGCTCTCCCCCTCCGGCCCTAGACTGAGCCTCCACAGGCCTCAGAAGGTCCTGAGCAGTTGAAATGGGGTAGGGATCAGAGAAGCATCTGGGAAGGGGTTTGGTTAAGAATCCTGGGATCTGGGCCTGATCCCTGATGGAATTTAAAGTCCCCCAGAGGTCTAAAGTGACTTAGACCTCTTATCATTGAACCATCTTTACAATTAAATGGATCCCCCAACCTCTACTCTCCTGGATGTGTTAAAGACTTACTCTGCAGTCAGTAACTAGTATTTGTTCCAGGAAAGAGTGATAACACTCACATCCACCATTCACCCAAGGAAACAGACTGGATAGGCTTTATTATTCTCTCTTTACAAGGGAAGAAACTGAAGTTCGGAGTGAAGTGACTTCCCCAAGTTCACACAGCTAGCCAAGAACCCAAATTGGCTGACTTGAGGCTTAGCAAAAAGAGCAAAGGCAATAAGCACATGGCATGTGTAATCCATGTATTTTATTGCGCAATTCCACACCACATGACAATTCTGGAACCCAGCAGGGGGAACAACAGATGAAAGCAGGAGGAACCCCCTTGATGTGTTGGGTACCTCTATCTCCCTGAAACCTGCCATGCAAACTGAGCAGGGACTTATTTGTCTGCTGTTTTGCATGTGTTTGCCTTTTGGCTTCAGCAGGCCGTGATCCACCCCTAGCCAGCTCCCATGGAGCTCAGGAGGCTTCCCCCAGCAGAAGGCAGCAGGCCTGAGTGAATCCGGGGCCAAGTCCTCCATCTGAGCTGTGCCTCCCCTCTAGCGGGTCCACTGGACCAGCTTTCTATCCCTTCCTCTCCCAGGCCTGCTCTCATGCCTGCCCCCATCTCTCTGGTTCAGCTGGCAGCTCGATAAGAATCAATAGGTCCACTCTGGAACAAAGAGCACAGACAAGTGTCTAAAGTCAGGTCCTGCTGGACAAACAAGCCGCTCATGGTGACAGACTGGAAGGCCCCGTCCCTCAGGATTCCCCCAGTTCATTCAGCTGGGGGTGACCAGCAGCCTCAGAGGCGCAGGGAGCGATGGGACCTTTTTTTTACTTCCATCCTTTCTACCAACATCCTGATGTGAGCTTCCTGGAGGAGGGAGCTCCCTGGGGACCAGCTTGAGATCCAGAGAGCCTTCCAAGAGATTGCAGGGGAAGGAAGGGATGCAGGGGAAAACGGGGACCTCCAGAAAAATCCTAGTAAGGATGGGCCCAGGGCCAGCCTGAAGGGCTGAGTCTCAGCTGGAAAGTTTCTAGGCAGCCTTGGCTATTGTCTTAGACCCTGCACCATGTGGGACACGTCGTTGTGGTAGTCTGCGTAGGGGATTTCAGCCTGTGTTAGTCACTGCTGTTCTCCCCCACCACAACTCAAGCAGGGTCTGACACACAGTCGGTGACCGACAAGTAGCTGTTGAACTGTAAAGTGCTCAGAAAGTATTTGTTTCCCCCTTGGGTGTAGGTGAGGCTGACACACAGGTGTTTGGAAGGAAAGAGTGTCCTCTGTTGAAATCACAAAGGGTTCCCCTGAGGGCAGGCTTCCAGGGGAGAATCAGTGGAGGGGAGATGCACAGGAGGGAGGGGGCTCAGAGAATCGCTTTGTTTTCAGGGGTCTGAACCTACTTGGTGCATGAATCTGTTTGTGAGTATTTGACAATACACATCTGTATGATGCGGGCGTGAGTGTGTGCTAGTGAACACGGGAACGTGGGTGTGTCTGGCAACCAAGTGTAGTGGGGTTGGGTGTGTAACCCAGCAGATTTGAGATTAGGGTTGAGCTACTCTTCTCCAGCCCCAAACTTTTCTTCCCTGGGACTCCGGGGCTCCAGGATCGCCCCCAATATCCTCTCCCTAGGTGAGAATTTGGGCTGCCCCTTGAGGATAATTACAGAGATTCACACCCGAATTCACTCACTCACCTCCCAAAACCCCCAAATTCCAACCTGCCAGGACCTCCTCTACCTGGGGAAGGGGGGCATAACAACGTCATTTCCTGTCCCGAAACTACACATCAAGGGCCGACTCCACCTGCCTCCCTGATCCGTCCAGGTTATTCTCCCCCTTTCTGGGGGGTGGAAGGTGGCCTTGGCAGGAAGGTGCTGGGGGTGCTGGGGGAAGGGACGCTGGGGAAGTGCGGGAACAGACCGCGGATTCCCGCCGCGGTCCACCTGTGGCCCAACCTTCTGCGAACGCGGGGACTTGGTGGCGGGGGCGGGGCCTGCCCGGGCCGGTCCCCACCCCTTCCCTCGGCGATAAAACTTCAGTCGCGGACCTGCACGCTTCCTGGCCCGCGCTCGAGTCCTGGCCTCTCATCTTACTCTCGGAACAGCATGAGCTTCACCACCCACTCCACCTTCTCTTCCAACTATCGGTCCCTGGGCTCCATGCAGTCGCCCAGCCACCGGGTCCGGCCTGTCAGCAGCGCGGCCAGCGTCTATGCAGGCGCGGGAGGCTCAGGCTCCCGGATCTCCGTATCCCGCTCCACCAGCTTCCGGGGCGGCTGGGGGTCCGGGGGCCTGGCCACGGGGTTGGCTGCCGGGATGGCCAGGGGTCTGGCCGGCATAGGGGGCATGCAGGGCGAGAAGGAGACCATGCAAGACCTAAATGACCGCCTGGCCTCCTACCTGGAGAGGGTGAGGAGCCTGGAGGCAGATAATCAGAGACTGGAGGTGAAAATCCGGGAACACCTGGAGAAGAAGGGACCCCAGGTCAGAGACTGGGGGCATTACTTCAAGACCATCGAGGAGCTGAGGTCTCAGGTAAGGGGCCCCGGACCCCCAGCCTTGTTTGACCTTCCAGTTACCCACTCCCTGCTTCTTCCTCCCCCTCCCCCAAAGAAGGGAATTTTGATAGTGTTCTGTGCCCTGACTCCTTCCCCTTTTCTATCTCCACCGCGCCCCCTATTCCACAGGGAGGGGGTTGGCGCGGCCTGCATTTCCAGCATACCCCTAGCTATAGGAACCCCTTAGGGCGGTGGCTGGGCATAGAAGGGCCCTTTCCTGGGAGATGGCGGGAAGGGGAGGGGGGGCAGGTTTTGCAGAGGAAGTCTGCATGAGAGGAGGTGTGACAAGGCCACATAAAGAGGACCTGGACACTCTGGCTTCTGGCCGAAGCAGGACAATTGGAGGGTTAAGCGGATGTGGCTAAGGCTGAGTCATCTGAAAGTAAACAGGAGGCCTACCTGTGGGAGGGGCCAATAGGGGGAACCAGGGGAGGTGAGCAGGTGCTCTAGGAAAAAGAAATGCCAGGAGAGGACTGGCTTACTTCAGGGCAGGTGGGCCAGCAGAGGCCCCCCCAAAAAGGGCAGTGGGAGACCGGTGGGAACTCTGGAATTTGGGACTCCAGGAAACGAGGGAACAGTGTGAGAGGGCACAGGTGGTAGGGGATAGGCGTACAAGGACAGTAACCTCTAGCTATTGTGGGGACTTGGAAGTTTTCACTCATACACATAACACCTTCCCACACTCAACGCCCTCCACCATTGATTTCCCGTTCATGGAGCCTTCTGTCTGCAATCCCCCAGATTTTTGCAAGTTCTGTGGACAATGCCCGCATCGTTCTGCAGATTGACAATGCCCGTCTTGCTGCTGATGACTTCAGAGTCAAGTAAGCCCGGGAGCGCTAGGGAGCCGACTGGTCTGTTCCTGGCTGGGTCGCTCAGGTGGGGGCTCACAGTGAGATCTTCAGCTGTGGTCAGAGCTGGGCAGATAAGAGTTAGGCTGCAACAACTTATTCATTGATATAACCCAGTTTAAGAATATTGTCCCCCAAGTACTGAGAACAGTGCTCAGAAAATTACCACCTGATCCTGACTCTGGGTGCTGTTTTGCTGTGGCCCTGGGAGCGCTCTTAGGCGGCATGGGCTGAGAAGGTTCCAGATCAGAGATGAGGCCCCTCTGATTACTTCTACTCCCACAGGTATGAGACGGAACTGGCCATGCGCCAGTCCGTGGAGAGTGACATCCACGGGCTCCGCAAGGTCATCGATGACACCAATGTCACTAGGCTGCAGCTGGAGACAGAGATTGAGGCTCTCAAGGAGGAGTTGCTCTTTATGAAGAAGAACCATGAGGAGGCAAGCAGGGGCCACTGGTCAGGCCAGGGACTAGAAGGCCAAACAAGTCTGGGTTGGGGGGACAGACAGAACAGGCCACCTGCAACTTGCAGGGACGTTTAGAACTACAAGCCTGGGCTCTTCCTAACCAGACTGCTGCCCTATTCAGTGGGTCACCTGAAATGCAGCATGATGAGGTCAAGAGGACATGGGTGAGCGTGTGAGGAGAGAACAAAAGATAAAAGCAGCCAGCACCTCATGTAAGGGCTGATGGAGGAGTGAGAGTGGGTGGATCTGGCTGGGCTTCCTGGAAGAACGCACAAGGAGCAAGTTTGTGGAGCACGGATAGACGGAGGGTCAGAGCCAAGTGAGGAGAGAGAAACCACCTCTGGGTGGTAGATTGGGGCAGGGGGTGGGCGGCATTTTATTCACCTGGAGTAGAAAACTCAGAACCGGCATTGCCCAGAGTACAAAACCGAGAGTCTCCTCCGTTGCTCTCTCCGGCTGATTCCCAGGCTTCCTGCAAGGAGGAACCTTGTCAGAGCTCTGACCCTGAGTCTCCCCTCACTCTGATCTTCTCTCCTTCAGGAAGTAAAGGGTCTACAGAACCAAATTGCCAACTCCGGGTTGACCGTGGAGTTGGATGCCCCCAAGTCTCAGGACCTCAGCAAGATCATGGCAGACATCCGGGCCCAGTATGATGAGCTGGCTCGGAAGAACCGAGAGGAGCTGGACAAATACTGGTCCCAGCAGGTGCACGAGGGGAAGGGATGGGAGCCAGGCGAGGCACAGAGGCCCGAGGTGGTGGGGGGGAGGCCGAAAGAGAAGAAAGGTCCTGAGGACTCTACCTACCCTGCAGATTGAGGAAAGCACCACAGTGATCACCACACAGACCTCAGAGATAGGAGAGGCTGAGATGACCCTCACGGAGCTGAGACGTACCGCCCAGTCCTTGGAGATCAACCTGGATTCGATGAGAAACCTGGTGAGAGCCCTCACTTCACCTGCTCCTACTGCTCTTGGCCCTGACCTCTGTCGGCCTCAGACCCAATCCTGTCTCGGCCCAAATCCCACCGCTTCCATCCTAAGTCACGGGCTCTGAAAGCGTGGTTTCTCTTTGCACTTTCCGCTGCTCCTACCCACGACCCTAGTATCTGGCATACCCTAAGTATTCCAAGAAGTTTCCAAGAGTGAAGGGATGAGCCATCCCGGGATTTGGACTGCTCTGCTGAAACTCACAGAGGCTCTGCCTCCACTCCATCTTGAGGCTCACCCGATCCTCCTCCCTGTGCCCCCACCACAGAAGGCCAGCTTAGAGAACAGCCTCAGGGAGGTCGAAACCCGCTACGCCATGCAGATGGAGCAGCTCAACGGGGTCCTGCTGCACCTGGAGTCTGAACTGTCCCAGACCCGGGCAGAGGGGCAGCGCCAGGCCCAGGAGTACGAAGCCCTGTTGAATGTCAAGGTCAAGCTGGAGGCTGAGATCGCCACCTACCGTCGCCTGCTGGAAGATGGAGAGGACTTCAAGTAAGTGGGGCCCTTCTCCCACCCTCACAAGCTGGAGTGGAGATACACTTCTCCACAAAAGCATCTTTGGTAAGCCCCACCTTGTGCCTGTTCATCTGTATCCACTGAGCACTGGGCAGGAGCTCTGTTCAGGCTCCTGCATCTCCCAAGGGAGTAACAGTGGCAGAAGCTCCCCCCTCTAGGTAGGAGAAGAGACCGAGTCTTGCCCCAACCATACGGGTTTTTTTCCTCCCCTTCCCTCGACTCCCTGCTACTCTGACCAGCTATTTATAACTGGGGCTTGGTCTTCTGTTAACAGTCTCAGTGACGCCCTGGACAGCAGCAGCTCCATGCAGACCATCCAGAAAACCACTACCCGCAGGATTGTGGACGGCAAGGTCGTGTCTGAGACCAATGACACCAAAGTTCTGAGGCGTTGAGGGAGCAGAAGCAGGGTACACTTTGGGGAGCAGGAGGCCAATAAAAAGTTCCAAGGTCACTTCGTGTCTCCCTTGACTGTTTTCATGCTGTATATAGATGCTCTGACCCATGAGTCCTCCCTCTGATCAGGTAGAAATCATATAGGGGGTGTCACATAGGGGGAGGGGAGTTCGGCCAGAGGAAAGGTCTGTGTTCTCTTCTGAGAACTCCCCTCAGAAAGAGGAGAGTACTGTTGATGAGAATTTGTCTTTTCAAATTAAAAAAGGGATAAGTAACATGCCCAAAATCTAAAAAGAAAGAAGGAAATAAAATTAAATATTTCCCACGTACTCCAGAGGGAACCACTGTAAAATAGTTTCTTAAACTGGACAGACACGAACACATTTCATTTTATTCTATATCTGTAGGGTCACACCATTCTACAAGCTCAAGTTCCCAAACCCTTCTTTCTTTACCTCACAGAGTGTCTTGGGCACCTTTCTCAATCACTATACGTACACCTGCCTCACTTTTTTCATCCAGTTGAGTGGACTCTTCTTCTACTTCCATTTGGAATCCATATGCATAATCCATTTTCCAGAAGGAAGCTCTAAGTCCAGCAGTGAAGGGGAAAGCGCAGAACTGTGGTAATTATACCCTCCATCATCTCTCCTGTTTTGCTAACAATTTTAATGACTTTTTTCCTACCCATCTTGCAGCCGAATGTCTAGATCACATAAATTTTCTCTTAACTTGCAACAAAGAGGAATCACCACACTCCAACTGTTCCCAAGAATCAAAAGCTTCAGCTGTGTCATGTCTAGTCCTGGTCAACAAACCAATGTGAGAAACGATGTCCAGGTCTTTCTTGGCCTTTGTCTTAATAATTAGACCTCCATCTGGTTTGAGTGATATCATAGAACATAATGACATCATTTTACCTAAAACTTTCTGCATCTGTATAGGAATGCCATTGGGATCCTTTTTAGAAGGATCCTCAGAATGATTTTCTCCCAGGTGTCAGCAATAAAAACTTTTATTTGGTAGTGAAGGGTTGTTATATTTAATCCATACATCGTACATCCCATTCTTGTTAACAGCTGCCGATACTATAGCATGTGGAGTACAAATTTACCTAACCCAGGTCTTTTCATGATGAACATCTTGTTCAGTAGTTTGGTTTTTGCAAACCAGTAGTTTGGTTTTTGCAAAAAGAAGTTGTGATGAGAAAGAAAGAAAGAAAGAAAGAAAGAAAGAAAGAAAAGTTGTGATGAATGTTAACTAATATGCTGTTAATATCTGTAACTAATATGCACTAATACATGAGCAGATCTATAGAACAAATTCGTAGATATGGTGTGCTGGGCTACCCTATTAACAAATATTTAAGAAGTACCTACTTTATGCCAGGCCCTAGGCTAGGGCACTGAATAGCTGTGTGGTAGACAAAGTGAGTATTGCCCCTACCTTGTCAAGCTCACAGCCTAATGGTTCAAAGTGTGTGCACTTTGGGGGCACCTGCTGGCTCAGTCAGTGAAGCATGTGACTCTTGATCTCAGGGTTGTGAGTCCGAGGCCCATGTCAGTGTAGAGATTACCTAAAAAAATAAAATCTTAAAAAAAAAAAAAAAAAAATCTAAAGTAAATAAATAAAAATTAAATAAAAAAATAAAATCTAAGGAGAAAAAAGTGTATTTTTATCCATTCCCTCAACAAATACTTACTGAATACCTACTATGTACCAGCCACTCTTCCAGGAAGTAGAGACATATCACTGAACGGAAAAGACAAAATCACTATCCTCATGAAGTTTACATTCTGGTGACGGGAGACAGATAAATAAACATAACATAATGTGCTAGCAGGTGATAAGTGTCCTGGGCCTGGGAAGAGCCCCCCAGGAAGGTCATAGCAGGGAGAATTCAGGAAGGGAAAAGTTGATGCCTGAAGATCCCAGGATAATGAATCTTCCATCAAATGAATCTTCCATCAAAATGAAAAACAGGGGCACCTGGGTGGCTCAGTCGGTTAAAGGTCTGCTTTCAGCTCAGGTCATGATCTCAGGGTCCTGGGATGGAGCTCTGCATCAGTCTCCCTGCTCAGTGGGGAGCCGGTTTCTCCCTCTTCCTCTGCCTATTACTTTCCTTGCTTGTTCTCTCTTTCTCTCTGTCTCTGACAAATAAATAAAATCTAAAAAAAAAAAGACTGTGAACAAACAAACCAAAACAAAATGAAAAACAGAGTTTTTAGCTAAAATACAGCGTGTTGAGTCTCCAATCTCTAAAACAATGGGTTCCTTGGTGGACAAAAGCTAAAGATAGCCCTGCTTGAGGTGCTCTGCCTATGGGAGGTCCCGAGGACAGTGCAGCCTGGATGCTGGTGGGGAGCATCCAGGTGAGGACAGGCAGCCCTGGATGCTGGTGGGGCGCCCCCTGGAAGGACAGGCCAGAAGTCTTCAGCACCATAGGGCCCTGACAGGCTGCGAAGGGAGCAGAGTCGGGCAGCTTCCTGGAGCTTCTGTGAGCAGGGACCCTGGCTGTCTCTGGGCTCCTGGGTGCTACTATTCAGAGGAAAACTTCCTAGCTGAGAACATGGAGCGCTGGTGAAGGGCTTCTCACCCTTCTGAAGCCTACCTTCCCTGAATAACTGCCAGCAGTTACCTGTCTCACCTCTAGATCCCCGGTGTCCCCTACTCTTCCCACACCCTCCTCCCCACTCTGTGTAGAGTGTAGAGTCCACAGGAGACAAAGATTTGGGACCAGGTGGTTGAGTTTTACCTTCTGAAATCTGTTGATTTAACTTTTTTTTTTTTTTTTTTTTTAAGATTTTATTTGAGGTGGGGCACCAGGGTGGCTCAGTGGGTTAAGCCTCTGCCTAAGGCTCGGATCATGATCTCAGGGTCCTGGGATCGAGCCCCGTATCAGGCTTTCTACTTGGTGGGGAGCCTGCTTCCCCCTCTCTCTCTGCCTGCCTTTCTACCTACTAGTGATTTCTCTCTGTGTGTGTGTCAAATAAATAAAATCTTAAAAAAAAACAAAAAAAAGATTTTATTTGAGAGAGAGAGAGAGCCGGAAAGCATGAGCAGGGGCAGTGGAAAGGGAGAATCAAGGAGCCGATGCAGGACTCCATCCCAGGACCCTGAAGCCATGACCCAAGCCAAAGGCAGACCCTGAACTGACTGAGCCATCCAGGTGCCCCATGAGATCTGTTTAGGAAAGCAATGAAGTAGTTGTCTTGCCCATGCGTGTCCCTATTTTCCAGATGTGTAAGCTTGATACTAAATGTGCTTGCTCCGACCACACGGAAGCCCCAGAGCTGATGAGGGCCCTGCCCCCACCTCCGCAAAGACTTGCATGGGGCCCTCCCTGTAATTTAGTCAAGAGAGGTGCAACCTTCCTAGGGCCCCTAAAAAGGAGAGACAGATGGCCAAGTAGCCAGATGCTGGCTGCAAGTGACCTGGGGTGAGGACCTGCAGGAGGCTAAAGCAGAAAGCCCCTTGGCAGATCCCAAGCCACACTTGAGGCTGATTCAAGCCGACCAGAGGGTAACCCAAAACGGTGCACCTGACATGACTACCCCTCCCATGGGACAATGTCTCACAGTTCCCAGGGCGCTAATGCATTTGATCCCCATTACAATCCTGTGAGCTATGCAGGGCAAAGGGTGTTACTGGCTCTCACTCAGAGAAGAAAGTGCTGAGGTTCCCAGATATCATGTGACCTGCCGAAGGCCGCAGAGCTAGAAGCTTAAAGCACAAAAACCACATCTCCCAATTCCCAGTCCCAAGATCTTTCTTCCATGTATTAAAACTTAACCCAGGGGTTCTCAATCTTTGTCATGATTCCCATAACCGGAGGCGTTTTACCAACAACACCATGCCCCCTGGCAAGTGTTAACATTTGATTTTGGTAATTCCAACAGGCAGGCAAAGGGGAGACTCAGATCCCAGCTATAACCAGGGTAAGCACCATGACCTTCCCTCCTGATGCAGGCCCGCATGTGTCTGTTTTAAACTGCATGTGCCTGGGAAAACTCAAGGCCTCTCGGGCAAACCTCCTCATCTCCCATTTGGGAAGGTGATCTCATGAGGGGCAGCCCATCCTGTCCCCTGAGTGCCAAAGGGGAAAATGAGCAATTCCAAGGTGATAACATGGAATCATCTGTTTCATCTCATCCATCCTCTGTCTAGGTACAATCCAGCCCAGATACTAAATTAACAAATGCTTCTGGAAGGCACAGAACGACAGGTATCATACAGTGACATTTGGGGTTTTCTTTTTTAAGACAAAAACAGCTAATAGATAGATAAAATATATATTCATATGTATATATACTTCTTTTTTTTTAAGATTTTTATTTATTTATTTATTGGACAGAGAGATCACAAGTAGGCAGAGAGGCAGGCAGAGAGAGAGGAGGAAGCAGGCTCCCCGCTGAGCAGAGAGCCCGATGCGGGGCTCGATCCCAGCACCCTGGGATCATGACCTGAGCCGAAGGCAGAGGCTTTAACCCACTGAGGCACCCAGGTGCCCCGTATGTATATATACTTCTATCCGCAAAACTCTCTGGAAGAATACATAAGATATTTAAATTAATGATTAACTCAGAGAAATTAGTGTAGGGAGAAACAAAAGTGGAAGGGAGATTGACTTTCCATAGTGTATCCTTTGTACTTTTTGGGTCATATATTACTATTACAAATACTAAAAGAAATTTTCTTTGTTAGTTTTATAATGGTACAGGAATGTACAGCTTTACACAGAAGGAAATTTTGCACCCATTTTTGTTTCTGACTCACCCCATTCATCCATCCAGTCATTGAATAAATAGTTACTGAGTTCTTAGTATACACCAAAAACTGGTCTAGGAACTGAAGATACAATGGCTGACTAAAACAGGCAAATAATCCTTGTTCTTGTGAAGCTCATATTCTAGCAGATGGAGACAGAAAACAACGAATAAATGTAATAAGTAAATTATATTGTGTATTTGGTAAGTGTTATTGGAAAAAATAGAGCAAGGTATGTGAAATAAGGCATTGGAAGGTGGGGCACCTGGGTGGCTCAGTCAGTTGAGCATGTGCCTTCGGCTCAGGTTGTGATCCCAGGGTCCTGGGATCAAGTGCCCTCATTGGGGTCCCTCCTCAGGGGGGAGTCTGCTTCCTCCCTCTCCCTCTGCCTCTCCCCACTGCCCGTGCATGCTTCTCTCTCTCTGTTTCTCTCTCTCAAATAAATAAAATGTTTTTTTTTTTAAGAAATGTTCTCAACTCATTTATAAAATAAATAAGTAAATAAAAGGAGTTAGAAGGTATACCAGTTTCCTATTATTACTGTAACAAT